>NW_026652282.1:28291965-28388214 GCF_009828535.3 Hylobates moloch | reverse complement strand
ATCCAGTTTCAGCTTTCTACATATGGCTAGCCAGTTTTCCCAGCACCATTTATTAAATAGGGAATCCTTTTCCCATTTCTTGTTTTTGTCAGGTTTGTCAAAGATCAGATGGTTGTAGATACGCAGCATCATTTCTGAGGCCTCTGTTCTGTTCCATTCGTCTATATGTCTGTTTTGGTACCAGTACCATGCTGATTTGGTTACTGTAGCCCTGTAGTATAGTTTGAAGTCAGGTAGCGTGATGCCTCCAGCTTTGTTCTTTTGACTTAGGATTGTCTTGGCAATGCGGGCTCTTTTTTGGTTCCATATGAACTTGAAAGTAGTTTTTTCCAATTCTGTGAAGAAAGTCATTGGTAGCTTGATGGGGATGGCATTGAATCTATAAATTACCTTGGGCAGTATGGCCATTTTCACGATATTGACTGTTCCTGTCCATGAGCATGGAATGTTCTTCCATTTGTTTGTGTCCTCTTTTATTTCATTGAGCAGTGGTTTCTAGTTCTGCTTGAAGAGGTCCTTCATGTCCCTTGTAAGTTGGATTCCTAGGTATTTTATTCTCTTTGAAGCAATTGTGAATGAGAGTTCACTCATGATTTGGCTCTCTGTTTGCCTGTTATTGGTGTATAAGAATGCTGGTGATTTTTGCACATTGATTTTGTATCCTGATACTTTTCTGAAGTTGCTTATCAGCTTAAGGAGATTTTGGGCTGAGACAATGGTGTTTTCTAGGTATACAATCATGTCATCTGCAAACAGGGACAATTTGACTTCCTCTTTTCCTAATTGAATACCCTTTATTTCCTTCTCCTGCCTGATTTCCCTGGCCAGAGCTTCCAACACTGTGCTGAATTGGAGTGGTGAGAGAGGGCATCCCTGTCTTGTGCCAGTTTTCAAAGGGAATGCTTCCAGTTTTTGCCCATTCAGTATGATATTGGCTGTGGGTTTGTCATAAATAGCTCTTACTATTTTGAGATATGTTCCATCAATACCTAATTTATTGAGAGTTTTTAGCATGAAGGGCTGTTGAATTTTGTCAAAGGCCTTTTCTGCATCTATTGAGATAACAATGTGGTTTTTGTCTTTGGTTCTGTTTATATGCTGGATTACATTTATTCATTTGCGTATGTTGAACCAGCCTTGCATCCCAGGGATGAAGCCCACTTGATCATGGTAGATAAGCTCTTTGATATGCTGCTGGATTCGGTTTGCCAGTATTTTATTGAGGATTTTTGCAGCGATGTTCATCAGGGATATTGGTCTAAAATTCTCTTTTTTTGTTGAGTCTCTGTCAGGCTTTGGTATCAGGATGATACTGGCCTCATAAAATGAGTTAGGGAGGATTCCCTCTTTTTCTATTGATGGGAATAGTTTCAGAAGGAATGGTACCAGTTCCTCTTTGTACCTCTGGTAGAATTCGGCTGTGAATCCATCTGGTCCTGGACTTTTTTTGGTTGGTAGGCTATTAATCATTGGCTCAATTTCAGAGCCTATTATGGGTCTATTCAGGGATTCAACTTCTCCCTGGTTTAGTCTTGGGGAGGAATTTATCCATTTCTTCTAGATTTTCTAGTTTATTTGCGTAGAGGTGTTTATAGTATTCTCTGATGGTAGTTTGTATTTCTGTGGTATCGGTGGTGATATCCCCTTTATCATTGTTTATTGCACCTATTTGATTCTTCTCTCTTTTCTTCTTTATTAGTCTTGCTAGCGGTCTATCAATTTTGTTGATCTTTTCAAAAAGCGGGCTCCTGGATTCCTTGATTTTTTGAAGGGCTTTTTGTGTCTGGATCTTGTTGGTGTGCTTCATTGTTTCTTATTATTTTTTTCTTTTGTCTTCTCTGACTGTGTATTTTCAAATGGGCTATCTGCCTACAAGATCCAGAAAATAGCCTCAAAAGGGTCAATCTAAGAGTTATTGGCCTTAAACAGGAGGTAGAGAAAGAGATAGGGATAGAAAGTTTATACAAAGGGACAATATCGGAGAACTTCAGAAACAGAGAAAGATACCAACATTCAAGTACGAAAAAGTTATAGAACACCAAGCAGAATTATCTCAGAGACTACCTCAAGGCATGCAATAATCAAACTCCCAAAGGTCAAGGATAAACAAAGAATCCTAAAAGCAGCAAGAGAAAAGAAACAAATAACATGCAATGGAGCTTCAATACATCTGGCAGCAGATTTTTCAGTGGAAATCTTAGGCCCCGGGCATATCCAGAAATGCTGTCTGAGGGCCAGTCATTAGAGTCAAAAACCTTAGCAGTTTACCTCATGTTCTGTTCTATTGTGGCTAAGCTGGCACTCACACCACAATGTAAAGTTCTCCCTGCTCTTCCTTACCCTTTGCAAAGGCAGAGGATCCTCTCCCTGTGGCCCTCACCACCATGAGGGTTCTGCTTGACCTCCACTGGTGTTCACTTAAAGCCCAAGGGCTCTTCCATCAGCTTGTGGTGAATGCTGACAGAACCGGGACCCATATTTTAGGGCCTTGGGCTCCCCTCTGGCCCAAGGCAGGACCAAAAATGCTGTCCAAGAACCTAGGCCAGGACTCAGGAATCCCAGAAGCCTGCCTGCTTTTCTACCTTTCTGTGGCTGAGCTGGTACCTAAGGGGCAAGAAAAAGTCCCCTTTACTTTTCTGTCTGCTTTTCTCAAACAGAAGGGGTCTTTCACCATAGCCACCACAGCTGGGAATTTGCTGGGTGACCTATGAAGCCAGCACATCTCAGAGGTCAAGTCCCACAGTGTACTCCCTGTGTATCGCAACTGGTTATTCATCGTTCAAGGCCTCTTTAGTTAGTAGCTGATGAATCCTGATAGGACTGAGTCCTTCCCTTCAAGGTAGCAGATTCCCTTTTGGCCCAGGGTGTGTCTAGAAATGTTATCCAGGAACTGGGGCCTGGAATGGAGGCCTCATGACTCTGCCCATGCCCTGTCCTACTGTGGCTGAGCTGGTATCCAAGATGCAAGACAAAGTCTTCTTTTCTCTTCGCTGTCTTCTCCTTAACGAGAAATAAGGAGTTACTGTTGTTGCTGCAAGCTTCACTGCTCGGAGTAGGGGAGGTATGGTGCAACCACTCCCTTAGCCATGCCAGCTGGTGTCTCCCTAGGTCGTGTGGGAGACCCTAATCCACTGGCTTCAATATATAGAGGGACATTTCTAAATTATTTATCTACAATTTGATTAAGAAGATAGACACAGGCAATAGGATATGCCAACAGATTCTCTGTAACCTATAGTTATTTTAAGAAAGTTAGGGAAAGAGAGGTCATTGATTAGTTTTGGCTTACTGAATTCTTTGACCCTCCCATATCTTTTAATTTATGGATTTTATGTAAGGCACAGACATTCTACTAGTAAACATGACATTAAAGATGTTTTATACAAACAAATGTGGTTGATACAAAGGCATTAAATAAGAAACAAAGGAAATTCAGAGGATATTTGTTTGCCTGGAATAGTGATCATGAGCAGAAGAGTAAGAGGAAAATAAGAAAGGAAATGTGAAAGTCTTGAGTCCATTTTCAAATTATGAAAACTTGAAATGCAACAAACAAATAGCGGTTATTTAAGAAGAAAGACTGAAGATGCTGGGCAAAGGTTAACTTTAGAAATGGCATTTTTATATCATTATAAAGAGAAAGTGGGGATAATGGAAATAATCTACATGTACAACTCATTTGACAGACATTTATTGAAGGTATTCCAAATGCCAAACACTAGTTTGTGCACTAAGGATGTTTTTACTTTTTACTTTATTTTTATTTTCTAGCTTCTTCCACTTTGCCAGAGAAGGATTTTTTTAAATGGATAAAATACTACCTTAGGCTAGCTTCTTTCAGAAACAGACCTTTAAACAATGATTAATGGTGAAAGTGGTTTGTTTGTAATGTGATCCCAGGAAGTACCAGTAGGAGAGTGGGACAATGAGATAAGAAATGAAAGAAGCCAATAATTAAGCCAGTTATGGAACAAGTTATTGCTTTGGGCCACTGGGGTTTGATCCTGATGAAGGAGCTCTGGGAGATAGTAAACAAACAAACAAACAAACAAACAAAAAACATGCCTCAAAGTTGTCAACCACAAGGGGGTAAGGGCAAGGAACCAGGGCTAACTATTCCAACTCTTATCCATCATTGGCTAAATGCTTCCTGGTACATTAACTTTCCAGCACTTCTGGCCAATGCACCTAGCAAGCTGAGGAAATATCTCTCAGGTTTGCAGTAGGGCAAATGCTTGTACTAGGACACTGCTGGCATATACTTGAATGATGAGGGCCAATGGCAGATAGATGGGCCCTGACAGCATCTTCTACAGATTCTGTCCTTGCCTTTTTGAGGCCAGGACACTGTCTAGAGTCAGAGACAGTAATGTAAAATGTAAAAATGTAAATCATAGTAGTACACAGTACAAGTTTTAAAATCTTAATAAAGTGTTATGGGAGAACCACGGTGAGAGAAAATGACTGTACATATGAGAGAGCATGGGAAGTCTTTATATGTGATGATGACATTTGAGTGGGTGTTCCGTTATCAAAGATCTACTTAAAAGGGAAAAAGAATAGAATATATTTTAAACCATGGATGTAACCAGGTGAGGCCACCCTATATGTGAATGTCCTGGGATAATTTTGTCCCCAGATGTCTCTCTTTTTGAGTGTCCCTTTCATTTATGTATTCATAATATAAAGAAATTGAATAGAAAGAGGTAAACATACGGTGGCAAAAATCCCATCCTACCCATAAGGCTCACAGAATAGTGTTGTCTAAATGCCATAACATTTTTGATAAGTTTTGGTTCTTTGGGCTTTGGAAACTTTTTATGTAGGAACTCCTCCAAGGTGATATAAGCATTAAGTGTATTTATCTAGATACCCTAGTTAAAGCTACTTTAAACAGGATCAAAGTCCTCTTTTAAACTTTTATATTTGTAAGCTATCCCTGTGTACAGTTCCCGTGATTCTTGTACAGTTCCTAGGAGACCTTTGTTTACATCAAGAGAGTTTGTCTCTCTCTATAAGTTAGAACTTGTACATTGTAGTAATGGAAAATCCATTTCAGAGTAGCTTAGACTTACTCAGAAGAAATGTATTGAAACAGTTGAAAGGTAGGCAAGGCTTGATTCAGGAATTAAATCGTATGACCAGATTCTAGTTTTCCTTCTCCATTGCATGGCTCTGCTCCCCAGTATTTGTTCCGTTTCATTCCTCTTAATTGTTCTAAGATGGGTATCAGGATACTGCAGAACTACATGCTTTCTCATCCATCTTAAACAAGAAGCAGTGGGTTTTCTCTTTTAGAATCATGAACAACAACAACAACAAAAATCCTAGAGTTGTTTCATTGGTTCTGATTGACCTTACTTGGAACCATAAGTCCATCTTTGAATTAACCACTAAAGCCAGGGTGATGAGTTAAAACTAAGTACACACCATCCACACAGCAAAGAGAGGTCTATTGTGGGAAAACTGCACAAATGGAAAAATAACAGGGGAAACACAGGAGAAGGAGGTAGTTGGTTAATGTTCAATACACGCACCTTCTCAGGGACTTTTCTTCCATCTGGCATCATCTTTGTCTTTTGACCATTTTCCCCAGTCAATACCTATATTCATACTCAAGTTTTCCCTATTTGGGAAAAAACTTCTCTTGACACCAAACTCCCCTCTGACTTTCTTCTTATAATGATCTATGGTTGGATAGTCTACAATTTACTGTCTTTACTTTTTCGTAGATATTTGTTAATCTCCTACAGTAAGATTTCTACCACTGCACTGAAATCATTTTGTGTATGGTCTTCAGGGAATTCCATGTGGCCAAAGCCAATGGATACTTTTGGCATGGGCTTTGGAGGTCTAACTTCTTGAATCCAAGTGTTGGCTCTAACAATCACTATCTATATGACCTTAGACCAATTATTTAACACTGTCTTTATTTCCTCATCCGCTAAATGAGGATAATTGCAGCAATACAAAAAGAACATAAACAATTATACTTATAGGATTATATGATGATTAAGTGATTAATACAAGGAAAGAACAACACAGAGCTTCAGACAGTGTAGATATTCAAATAAATGTTAGTTATGGTTTTTATTATGTCTTATGACATCTATGAGATTTGAAAGTGTTAATCACTCTTGTGTTTTTGAAAATCTTTTCCATGTTCTATAAAAGTACACTTTCTTGATATTCCTCCTCCTTCTCTAGTCTTTCGTTCATCTTACTTGCTCTTTGTGTTTTATTAATTCTTTATACGTTGTATTTTCCAGGAGTCCATTCCCAGCCCCGGTTGGGCTCAGTCTATGTGCCATATAAATGAGAATGCACTTGCATTTGAGGCTTTGCTTTTTATTTCTCTGTAGTGATGGCCAATCCCAGATTTCTGTCTTTCCCAAAATACACAGCTATGCTATAGATCCTTCAGTCCTCCCGACTCAAATGATAGTTTTATGTGTATGATCCTCACAACCTCCTACTGAATAGGTTCAAAATTGAACTCACTATCTTCTCCATGCTCATTCTGCATTCTTCAGATAGATAGTGAACACCACCACTATCTAACAGGCACCCAAACCGGAAGCCTGTTTGAATCTGTCTTAAACCCTTTTGTTTCCCAAGTTCTTATCATAATGGCTTGTGTCTAACAGATGGTAAATAAAATAGAAACTAGCTGGCTAGATGGGTGGATGGATGGATGTGTAGGGATGCACGGAGGGATAGATGGATTATTGAGTGAGTCTCTAGCCTATAAATATTTTTAATTAACTAATAAATTATGATAATGTACAGTCGAAGGTCAAGGGTGAAAAAGCATACTCTCAGTGGGATGCACACCCCAAGGAGGCATTTTAACTTGCTACATAACACACATATGACCACTTTTTTGCTGAAAGCCTTCTATTATTGAGCAAGCATTCAAATGCCATGTTTGCCTGAAATAATGGTTCGGGTTATAAAAGTTTCCTTCTTTTTCCACGATTAAAATTATCTTCCCACATAATAGGAAGAACTGCTTTATCTTTTCCTAATATCTAGAGATGACCTTTTAAAAATATAGACTGTTTTTCCTATTGAAATGAACTATAGGATGTACAAAATATTTACCGGCATGAATCAAAACAGCTTGCTATGTTTATGTGAAAACCACTAGGCATTCTAAAAAATATTGCTAGCATAGTAAAATGTTAGTAATTAAGCCTAATGAAAGTGAAGGCAAATTGGAATCAGAGACTATTTTTAAGGAATGTCAATTTTATTATTTTCAAATACACATGGTACATAACAGTAGGGTATGAGAAAAAGGTCCCAAGTATGTGTACTAAAGTAGCCTGCTATGATAAGTTGAAAAACGGTTTGTAATTGGAATATCCACAGAATATTTCAGAACACTTAAAGACATTTTCATTTACACTTTATACAGCTTTCTTGTAAGAGCATTTACACCATTAATTTTATAAACCAAAGATTAATTAGAAGACTAAACAATTACAAGGCCTCAACTATGAAAGCTGTTCCACTACCTAGTGGAGCAACAGCAGTGAGACACACAAAACAATGGCGTTCAAAGATTAGAAAGAGACTTACGGTTAAACAGAGGTTGACATGTTAACTGAAGTTGCAATATAATGTGTCGACTAGTTTTGCAATACATAGCAAACACCCAAACAGAAATAAACCTGATAAAAAAAAAAAAACAGTAGTCTGTAATGTGTGCCACTTACTCAGTTTTAATTATTCTAGGGACTATATTTTTGATTTCATGTCACAATCACTAGTTTTGTGGGGTCTATCTAGTCCTGATGCTTTTTTACAAAATATCTCAAGTATTTCTTTTTATTTATTTATTTTTGAGATGGAGTCTTGCTCTGTCACCCAGGCTGGAGCGCAGCGGCATGATCTCGGCTCACTGCAACCTCTGCCTCCCTCTGCCTCTGATTCCCCTGCCTCAGCCTCCTGAGTAGCTGGGATTACAGGCGTATGCTAATTTTTGTATTTTTAGTAGAGACTGGGTTTCACCATGTTGGTCAGGCTGGTCTCGAACTCCTGACCTCGTGATCCACCTGCTTTGGCCTCCCAGAGTGCTGGGATTACAGGTGTGAGCCACCGCACCTGGCCATCTCAAGTATTTCTTTAACTTATAACTACACATAACTTTGTGGAGGCAACAGGGTTAATTAAAAAGGACTTTACTTACATAACAAAATAAGAAGCATAGTTTTATAGTCCTGTGCCATATACATTTTGTTTGTCCATCTCTAGCCATTCTTTGACCTTCTCTCCCTTGCTCTTTATTCTGGGAGGCTGACCTGTGTCATCACTGGGCTCCCATGCCGTTTGGCTTCCAGTTGGTTTAGGCCCAAGAGCCCTAGAAGGAAATTGAAGACAGGAGGTAAAGTGAGGTCAAGATATTTATTCTCCTAATTCCCTCCCTTTGAGGTTGCCACAGGCTGACTATGTCCCTTGACAAAAGGTTATTGCTCTTCTCAAAGTGGTTTCTCATTACAGTTCTCTGCTTCTGGCCACTTTTCCCACCCCTCATTCCTTGGGCCTAGATGTAGTAACAGCTCTACCGCTGCAAGGTTCTTGTATTATCTGTGATGGTTTCTTATACCCTGTTTATCTTGTGATTTGTTGCTTTATAGATAAACCTCTCAGATTATCTAGGCAAGATCACAGAAGAACATGTATGTCCAGCTAAGATATTCCAGAAGACAGTGGGGAAACATTGAAGGGTTGAAGGGTTTTATAAGAGGGAGTGCAGTGATCAGATTTCTGTTAGTTTTAATCTTTCTATTGGGTAGAATTTACATTCTAAAACAGAGATTTGGGTCTGGGAGGATGATATAGAGCCTCTTATGGATGTGAGGGCAAAAAGTGATAGAGGTTTGCAGTGCCAATAGAAAGAGGAAAGAAGTTATATATGAGAGAAATTTGTAACTAATTATATGAGGTGTCGGGTGACGCTTAGGAAAGAATCTAGAATGTCTATCAGGTTTCATGCTTAAGGGATAAAGTAGATGGCGGTTTTATTACTTGTTTTCTGTATTATTTTTATTTCATGAAACCAGCTTAGAGAAGTTGTATAGAAAAAATAATGTAGTCCTGTTTATTTTAATATTCGAAAAGAACGTATTTCAGAGTAGAATCTATACAGTACCTCCCTCTTGGACTTCCAATGATACCAATGATAGCCTCAATATAAGCAGTCTTACGTACCCGGTGTGAATTCTTCAGTATTGTTAAAAGAAGTTGGCCGGGCGCGGTGGCTCACGCCTGTAATCCCAGCACTTTGGGAGGCTGAGGCAGGAGGATCACTTGAGGTCAGGAGTTTGAGACCAGCCCGGCCAACATGGTGAAACCCTGTCTCTATTAAAAATACAAAAAAAAAATTAGCTGGGCATGATGGCACGTGCCTGTAGTTCCTGCTACTTGGGAGGCTGAGACAGGAGGATAGCTTGAACCTGGGAGGCAGAGGTTGCAGTGAGCCGAGATTGCACCATTGCACTCCAGCCTGGGTTACAAGAGCAAAACTCCATCAAAAAAAAAAAAAAAAAGAAAGAAAGAAAAAGAAGAAGAAGTTTCTAATACACTTATCTTCCCTTGGGTTCACTCAGAAGAAGACCCTTGGAAAAGGTTTTAAGAGCAAGTGATTTATTTGGGAGGTAAATAAATCAGTAGAAGAGTGGAAAAATGAGATAGGTGAGGCAAGGCAGCCAGTAAAGAGTGGTGCATTATCAAGCCAGCTGCTGTTATGGGTCACTGGAGCTTTATCCCTTGGGAAACTCTGGAACCCATGTAAAATACGTGCCTCAGAGTTATTTCCCCTAGCATCAAGGGAGCTAGTGTAACAATATCCCAATTCCTACAATTAGTCATTATATACAGGCTGCCTCTGGGAGCTGAAGGGGAGGCATCAATTGCCTGGTATTTCTATCCTGCCACATGGATGGCAAAGCAAACTCCTGTGGCAACAGAAAGCCTTCAGGCAATGAAATGCTGGCACTGGGAAATCAGGCTGATGGGTGCTGAAGTGGCATGGATAAGGGGATATGGATATTCTGCTGTAGTACTTTTCTAAAAGATGATTCATATTTGGTTCTAGGGATCAAGAATTGAATTAAAATTTTATATGTATGTTGATGTTCTATATCACCTTCAGGAAAATAATTTAACAGAAACTGATATTTGCCATCAAAAAAGTAAAGAATCCTGTTGTTCATCATCCTAGCCATAACACAATGAATAATTTTTTAAATAAGCAACATAAATGTGAGATAACGTTTGGAAGTTACATTTAAAATGTCTTCTCCAGACTAGCATTTACTACTACATATTTATTTTTCCTTTTATTCCAGTTGAAAGAATTCAGAATCAGTGGGATGAAGTACAAGAACACCTTCAGAACCGGAGGCAACAGTTGAATGAAATGTTAAAGGATTCAACGCAATGGCTGGAAGCTAAGGAAGAAGCTGAGCAGGTCTTAGGACAGGCCAGAGCCAAGCTTGAGTCATGGAAGGAGGGTCCCTATACAATAGATGCAATCCAAAAGAAAATCACAGAAACCAAGGTTAGTATCAAAGATACCTTTTTAAAATAAAATACTGGTTATACTTGATAAAATTATACTGTGGATTGTAATTTAATGATGTTTAATGTAAATTTATTAACGGAAAATCACATTAAAGCTGAAATGAACAGTAGACTTTTTATATTTATTTTCTTAGAGACAGAGTCTCATCGTCACCCAGGCTAAAGTGCAGTGGCACAATCGTAGCTCACTGAGCCTTGAACTCTGGGGTTCAAGCAATCCTCCTGCCTCAGCCTCCCTAGTAGCTGGGACTACAGTGGTGTACCACCATGCCTGGCTAATTTAAAAAAATTTTTTTTTTTTTCTGTAGAGATCGGTTCTTGAACTCTTGGCCTCAAGCAATTCTCCTGCCTTGGCCTCCCAAAGCACTAGGATTACAGGCATGAGTTACCATGCCTAGCCAGTAGACTTTTGAGTCAAGGTAGAGAATAGAGGAAAATTGACAGCTAATATCAATCTTAAAGTTAATTTTGTGTAGTAATCTGGTTATAGTGGACTGGTTTTCTGTTGCACCATCTTTAAGATCACTTCAAAATTGGTATACGTACTTATGTAGTTGCATGAAGTCAACCATTCGGGCTGAATTCCTTCCTAGAAAAAGTAACAGGTCTACTCTTTCATATCTTATTTGGAGGCCCTGGATCAAGAAATGGGGGTGGGTGGGTATCAGGATTGGGCAGGAATAAGGAGTACTCTCACTTTCTTCCCCCATTCTCTTACCTCCTGCCCAGCTCATTCTTCCCTTCTTTCTCTTTCCTCTGAAATCTCCTCAAATATCTGTCTGCTTAGTAGTCTATAATTCCTCAGGATAAATTACAAAGGAAAAGGAAGAAAATTGCTTAATAACTATGTTTTATCAAGCAGCATGCATGGTGCTTTGCACGTGTTTAATCCCTTCAAACTTAGTATTTACTGGTCAATTTGAAAAGCCCTTAAATGTTAAACACTGGTTAAGCTTTAGGGTATTTTGAGCAAGGAAGTAACATGGTAGGAGGTTGATCAGATTGGGTACTTGATCAAAACCCTCTATAGATACTTTATCTGACAGAAAAGGCCTTTTGCTAAACCAGTATCTGATTCTTAAATTGGTTATGCCATCTAAGAAGGAGACCATATAGTCTTCTTGGATGAAATGGAGGCCATTTCAATGGAGGCCATTTCATCCAAGTCAGGTTAGACTATGCTAAGCTATAGTAAGAAATGAACTCCGAAATCTCAATAGCTTAATACAATAAAGACCGCTTTCTTGGTTATATCATAGTCCAGTAGAGGTTGACAAGCCATTCTTAGGCGCTGTCCCCCAAGATGGTCACTTGAAAACCCAGACTTTTCCAATTTTGTGACACTGTCATTTTAAACACACTGCCAAAAGCCACTGCAGAAAAGGAAGAGAGAATGTGGTCAGTCAATCCATGGTGTTTTATGGCCAGTCCTGGAAATTACGTATATCACTTTCACCACGTCCCATCACACAGAACTTTTTCTTGATTTAATTTCACGAAGAGTTAATGGAATTAGTGAGCTTTTAGCCAATCTCGGTCATAGCTATTTTATCAAAGGGACCTGAGCTGCTATGAGGACAGGGTTTTAGTTTATATGATGAGAGTGTTAGAAAGCCACATAGAATTTTACAGTCTTATCATTAGCTCTGTTGGAGTCAAAATCTAGGTGAATAAAAATTCTTTCAAGAGACACATGTTACCACTAATAGTTTTATCAATGGATGAGCATAGATGAATTAGGAATCGCCAATGGTCTTTTTCCTAATTCCTGGTCTGACTATGTAATATATAGAATCATGTGGTTATTCTTGAAAGCTCTAGTCATATTCATGAGGTAGTCAGCATGTTATGCTACTTCTTTTTCTTCTCTGTAAGTTTAGGATACTATGAATCTATTGGATCACAAACCAAAGTAGTTAACTGGTAAGAAAGTACAAGCAGAAAATACGAAGTTTGGACTGGATCCTTGAGTTAGACGAGAAGAAGGAGAGATAAGAGGCATACAGTGATAGATTTGACTAGGGCAAGAGGACTCTGGTAGTTGGCAAATGAGAAATAAATTTAACCTAAGAAAATCCTAAAGTGATGGTGAGAATGGTTAGGGTTTAATTGCTCTTAGAAGAGCAAGTAGCTTTAAATAAGAGACAAAAATATCTGCAGAAGGAAATATGAAAGTAGAAAACAAAACAATTGCATTGTCAAAACATGTAAGATGTTTTAATCACCTAAAATAAAACCAGAATTGTATTATAATTGCTATCCTTTGTCAAACTTTTGAAATTAAAAAAAAAAACGCTTTGGAATGGTCTAAAACTACATCATAAAAATGGCTCAGCCACTATCTATAGAGATTGACATTTTTTGTTTGTATTCTGTGTTTAGGAATTTAATGTTATATATTACTGCAGATTCAATGTAAGTTCACGATACAGATAAAGAAGGCCAAAGCTGTAATTTTTTCATCCATTTCTTGAATGATTATGCTAAAATTAAAGTAATCCTAATGTTAATAATAACTTTTAGTGAATGCTTGCTGTGTGTCAAAAAGTATGCTAGTCACTTTATATATATTGATTTATTTCCTGCTTTCAAAAATGCTCTTTGAAAAGTACTCCGATTATCCTTAGTTTGCAGAGAAGAAAACTGAAGGCTAGAGAAGTTCAGAATCTTCTTTTGAAAGTAATAGAGTTGTGATGTGAATGCATAGCAATTACTCTTGTAGATGACATCACAACCGTCTTCGTGGCTAAGACAAAGCAAGAAAGCCTCATAAGAATCCGAAAAAGACTCACGTAATTATTAATTGACTAATAAGATTATATTACATTACTGATAAACCAACAGGTAGAAAATGAAAGCAATGAAATAGTATACTGGGAAAAAAATTTCATATTATATTCTTTGATGAAAAAATAAAACAATAATTGCAAACTGCTTTTCATTTTTAATGAAACGACAATGTTTAATTCTTCTAAAAGGTAGGGAGCAAATAAAATGGTTATCTGGTCTTTACATCGAATGTGTCATCACTACTAAATGATATTAGCTGGCTTATTACTTAAAATTTTCTTTTAGGAAAAAAGTGTGAAAATAGACAGGAGGAGACATTAAATGGCTAAAGCAACACTCCCTTGCTCCCTAAGTTCTGTCTGAGTCAGTGTGCCTAAGATTAACAAGACAGCCTGTGAGCCTCACAAGGGAATCACAAAGCTATGTCCACAGCCTTGGAGAGCTGTGATGACAGCAGCCAGCCTCCTTTGCAGCACCTCAGTGATGACTACACTAACTCTCACTACTGAGCAAGAATGAAATGTTTCAAACCCAACCACCAACACTGTTATAACTCTTAAAATTTGAGCCAGTCACCATACCTGAACCTAAAAAGAAAATTACCGAAAATCTTGATACATGAATGATTCATAATTGCTAATCTTTATCGACAATCTCTTCTAGTTCTTATCTACATATATTTTAATTGTCTACATAATGTAAATTAAATTTTAAATTCTGATTTGTAAACTTAGTATTATTGCATAAATATGTATCAATGTTGTTAAACATCTTTTAATAATTATTTTAACTTCTTTATATTATTTCATTAATTGCCATCTGTATGTCCTTGCTGGTCTGACATTTAGAAAAAACTCCTCCCCTTATTTAGAAAGAAAGAGTGGAGAGGCCGGGCGCCGTGGCTCATACCTGTAATCCCAGCACTTTGGGAGGCCGAGGCGGGCAGATCACGAGATCAGGAGTTTGAGACCGGCCTGACCAACATGGTGAAACCCTGTCTCTACTAAAAATACAAAAACTAGCCAGGCGTGGTGGTGCATGCCTGTAGTCCCAGCTACTCGGGAGGCTGAGGCAGGGGAATCACTTGAACCTGGGAGGCGGAGGTTGCAGTGAGCCAAGATCACGCCACTGCACTCCAGCCTGGGTGACAGAGCAAGACTCTGTCTCAAAAATAAATAAATAAGGAGAATAAATGGGGACAATAACAACCGATTCACAAAACAGAAGTAAAATCGGAGATGTCATGTGGAAAAAGCTTATCTTGAAAGCGTGGTCAGAGTGGAAAGAAACAGCAACAGAAGAGTCTTGATTTGGTGAAAAAACAGAATGCAGATGGCATAGAGTATCAGCAATTAATAAGCAGGCCATTAAGAGATGGCCATAACATATTGATAATTGCTTTCTTTCACCCTTAATTTTTTCTAAAACAAAAACATGAAGTTAGAAAGTAGTTAATTTTGTTAGCCACATGGCTTCATGGTTTAATTTTATCTTCTCTATGGACCCGGTACAACAATAAAGTTCTTTTGAGATAGACAGATGTTAGGCAAAAACAGACAAGATTTTCATTCTAATCAAAATCTTTGCCAATAGGCTATGACAGAATCCTATGAGAGATGATGTCATTTAGAACTTTCACAAGAGGCAAAAATAGTATGCCATTGGCACCTAAAACTGCCAACAGTGATCATCATAGGATTTATTTCATTTGGCGGATTCTTGGTTGAGTTCATAACCTGTTCCCTAGGCTTTTAAGATTGGTCCAAACTTGGCAATGGATTCTTTGGAAAAATTATTTCTTGATCGTTTTAAACTTTCTTTTCCAGTGTCAAGAGAGATTTTCCCAGGCTCAGAGTTTTCATTTATTTTTTTCCCTGTCGGTTTTTGAAAGAGAAATCCCCTTTTTGTCAGCTTTGTGAGTGCTTTTGTGTCAAATTCAGCATAAAAGCTTCTCAAACGTGACAGCATTAGCTGTTTTGTGCTTGGCTGAGCTAAGAGTACATGAATTCAATAGAGAAGTGAAATCTTGTTTGAGCCTGGCTGATTTGGCTATATAATATTTAAACCTATCTGAAGCAAGAAATTCAATACTTTTCAAATTACTGAATAAACATTTCCAAGGCTGCAAAATCTCTGTGTTTTTGAAGGCATTCTTTAGGAAACTTGAAACACAGATATTCTATAATCACATAATTAATTTTAAAAGTTGAACTTACTGTATATAGTAATGAAGCAGCTATTCGAGTATCTCAAATTATTTTACTAAAAAGGGAGAAATTTTTCAAATATGGAAGTAGTGCCTTACATTTTTAGTTATCTGTGGAAGGATCGATGGCATCATATATCTCATCCACCATAAAAATATGTACAGTAGTGGAAACTGAATTTTTCTTTTATATATTTTGTGTATTTTTTGGAGTTGTACAAAATTAAATCAGCAAATTGACCCACACTAGTAGTCTGAGGTTTGAGTTTCTGGTACAATAATGAAAAACATTATTAGAAATCTTCTTGCCAGGACTTACCATTTCTTCATGTATTTTCTTTATTCCCTTTTGTTCTCCCCTAAAGCTTCTATGTGATTAAAGAGAAAAGATCAATAACCCAATAGTACTTTTCCTCTTAAAGTATGCATGAAACTATTAAACGTCTCAAAGCATACAAACAGAGTGCTCTCTACATTGCTGATAGAACACAGGTAGTAATGGGCTAGTTTCCCCAGGTAACTATTATATTATATAAATATTTAATGCAGAATCACCAAGCTTTGAATAACTATATGCTTTGATTGTACCATACTTTCTCTAGTTTGCTTTTCACAATTTAACTTAACCCATGCTTGAAAATATAATGTGGTAACTCTGTAAATCTGCTCCTCAAAAAATTTTCAAAATCATCTTTTCTTTTTTCTTTTCCTTCTTTTTTTTCTTTTTTTGAGAGGGAGTCTCACTCTGTCACCCAGGCTGGAGTGCAGCGGCATGATCTTGGCTTACTGCAACCTCCGCCTCCTGTGATCAAGTGAGTCTCTCAGCATCGCAAGTAGATGGAACTACAGGCATGCTCCACCACACCCAACTATTTCTTGTGTTTTTAGTAGAGACAGGGTTTCACTGTGTTGGCCAGGCTGCTCTCAAACTCCTGACCTCGAGTGATCCGCCTACTTCAGCCTCCCAAAGTGCTGGGATACAGGCGTGAGCCAACACGCCTGGCCCCAAATCTCCTTTTCTGAGCCCTGGGAATTAACCAAAGGCTGGCAACGATTTTTGAAATGCTGACCCTCAATAAAAATGGCAAAGTTTGAGGCTTTTTAAGTTGGCCTTTCCCGTCACTTTCTCCCAGCTCCACAGTAGCCTTGAAAATCAGTAGCCTTGCACCATAGTAACTGTGAAAACTAGCAGCCTTTTAGCCAGCAGAGAGTGTAGACCAGGATTGGAATTCTTCAAAAAGGCCAATTTTATTCCAAGAGCCTTGCCACTATTTGACCCATCTTGCAGCTCCCTGGAATAAAACTATATACATGGCCTTGCCTTTATTTGGCCCGACTTAGAGATAACTTTCTAGGAAAAGCCCTAGCTCCAGGGTGTTGGTCCAAACCAATCAGCAGCAGTTCTTTAACATAACAGGTTCCTAAGGCTGTGATGCTAGTTGAGATAAACACAGGTCTGGAGAAAAACTTCCAATGAAGCTCTGGAGAATGAGATGTCCATAGAGGATTTTGACAACCTCTGGCATGTTCTTGCGGGATCTAGAAGCCCATGTGCTTGTCTTAACAAATAGAGAATATCAATAAAGAGATAGAAATTGTAAATAAGAACTCAGTGGAATATCTGGAGTTGGAAAGCACAATAACCGAAATTAAATTTTCACTTGACATCAGATTCAAGCTGGCAAAAGAGAGAATCAGCAAACTTGAAAACAGGTAAATGGGATAATCCAATACAAAGAAAAGAAAGAAAAAAATTAAGGAAATACAGAAAGCAAAAACTGACTGAATTGAAAGGAGAATTAGGTAATTCAACAAAAATAGTTGGAGACTTCAACATCTCACTTTTAATAACAGGTAAAAGAACTAGGTAAATTAACAAGGAAATGGACACTTGAAAAAGGCTATAAAGACTATAAACTTACAAGACCTAACAGGTATCTATATAACATTTCATCCAATAATAGCAGAATACTCATTCTTTTCAACTGTACACGAAATATTCTCTAGGATAGGCCATATGCTAGGTCATAAAATAAGTCTCACTACATTCAAAGGGATTAAAATCATACAGTGCAGATTTTATGACCATAATGGAGTAAAATTAAAAATCAATAACAGAAGTAAATTTGGGAGTTCATAAATATGAGAAAATTATACAACACACTCTTAAATAGCCAATGGGCCAAAGAAGAAATAAAAAAATACAAAAATATCTTGAGATAAATGGAAATAAAAATACAACATACCAAAACTTATGGGAGGAGGCTGAAGCAGTGCTTAGAGTGAAATCCATGACTATAAATACCTATATTTAAAAAGGAAAAAGATCTGAAATCAATAGCCTAACTTCTACCTTAAGAAACTAGAAAAAGAAGAGAAAAGTAAATCTACAGTAAGCAGCAGGAAGTAATAACAATTAGTGTGAAAAAAATCAGATAGAGGAAGAAAATATAATAGAAAAAATCAACAAAACCAAAATCTAGAAATTTAGTTATTTGAAAAGGTCAACAAAATTGACAAAGTTTTAGCAGATTGGTTAAGAAAGAAATGTTCAAATTACTAATATTAGAGAAAAAGAGGATGCATTACTACCAACATTACAGAAATAAAAAGAATTAAAAGAGGATATTATGAACAACTAAACAAATAGATAACCTGGATAGACCTATAACAAGAAATTGAATTGGTGTTAAAAACTTCCCCCAATGAAAGGCTCCGGCCCAGAAGTCTTCCCTGATGAGTTCTACCAAACATATAAACAACTCTTCCAAGAAAATAGAAGAGAAAGGAACACTTCCTAACCAGACAAAGATATCACAAGAAAACAAGCTACAGAGCAATATGCCTTATGAATATAGACTTGAAAAGCCTCAAAAAATTATCAAACCTAATACAACAACGTATTAACATGATTGCTACCATAACCAGGTAAGATTTATCCCAGGAATGTAAGGTTGGTTTAACATCCAAAATTTAATCAATGTATTATAACATATCAATAGAATAAAGGACAAAAATCATATGGTCATCACAATAAATATAGAAAATTCATGTGACAAAGTACAAAACCCTTTCAAGCTTGAAAAATAAAGAACACTTAGCAAATGAAGAGTAGAAGGTATTGGCCAGGCGCAGTGGCTCACGCCTGTAATCCCAGCACTTTGGGGGGCCGAGGCAGGCAGATCATGAGGTCAGGAGATCGAGACCAGCCTGGCTAACATGGTGACACCCTGTCTCTACTAAAAATACAAAAAATTAGCCGGGCTCAGTGGCGGGCACCTGTAGTCCCAGCTACTTGGGAGGCTGAGGCAGGAGAATGGCATGAACCCTGGAGGCAGAGCTTGCAGTGAGCCAAGACAGCGCCACCGCAGTCCGGCCTGGTTGAAAGAGCGAGACTCCCTCTAAAAAAAAAAAAAAAAAAAAGAATAGGAGGTATTGTGGATTGAATAGTGTCCCCTGCTCCCAAAAGGCATACTAAAAGCCTGAGCCCAGGTACCTGCAAATGTGACCTTATGTAGTAATAGAGTCTTTGCAGATGCAGTCAAGTTAAGATGGTATTTTTATAAGAAGAGGAAAAGAGGCATACACAGAGAGAAGAATGCCACATAAAGGCACTGACCACGGGAAAAACACCATGTGATGTTACAGGTAGAGATTAAAGTGCTACAGTTGCAAGACAAGTAAAACTAATGATTAACAGCCATCATGAGAAGCAAGGAAGAGGCAAGGAAAAATTCTCCCCTACAGGCTTTAGCAAGAGTATGGCCTGCTGGAATCTTGGTTTTGGATCTAGCCTCCAGAAGTCTGAGACAATGAGTTTTGTCTACCCTGCTACGCAAATTGTGACACTTAATTACAGAAGCCCTAGGAAACTAATACAGAAGAGGATTTCGTCACCCTGATAAAAGGCAACTACAAAAATTCCACAGCTAATGTTATTGTGAAACACCGAATGCTTTCCCCTAAGATCAGGAAAATGTGAAGGATGCCTGGTCTCACCACTTCTATTCAGTATTGCACTGGAAGTTCAGGCCAGGGAAATTAGGCAAGAAAAATAAATAGAAGACATCCAGATTAGAAAGGAATAAGTAAAATTATCTCTACTTGCAGACAACATGACCTTGTAATTAGAAAATTCTAAAGAATCGATGAAAAAATATTAGAAATAATAAAATAATTCAGCAAATTTGTAGGATACAAGATCAATATACAAAATGAATTATTTTATACATTAAAAATGAATAATCTAAAAGTGAAATTAAGAAAATATTTACAATGGCATCAAAAAATGTTAAAAACTTAGGAATAAAAGAGATGCAAGACTTGTATACTGAAGAATACGAAGCATTGTTGAAAGAAATTAAAGATCAAAAAATAGAAAAATATCGCATGTTATCGTATCAAAAGACTTAATGTTATTAAGATATCAATATCCCCCCAATTGATCTACAGACTCTATGGAATCGTTATCAAAATCACAACTGGCTTTTTTTTTTTTCAGAAATTGACAAGTGGATCCTACCATTTCTATTGAAATGCAAGGGATGTAGAATAGTCAAAACAACCTTGAAAAAAGAACAACATTGGAGGACTTAACTTTCCAATTTCAAAAACTACTGCAAAGCTACAATTATTAAGACAATGTGGTACTAGAATGTGAATAGACATATAGATCAATGAAATAGAATTGAAAGTTCGAAAGTAAACCTTTGCATTTATGGTCAACTGATTTTTGACAAGGGTACCAAGACAATTCAATGGAAAAAGAATAGTCTTTCACAACCTGGTGCTAGAATAACTGGTTATACACATGAAAAATAATGAAATTTGGCCCCACCTCACACCATACACAAAAATTAGCTTAAATGTATCATAAAAGAAAACAAATAACCTGATTAAAATGGGCAAAACACTTAAACATTTCTCAAAAGAAGATATACAGATAGCTAATGGGTTTGTGAAAAATGCTCAGCATCACTAATCATTGGGGAAATGCATATTACAATCGCAATGAGATATCACCTTACACCTGTTAGAATGGCTGTTATAAAAAGAGAAGAATGATAACAAGTGTTGATCAAGGATATGGAAAAAAGGTAACACTTGTATATCATTGGTGGGAATGTATATTAGTACAACCATTGTGGAGAACAGAATGGTAGCTCCTCAAAAAACTGAAAACAGAATTACCATAGGATCCAGCAGTCCCACTTCTGGGTATGTATCCAAAAGAATTTAAACCAGTATGTCAAAGAGATATCTTCACTCCTGTGTTTATTGCAGCATTAGTCACAAAAGCCATGATATGGAATCAACTTAAGTTTCCATCAATGGATGCATGGATAAAGAAAATGTGGTACATATACACAATGGAGTATTACTCAGCCTTAAATAAAGAAGAATATCCTTTTGTTTATGACAACATGGATGAACCTGGAGGACATTATGCTAAATGAAATAAGCCAGGCACAGAAAGTCAAATACTGCATGATCTCACTTATGGGTGGAATCTAAAAAAGTCAAACTCATTGAAGTAGAGAGTAGAATGGTGGTTACCAGAGGCTGTGGATTTGGGGGTGGAAAATGGGGAGATGTTGATCAAAAGGGGTAAAAATTTTAGTCAGGAGGAATACGTTTTTGAGACTTTATGACACAACCTGGTGACCATAGTTAATAATATTATATTGTATATTTCAAAATTGCTAAAATAACAGATTCTAAATGTTCTTGCTATAAAATATGATAAATATATGAGGTGATAGATATGTTAAATAGCTTGATATAATCATTCCACAATGTATACATATATCAAAACATAGATGTACCCCATAAATGTATATAATTATTTGTCAAAGCAAAAATTAAAAATAAAATGTTTTAAAACTTTTGTAGGCCGGGCGCAGTGGCTCACGCCTGTAATCCTAGCACTTTGGGAGGCCAAGGCAGGCGGATCACGAGGTCAGGAGATCGAGACCATCCTGGCTAACACGGTGAAACCCCGTCTCTACTAAAAAAAATACAAAAAATTAGCCGGGCGAGGTGGCGGGCGCCTGTAGTCCCAGCTACGCGGGAGGCTGAGGCAGGAGAATGGCGTGAACCCCGGGAGGCGGAGCCTGCAGTGAGCCAAGATCGCGCCACTCCACTCCAGCCTGGGTGAAAGAGCGAGACTCCGTCTCAAAAAAAAAAAAACCAAAAAAAATTTTTTGTAAAATAAACTTTACAATAACAAAATATTTTTAATGAATCATACAGCTAAATATATTAATAGGAACTAAAACTTTAAAACTCTTATAAGAAAATGTAGGAATACAATGGATTGTGCAATGTTTTCTTAGATATGACACCAAAAGCAAAAGTAACCGAAAAATACACAATTTGGACTTTAACAAAATTAAAACTTCTATACTGCAAGCAATATTGTAAAGAAAGGGAAAAGACAATCCTCAGAATGGGTAAAAATATTTGTAAATCATATATTTGATAAGATACTTGTATCAAGAATATATAAAAAGTCATAATTCAACAACAAAAAGGATAAATGACTTAATTACAAGTGGAGAAACAGTTTGAATAGGCATTTCTCCAAAGTAGATGTACAGATCTCTATAAGCACATGAAAAGATGGCTAACATCATTGATTGTTTAAAAAATGCAAATGAAAACCACAATGAGATAGTACTTTTACCCACTAGGATGGCGAATACAAAAAACACAGACAATAACAAGTGTTGACAAGATGAAGAATACTTAGAATTTTCACATTACTGGTGGAAATGTAAAATGGTGAAACAACTTTGAAAAAAGTTTGGAAGTTCCTGGAAATATTTTTTTAATTTTTAATTTTTGTGGGTACACAGTAGGTATATATATTTATGGGATACAGGAGATATTTTGATATAGGCATACAGTGTGTAACAGTCACATCAGGGTACATGGCTATCCCTCACCTCAAGCCATTATCTTTTCTGTTACAAACAATCTAATAATAATCAGTTATTTTTAAATGCACAATCAATTTTTTGACTGTAGTCATCCTCTTGTGCTATCAAATACTAGATCTTATTCATTCTATCAAACTATATTTTTGTATTATATATTTTACTACCCGTTAACCATCCCCCCTTTCCCCCCACCGCTACCCTTCCCCGTCTGCTGGAAATATTAAACATGAAGCTACCATATGACAAAACCATTCTACTCCCAGGTGTATGCCGAACAGAAATGAAAATACATGTACACAGAAAACCTTTATACAGATGTTCATAGCAGCATTATTTATAATAGCCAAAAAGTAGAACCAACCCAAATGTCCATCAGCTGATGAATAAATTTTAAAATGTCCTCTACATCCAAAAATGGAATATTATTTAGCAATAAAAAGAAATGAAATACTGATATGCACTGTAACATGGGTGAACCTCAAAAATATGCTAAGTGATAGAATCCAGTCACAAAAGACCCCAAATTGTATCAATAATTCATATAAAACATCCAGTAAAGACTGAAGGAGGAGGAGAATAGACAATAGAAAGGGACTGTTAATTGGTATGGGTTTCATTGGGGACAAATAAAATGTTCTCAAATTAGATCATAATGATGGTTGCACAACCCTGAATATATTAAAAACCAGAAAATTATGCACTTTAAGTGGGAGAATTTTATGGTATGTTAAAAAGTATATCTGCATGTCATTGACTACAGATCTTTTCTTATTTTTTCAAGTTTTATGAAGACAGTTTTAGAAACATAGTCTCCATTTTTCTCTTTCATGAAACTGCTTGCCAGCTATGGAAATGAAAAAATAGCCATGTCTGTGGAACATAACTGCTACCTAGATGGGAGCCTCCATCACACAGTGGATAGGGAGCTATTTTCTTTTATGGTCAAGGTAGGCAGGTTTTGTCCTATAGAATATATTCTGAGATGTTACCTGTAGCTCAGAAAAACAGGGATATTGTTGTTCTAAACATTTCCTCAACATTTATATGGCTTCCTATTTATTAATAAGAGAACCTGTTCTTTATGTGTCATTATACTAGTTTATTCTAGCCCTGGTCCTGGTCCAGGACTGTCTGGAGGTGTTAGAATTGCCCTATTCTATGTGAAACAAGGTCATATCTGAATAGGTATGTCAGTCAGCATAGGCTAAGCTACAGTAATAAGCAACGTCAAATCTAGAGGCTTAATAGTCTATATTTTACTCATGTTACATGTTCGTTGTAGACTGATGAGAGCGTTCTACTTAGCTTAGTCACGCGGAGACCATGGCTGATGGTATCTCCATCTTGGCACATCCTTTCATGATCATAGAGGCAAGGAACGTGGTTCTTGAACCTTCTGCCTGGAAATGACAAGTAGACAAAACCAGTCACATGGCCATTCCTGAGTTCAATGGGGATGCCGATGTATAATCTTCTGGCATGAAAAGGCACTGAATATTTGAGAACAATAATGCAGTCTACCACAATATGCTCATGGGGTCTGAAAAGGAGCTGAAAAAATGCCATTTTCTGGGGTTCTGTCCTCTGGCATTGTTTCTGGAATCATTCCCACCCATCTACTTCCACATCCTCTCAACCGACTTTTCTCAGATGCCTGGGGTAGCTGGGTGATTTGTTAATTACAACATTGCTTTAAGCCTTTTAATAAAGTCAGCAAATTAAAGAGAGAGCCCAGATAAAGAGAATGCTTTCAAAAATGTCATAATGAAATTAAGGTAACGAAGCACTTGGAGACCTCTCCTCCCTTCTTTTTGTATAAAACTTATTCCAAAGAAGCTGGAAGAGAAATGGGGCCTGAAAGTAAAGAGGGGAAAAATATATTGTATGCCATTAGTTTAATTATAAAAAT
Organism: Hylobates moloch; assembly: GCF_009828535.3. Lineage (NCBI taxonomy): Eukaryota > Metazoa > Chordata > Mammalia > Primates > Hylobatidae > Hylobates > Hylobates moloch. Next base: position 28,363,778 of record NW_026652282.1, on the reverse strand, counting down.
TCATTACATGAAGCCATGTAAGACAGAAAATAATGGAACTCTAATGGGTTGGCCGATAACACATTTACTAGTCTGCTCTCAGCTTGTAGTCATTGTTGAAAGGACAAAAAAGTAACGACGTTGGTATGTAGTCTTCAAAGCTATTGTAAAGATTAATCATTTTCAGTAAGCTGGAAAATGAGGGCCATTTTCTTAAATAGCATGCCCTGTATAGAGTGTTACCTTCTGAAACAGAGTTGTTTGGTAGTGTCAGAGGTTTAATAGATGAATCTTGAAGTTAATGGTGAGAGGTTTTACTTTTGAAATGGCTTTCTTACAGCTATTTTAACATTTCTATTATAAATCCATAAAGAGGTTTTATAGGTCGTTTTAATTCACACAAGGAAGGAAGAAATTGTGCTTCTCTTTTCCCAATAAGGATTTATAGAACATTAATTCATTCTTGGGACCAAATTGTTTAGTGATTTTCAAAAATAAACAAAATATGTATTTTTCTGCCGTCTTTTTTTCAGAAATGCCTTACTTTATTATACATAATAATTTTCCAATCATGCTATAATCATCAAGATTGTTTTATATTCTTCAAAGCTCAGTTAAAATAAACCTAATCCTTTTCCTTAAATTTCTTTATATGGATGCATAACTTCTTTAACTGAATTGAAATGAAACCTGAATTGAGAGTCCAGAAACCTGCATTTTTATGATGACTCTTTCACTGACTAGCTATGTCACATTGAGCAAGTCACTTAACCTTTCAGAGCATTTATATTCTCATGTGGACGATTATGGAATTGCTCAAAATGGAAGAAGATATCAGAAGATGAAAGTGAATATGTAGGTAGGGGTCATAAATTCGAGGGCCTTGTAATCCAAAGAGAGAGGTTAGGACTTTGTCTTGGAGGTAATAGCAAACCATTGAAAGGTTTTACACAGAGGAGAAATGAGGTTCTATTTGCATTACAAAAAGATCATTTAAGCAGTTGTATGTAGATGGAAGGGTGGTTTGAGAGTGGAGGGAGGGAGCCAATAAAAAAGATTTTTTTTTTTTTTTTTTTTGAGACGGAGTCTCGCTCTGTCCCCCAGGCTGGAGTGCAGTGGCGCAATCTCGGCTCACTGCAAGCTCCGCCTCCCGGGTTCACGCCATTCTCCTGCCTCAGCCTCTCCGAGTAGCTGGGACTACAGGCGCCCGCCACCATGCCCGGCTAATTTTTTGTATTTTTAGTAGAGACGATATTTTAGTACCTGAGCAAGAGATGATAGGGACGTAAATTAAGGTAGCGTCAATGGAAGTAGAAGATTTGGATATAAGTAAAAAAAAAAAAAAAAAAAAAAAAAAAAAACTTATGATACAACTACCCAGGGAGTATGTTCCCTGCCTCCTCCTCCAGTTGAGGACCAACATATCATCAGATTGATCCAGAGACAGAATTTTGGAGAACATCAATATTTAAAGGACAGGCAAAAAAAAAAAAAAAAAAAAAAAAAATACTTGAACACTAAGAGAATACAGAGGCGACCCAAAGAGTGGAAGCCAAGAAAGCAGAGAACTTCGAGAAGAGAATAGTCAGCAGCACCAGCTGCTGCAAATAAATCAAGTAAATAAGAACTTATATCTTTCCATAGGCATTGGCTTTTGGTAACTGAATCAGTTAACTATTTTCACAAATGTGAGTGGCATATAGCAATAAGCCCATATTGCCTTTCATGAGTTTACAGCTTGGGTGGGGTGGCACTTCTTCACGCCGCAGGTTGATTGGGGTCGCTCTGCTCCATATGTCACTCATTCTCCTCCTGATATGAGTAGGCTAGTCCAGATCATGTTTGTCTTAAGGTGATGGAGAAGTGCAAAAGGGATAGCCACACTGCATAAATACATTGCAAGCCTCTGCTTGTGTTACTTCTATTAATATCCCACTGGGATTAGGCAAAGCAAGTCACATGACCAAGCTCAATGTCAAGGGCATGCTGTCTTTCGTAGGAAGAATTTCAAAGTTACTTAGCAAAGGGCATGGATACAGGGAGAGGTAAAGAATTGGGGCCAATAATTCAATTTGCCATAGTGACTTCTGTCAGAATAGTTTTAGTGGAATGATGATGGCAGAAGCCTGATTTTCATGAATTGGAGAGTGGCAGGAATGTAATCAAGTTGAGATAATGAGTGAATATCTGCCTTCTAAAGAGTGACTGTGAAAGGAAAGAAAATGATAGAGTGCAGATTATTGTTGTTGTTGTTTAAAGATGAGAGAGACACTCATGTTTGAAGTCTCTGGAGAAGGTCCCCGCAGAGAGGCAAGAAGTTGGAACACACAAAGAGAGAGGGAGTATGTGGAGGAGGATCCCAGAATAGATGGGTGCCCAGATGGTGAAATCAACTTCCAATAGCAGAAAAGTCGCCTCTTCCTCTGAGACTAGAGAGAAGGATGCAAGATGTGAAGTCTGATATTTCATGAAATGTATGTTTGATATATTAAATTACCCCTTGTGGAATTGTAGGTAGGATCATTTACTGTGAGATTTCTTTCAGTTTGTGTTGTCAGGAATTAGTCTGTAAACCACATTCGATATTTCAAACAGAGGAAATTCAATACAGAGGACTGGCTGCTCCATAGGAATGAAGGAGCTGACAAACCCAGCAGAGGACAGTGAGGCAACCCGGAGTTTAGCAACTTCAGGAAACTATTACCACCTCAAGGGTTGGGGGAACCAACAATTTTTACCAAAGCCCAGAAACCGGAACCATCGGGTGCTAATTCAACCACTGTAAGGTCTGCACAGCAGGTAATGGAATTACAGAGGGAGCAGCTGTTCAGTGGGAAATGGAGACAAAGGAGATACTGCCCAGACAGAGAGAGAAGGGGGATAACTCTCTTGTTTCACCCTTTCTCGTGCTCTTCTATCTCCCACTAGTGCGTCTCATGACTTAACCTAGTTAGAAGCCAGCTAGCAAGAAATCCCAGGAAATTCTGACCTCCTATGGGAGTTAGTACATCTCAATACTGAGTGAAGTAGGAAATGGGTAGAGAATGGATCTAAGAGCAAACGATTTCTTAGTGGTTAGCTAACAGAGCTAAATTTTTCCATGAATCCCTTGGTTCATGAATGTAAATACAGTATCCAAGGAAAAATAACAAATCCAACATGTGGAACTTTTTGTTCATAAACATATTAGGATCCTGTTTTACAATTTTCCAAGCAATTGCTTGATTTTGACACTTCAGGACAAGCCAGAGGCATGGTCAGAGCAAGTAACCCCATCCTAGTTTACAGATGACAAAACTGGGACTTACAAGGTTAATGACTTCCTTAAGATCAAACTGCAAAACAATGGACGAGCAAAACTTCCTGGGAAGATGTCCTTTCATTACTCTGCACTGCCTTTCTTGAAGTTCCTTTGAGACACAGTCATTAAAAATTTAAATGATAGTTCATCCGGAACAAACATTTATTTTACTTGTAGGTGAATATCACAAAACACATTTTAAAAGGAAATTTAACCAATATTCAACCTTAAAATTATGCACTTGCTTTTATCTTCCAAGTTAAAGGGAGAATTTTAGAGTTGCAGCGTTTCTAGACAATGTCTATAAAACAGCCAGCTACTTGCTTTGCATTCAGAAGGGGCTCACACTGTGGGGAATACAGTTTGACTCATTAAAATTAGTAGTAGATGTACTAGCAGTAGTAATAATGATGATGATAATGATGATGATAAATATGACGATGATGATGCTAATGATTAATATTTATTTAATCCTTTGGGCATGCCAGGCACCTTTGTAAATGTTCTCCCTGAATTCTCTAAGTTAACCCACCCAATCGTATTTCCACATAAATACTGTTAATGTTCCCATTTAGCAAAGGAGGAAACTGAGGCACCGAAAAGATAATTAACTTTCCCATTTGCCACTAAGTGATCACGCCAGGGTTCAAACCCAGCAGGCTCATTGTATTGCTCAGGCTTTTAGCTACTGTTTCTCTTCCTCCTCTCTTTTCTACCATGTAGGGTCAATATCACTAAAATAAGTTCTGGCAAATAAAAAAAAATGAGAGAAGACAAACAATTAAAGTAGAAAAAAATACCCAAAATTCTTGAAATTAATTCAGGTTGTCTCATAGTCCACAATCACTTTTTCTGCCTAAAATACTGTGAATATATATCAAGCACATAGTGCAGTAGCAGCATAATGGGTATGAATATGAAAAATTTCTTTCCTGGTTGGGGAAACAATCTTTTGGGGACTTAGCATTTTATATTCTTCATAGAAAACACACACACACACATATATATATAAAGGCAATCTTTTTTTATAAGCTAGTGCTCACAGTATTTTAAATTTCTTCACACACCATGATCACCACACAAGCAATTCCCTGTGGTGTACACCATTGTGAATGGAATTCAGAAAGAGAAAAGGGTGTGTGTGAAGTCTATTGTATTTTTGAATTTACACTCCTTCTGAGGTCTGGAGTTATCCCAGTAGTAAATTTCACAGCAGTAGGCAAAGCTGGTCAAGGTCATGGTTCCTAGTGTGAATGACACTTGGGTAAAGCCCAAGGTGGGCGGGCAGAATATTACCGTAGGAGAAAGGGAAAACATCCTGTTGTGGGGAATGTCTTTAAGAAGGGAGAAAAAAAAAAGGCTACCTTTGAGAACCTTTGTGTTTATATAAGGGCCTGAGCCCCCTCAATGTCAGTCAAGGTCAGTGGGGGTTTTCCTTTTTAATCCTACATCCTCACAAAACCTGGGCAGTTTTCAGTGAGGGTTAGCACTCAGTCAAGATTTCCTTAGGTATAACAGTCCTAACTTTTGCTGTGAATACAGTTTTGCAGAAAAATATATGGCACGCATATTTCTACCTTTCAAGCGTTAAAGTACATCAAAAAGTTCTGGTTTGACATCAAGCCTCACTCTTTACTACCTTGTTTAGTAGGAAATCTCTCATTTAACTCTAGCTTACTATTTCAGAGATTTTGGAAAATTCTAGGATATGTTATAATTTATAATTTTAGACGTTTTTATGGTCTATTGATTATGTTTTTGGATTCATTGGCACCTTCTGCATTTTATGTTTTTTAATTTTAACAGCTTTATTGAAGTGTAATTGATATATAAAAACTGCATAAAATTATATGGGCTAGAACATGTGCATATACCCATGAAACCATCCAAATAGTATAACTTCCTATATCTAGACTTTTCAAATAGGAACCTGTGACTGATGGGTGGATTCCAAGATTATTTAACTTGCTTGAGTAAAATAAATGATTTTAATTATATATTTACTAAAAATTTTGTTTTTATTTTGTATTCCTGAGCTTTTACATATATGCTCTGATATTGGTCCATCATAAGTAGTTTGTTAACAATTCAGTCTTTTATAAAAGGAATTCACTTGAAAAAAGGTAACCAAGTTATTGGTCTCAGTTTTGTGGATGTTTATGCTATTAATTAGAGATTTAATAGATGAGAGATAATAAGCTCTTCTTTTAAAATGCAGATAACACCCTCTGGATACTAAGGGCCAATTACATGTTCTTTCATATCTTGGAATACATTACTTTTATCACTTTAGGTTTGGCTTAAGTGAGGAGGAGAAGGAAAGAAGTGGTAATTTTGTACCCTAGGAAGTTTCTAGAAAAGGCAAGCCTTTGGCAGAAGTTCCCTCAGAAGGGCTTTCAAGTAGTGTGAGGATCTGAAAAGTGGAAAATAGAAACTGTAATGCTTGATAAAAGGAGTATGGAAGAAAAGGCAGGCATTCCACGAGGATAAATGTTAATTGTTTTGTAATAGCAGCAACTATGCTCTGCGCCTTTAGACACTGTCCTCTGCTTTCATAGCAAAAGTCAGTGATATTGGCATTAGGTGCTTGGTAATAGTTTGGTAATCTGGATCTATTTGCTATATGCAGTAAATACTATTATTTAGTTTGATTCTAGGATGTTTTAGTTAACTGAGAAATTATATTATATATAGATTGTATATGTTCAATAGGAGTTTACCAAACACACTGCAATTATGCTAGGAATACTGTTTGATTTTTATTCTGTAAATATCATAGTAACACAAAAGAACAAATATTAAAACAAAAATGATTTTTGTCCTCAGAAGCATTATTTTCAATCTCTTCCATTTCATGTTCAGCTCATGATTATGTATTCTTAGAGATGAACGCAGTGTAGTTAAAAATTGTGTTCTGGGCCAGGCACGGTGGCTCAAGCCTGTAATCCCAGCACTTTGGGAGGCCAAGGTGGGCGGATCATGAGGTCAGGAGATCGAGACCACGGTGAAACCCCATCTCTACTAAAAATACAAAAAAAAAATTAGCCAGGCGCGGTGGCGGGCGCCTGTAGTCCCAGCTACTCAGGAGGCTGAGGCAGGAGAATGGCGTGAACCCGGGAGGCGGAGCTTGCAGTGAGCTGAGATTGCGCCACTGCACTCCAGCCTGGGCGACAGAGTGAGACTCCGTCTCAAAAAAAAAAATTGTGTTCTGTTTTTTACACAAGAAAATTGTGTTCTTTTTACAGTGATTACTGTGCACATTTGCTACATATTGGACCGTTGGAATGACGTATTATGTTCTTTTAATGTCCCTGCATTAAACGTTGACATTGTTTCTCTTCTTTTTTTTTTTTGAGATGGAGTTTCGCTCTGTCGCCCAGGCTGGAGTGCAGTGGCGCGATCTTGGCTCATTGCAACTTCCGCCTCCCAGGTTCAAGCAATTCTCTGCCTCAGCCTCCTGAGTAGCTGGGATTACAGGAGCCTGCCAGCACGCCCGGCTAATTTTTATATTTTTAGTAGAGACGGTGTTTCACCATCTTGGCCAGACTGGTCTTGAACTCCAGACCTCGTGATCCACCTGCCTTGGCCTCCCTAAGTGCTGGGATTACAGGCATGAGCCACCACAACCCGGCCTGTTTCCCATTTTTTTACTGCTTTGATTAATGAAGATTTTAAGTCATACAATATATTGATCTTCTTTTGAAGATTTTATTAGGATAAAGTACCAAAAGGGAGATTACTGAGTCAATGGGAATAAGTGTTTGTATGTCACTTGGTATCTATTGCCAAATTGTCCTAACAGATACTGTCCCCAGCAGTAATACATGAATGTGCTAGTTTTACTGGTCTTTTCAGCTTTGGATTTTATTTTTTGTTAATTTAATTGGTGTCCAATTGTACCTTTTCAATCTAATACTCTATTTTTTATTACTTGAAAGTTAACTTTTTTCTTTTTAAATAAAATCATCCTACTCTTTCTCTTGTTTGAACTACCTGTTCCTATTCCTCTGTCCATTTATCAGTGACTTAACCCATCCTGTTGAATTTGATATAACTATCTTAACAATTAGTATTATCTTAATGCTTAGAAGCCTCCTCTCTGCACTTGCAGACATGTTTAATAGAAATTTCAGGTTGATATGCTTCGAGATAAAACCTACCATTAATCGACTTCTTTCTCTGAAATATTTTCCAAGTGATGAGATAGCAAGTTTGAAAACACTGAATTGCCAAAGACAAACAACGAAGAAAATGTAGGTGATTTGGTTTAGTAAGATTCTTGTATTTTGACTTTTTTTCTAATTTTAAAGTAGGATATTCTAAAAGTATTTTGATCCTTCAAAAAAGTTCATAGCTAGAATAACAGTACTATTCTTTTGTTGTTCGATATTTTCTGTATGCAGGTTTAGTTGAACGCCAGTAGATGGCACTAATTACATAAACAATTCAACAAGTTAATGAAGAGGGAAAGAAATGTATGAGATTTTTTTTTTGGTTCAAATGTTATATGTCACATATTCAACAATTATACGTGAGCTTATTTTTGTAGTTTTTTTTCTCTTGTGATAAAAACAATTAAGCCCACTTTATTGCCAATTAATTGCTACTAAGTTGAAATACTTGATACTGCATTTGAAAAGTTTGTCCTGAAAGGTGGGTTGCCTTATACTGTCGTGATTGACTAAATCATACGGTAGGTTAAAAGCAATCTAATATGTGTATTCCGACCTGAGGATTCAGAAGCTGTTTATGAAGTATTTTAAGACACTCCAACTAGAGATTTCATAAAAAAAATTGACATTCATTCTCTTTCTCATAAAAATCTATAGCAGTTGGCCAAAGACCTCCGCCAGTGGCAGATAAATGTAGATGTGGCAAATGACTTGGCCCTGAAACTTCTCCGGGATTATTCTGCAGATGATACCAGAAAAGTCCACATGATAACAGAGAATATCAATGCTTCTTGGGGAAGCATTCATAAAAGGTATGAATTACGTTATTTCTAAAACTACTGTTGGCTGTAATAATGGGGTGGTGAAACTGGATGGACCATGAAGATTTGTTTTTCCAATCCAGCTAAACTGGATCTTGGGAGGGTTCAAGATGATAAATACCAACTAAACTCACGGACTTGGCTCAGACTTCTATTTTTAAAATGAGGAACATAAGATCTCATTTGTCCACTGTCACAAAAGTAGTGACATAACCAAGAGATTAAACAAAAAGCAAAATACTGATTTATAGCTAGAAGAGCCATGTCTCAGTCTACTTTGATAACTGTATCCCAAGAAATATCTTTCTATCTCATCATGGCACACACTGCCTTACCTGTTATCTGATAAATAAGTCACTTTGGGATTCGTGATGGAGTTATAGCTGTCCATGGTATCATCCTCATATCTCACTCCACACACCCAATGGGAAAATTTGTGGATGGCAATATGACTCATCACTTCATTTCCCATTATATATCAATGGAAATTAACAGCGCTTATAGACAGTATCTCTCCTCAAACTAAGCCTTGTATCCTTATTATACCTCTCTTGATCTTTAGTGCTTTTTTCACTAGCATTTATTGCAATCATAAATAAAAATATAAATTATGTAACTAATTGTTAAATATTTGTCCTTTAAATTAATCTAAATGCCATGAGGGCAGAGATTTTGTCTTTATTATTTGATACATCCCCAGGTCCTGAACCACGTGATATAATAGGGAGCTAGCAAATGTTTTTTGAATGCTAACTCCCTTTGCAGAATGTACAATTACCTTGTGCAAGCTGAAAAAATAGTACCTGTACAATATGAGGAAGACCACGGTGAAAAATAATTGAGTTCCAAAATAGGACATCAATTACTGAAAAAATAAGCTCGGTGATTTTTAACAAGAAGTAAAAGTCGCCATTGGGGCCAAAACAGATTTTGAACTAAGAGGAGGAAGTCTTAGGAGAAATGAGGTAATGATATATGGAAATTAAGAGACCAACTAAATTTTGAAACTGAGCTAGACATTAGAGAGGAAAAACTCCTGTGAAACTGAATTTAAGCTAGTGACCCTGGGGAATAGAGCAACTCTAATCCTGAATTCCAGACAGTAGGTGTATAGTTGGAAAACACCATGGAAAAGAAGATTCAACCTAAAGTTGGGAAGTTTTAATTGGAGCCCTATGAAAAAGACCCTGGTGGAGAAAGGGCAAACTTGAATATGGAACTGATATTTGGAAAAATTCTCATAGTAACTACTTTTTCTCAATGACAAGGCTTGGACTGTCTTCTCAAAATACAGATCTTGTATGTGTTCAATTAAACAGGGACAGATTAGGTTCAGGAAGAATTATTCACATGGAATCAATTGGTATCAGAGAGTCAACCATTAGATCTTAGTGGGAAATAGCTGCTTCTCAAAGAGAAGTCTTTTTGGGGAAGCAAATTAAAGTCAGAGATTAATTTGATGAGTTTAGGGAATATAAACTAAGGAGCCAAGAAAAAAGCTTGCTCATGGCATGTAAGTAGAGCTTCAGGACACTGATCTATTCTATCTATACTACTCTTTCTGACAGACCCCTCTCTTCATTCTCATGCGCCTTGATGGCCCAAGAAACTCTCAGCTTTTTAAAAATTGTTTTATTAAGGTCTTTGGATTCTTCATGGAAATGACTTCCAGTTTATATTTTTTGGCTTGGTTCCAAAAAGCTATCAGCTAAGGAATGCATATAGTTACTTCCCCTATGGGTAAAGTAAATTAGAATTTTAGAAACCAACTCACGTTTTTCGCCTGTACAGAATCTGCAATTCACCAAGCTGCTTCTGACTCATGTCTATAAAGTTCTTCCCTGTTCTTTTCTCACTTCACATGTACTCTTTGCAAGAATTCATCCACTTGTGTAGTTTCAGTCTGTTGATGACTACCCATCTATAATTCCAGCTGAGAATTATCTTTTGAGTTTTAGACATGTAGATCTTAACTGCTTTCTTTCGATGTTAATGTCCCATAGGAACTTCACATTGAAGAGGTCCAAAGCTAAACTCATCTTTGCCTTCTTCCAATCTCTTTTTCCAAATGCAACCTACTTCTATTGTCCTTGTCTTAGTCCTTTTTGTGCTTCCGTAACAAAATACCACAGACTGGGTAATTTATAGTGAACAGGGATTTGTTGGCTCATAGTTCTGGAGGCTGGGAAGTCCAAGATCAAGGGGCTGGAATCTGGTAAGGGCCTTCTTGTTGTGTCATGATGGAAGGTGGAAGAGCAAAAGAGAGAAAAAATGGGGCCAAACTTGTCCTTATATGAAACTCACTCCCACAATAATGATGCTAATCCATTCATGAGGGCAGAGCCTTCATGTCCTAATCACCTCTTAAAGGTCACACTTACTACTGTTGCAATGGCAGTTAAATTTTACCATAAGTTTGGGAAGGGACAAACATTTAAACCGTAGCATTCTGCCCCTTTTTCCCCAAAATTCATGTTCTTCTCAAAGACGAAATACATTCATTTCATCCCCAAAGCCCCAAAAATCTTATTTCAGCATAAACTCAAAAGTGCAATCTAATATAAATTAGATACGGGTGAGACTCAAGGCACAATTCATCCTGAGGCAAATTCCCTTCCATCTCTGAGCCTGCAAAATCAAATCAAGTTCATCCCCCACCCCCTACCCTTCCCAGCATCAGGTAACCACCAGTCACAGAAAGTTTTATTGGTAGTTCTGCTCTACATCATCTTTGTCTGTGTTCACTTTAGCTATTTATCCTTGCGTTCCATTATTGGAACACTAATCATGTGGGAATTATTTATATTCTGCTGTTCAAGGTCATCACCAAGGTCTGATTGCAAAAATTCAAAAAATTGCAACCTTAGGCATAAATGGGTTAAGCAGTTTAGGGTACATTTATAATAATTATTTACTATACTACTTCAAAAAACTTATTGCCTCTATTTATAAATAAAAAGCGTTGTCCCTACACAGTGGCTTGTTGTAATGCATTTACTTGTTTCTGCCTGATTTTTTCTATTTATACATTTTATTTTTTATTTTTATTTTTATTTTTTTTTTTAACTTTTAAGTTCAGGGGTACATGTGCAGGTTTGTTACATAGGTAAACTTATGTCATGGGGATTTGTTGTACAGATTATTTCATCACCTAGGTATTAATCCTGGTACCCATTAGTTGATTTTCCTGATCCTCTCACTCCTCCCACCCTCCACACTCCAATAGTCCCTAGCATGCATTGTTCCCCTCTATGTGTCCATGTGTTTTCATCATTTAGCTCCCACTTATAAGTGAGAACATTTGGTTTTTTGTTTTTTGTTCCTGTATTAGTTTGATAAGGACAACGGCCTCCAGCTCCATCCATGTCCCTGCAAAGGACATGATCTCATTCTTTTTTATGGCTACATAGTATTCCATGGTATTTGTCTTGGTCTCAAAAACTACAACTATGACAGGATGGCATTTTCACTTTTGTTGTTATATTAAACTCATCTTAAAAAGGAAAGATTAATAATATCAATATTTGGATTATGGAGAAAAAGTATCTCATATCTTTGAAAAAGTTCTGTAACTATACCTTTTTAGGTAGGATGGATTCTGTGGACAGCGTTCTGATTACATCATTTCTCAGAGTTCTGGTTAGACACCATTTTACTATGAAACACTAATGCATTGCCTGCACTGAGACTTTCAGTCATATGGAGAAACCTAGGCAAAATTTTCATACACTTGGAAGAATATTTAAATTAGTAATAAAATCTTTAGTTTTAAACTGTTGAATGTTAAATAAGATATAAAATGTACTTGAAAGAAATTTGCTTTGATATCAGATACTGCCATGTTGTAGTTTCAAGACATAATAAAAAAGTAAACTAATGTTTATATTTTGCTGTTTAAGTTTATTAATACATCAGATGAGTCTTCAAATTCTACAGTGGCTTTTGATATGATCATTTTAAATAGCCATTTATGCTTAAAAGGAACTAATCTATTTATGGAAAAAAGAGAAGGCTGCTTCTCAACTAAATTGTACAGTTTAGAAACCCAGATCTGAACATAGATTATTGTTGTGACCTATGTAGGAAAATAGTTTGTTTTCCTTATCATAGTCCTTATAGAGTCCATGTTAACATATAAAGCCAGAAATGTGAGCCTCTGCAAGTTCATTTCTTTGTTTTCAGTCTCTGTGAATAGATATGAATTTGTGAATAAGATAATATTAGATGTGATATTACAAATTATTGTGAGAAGCCTCTAAGGATTAAATTTCAAGGACTGCCATCTGGCTGATGACTTTATGATGACACTGTCATGAGATTTCATTTCCTTATTTCTATTCCAGGATCACTCTTTAAACAAGAAATAAGCATTAACTCTGAATTGTCTGCTTGTAGTTGTATGAGGGCTTCCACAACTGCCAACTAGCCAGGTGCAAACTCATCAAGCAGAGATGGCCCTTGCATCAGAGGGTTAAACATGCTTAGAAGTTCCTTAGCTAAGCTCCAAGATACTAAAAAATCCCTCTGGGTTCTAAGAAAGATTCAGCATGTACGTGTGTGCGTGTATGTGCGTACATATATGCATATACATACAAACACATTTTCTTCCATAATATAACATCTCAGTATTCTCTGTTCTTTCTAGTAATTTTTTATATTTTAATGATCAAAATTAATAGTTGATCATCTGAAAAAATTTTGACCTGTTTTCTCCATCTTTGACAACCTTGAAGGCACTTGTAAGTCACTCTTTGCTTCTCTATTCCTAGGTCCTTTCTCCTCTTCACTTCATTGAAACAAGAAAAGAGAAAACAATTGAGCCCTATTTTGTGTGTAGCAAGGAGCTACTCTAGTTAAACACTAGATCTCTTTTACATTCTCTAACATGTTGTTTTAGTAATTATTCTACTTTCTTTTTCTGGGATATTCAATTTCTTCTTTCTTTTTGCCCCTCCCCTTTAGCAGGCCAACATACTCAAGTCTCCCTCATCCTAAAATAACTTTTTCAGTATATCATTTTTTTTCTATCCAGCTGTACTTGCTTCTGCTTACTATATCATTTTTTAAGCAGTAGTTGGCATTACTGTTTCCTGTACTTTAGCTACTAGTTATACTTTGACCCACTCCAGTCTCACTTCCCCAACACCACCACTTTATGAAAACAAGGACTTACTAAGATCATCAGTGACTTTGTAATAGCTAATTAGTGTATTTTAATTCATCCATCTTCTTGACTATATTTTAACATTGATCCTGTTGGTCAACTCTGCTAGTCAAAACTTTATCCTCCTTGGTTCCCAGAACAATACTATCTTGAAAATCTCTTATTTATCTAATCATATAATAATTGTGAGGTGCTTGGCACAATGCCTAGTGTGTAGTAAGAACTCAGTAAAATATCATCTGCCATCAACATCATAAAAATTAATTTACTTACTCAACAAATACTTTTGTATGAAGTTTGTGCTAGGTAGGCCCAGTAATTGGTACTTGGTATAGAGCAATGAAAAGCCCTACCCTCATAAAGCTTATATTCTTGGAAGCAGAAGTTGGAAGACAGACATTGACAAGTAAAGATTAAATACATGATGTGTCAGATGGTCATACACACAATGTGGAAGAATAAAGAGGAAAACAAGTGGAGAGAGAGAGAGAGAGAAGTGGAAGAGGAGTGCTGCCATGAAAATGTGGTAATCAGAAAAGGTCTTACTGAAAAGGTGGCATTTAAGCAAATTCTAAAGGACCTGAGGATGTGGGCCATGTGTATAACTGGGGGGAAAAAAGTAGTCCAGGAGGGTCCTAATAAGTGAAAATGCCCCAAAGCAGGAATATTCTTGGCATGTTGAAGGAACCTTAAAAGGGAGATCAGTTAGGCAGAAAAGGATCAAGCAAGCAGGAAGGTAGTTGACAATAAATTTAGAGGGGTAACTGACATCTGATTATATTGGCCTTTTAGGCCTATGGACTTTAGCTTTTAATCCGAATGAGATGGGAGTTATTGGAGGGTTTCGAATGGAGGAGTGACATGTTTTGTCTTATCTGGCTCCTCTGTTATAATAGACTAAACAGAAGTAATGAGACCATAGGAAACTGTTGTCATAATTCAGTCAAGAGATGACTGTGGCTGGGATCAGAATGGGAGAGGTGAATGTGGTGAGGAGTGGTTGGATTCTACTATATTTTGAGTACAGAGCACAACAGATTTTATAATAGAATAAATTTAGGTGTGAGAGAAAGAGTCAAGAAGACTCAAGAAATTTTAGCCTGAGCATCGGAAAGACGGGGTCATCATTTACTGAGATGGGGAAGCCTCCAGGAGTAACATATTTTGGGAGGAAGATGTGGATATGTTACATTTGAAATGCCTATTACACATCTAGGAGGAGATGTGCGGAGTAGATAGCTGGATATACAAATCTTAAGTTATGGGGAGTAGCTCAAGATACAAAGTTGGGAGTTGTAACAATGATCAGTGCAAGTTCTCTTTCTTCAATGCAATTTTAAATGTTGATGTTCCATTCTTTTTTTTTTTTTTTTTTTTTTTTTTTGAGACGGAGTCTCGCTCTGTCGCCCAGGCTGGAGTGCAGTGGTGCAATCTCGGCTCACTGCAAGCTCCGCCTCCCAGGTTCACACCATTCTCCTGCCTCAGCCTCTCCGAGTAGCTGGGTCTACAGGCGCCCGCCACCACGCCCGGCTAATTTTTTGTATCTTTAGTAGAGACGGGGTTTCACCGTGGTCTCGATCTCCTGACCTCGTGATCCGCCCGCCTCGGCCTCCCAAAGTGCTGGGATGACAAGCATGAGCCACCGTGCCCGGCCTGATGTTCCATTCTTAATTTTCTCTCCTCTTTCTCTCTGCACATTTTGAGTAGCTTTGTCTGTTGGCTTCAGTTAACATTAAGACTCCCCAGTGTCAACTTCCATCTTACACTCTTCTCCTGATCTCCAGAACTGTACTTTCTGCCACCTAACGTACATTACCACCTGCATATGCTACAGGCTCCAAAATGTGTCAAGTAGAATGCATTATCTTGCGCCTAAAAGAAAGTTAAATTTTCTGTGTTTTCAGTGTAGTGTAATTGTCTAACTTAATTGTCTCTGGAACTGGAAGTCTAAGAATTACCTTCTACCTTTCTCTTGATCTCTCTTTCCCAATCTACTGACACATGTATTAAATTGGCTTCCAAATTCTGTGAATTCTACTTCAAAAATTGCTCTAGAAACAATTCCCTCTCTTTATCCCTATTGTCACCTCATCCTAAAGGCTCTTCATCCTTTGTAGATTTCTGGGAGATTGTAACCAACTTTTCTCTGTTCTGCCAGTTATCAAGTCTTTACACTCATTTGACATTCACACCAGCCTTGGATCTGTCTTCCTTAAAATGAATCTTCTTGCTTCCCTTTGATTCAAGTGCTTTTTTTTTCCCTCCTGAGACTTGATGCATGATATTTACATGTATGACATGTTTCCAAAAGCGTTCTCAATTTTTTCTGAAAGTAAAAACAAATGAAAAAGTAAAACTTTTCCTGGGAAGAAAAGCAAATAGTGTTGTACATTTTTGCTTGTTCATTTGTTTGTTTATTTAGGAGAGGGACAAGCATTTGAACTTCATAAGAGTCTTAAATGCTGTATCTACAAATACCGTCCCTTGGCAATACAATTTTAGAGTTCCTTTTCTGGAACTACTTTAGGACTGTTTTATGATCCTCAGCAGACTGTTATATTATTTTATAGCTATACCTTGTATTTGCTGAGTAATTGTACTCAATAATTGTTTGTAAATTGAGTGAAACAATTCATCAGATGTTGGGCACTGAATGGCTTTGGATTATTTCCAAAAATTTAAAGGATAAAGATTTGCTGCCTTCAAAGCTATGTACAAAAATATGATAGCACGCTAGCAGGATATTTGTTTAAAATACAACCTTTATTACATTGGCGGCTGCTCATAATGTATATGTGGCACATTTTATTTAAAATATTAAAGTTCCTGGTGGGACATGTCCCCATAATCCCAGCACTTTGGGAGGCCGAGGTGGGGGTGGGAGGATCACTAGAGGCCAAGGGTTTGAGACCAGCCTGGGCAACATAGTGAGATACCATTTCTACAAAACATAAAAAAAAAAAAAAAAAGCCAAGTTTGTAGTCCCAGCTACTTGGGAAGCTGAGGCAAGAGGATTTCTTGAACCTAGGAGTTCAGTTCAAGGCTGCAGTGAGCTTTCATCATGCCAGTGTACTCCAACCTGGGTGACATAGTGAGACTCCATCTCTTAAAATTAAATTAAATTTAAAGCTACAAATGACCCCAAAGCCACCAGTTCAACCCTCTCAATTTTGAATACCCTATTTTAAATTCCTCTTATGCAAAATATACCTTCTAGTCCATTTTAAGGACTGAGAGGATTTGGTATGTTAAAAAATTCAATCCATTATCAACTCCTTTAGGTACACTTAGCAGTATGAAAAAGTGTCTTTCGGCTCTTCAGGAGAGAGTCATATGTATAGTTACAAGACAATCCCATTTTTATGTTGCTGAGACCCAAATCTTCCCAACTGATTACAAAGCATAAGAACTCTTTGGAGGTTTAAGTGAGCTGAGATTGTGCCACTGCACTACAGCCTGGGCGACAGAGCAAGAGTTTGTCTAAAAAAAAAAAAAAAATTCTCTGCATTCTACAATAGGATAATGTAACATCTATTATGTGAAATCTTGGGGCTCCGGGCCAGGGAGTGTCATGATCCATATGGATCTAAAAGGCTCATAGTGGTAACAGCCTGCTTCATTTTATGTCGTCTCCTTTCAAGTAATTAGAATGTTTCTAGCTTGCAGGGATTGCACACAAAGGGAGACATTTGGAACCATGTCATTGGTGATTTACTGGTGTGGAAAATTACCTGGTGATGTAGCCAAGTAGCCATTTTCATTCTAACCCAGTCCTACAGTCCTGAACTGGGCTGAACCAGCGCACCAAAATATATGCTTAGAAATGCTCCTATGTATCAGTTTTCCCAGGAAAAACAATGGTATTATAGAAAACTTACCACTGTTTCCTAATAAAAAATTATAGGATACCAACAGACTGTTTTTTTGTTCATAAATTTAATATTACAGTATCAAATATTAAAGCAAATGGGAGAAAGTTTTTCTTATTTGGTTTAATTGAATCACTAATGTTAGCTGCAATACCCATTATGTTACTTTTCAATTATATTTATATTTTCATTTTATTTCTATCTGTATCATTCTCAGAAAGACTTCTTTAAAACATTCAGTAAAAATAGAATTTAGGTAGATTTATTTTTAGAAAGTTGAGTTTTTTTTAATAAATGAATATAATCATCACTTGACTTAATTTTTATCTGTATAATTCTAGAAATCTTATAGTTTTGGGATCCTTTGGCTTTATTCAGTATATAATAGGGATCTGTTTCTATAAATCATTAATTCAAATGATTTCTTATATTAAAAATGTTTGGACATATAGGTATTAATGAGTTTTATGAAATCTAATCTTTCCAATTCCCCCCTAAAAAGGGATGTCATTTAATCAGTTCTAGGTTGTGATCAATAACAGATTTTTTTTTTTTCTGCAGCCCTCTTTCACCCAGTAGGGAAACCTGGTATCATCCTTGACTAATTGCAGCAAAGAGCCTGGCTCAGGTCCTTTGTCTTATACAGAGTGTTTATAGACTCCTGAGCCCAGCAGAATCTGAACTCCTGGCTACTGCTACCTACTTCCCAGCCCAGGCCCCAAAAGCCCTATGTCTACAGCCCCGTGCACCACTGTGTGTTTTTGTGGCATTTCTGAAACACAGAGCTACTTAACTTGTTTCTAAGCCCAGATTGTGCCTTTTTGATTTTCTATTTTGGTATTTTATCTACCATTTTTCTGTGTTTGGATGTTTCGTCTATATTTTGAAATAACTTCTTTCCTTTAGTACCAGTGATTCTTATTGTAGAAACTATCAAAAATTTACAAATAAAGAAAGAATCATTCTCAACATTCTTAGTAGTTCCTTCTATCATATTTTTGCAAATATATTTTTGCCTATTTTTATTTTACTTACTCCCTGTTTATTAACAGTTAAAAACATTTTCAGATAGTTTTATTTTTTCATTTAAAAAATTCTTACCACATTTTTATTAGGAAGGAAATGGACAGGTGTTATCTTTTCAATAAAAAACATGGGGGAAATAATTTCTTGAAGTACATGGTGACATTCTTCCAGCCAATGTTTTATACTGTGGTCATTCTGTCTGTCATCAGTATTCATAGAAAGAGATGAAAATTATTTAAATTAACTAGGAAATCAGTTCCCCATTCAAAGCAGTGGTTGTGTGTTTCAAATATCTTCTAATAGTCAGTTTCACACTTAGCTTTATCAAATTCCTAATTATGATACTCATTACATCACTCTGTGTCCAGTCAGTGTGTTTATGCCACAGAGCAATTAAAGCAAATCCGGTGAACTAAATTCAATCACCTTTGTAGATAATAACCTATGTTGCTTAAACCTATGGCCACTCCTACAATTATTGATGGATTGTCTTTTTCTTTTATATTGCCAGTATTTTAAATGTCCTAATGAAATTGGGTTAGCTGTTGAACTTCAACTTTATCACAACCTCTTTTTTAAAATGTATAAATGAAAAAACCCTCTATGAAATGACCAAATACAGTTTTCATGCTGGGACAAATTAGATGAATAATAATCATAAATTCATAATGATTATTTATGATTTTATGTTTTTATAGTGAGATATGTTTTATTGAATTGTGTTATATAAGTGATACTTAAGTTTCCTATTAAAATAGAAATGCTAAAATGGTATTGTTCTCTTTAGCTGTCAGTCTAGCTATTGACCTCTGCTTAAACAGAACTGTTGTTCCATCCCAAATCTGCAACTCTGAGACCTATGCTTCCTTCACTACTGTCTAATGGATACCTATCAATTTGGAAGGAGGTTTCTGGCAGCTGTTCCCAGTAATCTAATCTCAGCTCTGTCCTTTTCAATATTTTCATCAGTGGCTTGGATGAAGACATAGTTAACATTCTTATCAAATTTGCCAATGCCACAAAGCAGGGAGAAATAGCAAATATAGCAGACAAGAGTATCAGGAGCCAAAAAGTTTTCAACAAATTGGACTGGTAGGCTGAATATTGAAAGATGTAATGTAAATGCAAGGTGCTACGTGCGGGTTCAAAAGAAACATAAAACAAAAAACCCATCTAACTTAGACTGGGCTCCCTGGAAATAGACTAAGATAGAGAGTTGTGTGCGAAAGGTTTGTTGAGGAGTGTTCCCATGAGATACATGTGTAAGGTTGTGAGATAGGCAAGATTGCACAGACGAAGAAGTGCAGTGAAGCCTGCAGTGCGTTGCGGCCTCATCAGATTTTCAGGGGAGTTCTGGAAATTGCAGGGCCCTTTAGACACGCTGAATTGAAGCAAGGGATCTGGACCTTTGTAACCCGATACTATACAGTTAATGGTCCTGGGTCACCCCATGGGAGAGGGCAGACTGGAGCAAGAACTTTACCTATAGCTGAAGGCAATTTCCAGGGAGGGAGGGAGCTGTGAGCTGTTAGTAGTCAATACTCCAACCAGCTAGGGCATGAGGTCATGGCAGAGCATCAGTGTACCCGCTACCGCAGTGTTACCCAAAGTATGGTCCTCTGACTAGCTGCTCACCTATGAGCTCACTAGAAATTTAAATTTGTAGGTCCTACCCCATCCAACTAAATCAGAATCTCTGGGGATGGGACTTGGGGAACTTTTAACAAGCTGTCAGGCCTCCAAGTTATTTCCATGCATATTAAAGTTTGAGAACCACTGCCTACACCAACCAAAAACATTCCAAATATGGAGATAACATAGAGCTTTTAGCAACAATAATCTCCTTCTGTTTCTCTTCTTTCTTTACACACACACACACACACACACACACACACACACACACACAATGTGACAGAACAGTGGGAAAGGAAAGCCAAAGGGGATCTTAGGCTGAATAAATTTAAGCCTATAACCTAGTCCTAAGAACATATATTTCAGCTTCATAGAGAGAGGAATATTGTTACAAAGCTGTCCAAAGATGGAACAGACTGCCTTGTAAAGTTGTAGAAGTATTCAGGAACAGGTTGGTGATACCTTGGTGGTTGTATGGTATAGCATCCTGATCTTCACATACTCATCATCTAGAGTGGGAGTTTTCTTTTCCCAAATGGGGTTTTGGCAGAACTAGTTCCATTGTATCTTAATAAGTAATAACTCAAGAAAGAGTTCTATGGATGAAAAAAATGATTAGGTAATATCAAATTAAATCAAAGCAAACAGACTTCTTTCCTGTAGGAGTAATCAGACCCTTTATTACAGTGCATGCTTGATGAATCAACAAAGTATGTGTATTTATGAAAGTATGGGGGGAAAGGATAATCTATATAGTATGCATCCCTTCTAAAAGTTTGACCATGAAAACAATTTCTCAAGAATCTTGTACAACACTATAGTATCTGGTCCAATACTATGTGTAGCACATGCACTCAGTAAGTGTTTGTAAGATAGATAGCATAGCATATAGGCCAGGCCACTGAATGGAAATCATCTCACTGTGAGTTACCTGAATAGTATTCTCTAGTGCCATTAGCTCAATTCTTCACGTAGGCATGAGCCTATACATTTGCCATACTAACCAAGAGAATTTGTGTTATGTGAATTTGGACTCTTTCGGACATTTTTTTCTATGAGTCCTCCAAGGCTGTTATTCTTACCTCATATTCTGTTAGAAGTTTAAGGACTTTTTTCTGGGAATATTGATTAATTAGCTAGCTAGCTAGAGACAGAGAGAGGATAGAGATTGATTCTCTGGCAGAGCCTATTTGAATCATATTGAATCTTTTTTTGTCCTGAGACTTCCCACAAGGAGGATGGAGGAGAAACTATTTAGAAATCCACAGAAGTAATCAGGGATATCTTCAGTAAAAGAAGCTATACTTAATAAAGTCTCTATTTTAGCAGATAGCAATCAACAATAGAGGCAATAGACAATAGAGTCTATTAAAATTGCTGGAATCTGCTAATACGTTTTCCTTTTCCCTGAAACAAATGCCATTAACCCTCCTTGACACTCTGTCTTCATCAACATTTTAATAGAATGGAACTAACTCATAATTTTGAGGATTTTTTTTTCCCACACAAAACCTATAAACCACACCACGCTAATGATTACTTTTAGCCTAGTTGCTAGGTTGCTGCTGGTCACAGTAAAACATCCTGACAGGTAGGCAATTCCAGAAGCCCAGCCAAGCACTTGGTGTGTGTGAAGAAACCGCCATACACTTCTCATGTAGAGAACCCATAACTCTTAGCAACTATTCCTGATGGACGGACCTGGTCTACTCTAAAAAGAGGCCAAGGTTCTTTAATAGTGCAGTTGCAAGAACCAGAATTGAAAGTCAAAGTTCTAGCAAGATTGTGCAGACTTCTTGGCAAACCAGTGGCTTGGGGCTCATTCTTGACTTCAAGCCCTTAATTGATAATGGTAGGACAGCTTGCTTGGGCTGGGTTCTGCTCCCTGGGATATGCGCTGTTTGCCAAATGAGTAGCAGGTGGACAGACATCTTTACAATTTGCTGGCCCATATTCTAAATGAACGTGACATTTTATAGGTCTGAGTTAACCTATGAAGTCACCAACTTCAATATCAAAATATTTATAACTGAGATAAGGATACTGAGGCACAGAGAGTCTGTGACTTTCCTAAGCTCAAAACACCAGTTTGTGTTAATTCTGACACAGAAATTCTTGTATTTGCTATCAGTCTCCTTTTTCTTTGTGTGTGTGTGTTTTTACATTGCAGCGTCGTTTATATGATGTTAGGTTCTGTAATTTTTTGAGAATTTTCTCACATAGAGTGATGTGTTACTTTTTAATATTTCAAATAGCTCTAGTAAGTCTTTTCTACTTTTATTGGCATATTAACATACTGGCTCTAAGAGGGCATCTCACCACATCTTTGCCATTCTTCCTGGAAAGTCAAGTTTCTCTCCATCTTCTTTTTTGTATTCCAAAGTTTTGCCAAAGTTTGCTTTTCAAAATGGGCTACCTGGCAGAGCTTTATTATTCTAACTTTGAAAGTAAAAGTAAAAGTCAGAATCAGACAGTGGCAGTTATATATACACTACTTTGATTACTATATAATGAAAGTATCTATGGTGAAAATACTGATACTGACATATATTTGCCATTTTATAATTAAGTGCTTCAGTAAAAATTAAGCACTCACTCTTTGCCAGATACTGCAATAGATATTGAGCACAGTGAACAAAATTCTCCATATACATATATATGATTCTACATTCTACGAAAGTATAATGTTTTTCTGAGAAAAGGCATAATATTCTATTAATATCAGCTTTTCCTTCTTCCACCATATATTGAAATAATTCTGCATACTGTTATAATTTAATGGGAGAATCTAGAGAATTCTATATTTGCTTTCACTGCATTGATGAACTAAGATTTTTAAAAAATGTATTCTTCATAGAACTACTTTTCCATATTTACCTAATATTATTCTTATATCATTCGAGCATATATTTCACTAACAAAACAAATGTGCAATGTTATTAGTTCTAACATCAAAATTACACACTTTAATTTTTATCATATTATTTTTCATGCAGATTAAAATAATTATAGCCGCATCACATGTTGCAAGTTTTAAGAGCTACTTTAAAAATATATGCTTCAGGAAAGACATGATTAGATGGGGAAATGGATGATGTTCATATTTTCAAATGAAAAATTTAAAAAAAGTGCCTATCACGAACACTAAATTTTTACATGTATTATCAACTACTAATTTATCTACAAGAAATACCATTTTTCCCTACAAAAACTCTTAACAATAATTATTAAACTTAGTCCTGGAACCTGCTAATATAATCGGACAAATGTTGTCAATAAGAAAGTGAAAAAGAAAACATATACAGTTTATCAAACTATAAAGTATAGTTTATCAAAACCAATTTTTCCTATTGACAACATTTATCCAGGAAGGAAAATGGATGAGTGAAATGAACAATGGTCTCTAAGAGAGGTGGGAGATAGCAATAAATTCAGACCACGTTTCCTGTCATTACAGCAGGGAAGTAAAAGAGCTAGAGTCAACTCTAGAAAGTTACTTGGGGGAACTAATGATTCCCTGTAAACCTGTAACGTTTTTGAAATTTAATTCAACAATTTGATTTACACCATGAAGCGAACAGATAGTCAGATCAAAATCGGAAGAACAATTGTCTGAATGGCATTCATTTTTCCTAGATGTGCTGTCTCATCCTGTGTCAATTAAACTTTCAGGTGATCTTCACACATATTTCCAAGTAAAATATATTGCAGTTATCCTATAAACTGGCCTCTTCCCCAGCACTGCTTTTGCTGTGGTCAACTTTATTTCTTTGGGCTCACAAAACTGATAGAGCAAAATAAGGAAAACGGAACACTGGATTAAAATAAATTAATTCCCACTCTGTGACTAACTAAAAAAAATGATAACTATGCTTCTGTGAGCATTAATAAGGAAATGAATAAGGAAATGACCAAATTGTTCAGTGGACAACTTGTATGGGATTTTTAAGTATTGTGTCATCATCAATGTTGTCAATTAGCATATACTTTGAAATCAACTAAAGCAAATCAGTTGACTAATCATTAAGGGTCTTTTTAAATGACAACATCTAAACAGCAAATGATTTATTTTGGAAAATCATGACAGCACAAGAATGAGCCAGATGTTTTACAACATGATATCCATAATTTAAAGTATGTAGTAGTCACTCAAAGGATTTCTATTTCAGTTTCCTTATGATTTGGCTAAGCTAGAATTTGGAAAAACACTTTAAGGTAATATGAGAAACAGCAAAATTCAATATGTGGATTTTTTCACTAAAGCTTATTTCTGATTATTTTTTACAAACTTTACTAGGTATATGTTAACTTCATGACACAGCAGTGGATCGTAGTTTTAATAAAATGTGAATGTATACTCTTTTCTCAATAATATTAAAGAATGTTGACTTTCGTGAGGATATTTTTATTTTTCTAAACAATAAGAACTCTCAAAGATTTAATTTCTCTGGCAACAGAAGATGTGAGTTTTGTTTTCTAAAGGAGAACAGAATCTATAGAAATGTTGCTCATAGTACTCAGATTGTTGACTAATCTTAAAGGAGAAACCGTCAATTAATTTACTGAGAAGTATTAACATTATCTTTTTCTTTGATTATGCACATCCACAAAGATTTGGGGCAAAATCCACTTAAATGATATTATACATAATAGATGAGTATTCATATGTTGTAAGAGTCCTGGCTTCTTTCCTGCAAAATTATTAAAACTTGGATCAGAAGCCAATTAAAAATGCATTCTAATTCCCAAATGTATGTAACTGTACAATAAGAAAAATAAATATTTCTTCTTGAGGGATATCCATGAGTTAAGGATATTCATAACATGGTATCTTGTAGGAAATGTTAATCTTTGGGTGAATAGGGATGTTTGGGAATAACAAGACTCAAAGAGATGTTGCACTTACTCACTTTTCTCTGATTTGTTATTTCTGTCATTTCCCCAGTGCTCCTGTCCTCAACTTTGCCTCTCTCCTTATTCCTTTTTTTTTTTTTTTTTTTTTTGAGACAGAGTCTCGCTCTGTTGCCCAGGCTGTAGTGCAGTGGTGTGATCTCGGCTCACTGCAACCTCTGCCTCCTGGGTTCAAGCAATTCTCTGCCTCAGCCTCCCGAGTGGCTGGGATTACAGGCACCCACCACCATGCCCTGCTAACTTTTTGTATTTTTAGTAGAGACAGGGTTTCACCATCTTGGCCAGGCTGGTCTTGAACTCCTGACCTCGTGATCCACCCACCTTGGCCTCCCAAAGTGCTGGGATTACAGGTGTGAGCCACCACGGCTGGCCCCTCCTTATTCGTTTTTATCTCTACCTCTGCCTCAATGGTATTTCTCTATTGCTGTTAGCATTTGCTTTCCGTGAGCTCTTGCATGCTGTCAGCTTATATACATGTTCCTGTTCACATGTTTTCCTATCCCCAGTGGTTACAACCTGTCTTCTATCTCAGCCCACTCTAGAATTGTCTTACTTTTCCAAGTCTCCTGCTCCTCAGTATTTTTCCCACTTTTCTAGATTCATGTTTTCCCATCTGCATATTTCTCTTCCATGTCTGCACTGTCATCCACTTAGAAGATAGCACATAAGGACACTGTTACCTGGGCAAATCTTCAGCACAGCCACCATGAAGTATGGTTACCTTGTCACTTTCCATTTTTCCCATAGTGTGTGCAAACTGCCCTCATCTGCATAGAAAGGTATCATAATTGAGGAAACAAAATGCACAAAAATGTCCTTGGTTATTCCACCCCTCAGAAATATAGGAGAGAAATAATTTTGAATAATACTATGTCACATGGACATGGAGTTATCGTGTTAGCATATTATTGGAAAATATTTCCTAGGACCTTGACATTTATTCACTTTTTGTTTTCAAATTACATGTACCTATCTATTAGTTGCAAATTATTTTAATGCACCATTTACCAAAGAAAGGCCATTTCTTCTGAAAGCTTTCATTTGACAAGTAACTTGTAAAAATATTCACATTGTGTATTTATTTTCCCCTTCTAGTCCAAACTCTAGTTATCTTAAACTTTGTGCAGTTTTAAAAAATCATAACAAAAAAAGCTTCCTCATTGTCATTCTTGTCAAAACAGGTTTACCAGACTTAGGTAAACTTAAAATAGTTAGTGTAAAAGTTGAAAAGCTGATTTGCTCCTTCCAGCGTGTTTGTTGCCTTTTTGCCACAGCAAAATTGTAAATGTAAACGTATTCCCTAGGAGATGAGCTGGGCTGCAATTTTCAGCTAATTGGGAGAAGCAGCCCTGAGTTGAGCACTGTCAGGCTGATTTGAGTCTTAAGATATGATGATGATTATTGTGTCAAATGTAATCAAGAATGTGGGCTCTGAACTGACTCAAGGGCTGGCTGTTTTTAATTCAGGTTCGTATATGAAGTAGACCTCTGGTTCACCGATAGTCACAGCTGGTTGTAGAAGAGAGCAATTTTTAAGATGCTATTTCATTCTCTATGGAGCTGTAGGGATCAGAGATTGGATGCACAGGGAGGGGACACATCCTCATTCTCTCCTGAAAAATTCTATTAATTTTCAGTATAATAAACTTTATCTTGAGATTCCCAGTGCCACCCCTCTTTTCTTTTTTAAATAGCAAATACTTTGTAATACCTTCTTTACTATTATAAGCCAAAATATGTAGACAACATACCCTACTTCTACTGGCAAGAGTTTAAATGATGCCCTGACTCTATTTTAAAGAGAAATAAGAGTCATTTATAATAAAATAATATGTGTTTTAGTATGCAGTTATTCAGGCAGGATCATACTGGAACACAAGTGAAGTTTTTAGATCATGAGACTATGAATGCAGTACGAACAAATGCAGAATGACACCATTGTGTTGTATGGAGACTCAAATACCATGAGGGGCATTGGTGATCCATAGTGTAACTTTCCAAAATGCTGAACAACTCTTGGCAAAATTCCTAACACCATGAAATAAATTTTTTCTTGGATTGTTGTGGCAGTTAGTTTCATGGCTGAAAAATTCAATGTCTTAAAACCGTGAGAAAAATACGTTTACATGTAAAATTGAGTTACGTTCCAGGTTTAGGTGTTTATAAACAGGGTTTCCACATACATGCATGTCCAGTGGGATATTCCAAAGTGCTGTCAGACTTGGGAGAGTTCTTTGTTGTACTAGAAGTCTACCATCTTCATTCCCTCTCCACAGAATGCAATTATAGTAACACTCTTCAATCACTGTGATAGTCAAATGTCCTCCCTCAATTTCTAGAATGCCTCCTTTTTGTGGTCTGTATAATTTGGTTAAATATCTTTCCAGACAAAAACTGATTTGTGAATTAATGAAATAGCAGTATTTTCGGAGCACCTAACCTATTTCTGAGTGATACAGTTGCCATTTTTACAAGACTAAATGAAATTACCATTTCAGACCTGCCAGATTGTCTAGCCCAATCTTTTAAAATTCTGTGATTATCACTGCAATTATAATCTATTTTCACCACTTGAATGGCATGATCTCTATAAAAGGGTGGTGATAACACTCATCTATTCTCCTTCCCCTCACACAGCTATATCAATCGCCCTCTAACCAGTTGTTGATAAATGCAGTTAAATTTTATGTAAAAATTATAAGAGATATTATTGTAGCTGTCCAAGACATTTAAAATGCTAAATGCAACTTACGTGGAGGCTATAAGAGAAATATGAACCCATTTATTGAAGAGATTCGCTAATTTAGTAAAACAACACAGATATATACCTGCATACAGGGATAAATCCGTATTGTCTAAATTATTGAGATAAAATAATGTTTTACATTGAAAAACTTTTAGACAAGTAGGTAAGTAAAATGCAGCAGTCTATTTGCATTTCATCTGGGCATTTGACAAAGTCTTTCATTATATTCTTGTGAATAAGTTGGAGAAATACTGGCTAGATGCAAGATAAATTGGATGGCTCACAAGCCACTTCATGATTTCACGCAAAAGATGTCGATTAATAGACCAGTGTCAGGTGGTGATGGAAGATCTCTGGTGCTATGTCAGAAGCTTCTGTTCTCAACCCTGACACACTGGATGTTTCTGACAGAACATGAGTAGAACTACAGAGAGGCCCATCAAACTTATAGGTGATAAAAAGCAGGGAGGGCAGGAGTATTTTGGGTGACAGAGGCCAAATGGGTGTCTGGACAGGATGAGTTTTAAGGCACTTTTGGTACTTTATGTCTGAAGACCAGGATCAAACTTACAGGCAATCTGAACAGTTGCCAAAATAATGGGTTAATTTTGACAGAAGTTATTATTTGTATGCTGTCTATTTCTTTAATATACCTAAAAAGTATTGAAATAACATTTTTTGCAGGCACTCATTTTGAAAATTCAGAAAAAAAATTGTTAACTTTCGTGGAAGAGTAACAGAAACTCAGTCATTGACAGCTAAATACAATGTGTTGCCCAGTAAAATAGTCCACCCCTTCACTTTCATGGATAATATAAAATTTGATGAAAGAAACAAATTCCAAATATTGAATATCTGCACATTTACAAAGCAAAACACAATTTTGGGCACAGAATTGCTCATTCTCATTTTTAAACATCTTGGTTATAACTGAATAATAGTTTTTTGTAACAAAGATGATATTTTCAAATTATTATGAGGTTCAACTGAAATAATTTATGTGAAAGCAATGTTTAAGCTTTCAAATTCTCTATAAATTATTATTCAATAAATTCGCATCAAGAAAATTTTAAGTTTTTTAAGAACAAGGACCTGTGGCCTTATTTTTAGAAGCTGTATACCTTATCAATAGTAGGTTTATTGATTTTAATTAAATTTATTGAGTATCTATTAAATTGGCAGGAACTGTGGTGTGAAACTTTGCCCTCAAATAATTTACAGTAAGTTGCGGTTGATGAATGGTGATGATGATGATGAATATCCAGACTATAGTAAGTAGTATATTCATAAGTCAGAGGATTCTTAAAACCAGATGCACCCTCAGATTCCTCCTTTCATGTTGTACTTCTAATTGAAAAAAATAAATCCTAAATTTATGACTGTTCTTTATAAATTTTAATTGATCTTATAAAAGGCCATCAATACATTTCAAAGTATCTAGGTCTTTTAAATGCAATTTTTCACCCTGGTAGTTAAAAGTACGAAAGCAAGAAACTTTAAATCTTTATTTTGATAAATTTTAATTAGCTCAAGCTATTTGTAATCCCACATCTTGTCTTGTAAATTATATCTGAGCCATTAAAATAGGTTTACAATTAGAAGGGCAATTCTTTTAGAATCTACTTAAACTAAGTCACTTTGAGAAATTAATTCATTGTTCAGTTGGTTTTATTAAAATGTATTTATTTCAGTGTAAAATGTCTAGTAAAGCAATGTGTGAAGTATTTTATTTTCATGTTAGAAATTTTATGTAAAACACATCCCAAAATACATAGACATTCAGATAATCTCTGTATCATTAACCAACATTTATTAACTTATCATTTAGAGAAGACCAAAATTGTATGTACTATAACTTTATATAATTTCATAAGAATTAAAATATTTGATTAATGCCTGTAATGCCTTCTTTCTAAATCAAATCCTCAAGCTTACCTCGAGTTCAAAGTTCAGTATTTATTGTAATCCATCTCGTAGATGACAGATGAAGATGATAAGCAAAGGAATAATAATTTCTTTTATCTTTTCACACATATATACACACATACCCCATAATCCTAATTCATATAATAATAACAGAAAACAAAGGGCTTTTGAGAATAGCAACATATTAATATCCATTATATTTACTTCACAGGGAGACTGGCAAGTCTACCTTGAGAGGTAATGTCTTATAGTACAGTGGACTGGATTGTTTCAAGATTTGTCATTTATTTTGGCAACTCACCCAGCCTCCCTGAAAGTCAAGTTTCTCATCTATAAACTGTTCATGATAATTACAACCTGCCTCATTAGCCTCATCAAGCTATTTAAAATATGAAGGGAGATGATATATGTGGATCCTGTCAAAGGAGCTTGAAAACTGCAGAACATTATTTTAGTGTAAAATGCTATAACAATAAATGTTGAATATAAAATGGCTTTTTCTTAACTTTTAAGTTCAGGAGTACATGTGCAGGTTTGTTATATAGGTAAACTCATGTCATGGGGGTTTGTTTTACCGATTATTTTGTTACCCAGGTATTAAGCGTAGTACACATTAGCTATTTTTCTTGATCCTCTCCCTCCTCCCACCCTCCCCACTCCAGTAGGCTTCCATGTCTGTTGTTCCTCTCTGTGTCCATGTGTTCTCATCATTTAACTCCCACTAATAAGTGAGAACATGCAGTATTTGGTTTTCTGTTCCTGCATTAGTTTGCTAAGGACAATGGCCTGCAGCTCCATCTATGATCTCTGAACAATCTCCACACTGGTTTTCACAATGACTGAAATAACATACACTATAACCAACAGTTTATAAGTATTCCTTTTTCTCCAGAACCTCGCCAGAACCTGTTATTTTTGACTTTTTAGTAATAGCCATTCTGACTGGTATGTGATGGTATCTCCTTGTGGTTTTGATTTGCATTTCTCCAATGATCAGTGATGTTGAGCTTTTTTGCATATGCTTGTTGGCCGCATGTATGTTTTCTTTTAAAAAGTGTCCGTTCATGTCCTTTGCTAAAAGGGCCCTTTCAAAAGTGTGTTATTAACCACAAGAGAGTATTAAGAGACTAGGTAATAAAAGTCACAAATATTTTGATATCATAATTCAGAATTTAGATCAGCGGTTATGAAATTGTTCGTATTTCCAAATTCCACTGACAGAACTCTACTATAAGTTTATTTCATCTGTTGATATGTTTTTAGCCACTTCTTTCTTTTAAAGTGAATCTGTTGTGTGTTTGCCGTTTGATATTAGAAAATTGAACCTGCCTGCCTTGCTGTCTTCCGAATATTATGTATCAACAACCAACAAGCTACAGTTAGTTGTTTTGTTCTGTTTTTCTCTTAAGTTATTGTGGATGAGGATATATATAACTGCACAGTCTTATCAGGTTTGTAAGAGATGATCTTAGGCTCATCTTTTAAATTGGTTTTTATACTATTTTAAACAAATCCTTTTAGAAGAGAAGAAAAGCTACTTAGTCTATCAACATTAGGAAATATATCTTTAAAGAGTTTATCACTACAAGTAACCAAAACCAACTTAAAAATTCACATTATACAAATCATTGAGAATTTATTTAGAACAGAAATGTGTCCAACTATCGGTCAACACAAATTTTAAGTGTGTAATTATCTGGGAAGTAGTGTTAACTGTATTTTTTTCTAAAGATCCTTTACAGTTGTATAAATGCCCAAAAGGATATATATATATTTTTATTATTATTGTACTTTAGGTTTTAGGGTACATGTGCACAATGTGCAGGTTTGTTACATACGTATCCATGTGCCATGTTGGTTTGCTGCACCCATTAACTCGTCATTTAGCATTAGGTATACCTACTAATGCTGTCCCTCTCCCCTGCCCCCACCCCACAACAGTCCCTGGAGTGTGATGTTCCCCTTCCTGTGTCCATAAGTTCTCATTGTTCAATTCCCACCTATGAATGAGAACATGCGGTGTTTGGTTTTTTGTCCTTGAGATAGTTTACTGAGAATGGTGGTTTCCAGTTTCATCCATGTCCCTACAAAGGACATGAACTCATCATTCTTTATGGCTGCATAGTATTCCATGGTGTATATGTGCAGCCATCCTTTAGAAAATGTGGCACATATACACCAAAAGGATATTTTGAGTCTCTGTATATTAACCAAACCAAATGTAATGTATTACTCCCAACATTATATTTCAACCTCTCCAAATAGTACCTTTTGATATTGTATCAGCAGAAAAATATAAAATACAGATCTTAAAAAGTATTAATCTCCTTAACATTTCAAGAAAGAAAAAAATATATGTGTGTATAGAGATGTATATTTCATCTGCTCGTAACACTGTGTACATTTCTTTATCAACTAATTTTTTTCAGTGATTTATGAGTTGAAATACAAATCAAATGAAATGAGTAAGCAAAGTAAAGTAGGAAACACATTTTCTACTGCTGTCTCCTAATGCAGGTCTTTTCAGGAAAGTACTAATGGTTTTAGGGAAAGTGTATAATTACGGTTGTTTCCCTAATGATAAATTTGCAAATCTCTATTTTAAAAACATTCATAAGGTTAAAAAAATAAGAGATGAAATATGTCTTTCAAAATTCCTTACATGATTGATAATGCCTATATTCTCTTACTATCTAAAGTCTGGGTGATATGTATATTTTAAAAAAATAAAATAAAATGTCTGTATCAGTGAAGGAAGTTTACACAGATAGCTTCAAAGCTGTGGTTTATCTTTGGAGGATTAATCTATTTCTCATGCCAGTGTGTTGCTACTGCACATGTCATCCTGTGGTGTCTGGGGTGACGAAAGATGGGAATGAGTTTTCTGAGAACTAATCAGCAATACTTTGGGAACATTTAGGTCATGGTTTCCAATTAACTCTGGAGAGTTTGAGTAATTTAGTACCAGACCTCAAGAGAGAGGGGATGAAAACCTCGTTAATTCATATGTTGGTGAACGGCAAACCAGCAAATTTGCATTAAAAATGGATTTTTATTTTAAAGCAAAGACCAGCTAGATCTTTTCTGCAATAGTTTGGGTAGGAGAATATCTTTGTACGTATGTGTTCCCTTACGTGTAGGTATTCGTATGTTTCAACGACCCTGCATATGGCAGTAACAGAAAATTAAATTTGTGCTCTAAAATGAAGACCAAGATTCAGTGACATAATCTTCCTGTGCCTTTCTTTCTTTTGGTACAATGAATATATCAGAGAGGAGTGTATTCCAATATCTGTCTTCAGAGTTACTAAAACTTCTTTTCTAGAATGCAAGACTTGGGCTATACCCCCCAGCTCTGCCACTTAACTTGTATATAACCTTGGGAACATCATTACAATTCTCTCAGAATCAATCTCTCCAGCCCTAAAATGAAACCAGCAGAAGCCTGTACTGTATATCTAAAAGGTTTTTTATTTTTATGAAAATTAGTTAGGCAAACTTTTATTGAGCATCCATCACTCTATTTTGAGATAAAGCCTTGCTGGATGATCTCCACCACTTTTGATAGAAAGAATAAAACATGTTTAAGATACATTTATCACTTGTTTGGCAAATTGAGATAGAAGTTTATGAATACAGACTGATACATGTTACATTTGAGCTACTGGTTGGTAAGGACTCCAGATGGTTTATAGCCTTAATTACATTGTAACTCTAGTTAAATGTTTACCTATCTGTACCCTCTATTAAACTTGAATATGTTAAATACCAAAGTCCATGTATTATTGGATTTTCTGTCACCATCATCAGGCACAGATCCTGGTACACAATAGGTATGGAATGGATGCATGGATGAATTGTTGAATTAGATGTTGGTAGGCATGTGGAAATAAGAATGAGGTTCAAAATTAAAGATAATCTGTATCGAGTTTAAAGTCATTGGCAGAGAATGAAATATCCAGCTGAGTATACAAAGAAAAAGAAGGTAGGTAGAAAAATGGAAAATATCTTATGAAGTGATGATAGAATAACTCCGAATATGTTTGAAAACATATAAAGAGTTATGTGGATGTTAGCTTTAAAAATTATCTTCCATGCTGTGCATTAGATCTGCCATTCCTCATGCTGTGGATGAAAAGCAAGCATCAGAAGTTAAATTAAAATGATGTCATATATTCCTCACTTTACAGTTTCATAACAGAGGAGAAAAGAGAAACATTCTCTCATTGCCACCACCCTTCTCCAGTCATATTTCTAGGGAGATGTTGCCCAAAAACAGATAAAACCACAGAGTTGGTTTTGCTAGGAATGGACTACTAGTCCAGGCAATGTTGACAGCTTTTGCTTAGATTCATGCTTCTCATTAGTGCACATTACTGATAGAATTGCTAGAGATTAAAAGGAATCCTTTCTACAAAGTGCTGTATATCCATAGGTGACAAAATTCTAGCTTCCCCTCACAAATACAATATAAAGTTATGTTTTAAAATCAAAATGTAATTTACTAGCAAACTAGTAGGAACTGTTATGGTTACAGGAAATGTGAATTTCAGATTAACTCTGGTTCTGTGAGTAGTGGTTGATATGGCAAGAATCATTTTGATCTTACATCCAGGTGCTACTAAGCTCTCTCTGACCTATATCCCACCAAAAAAAGGAACAAAATAATGGTCCTTTAATCTTTCTCCTAAAATATCATAGGAAATGATAGTGGTTAAATTGCAAATCAACTAGGAAGGAAAGATTCAGAGTATTTTATGTGGTTACTCTATAACAATGCCAGGGCAGAGTGAAAGTGTTATTTAGCAGAAGACTGAGTTCTTTGAATGTTCCTAATTTATCACATTTTAAAAATAACCTGGGCAAAATAACCTTTCATGTCAGATTGAGCCTTTTTCTAAAAATACTCAATATGTTTCTGTAATTATACCTACACACTTACAATCCCACAATATAATGCACCGATAAAGTATTTTTCATCCATATATCTAATAGTAGAATAGTGTCTATACAATAATTAAGCTCTTTAGGCTTACCCTGGAAAGCAACAAGTTTCCCTTCCTTTTACCCTTTTTATGTATTATGTTGGCCATAAGAAATTGATGTTATTCAACTCAATGGAGTCTTAGAGATTTATTCAGAAATAACATGGTGTGTGTGTGTGTGTGTGTGTGTGGCGGGAGTAGGGTTCTAATGACAGGTCAGAACATACTTATCTGATTGCCTCATTGATAATCAGGTCTTAAAAAGAAAATGGATGTGCTGAAAACATGCCTTCTGTGATTCTTTACCTTCCTGTGCATTTGTCTCTGGATAAACCCTTTCTTTGGCAGGTATAGGGTTGCACTAAGCTTTATAGCTCCAACACTCTGCCCCTTCAGTAGATTCTTGCTTGTAACTGATGATAATGCAAACCTGTGTTATCTATAGGTCTCCTTAAAGGGCAACCAAAAGTTCAGTAGCAATTCAGGCACAATTGCTGCATGTGAGAATCCTCCATCTTGTTCCCTTTGGAGACCACATATATTTCTTAGGCAAGTATATTTTTAAAATCCTTGTTCAGCGTGACAATTCAGGAGGTCAAGTTCTCCCAGAAAGCAGATTCTGAGAAAGTGATTAGCATGAAGGAATTTTATTGGAGAGTGCTCTCAGGATTAACACCTGTGAGGGGAGGCAAGGAAAGGGAGCAGGATTGGGCAGAAGGAGAAGCTGGGCTACCATACAGTCACAACTACAACACAATCAACCCTCCGCCTCTCCTTCCTAGCCTTCCCCGGGAGGATCTCTGAAGTCTGAAGGTAGAATAGCCCTTCAGAATTGTCCTGAGTTGCAGCAAGGGACCCAGGATTTTATACCCCACAACTCTCCCATCAACCAATACGTGCAGCCCGTCTCGGGGACATAGTGGGTAACTTTGGGCTAGGCACCTCTCTTCAACTGAGGCCAACTCTCAAATAGGGATAACAGCTGAGGACTCTCAGCCAGTAGCACTACCGGCAGCTGGAGTCAGAAGTATTTCAGTCCTGAAAAGGGGTCTGGGCAGCCCAGCTTAGCATCTACTATGCCAGTCGTTCTCAAATCTGGTCCCTGGCAACTGTGATTCTCAAGCTTTAGCATATATTGGAAGGCTTGTTAAAACACAGCTTGCCGGATTTTACCCACAGAGTCTCTGATTCAGTAGAGCTAGGCTGAGGCCTGGGAATTTGCATTTCTAATAACTTCTCAGACGTTGCTGGTGCTGCTGGTCCGTGGACTATGAGAACACTGTTTCACGCTGCCCTTATTTACATACTGAGAACGGTACACAGTGCTCTTATGAGTAGAATGGAAACCTTTTGAAATCACATTATTCCTTACTCCATCAAATTCTCAGCTATTTTTGGGCACCATAAAGCTGGAATAGCTGATTATGAAACTTCGTTATGTAAAAAAGTACTTAACCAATACAGTAGATTCTGTTTGCAAAGCATTATTACAGTTTCTAATATCTGGTCATTGTTACTTGTAAAATTCAGCCAAATTTTCTCCAGGGCCTGTAGTTTGGTAACTTGGACAAAGGAATTTTAAAAAAATCTAATTCAAGAACTTTGGTTTTTTTTCTAAACATATCTTTTTTTCTTTATGATTCTTATTTTTACATTTTATTTATCATATAAGCCACTTAAACCCATATAGTTCAGGAAAATTTAAAACTATATGATACATTTAGAGCATGTTGAATGCGCAGATATGGAAATTAAGTATTCTTGACTCATTCTAGACTAGACCTGGCACAATTAAAATTTAGGAATTCAATGTACACACACACATAGATTCCGAGAGAAGTGCTGAAGCCGTAAAACCCCCACACAAGCAGGAAACAACAGTCTTACCTATTATTCAAGAGGCATGTAAAGGAGCTCATTTGAGGAGATTTTCTGCTGTTATTGCCATCGAATTTTTAACGTATTTTCCAAATTAGAAAATATTCAGCCTGATGTTGTCAATATTTCAGACCACAAGGGTATCATTTAGGAAAATGGTTCCTTACTGTCCTGAAAGAGTTACTGTTCTTCTTCCCTAAGGGCCTAATTTACAAAGCAGCAAACTTGCTGGTAGGATTTGGCTGAAAATCGCATTGTCTCGGTAGAACTCTTTCATCTGATTTATGTGCATTGCATTTTGCAAATAACTCTTGGAAAGTTATTTACTAGTTACTTTCTCTGGAAGCAGAGGATAAGCGGCATTTCTAGTTTAAGGACAGAGGAGCTAAGATGCATCAAGTGCAGCTCATCATGAAGCTGATGCTGATAAAATGCACAATATTACATTCTCTAAGTTTCACTCTGCCATGGGAGAATTTCATATTTTTAAATTTTGTTTGAAATTGGACTACATTAGAAAATATGTCAAATGTCTAACCCTGCATTTATATTCTGGGATGTGACAGCTTATTTCTGTTCCAAATTTTGCACTGGAGATGGAGTAAGTCTTAATGCAAACTGCATGAAACTGCCACTTTTATAGGTCAGAGCCAGTCAATTGTCAGCAGTTACACATGGTTCAAACTGTAAGGTGCATGCCCAATTGTAGCACTGAGATTCCTGGAGTTGTTGCAATGGTTCTGAATTTTTCAACTATAATACATAAAAAGATAAATGACTCTTTTGATATTTCTCCTTGCGTTGATAGTTTGCCTGAAAACTAGATAAGCAGGGAGCCGGCAGTCCACGTTAGCCCTTGAACTGCATGAGGTTTAATTTATTTGCCCAACCAGAACCCTACACTACCTTTCAGCTGTGCAGTATTAAAGTTTATTTAGGAGTTGATAAATAGCTTAGTGCAATGCTTACTTTTTTCCAGTAGCTGCATCCTCATAAACCTATTCTACCCTCCACCAGTTAATGCAGACAGAAGATTTTTATCCAGTATGAGCACTGAAACTCCACTGTGGAAGACTGTGTGCTCAGCGAAAGCCTCACCCATGATGAATAAACAGCTCTTCCGGGGGCTTTGCTGCCGCTGGCTCGGCAGGAGTTGTTTATTGCCTGGTTTGCACATCCCATGATAAAGTTGCTGCTGAAATAAATTGCAGTTTTGCATAATTATTGACAATCACATCTTAACAAGCAATGTGTATCATATTCAAGTGTTCAATTTTTTAAAATCCATTTTTAGCTTATGTTTAATCCCAGAAAGTGTTTGTGTAGTAATAGAAGGCAAATAAGACATTTAAATAGAGTACTAATTTCTTCATTGCAGACAAAGTTTACCTGAATCTTTTTCGATAGGACTGTTACTGCCTAAGGCAATTTTCCTTTCTAAGCTATTATTATATAGATATTTGCTGAGGGCATATGTGTGTGTATCCACAATACATGTATTATATATATATATATATATACACATATGATCACAAATATGAATACATTTTTAGAGTTTTTGTCATGAAAGAGTTTGTTTCATCCTTTTAAAATATTACAGGAATGGGGAAATGGGATATGGGTAGAAGGAACTAACGTTTTTGAGTAACTGTAATGTATAACTGTATAACATGTGGGGCACTCAACTTCACAGAAATTTTTTATTTTAATTCTCATCACAGCAATAGATATTGCAGATGAGAAACTGAGAATCAGAGAGGTAACTTGCCATATCACATAACTGGTAAGGAACACTGGGAATTGAACTCAGATCTGCCTAGTTTTTAAGACTCTACTTTTTTCATTACACATAACATTTTTATTTTGGAAAATGTTCTCAGTTGTATGATCAAGTAATTAAATATGAAACTAACACAACAGTTATAACTAATGTCATGCAAAATGATAGTTTGCACAAAATGATAGTTTGCACAAAATGATAGTTTCTATGAACTGTTATTTCTTCACTTGTTAAGTCTTTCTTCCTTTGCCCTCCAATCCCCTTCTTTTTGTCTTTTCCTCTAGTCTTTTCCTTTTGACTCTAGGTTTGTATTTTCTTGACTTTTCTCCTTGCATATCAAATCCTTGTTTTCTGCCTCAGAGCGGTATCAAAGACAAGCATGGTACAGGGATTTTAGGGTTTTAACTATAAAGGTTAGTCTCAAATTTGGCAGTGTATTAAAAATAAGCTTTCAAAATTGACCAACAAAAACTACAAAATTGAAAAAAAGATACTTTGAACTTTCAAATGTTCAAATATATATATATATATATATGAAGCCTTCTCTGTGGAGAGGAGTTTATAGAAATCTGTAATTGTCATTCTTGCATGCCTTTCCCCATATAAACACCTTCAAGTTAAATAAAAATGAAAGTAAATAGACTGCACAATATTATAGTTGTTGCTTAAAGGAAGAGCTGTAGCAACAACTCACCCCATTGTTGGTATATTACAATTTAGTTCCTCCATCTTTCTCTTTTTATGGAGTTCACTAGGTGCACCATTCTGATATTTAATAATTGCATCTGAACATTTGGTCCTTTGCAGGGTGAGTGAGCGAGAGGCTGCTTTGGAAGAAACTCATAGATTACTGCAACAGTTCCCCCTGGACCTGGAAAAGTTTCTTGCCTGGCTTACAGAAGCTGAAACAACTGCCAATGTCCTACAGGATGCTACCCGTAAGGAAAGGCTCCTTGAAGACTCCAAGGGAGTAAAAGAGCTGATGAAACAATGGCAAGTAAGTCGGGCATTTCCGCTTTAGCACTCTTGTGGATCCAATTGAACAATTCTCAGCATTTGTACTTGTAACTGACAAGCCAGGGACAAAACAAAATAGTTGCTTTTATACAGCCTGATATATTTCGGCATTTGAACAAGGAGGAGAGAGGCAGAGGGAGAAGGAAACCTCATTTATAGTTCCACTTAACGCCCTCGTCTTAGAAAAAGTACATGCTCTGACCAGGAAAACATTTGCATATAAAACCAGAGCTTCGGTCAAGGAGAAACTTTGCTCAGAGAAATAACTTAGGGATTGGTTTATTAAATTTTAAAAGTTGACATTTTTGAGTGTTTATTTAATATTTTACAGGGAAAGCATCTGTATGAATTGTCTGTTTTATTTAGCGTTGCTAACTGAATCAGTTTCCCTTCATTACTTTCAAATATGTTTTGAAATGTTAATCTGGCATTTTGTAGCTTTCTTCCTAACATGATTTGTGAAAATAAGAATGAGATGGCTAAATTTGTCATAGTTAATGATCAAACAATTTTCAGACAATTGTTTTTCCTAGAAACAAAAATTATTTCCATAAAGTTCCATATACATAAACAGTGAAAACAGAATGTGGGGTAGTTTTGTTTAAATGAAGTCTTGGTGAGAATCATATTCTGTAGTACAAGGAGCTCTTAAAGTTTGTTCTCAATACCAGATATAATTTTCCTGAACTATTATGGAGTTTTGTTATGTACAGTTGGTTTTTCTGACTTGATATAATAACTTTACTAGTCTCTCAAATACAATTTGGATATAAGTCATTATAAGAAAATGATTGATTTTTTAGAGTAACTTGATTTTTGATATTTTTAAACTATTATGAAAAACACAATAGTATATTCTAGTTTGAAAAAATAATTCCAGAATCAAATCACAATAAGCAGAAGTTCTTCTCCTCTCTTCCTCCTATCGTTCTCCTTCTCCTGTTTTTCTTTTTTGATATGATAGTTGATCTACTTTGCTGCTCTGGTGCATATAGTAGGTAACAGTGGCAATTTATGGCTCCTGAATTTATCATTCTTGCTTCATCATCCTGCTTTGACTCCACTTTCTCCTCCAAAATGCATGTTGAGTTAGTTTGATCATTTGGAGGTAATTTGTTTGGAACAATATCAGACTTTATAGATATCTCCCATGGCTTGTGATAGAATATAAGGGCAATGCAAATGTAGAGTTTTTTGCTCACTCTTCGATGTGTGATTAGACAATGTACTGCTGTAATATATTTGGCTTAGGCTATTTCATAAATAAAATTTTATTGTAAAATATTGTAAATGCTGATAAAGCCACTCCAGAATTTTAATAGATATGTGGGTTTCCCGGCCAGTTGCGGTGGCTCACGCCTGTAATCCCAGCACTTTGAGAGGCCGAGGTGGGTGGATCACCTGAAGTCAGGAGTTCGAGACCAGCCTGGCCAACATGGTGAAACCCCGTCTCTACTAAAAATACAAAAATTAGCTGGGTATGGTGACCTGCGCGTGTAATCCTAGCTACTTGGGAGGCTGAGGTGGGAGAATCGCTTGAACCCAGGAGGCAGAGGTTGCAGTGAGCCGAGATGGCGCCACTGCACTCCAGCCTGGGTGACAGAGTGAGACTCCATCTCAAAATAAATAATAAATAAATAAATAAATAAATAAATAAATAAATAAACAAACAAACATGGGTTTACATTTTACTCATCAGCTATGGTAGGTAAATAATAAGCTTTGATTAAGTCTATTTTAGTCTATTTTTAGCAGATTACTTTGAAAAATAAAGAATAACCCAATGACTAAAAAATCATTTTATGTCAGAGATTTAAGAAAACCTATCTTTAAATAGTGAATAATTCTAGTTGAGGGCAAAAATACATCTGTTTTCTACTATACAATTTGTATTTATATCTGCTGTATTATATAATGAAAATTTATCTCTATTTCTAATCTCGAGAAACTGCAAGCTTCTGAATCATTAAAGGGAAGATTCACCATGTGTCCTAACTATATTTACTATGGAAGCATGGAAAATAAATATTTTATGTTTAGATTTCTGATCTCTCTTTCAAAAGCAGTTGGAAATTATATTGAGCAAATGTCTTAGCTTATCCCATGTTACTCAAGAAAATGTATTTATTCATTTTTGTCCAGTGGCTTAACCAAACCAAAGTTTATTTGTTGCTCACATAAAGTCCAGTGTCGATCAGGCTACTCTTTTCCATCTTTGAGCTAGGGCACATATTACACAGAGCTTTCAGTGTACCCGAGGTAGAAAAAGAGAGAGCTTGGGAATAAGGCAGGGGCTTTTTACTGTCTCAGCCCCAGAGTGATAAACTATATTTATTCTCAAAATCCAGATAAAACTCCCATAGAGCCTCTGAAAACCTCAACATTTGCTTCTTAACTATAATAAGATTAACTAAGATTCCAAAATTATTTTAAAACAGAGACAGTTTCCCTCTTCCCTGGCAGCTAATATTGTATTTTCTATAAATCCCACTTGCCCGAGGTTTAAACTACATTTTATGGATTGAAATGACATTTATAGCAAACTCTGATTTTTAGTTAGACGGTTGGATAATGATCTTTTGATGAAAGACTTGGAGATGTCATGGTAAAACGGTAAACTACTGAAACTATTGATTATTGTTAATGGCACATTTCAGCTGATTGAATTGAGTCAAGAAACTGGTGTTGAAGAGCAGCAAATGGAAATGCCAAGCTTGAAAATAAATAAAACAGCATACCTTAAGAGATTACATGCAATTTCAGTATTTCAGCTAAATGGAAGTGTTTGCTTTTTTTCCTCTATGAATTTTTATTTTGAACAAAAGGAATTTTCTATAATATGTATGTAGGAGCAAAGTGAAATGGCATGCTTTTTCACTTCATTTGAAGAAGCTGGTAGCATTGTATTCATAGATTCATGCTGTATAGCAATCATAGTTCTCATATATTAAAAAAAGGAACTTTGAAATGCCTAGCCAAAGCAACAGCTCTGCCAACAGATTTTGATATATCTGTCTACCCCAAAAGTAGTGATGATTTACTTCATACAAATGCTAGTGAATGAAGAGAGAGGGTGAAAACCTTCACAAAATGTGTTTTTCTCTAAGACTGTCAATCCATTTTTCTATATATGGAGACTCCAGCTCTTGCTAGACTACCTATCACTTTCGTCTATCAGCCACTTCATAAGATATTTATTCTCTCAGCAATAATCATAATTCATAGATTCTTTAAACATACATGTAATATAAAGCATATACATTCTGAATGGAATTAACATGATTAATTCTTCTCCGAAAGACATTAGAATTTCCTCCCGTATTATAAAAAGGTGTAACTCACTTTCCTTACTAAAATCAAGAACATTACCGTCGTCCTTGTACTTCAGGATAAGGGGATGTTTCTTATAAATATTGTTATTTCTGATATGCTAACTGGAATTTTTAAGCAAATGTATTTTTATAGAACGCCATATAAAGCCTTTAGGGGTGAAAGTTTCAGGATTTTTAAATTACAGATTTATCCTTTAAATAAAAAAACTGTATTCGTAATTGAATTGGATTATTTCTCTATCCAAAACATTTTCTGCTTTGGGCCTAAGAGAGTTGACAAAGCTGTTCATGGTTCAAAGTACTACCACAAAACCCTGGGTGACTAACTGAAAATGGAAAGACTCTGTGTCTTTCTGAATATTTCACAAGAGTTTCACAAATATTAAGTGGTTCTCTAAGTACCCCTGAGAGATCATTGTAATATTAGCTTGTAAAGGCGATGTGGGGGTGTGAGTATGTGGTGACCTTTATGATGTTCCTAAAGGTGGTGTAATTAACATATTTTTCTCAGCAAGACAAACTAAGGAGCAATAAATAGATGAGATTCCTTCATCTGTGATCTGGGTCATGTCTCAGGCCATATCTTTCAAATCACTCCCTTCCCTAATCTCAGGTTTTACCTATGTCTCCTCTCAATCCCCCCATTATAAAAATTGTGTTCTGATGAATAAAACATTTCCAGAGAGACAAGTTTCATAAACTTTGAATTGTACATCTGAGTACACCTATGAATTAAGATATCTTTGATTTCTAATATGTTATTAAAATTGAGCGTGGTGGCTCACGCCTGTAATCCCAGCACTTTGGGAGGCAGAGGCGGGCGGATCATGAGGTCAAGAGATCGAGACCATCCTGGCCTCATGGTGAAACCCCCATCTCTACTAAAAATACAAAAATTAGCTGGGCGTGGTGGAGTACACCTGTAGTCCCAGGTACTCAGGAGGCTGAGGCAGGAGAATTGCTTGAACCCAGGAGGTGGAGGTTGCAGTGAGCCGAGATGGCGCCACTGCACTCCAGCCTGGTGAAAGAGCAGACTCTGTCTCAAAAAAATAAAATAAAATAAAACTGGAGAAGTTTCTCACCAAAATTTTGGCCCACGGATTAATTCTGAAGAAAGAAGAAAGAATGCAATCTTAGTAGCACAATTAGTACCTTGAATAAATTGGATTATCATATTTCTTGGACTATCTGAGAATGCAGAGGCAATTTAAGGATCCCTAATTCTAAGGAGAAGAAACCTTTAGTGTATTCCTTCCTGTTGCTTTAGTTTGAATTGAGTTTTATATGTATTTTTTAATCTTTCTGTTTTGATCGTTGTCTAGAGAGTGTGAAAGTGAATTTTGATATTTTTATTTTGCCTGGCGATGAATACCTTCTGCTCTG
Organism: Hylobates moloch; assembly: GCF_009828535.3. Lineage (NCBI taxonomy): Eukaryota > Metazoa > Chordata > Mammalia > Primates > Hylobatidae > Hylobates > Hylobates moloch. The sequence goes on along the minus strand of NW_026652282.1, from coordinate 28,319,856 downwards.
GATATTTAAAAATTATATACATATATATGTGTGTGTGTATATATATGTATGTATGTGTGTTTGTATATATATATGTATATATAATTTTTCTGAGGACTTTTATTAATTCAGCATATCTTTGCTAAACACCTGCCATGTGTCATGGTGTTAGGTCTGGTGACACAAACATGTTCAGAGAGATGATTTTCTTTCTTTTTTGGGGGGTGGGTAAGGGAAAGAAGGCTTATACAACAGAATCCTATTTCTCATAGTTCTGGAGGCTGGGATTCCAAGATCAGGGCCTGGTGAGGGCCCCTCTTCCTGGTTTGCAGATGGCTTCCTTCTCTCTGTGTCCTAAGGTAGCAAAGAGAGAGAGAGCTCTGATGACACTTCCTCTTGTTATAAGGGAACTAATTCCATCATAAGGGCCCCAAGAAAGGTGCTTTTCAAAAACAGTTTAGTAAAAGTACTGGGTTGTATAATCACTTTAATGAGTATCAATCCATATTTTTAAGATAGAAATGAATGAAATTAATAAAATAGAATAGAAATAAGGAGTTCCTCACTTTTTTTTTTTTTTTTTGAGCAACATGGCTGTTTATTTCACCTGGGTGCAGGTGGGCTGAGTCCGAAAAGAGAGTCAGTGAAGGGAGAAAAGGGTGGGGCCGTTTTATAGGATTTGGGTAGGTAAAGGAAAATTACAGTCAAAGGGGGTTTGTTCTCTGGTGGGCAGGAGTGGGGGTTGCAAGGTGCTCAGTGGGGGCGCTTTTTGAGCCAGGATGAGCGAGGAAAAGGACTTTCACAAGGTAATGTCATCACTTAAGGCAAGGACCGGCCATTTACACTTCTTTTGTGGTGGAATGTCATCAGTTAAGGTGGGGCAGGGCATATTCACTTCTTTTGTGATTCTTCAGTTACTTCAGGCCATCTGGGCATATACATGCAAGTCACAGGGGTTGTGATGGCTTGGCTTGGGCTCAGAGGCCTGACATTCCTGCCTTCTTATATTAATAAGAAAAATAAAACAAAATAGTGTTGAAGTGTTGGGGCAGCGAAAATGTTTGGGAGGTGGTATGGAGAGAGAGAATGGGTGATGTTTCTCAGGGATGCTTCGAGCGGGATTAGGGGCGGCGTGGGAACTTAGAGTGGGAGAGATTAAGCTGAAGGAAGATTTTGTGGTAAGGGGTGATATTGTGGGGTCGTTAGAAGAAACATTTGTCGTGTAGAATGATTGGTGATGGCCTGGATACGGTTTTGTATGAATTGAAAAACTAAATGGAATAAGAGAAGGAGAAAAACAGGTATAAAAGGTCTAAGAATTGGGAGGACCCAGGACGTCTGATTAGAGAGTGCCTAAGCAGGTTCAGCCTGCCAGCAAAGATTATTTATTTACTTCAAGAGTTTAGAGTGGCGGTTTGGGGATAACACCAGGAGATATCAGCTGTGATGGCTTGGATAAACAGTGTAAACTGGCAGTGTAAACAAGAGCAGGGCATTTATGAGTAGTTAAGAACCGTGAATAGGAGTATGACTAGACAGAAGATGGGAGGGATGGCAAGTTTTTTGGGGCACAGTCTAAGTCGGTCTGGTGTCTGGAATGAGACTGGGGCCTAATAAAAAGGAGCGTCTATACAGGAGCTTAAACGGGCTGTACCTTGTAGCATTCCAAGGACAGGCCTGAATTCTGAGAAGTGAAAGTGGTAAAAGTGTTGTCCAGTCCTTTTTAAGTTGGTGGCTGAGCTTGGTGAGGTGTGTTTTTAATAGACCATTAGTCTGTCACTGAATACTAGGAGCCTGAAAGAATGCTTGGCTGATTTGACTAATAAAGGTTGGTCTGTTATCAGACTGTATAGAGCTGGGAAGGCTAAACCGAGGAATTGTGTCTGACAGAAGGGAAGAAATGACCGCGGTGGCCTTCTCAGACCCTGTAGGAAAGGCCTCTACCCATCCAGAGAAAGTGTCTACCCAGACTAAGAGGTATTTTAGTTTTCTGACTCGGGGCATGTGAGTAAAGTCAATTTGCCAGTCCTGGGCAGAGGCAAATCCCACAGCTTGATGTGTAGGAAAGGGAGGGGGCCTGAACAATCCCTGAGGAGTAGTAGAATAGCAGATGGAACACTGAGAAGTGATTTCCTTGAGGATAGATTTCCATGATGGAAAGGAAATGAGAGGTTCTAAGAGACGGGCTAGCGGCTTGTAACGTACACGGAAGAGGTTATGAAATGACGACAGAATAGAATGGGCCTGTGATGCTGGAAGGAGATATTTTCCTTGGTCTAAGAACCATTTGCCTTGTGTGGGAAGACATTGATAGGTGGAAGTTTCAGCAGGGGAGTAGGTGGGAGTGACCGATGTGAAGGAGAAAAACTGGCCTTGAGGGACAGAAGTTGGAATGCTGGCTGCTTGTCTAGCCACCTTATCAGCATAAGCATTGCCTGGAGCAATGGGATCTGACGCCTTTTGATGCCCCTTGCAGTGAATGACCCCAGCTTCCTTTGGAAGTAAAGCGGCCTGGAGTAGAGTTTTTATTAAAGAGGCATTAATGACGGAGGACCCTTGCGTAGTGAGGAAACCTCTTTCAGCCCATATGACCGCATGGTGGTGCAGGATATGAAAGGCATATTTAGAATCAGTATAGATATTGACGCGTAGTCCTTTTGCAAGGGTGAGGGCTTGAGTTAAGGCAATGAATTCAGCTTGCTGAGAGGTAGTGGAGGGGGGCAGAACAGTAGCCTCAATGATAGATGTGGAAGATACTATAGCATAGCCTGCCTTTGCTGGTGAGTGGCGATTAGTCCTGGTGGAACTGCCATCAATAAACCAAGTGTGATCAGGGTGAGAAACAGGGAAGAAGGAAATGTGGGGAAATGGGGTGAACGTCAGGTGGATCAGAGAGATGCAGTCATGGGGGTCAGGTGTGGTATCCAGAATAATGTGGGAGGCCGGATTGAAGTCCGGGCCAGGAACAATGGTAATTGTGGGAGACTCAACAAAGAGTGAGTACAGCTGAAGGAGCCAGGGAGCAGAAAGTATATGCGTCAGGTATGAGGAAGAAAATAGATTTTGGAAGTTATGAGAACTGTAGAGAGTGAGTTGAGCATAGTTTGTGATTTTGAGGGCCTCTAAAAGTATTAAAGCAGCGGCAGCCACTGCACGCAGACGTGAGGGCTAGGCTAAAACAGTAAGGTCAAGTTGTTTGGACAGAAAGGCTACAGGGTGTGGTCCTGGCTCTTGTGTAAGAATTCTGACTGCTCTAACCATGCCTAGGAAGGAAAGGAGTTGTTGTTTTGTAGAAGGTGCTGGGGTTTGAGAGATCAGTCGGACACGATTGGCAGGGAGAGCACATGTGTTTTTAGGAGAATTATGCCGAGATAGGTAACAGATGAGGAAGAAATTTGGGCTTGACTGAAGCAATGGGGGCTGTCTGTGAAGCCTTGCGGCAGTACAGCCTAGGTAATTTGCTGAGCTTGAGGGGTGTCAGGGTCAGTCCAAGTGAAAGCTAAGAGAGGCTGGGATGAAGGGTGCAAAGGAATAGTAAAGAAAGCATGTTTGAGATCTAGAACAGAATAATGGGTTGTAGAGGGAGGTATTGAGGATAGGAGAGTATATGGGTTCGGCACCACGGGGTGGACAGGCAAAACAATTTGGTTGATAAGGTGCAGATCCTGAACTAACCTGTAAGGCTTGTCTGGTTCTAGGACAGGTAAAATGGGGGAATTGTAAGGAGAGTTTACAGGCTTTAAAAGGCCATGTTGTAGCAGGCGAGTGATAACAGGCTTTAATCTTTTTAAAGCGTGCTGCGGGATGGGATATTGGTGTTGAGTGGAGTAAGGGTGATTAGGTTTTAATGAGATGGTAAGGGGTGCATGATCGGTCGCCAAGGAGGGAGTAGAGGTATCCTATACTTGTGGGTTAAGGTGGGGGGATACAAGAGGAGGATGTGAAGGAGGCTTTGAACTGGGGGAAAAGGTGGCAATGAGGTGTGGCTGTAGCCCAGTAATAATCAGGGAAGCAGATAATTTAGTTAAAGTGTCTCGGCCTAATAAGGGAACTGGGCAGGTGGGGATAACTAAAAAGGAGTGCTTAAAAGAGTATCATCTAAATTGACACCAGAGTTGGGGAGTTTTAAGAGGTTTAGAAGCCTGGCGGTCAATACCCACAACAGTTATGGAGGCAAGGGAAACCGGCCCTTGAAAAGAAGGTAACGTGGAGCGGGTAGCCTCCGTATTGATTAAGAAGGGGACGGACGTACCCTCCACTGTGAGAGTTACCCAGAGCATCTGTGATTATCCTGTAGGCTTCCGAGGTGATTGGGCGTTGTCAGTCTTGAGCCGCTAAGCCGAGAAGATCTGGGAAGGAGTCAGTCAGAGAGCCTTGGGCCAGAGTCCCAGGGGCTCTGGGAGTGGCTGCCAGGTGAGTTGAACAGTCTGATTTTTCAGTGGGGTCCCACACAGATGGGATGTGGCTTAGGAGGAATCCCAGGCTGCGGGCATTCCTTGGCCTGGTGGCCAGATTTCTGGCACTTGTAGCAAGCTCCTGGGGGAGGCAGGCCTGGAGGAACGCCTGGCCGCTGCGGTTCAGGCGTTTGGAAGTTCTTGTGTGCTGGCGATATGGCTGGAGTTTGTCTCACAGTGGAGGCAAGGAATTGCAACTTTTTTCTATTACTGTATACCTTGAAGGCGAGGTTAATTAAGTCCTGTTGTGGGGTTTGAGGGCCGGAATTTAATTTTTGGAGTTTTATTTAAAGTTGGGAGCGGATTGGGTAATAAAATGTATACCGAGAATTAGACGGCCTTTTGACCTTTTAGGGTCTAGGGCTGTAAAGCATCTCAGGGTTGCTGCCAAAGGAGCCATGAACTGGGCTGGGTTTTTCATATTTGATGAAAAAGAGCCTAAACGCTCACTGATTTGGGAGAGGTCGGATAAAGAAAAAGGAGCATCAACCTTGACTATGCCTTTAGCTCCAGCCACCTTTTTAAGAGGAAATTGCTGGGCAGGTGGGGGAGGGCTAGTCGTGGAATGAAACTGTAAGCCGGACCGGGTGTGAGGAGGGGAGGTGACAAAAGGATTATAGGGTGGAGGAGCAGAGGCTGAGGAAGAATTGGGACCTAGCTCGGCCTGGCGAGGAGGGGAGAGGTCAGATGGGTCTGTAGAAAAGGGAAGATTAGAAAGACTCAGCAATGCTTGGGGTTGGGACTGAGGGGACAGGCGGGAGGGAAAGGAGGAAGATTTGGGACAAGTTGCATTGGGCACAGAGACTAGGAAGGGACCGATGTGTAAAAGGATGCCTGGACGTCAGGCACCTCAGACCGTTTGCCTATTTTACAACAAGAATTATTTAGATCTTGCAGGATGGAAAAATTGAAAGTGCAGTTTTCTGGCTATTTGGAACTACTGTCGAGTTTGTAATGGGGTCAAGCAGCATTGCAGAAGAAAATAAGGCATTTAGGTTTTAGGTCAGGTGTGAGTTGAAGAGGTTTTAAGTTTTTGAGAACACAGGCTAAGGGAGAAGAAGGAGGAATGGAGGGTGGAAGATTGCCTATAGTGAAGGAGGCAAGTTTAAAGAAAAGGGAGAGTAGAGACACGGAGGGAAGTGGTTCGGGGGTTCTTACCCTCCAGAAAAGCGGGAAAGGTGTCGGGGCGCAGAGATACAAGGTCAGGGCACAGAAATAAGGGATCGAGGCGCAGAGATATAAGAGGTTGGGGCATGGAAAGAAGGGATCGGGGCACAGATATAAGAGGTTGGGGCACGGAAATAAGGGATGGGGCGCAGAGATAAGGGATCGAAGCACAGAGCTACGAGGTTGGGGTACTTGCTCCTCCCCCAGAAAAGCGGGACTTGCCACTAAGGGTGAAGGACCAAGGCAGGCGTCCCTGCGTGGTCTGACACCTCTGAAACATGGATGAATAATCAGAGAGGCGTTTCTGCAATGATTAAACACCGAGGGAAGGCTGCCTTCCCAGTCCGTGACTGGCGCCGGAGTTTTGGGTCCACGGATAAAACGTGTCTCCTTTGTCTCTACCAGAAAATGAAAGGAATTGAAATTAAGAGAAGGGAGAGATTGAAGAGTGGAAAGGAGAAAGTGGTTGAGGGATAGTGAGAGAGGCTGGAGAAGAAAGTAAGAAGAGGCCGCTTACCCGATTTAAAATTGGTGAGATGTTCCTTGAGCTGGTGGGTCTGAGGACCTGAGGTCGTAGGTGGATCTTTTTCATGGAGCAAAGAGCAGGAGGACAGGGGATTGATCTCCCAAGGGAGGTCCCCCGATCCGAGTCACGGCACCAAATTTCATGCGCGTCCGTGTGAAGAGACCACTAAACAGGCTTTGTGTGAGCAACGTGGCTGTTTATTTCACTCGGGTGCAGGCGGGCTGAGTCCGAAAAGAGAGTCAGCCAGGAGTTCCTCACTTTTAAGTAAGTTTCAATATTGTTCGTAAAACTTTGGTTCAGTGGTTTGTGTTTGTGTGTATGTGTGTGTGTCTGTCTGTGTGGAAATACTGGATCACTATGTAACATATATTTAAAAGCCTCTGTATTTTAACATTATTTCTGCCTTTGGGAGGTTCACATTCCAGAGGTGAAGACATACATCCTAAGACAAAATTATAATAGCATAATGAGAATTACAGTAGAGAGCTGGACAGGGTCTAGCAAAAACAGAAGACTAGGCTAAGCCTTCCAAACAGGCCGGGAAACTCACCTAGAACAGTGGATTTTAACCTTGCTTATGCACTGGGGGAGATTTTAAAAATATCTCTACCCACAATAGATACCAACTGAATTGAGCGTAGCATGTCCTACCCATGAATCTATTGTCCAATGAGAACCTCTGTTTAGAGAAAGTCACCTTAGAAGAATTGTTAGGAGTTATTTAGGTTCGTGGGGTTGAAAAGAGCATTCGTGATAGAGGAAACATCATATCCAAAGGCTTAGTCAGTGTGGTAGTGTGAGAATCTGAAGGAACTAGGCTGGGGTATGGTTGCTACAAGAAATGAAATTAGAAAGATCAACTGGGGCTAAATTATGTGGAAAGACAGCATGATATAGCAGCTAGAGTATGGATCTTGTAAGCAGGAAGACCCCTTATTTGGCACTTATTAGCTTATTGTCTAACCTCTGAGCCCAATTATACTCTTCTATACAATGAGTACATCACAGGATTTTGTCAGGATTAAATGATAAGATATATGTAAAATCATACCAGAGAGGCAGACTATTGGACTTGAAGGGCTCAGTAAGTGTAAGCTGGCTCTCTCTGCCCCTTGCCACCTATTTTTAAGACTCTGGACTTTATCACTTTAAGTCATAGCCTAGTTCTAAGCAAGGAAATGGACTAATCAGACTTATGTTTTTGAAAGATCATTCTGGTAGTGGTTAGGAGAATGAATTGGAAAGATATGAGACCCGTGCAGGGACAACAGTTAGGACGTTATTTCTGTAATAAGCCAAGGAAGAATTGATGATCAAGGTGAGGTTGAACAAACAAAACAGATACGTGAGCTATTTGGAGATAAAATCAACACTGTCATATATTCTGTGGGAGGTGGAGGTGAGCAGAAAATGTGAGGTAAAATGAGAAATCAGTGCCTGCTTACCACTTGGCATGATTGACTGAAGGTAGTATCTTCGCTCAATCACGAGTTGCAGAATTCAAGATGGCAAACAGTTGTGAGGAGGGAAGTCAAGAACGTGTTTGATTTTGAGGTATCTGTAAGTGAAAAATCAGAGGTGAAAACCTTACCTCTCTTGAAGCAGTTGTGAATGTAAATCTAAGGTTTGGAAAAAGATCTGTGTTAAAGATTTAAAATTGAAGGACGTCGACATGGAAGCCATAGAAATAAATTACATTACACACAAATTTATGTCGTTATTTGAATTTCTCCATGGTCTGCTGAAAAATACATCTAAATGTCACCAAAATGTTACTTACTGTAGTACGGAATTGGTATTAAGTGATACTATTGTCCATGTTATTCAAAAAGACATAGGGACCCTCTTAATAAACTAATTGTGAAAAAGGCAAAGAATTAGCAAAGCTTTGGCATAAAATTCATATCATGGGCCGGATGCGGTGGCTCATGCATATAATCCCAGCACTTTGGGAGGCTGAGGTGGGCAGATCACCTGAGGTCAGGATTTCGAGACCAGCCTGACCAACATGGCGAAACCTCGTATCTACTAAAAATACAAAAATTAGCCAGGTGTGGTGGCACACGCCTGTAATCCCAACTGCTCGGGAGGCAGAGGCAGGAGAATCGCTTGAACCTAGGAGGCAGAGGTTGCAGTGAGCTGAGATCATGCCATTGCACTCCAGCCTGGGTGACACAGTGAGACTCCATCTCAAAAAAAAAAAAAAATTGTATCATGGAAAAAGTAAAAGTCTTTGCATAATGTATCCAAGATCATGAAAAACTCTTTTCAATAAGATAGTTTCTTCTCTTATATAAACATGGAAATTTTTATTTTTCCCTTTATTCTCATATTGATACTATAAAAACCCCATCCTCATTCACAATACTACTATCTCTACCCTCGATAGATACCAGTTGAATTGAACGTAGCGTGTTCTACCTATGAATCTATTGTCCAGTGAGAACCTCTGACTATAATTCTCAGGAGTACTCAAGACTCACATGATTGTCTTCTTGCTATTTTTAGTTACTTTATTATTTTCCAGTTTGGGACCCTGAATTCCTGTAGATCTCAGAGAAAATCCGAAATGAAATAATGAAAATAATTAAAAGTTTAGAAAACGGAGTCAATGAGGACAAATGTTCAGAACTGGTCTTTTATCTCCTGTAGAAAGAAAGACTGAATACAGAAAATTAGAATCCATTTTTCATCCAGTCACCCCAATTTAATGCAATATGAGTTTAGCTATTTGATTATAAGTGTTGTACCATTTTGGACCATGTTACCATGGTAACATGAACCATGTCTCATTCATATGTAAACATGTTAATTGTATTAAAATCTTTAAAACCTACTTCTGGATGTTGCCATTACATCAAACAATCATCTAGAATGATACAAAGTAATCACTAAATTGAATAACTTTGTAAATCAACTATTGGATTTTGTAATTTTATATCTACGAACCAAAAGAAAAGCCCACATTGGTAAGAAGACACTGTGCATACTGAAAAGTCAATTTTGTTAGCCTCCAATAACCATTGTCTTTTATTCCTCGCAGAGCTTTTGTGAGGATCTTATAAGGTAATAAATATAAAAGCACTTTGAAAAAGCTTTCAAGTGAAAGGTCCTTATTAATTTTATGAATTACTATTAAACAAAAGTCAAACTGAAGGTGTAAATCTAATAGTATGCTCTTAAAAGTCAATGGATCAAAGTTATATTGATTAATAAAGAGAATAATAACTAAATATTTCATGTTTCATAATTGGCAAAGTATCTTTACTTTCATTTTCTAATGTGATCCTTAGTGAAAACCTGTGATGTTGGTACTCTTCTTATTTCCATTTTCATTTGAGAAGAATAAAATTGGAGAGGTTAAGTAATTTATTTATTGCTACTTTTTAAAAAAACAACTGAATTTTATTACTCCCAGTTAGGAGGGCAATTATATAAACTAAAAGCTTGTCACAATAAATGTTTACATTTCTGGGATTAAAATCATCATGTATTTTTCAATTCTTAAGAGAGGTAATAATAATAATAGCTACCTTTTTAAAACAGTTACTATGTGCCAAGGTGTGTACTAAGTGCTTTGCTTGCATGATGTAATACCATCGTATATTTATTACAGAGGAAAAACTGAGAGGCTAGGTAACTTCTTCTAAGGTAACACACAAGTACTGGTTGAGTATCCCTGATCCAAAACACTTGGAACCACAGGTGTTATGGATATCAATTTTTTTCTGATTTTTTTTTTTTTGGATTTCAGATTTTTTTCAGATTTTGGATTACTTGCTTTATAATTACGGGTTAAGCATCCCAAACCCCAAAATTCAAAATTGGAAATACTCCAATGAGCATTTACTTTGAGAATCATGTCGGCGCTCAAAAATTTTCAGCTTTTAGAGTATTTTGGATTTTGGATTTTCAGATTTGGGATGCTCAACCTGAATATATAGAAAAGTCAGCATTTGAACCTAAGTTTGACTTTCCGATCTTCTACTAACTCTACTGTCCTACCCATTACTCTACACTGACTCAGCATTACAGGGAAAGACCCAGGATCACCAAAAGCAAGCTTCAAATCACTCATCTAATAGAAATTAGTGGAAATATTTCTACTTCCTAAACATCCATCTTTCCTTCACATTTTAAAGTCAAGTTTCTACATCTGCCTCTCGACTGAAACACTTCTCTATGAAATCACCATCACTACCAAATGCAAATATTTTTATCAAGTCCTCATTGCCCTAGAAATCTACTCATATTTTGTTATTGCTGTTCACTATAGTCTACTGAAAAATGTCTCACCTTTTGACTTGCCAGGGTGATGTATTATACTAATTGTCTCCTTGTCTCTCTAAGCACTCATTCCTTCCTCTGTCTTCTTTTTTTTTTTTTTCCACTTTTATTTTAAGCTCTAGGGGCACATGTGCAGATTTGTTACATGGGTAAATTGCATGTCATGGGAGTTTGGTGAACAGATTATTTTGTCACCCAGATAATAAGCATGGTACCTGATAGGTAGTTTCTCAATCTTCACCATCCTCCCACCCTCCACCCTAGAGTAGATCCTGGTTTCTGTTGTTCCCTTCTTTGTGTTCATATGTACTCAGTGTTTAGCTCCCACTTATAAGTGAGAATATATGGTATTTGGTTTTCTGTTCCTATGTTATTCCACCTAGGATAATGGCCTCCAGCTCCATCCATGTTGCTGCAAAGAACATAATCTCATTCTTTTTTCTGGCTGCACAGTATTCCCTGGTGTATATGTACCACATTTTCTATATCTGATCTACCATTGATGGGCATTTAGGTTGATTCCATGTCTTTGCTATTGGGAATAGTGCAGCAATGAACATACAACTGCATGTGTCTTTATGGTAGAATGATTTATATTCCCTTGGGTATATAACCAGTAATGGCATTGCTGGGTTGAATGGCAGTTCAGTTTTGAGTTCTTAGAGGTATCTCCAAACTGCTTTCTGCAGTGGCTGAACTGATTTACATTCCCACCCACAGTGTATAAGCATTCCCCTTTCTTCACAACCTCACCAGCATCTGGTATTTTTTTTGACTTTTTTTTTTTTTTTTTTGAGTCAAAGTCTTGCTCTCGTCCCCCAGGCTGGAGTGCAATGGCACGATCTTGGCTCACTGCAACCTTCACCTCCCGGGTTCAAGTGATTCTCTTGCCTCAGCCTCCCAAGTAGCTGGGATTAGAGGCGCCTTCCACCATGCCCGGCTAATTTTTTATTTTTAGTAGAGACAGGGTTTCACCAGGTTGGCCAGGCTGGTCGCAAACTCCTGACCTCAGGTGATCCACCCACCCCGGGCCTCCCAAAATGCTGAGATTACAGGTGTGAGCCACCACACCAAGCCCACAGTATCAATTCTATGCATTCTTTTATGATTTCATTAATCTCATTATCTTCATTTGATATTTAGTCAATAGTTACTAAGTGTCAGTTATGTGTTAGTTATTATACTAGAAACAGTCTTTTCTCCATCTCCTTTAATCCAATGATTTCAACATTTTTATTCCTTTCCAGTGTCTGTCCCACATTTCTTACTGTATGTAGGACATTTCTTACTCAAATGTCTCACAAATGACATAAATTCAACATGACCCAAATAGGCCATTTTTTATACCAAGTCTTATTTCCTATCCTGCTATTCATCCCAGTACCATCTTTTCAGTCAGAGAGTTCAGATCATATAGTCATTTCTAAATCTCCCACTTACTTGCCTCACTTTCAAGTTCATTTTTAGGATCTGTAGATTTTGCCTCCCTAATTCTTTATGACCATTCCTTTCTCGCTAGCCCCCTTACCTCCACTCTCATTCACACTCTTACTATTTTTTACCCTCCTCCACTCATTCCGGCCCACCAATGGCTCCAATCCAACTTGCAGATTTCCATTTAAATTAAGCTTCCTAAAACATAGCTTAGGTTGTAACTACAATGCAAATTCCATGAGAGCAAAGATTTCATCTACTTTATTCACTTGTATATATCCATTGTCCAAGACTGTGTGTGAAACATGAAAAGTGTTCAATAAATATTTGTCAGTGAATGAAAGTAATATATGACTCCCCTCTTCAAACACCTTTTATGACTTCAAAGGCTTTCAGAATATTCTGCAGACTCCTTCACCTGGCTCTCCACAATTGCCCCTGAGTCTCATTTCCAATCTTATTTCTTATTTTACCTCTCAATGCACCTTCAACTCCTACTAAAATGAACAGCAAGCCAGCTTACTTCTGTGTCTTTTGATGATCTTGTTTTTTGTCTTGAGATTCCTTTTCTTCATCTAAGCTTACCCAAATATTACCTACTTTTCAAGGAAAGCCATTTTTGAATCTTCCCTTTTTCCCTGAGCCCCCAAGCTGGAAGACATCTTGTCTCCATCTCAATTCCTATAGGCATTTCTCTGCACTTTAAATGATGTTTAGTGCTTCTGACATTGTATTAGAGAGAGGCTGGGGTGGATAGTGTTTAAAAGTGTGAACTTTAAAGCCCGACTAACTGAGTTTAAATCGTGATTCTGGGGCTTACTGACCATAGACGCATTTCTTAATTGCTCTCAGATTATGGAGCATAAATCAAAAGTAATGACAGCTACCTCTTCAGGTTGTTGTGAGGGTGATGCAAATTAATGTGTTGAAGTGCATGAAACAGTTTCTGGCACACGGTAAGCACCCAATAAACATAGCTAATATTATGTTATTACTATTTTCAGGCTTATTTTTATGTATACATATAGTACGTAATTTTATGTCAATATGTATAAACAAACTTTGGTATTGTTTATTTCACTATCACCTTGAGAGCACAGTTCTCATTTGATTTGTGTGAGAAACTACTTAGAAAGAAATAGATGTATGAATGAAACTATGCTTGAAATATTGGTTACTGTGAGTGTTAAAAATCCATTTTGTTTAAAGAAAGCTTCAATTGTTAATCTTCCATAAATTTTAGTTCTTAAACGTTAATATGGACTCATTTTGGAAAAGCTGTTTAAAGTCTTGGGATATAAACAAGGCTTAATACCCTCATTCATGATAACAAACATATTATACTGAAAATTGTAAGAGAGATATTTTATCTTCCATAATGACCTCCTTGGGAAAATACATTGACTTGTCCCTTCTCTTTCAATCAGACACCAAAGTTGAGGTTGCCTGAAACACACTTTGGTAAAAGGAGTTTCTTTTTCCCAAACATCCTGAGTAACACAGGAAATCACACCAATGACTGATAGATACGTTAATAAAATTAATAAAGTTGTTTTAAGTGCATACCATGGGGCAGTGGCACTGAAAACATTGAGAAGGCTGGGACTATTTCCCAACTGTCTTTGATCTCCATTAGAACCTGGACAAGATCCACATAATTTCAGAACTTCTCCAAACAAGAATTGAAAAGGTCAGGAAAAGTTTGACCACAGAAAAATGTCAAAGAATTTTGTGTCACTTTCTCCTCCTCCCTTCCTCTAACCTTGAATAATTTTTTAGGATTATTGGTCTTTGGGAGCAGACTTTCCAGACAAAAAAAAATGACATTCCTCTATGTGATAGGTAACAATCACTACCCATCCTATTGGAAAATTCTCAAAGTGTAAATTGAGAGGATAAAAAAAGAATCTTAAGTCCTTTAAATTATTTTTAAGATGAACTGCATTAGTGCCTCTCTTGTGCCTTTCATAATTCTGATAATAAAACATTCCAGGTGTTAGTCAAAGATTAATGGTATTGAAAATAATTTAGGTTATCAGCATGTGATTTTCATTCCACATGAGGTCCATTTGCAGTTTACATGGTTTTCTAAATTACATTAAAATAAAATGTCAGAAAGTTCACATTTTTTTCATGTTTAACAGCATCAATCTTTAAAGAAAAGTTATTGCACAAAGGTCTGTGCATAAATCAGCCATTCTCCGTAGAGGTAAAAGAAGTCATTACGCCTGGTTATGAGAGAGAGTTTCATGAATGTAAGAGACATAAATCATTTCCCACTGGAGATCATATTAGTCTAGATGGAAGAATGTCTGTTTCTTGATAGTGAGAAAGCAACAAATTACTTTTGTTTGCTCCTGAGTCTGTGGTTGTCCTTGAGAGGTCTGTTAGCATGTTGACTATTGACTATTCAATATTAGCATTATAATAACTTACAATGATCTGAGTCATATAAGTATAATCTTTCAGTTCTCTAAAGATTTCAGTTTTTCCTCTCTAATATCTATTCACCTCCAACACCTTTGCAAATATATTATTCTCTGGGAGTTACAAAGAAAGTTATTCTCTGCAGGAGGCAGCATTTCACTTGCTCTCAGGAGCCAACCACATTTCACCTCAATTCTTTGCTCCCAATTCAACAATTCAATATTGGGTTAAATTCAAGGCTGTGACCCCAAATAGAATGAGACCTGGATATTTATGAACCGCTTGACCAGGCATTCTTCCCATGATTTACTCCATAAATCCTTTCTAGTTTTTACAGTAGTTTTACAAATGTTTGGAAAATGGTTGTGCAATGCAGTTTTAAAAAGTGCAATGAGTAGAGGTAGCTTTTTCACCTGGTATGGTAAATTGTTGATTCTCTTTTGGAGTGGAAAACAAGTGTTCTTATTTGGATGCAACCATTGCGTTGATTAAACAACCCTAAATTCATCTTTCATCCATGAACTGAAAGAAATTTTGAAATTCATGCAATACATACCCGTGGTGGAAAAATGTACTTTTTGAATGGATTCCTGAATGTGACTTTTAAGGAGAGCTATTAAGAAGTGGGATCTTCTACAGAACAGTAAACAGGCATGAAAATACACAAGTTGATAAGATATGGAACTGCCCCAAAAGAGGAATTAATAGTGGTGGGGCTTGGGACGGGAGGACAGAGAGACCTAGCCGAGGAAGGAAGTGCTATATTATAATAAAGGAGAGTACAAAGTCGTTTAGTCATCCAAGAGAAGGGACACCTTCTGCATCCCTTATGAGGAATATCAGAGAAGGTATTCTAGTTAACTTTTGCTACATAACAAGCCAGCCCAAAACTTCATGGCTTCAGTAAAAATTACTTGTTTTGCTCATGAATCTACAATTTGCTCAAGGCTCAGTGGGGCTTGCTTATCCCTGTTTCACTTGGTATCAGTTGGGGTAGATTGCCTGATGCTGGAGGATTCACTTCCAAGAGGGCTCACTCACAGGCCTGGCAAATAGGTGCTGACTGTCAGTTTTTCCTCATGTGGGCCTCTCCGTGGAGCAGTTTGGGCTTTTTCACAGTGTAGGAGTTGGGTCCCAAGAGCAATTATCCCAAGGGACAAGAAATTAAAGCTGCAAGCTTCTCAAGGCCTGCCCTAAAAACAAGAATAGTTTTGCTTCTCCCATATTCTATTTGTCAATCAGTGACAGAGCTCTGATTCAAGGGGATGAGACATAAACTCCAACTTTCCATGGAGAAGTATCAAAAAGTTTTGATGCCATTGAATTAAAGCTGCCGTACAAAGTTTCTTGTAAATGACACTGAGCTGAATGAATACTAAACAGCAAGTAGGCATAATCCCAGTCAAGAGAAGTTATCTTTGCTCAGAATACCCTTTCTCTCCTTGTCTACCTGGAAAATTCAACTGCTGGCCAAAGCCCTACCTCTTCTCGAAAGCATTACCGGGCCTCGCCTCTAAGTGTACAATTGGAGATATACCAGTGTACTGATGTTTTTAAAACTTTAAACTTTTTTCTACAATAAAACATAAATAACTTCCCTCTGACCTAAAAGCTGCAAAACGCTCATGACAGTAACTATATAAATTAAAATTAAATCTTAAGCACAATAAATATCTCTCAAATAGCAACATAGATGCTTACTTCTTTATTTCCTTTTCTTTGTCTATAGTTTGCCCCAAAGGTATTTTAATAATATCAGGTTCCACGTATACCAGTTTGTACCAATTAATATTTAGAATATACCTGTTAATAACCTCATTTGCATAGCTCTACTAATCTGGGCACAACGCAGCCTTAAGAAAGTCTTAGTTTTTCTCAGTTTAGTTCATCTCTCTTCTCTTCTCCTCTCTCTCATTTCCTATTTCTTTTTCTTTTCAAGTGACTTTCAACTAGGTAGAAAATGCATTTCACATCACTATGCCAGCCTCCAGGCTCTGTCTATTTCATTCACCCAGGAATGCCCTTTCTGAATTCTTTCTCTCATTTAGCGGCTATCTATTGAAGTTGGAAAAATGATAGAAATTCATTTCTTAAAGGGCCAGAACATCATCTTGAACAAGAAGTTAAAGGAATTCAGCAAATCAAAAGATGAGCTAATATGGGTGAATCTTAGAGGCATTATGCTAAGTGAAATAAACCAGACACAAAGCGAAAAATATTGTATGATTCCACTTGTATGAGCTACCTACAACAGTCAAATTTATACAGACATAAAGTTGAAGGAGGTTACCAGGAGCTGGAGGAAGAAGAGAATGAGGGCTTATTGTTTAGTGAGTACCTGAGTTTCAGTTTGGGATGATGAAAACATTCAAGAGATGGATAGTGGTGATGGTTCAACAATAATATTAATATAATATTAATGTACTTAATAGTACTCAACTGTATACTTAAAAATGGTCAAGATAATGGTACCCCGTTTATCCTGGTGTGATTATTACACATTGTATGCCTATATCAAAATATCTCATGTACCCCGTAAATATATGCACGTACTATGTACCCATAAAAAAAATTTTAATGGCTAAATGGCCAGGCATTGTGGGTCACTTCTGTAATCCCAGAACTGTGGGAGGCTAAAGCAGGGGGATCACTTGAGCTCAGGAGTTCAAGACCAGCCTGGGCAACATGGCAAGGCCCCATCTCTACAAAGAATTCAAAAATTAACTGGGTGTGGGAGCACATGCTTGTAGTCCCAGATACGCTGGAGGCTGAGGCAGGAGGATTCCTTGAACCCAGGAACTGGAGGAAGCAGTGAATGACACTGCACCCCAGCATGGTCAACATCCCGACTCAAAAAGAAATGGTTAAAATGATCAATTTTATGTTATGTATATTTTGCCACAATACAAAAATGGGGAAAAGCCTACGTGCTTTTAAAAAGGCACAGCTTCTTCAGCTTACAGACTCTAAAATTTTTTTAATAGAAGTATTAAGGTATTTAGAGAGTGTAGAATATCTTATTTTAAGTCAAGAAGTTAGGGTCCTGTTCCTAAACACTAGCCTCTGTAATCCTGGGGAAGTCAGTGCTGTTGGACATCTCAGGTTGATTTTCTGAAAAATGATGGATCTAGGCAAAAGATATGTTTCTCCAGGTTTACATACCACGGACACCATCTTTACATGGAAACTTTATTAAAAATGCATTATGTCAGAAGCTCTCTGGGGATGGGTCATGGAATCTGCATATTTAAAGAGCCCCTAGGTAGTTCTTGTGCCCACTTAAATTTGAGAACCACTAGACCAGATGCTTTGCTTATGGCCCTTTCAGCTCTGAAATTTGAAAGAAAAAAAGAATGATTCTGCAAGACAGAGTCTCTGTGCTTTTGCAGGATAAAGAAATGAAGAAAATGATACTTCCTGCTTGTGTTGCAGCATTTTTTTCATTTGGTATCCCCATCTCCAGTGGCTAGCCAATCAAGAATAGTATTGTTTATTCTTCCCACTGTTTTGAAGATACAAAAGGAAAAGCTAAGCCACAAAAGGCTTAAAACAAGCCACTAAAGGCTTCCATTGCCATTTTCATGTTTTTCCCTTTGCATAAAAACTGATCACTGGTACGATGTTACACTCTAATGACTCATGACATTAAATTATATCTTAGCCTAACATGACCAAATTACAATATCAGAATAAAAATTTCTTTTTTCAGGTTGAATCCCATAATTTAATCCAATTATAATACTGGCTGAATTTTTCACAATTACGTCTCAGTCTTGATTTAGGGAATCTTCTCTTTGTCATAAAAATGCATTTTGTTAAACATGTCTTCATTATAATCAATTTCTCAAAAGTAAAGTTAATCAAGAGAAGGAAAAAAGGTTTTGATTTGATTTGGAATGTGTATGTGTGTTTACTGTACTGAAACAGATTCTGTCTGAGACTGTATATAAGATAAACGTACAGAAGAGTAGTCAGAGAGTTATGACCCACCCCTGACTGATGGTGAATAGATTATCTAAGTATCCTGTAAAAGGCACAACTCCTTCAGATATATTTTACAAGTTAATTAGTAACTTTCTAGCCAAATTTGTGTCTTAAAGACACCAGCTAGAACTTGGTTAGTTCTAGCAAAGAAGATTATTTTATTCTGAAACAGGTTTTTGTTGTTGTTTTATTTGAACTTTTTTCTTGAATATGTATTTCTTTGCACATAAAATATATTGACTTATGAATGTGATTAAAATGGAAAATAATTAGTTGATTTTAGAGAGACAGAGAGAGGAGGAGTGTGAAGGAGAGAGGGAGAATGGGAAGGACAGAGGGAGAATGGGAAGGAGAGAGAGAGACAGAGAGGAAGAGAGAGAGAGAGAAAGACAGAGGGAGGGGTAATAAGCAAGAGAAAAATGCCAATCATATGCTTTGCTAGTGTGTAAAGTCTGATAACCCAAGAGAGAGAGGACTACTCTGGCCTAGTGAAACAAAGGAAAGAGAAATATGGTAGAATATTCTCCTGGTGCTTCACCAAATGTGACACCAGAAGTCTGACAGAAGTCATGTCAGCATTTGAGCTCCATAAAACTCAGGCTATCGACCTACCATGTGAGAATCTCAAAATGAGTTTAGGTAGGGGCAGAGGAGTTGAAATCCAATAACATATGCAACAGTGATCACACCAAGATTGCACATAGAAAGCAAATTAGTCCTCTAATAGAGACGCCAATTTGAAATTCACCCTCTGAGCAGGTTTTTAAGCACACTCCTCTTTTACTTTTCTATTTACAAAAATGGAACACTACCAGAAAAACAAGAATTTGAAAGACGAGATGAGAAAAGTAAGTTGTAATTGGAAACAGACAGAATGTGTACACACACACACACACACACACACACACACACACGTGCATGCACAGGTGATGAGAGAGTAGTTTGCCTACACGGTGTATCTGACTGAGAAGACTTTTTGCTCTGGTTGTCTTACAGGAAATGACTAAATCTCATGATGTGAAATATTTTCTTGCATATTACATTGGAAAAGAAAATAATTTTCCCACGCTCCTTAGGGGCAGTGTCGTCTTATAATTCCCATGTAGTATATGCTCTTCAAGTAAGTAACTCCAGAGTTGAGTAAGACAAGACTCGTGACTCAGATGGCATGCTCTGCTCCCTAGACTAGACATTGCATCAGTCTGCCTATACTCACATCCGCTGTGTAAGGGTTGCCTCCAGTAAAATATGCCTTTTAATTCCTTGTACAAGAATCTGGAAAAAAAAGTAGGATTCTCTATTTCTTAAATTTAGCAGCAGGTTAATCACTGACAACAATAAAAATACAGAACAATCATCTAGCACAGGTAAATATTGTGGCAAAAATTACACCCTGAAGAATTCAGTCAAAGATATAAGTACACATCATTGTCATGTTCCACAATATATCATCTGCTTTAAAGAAACTGTTATGTAGCTGTAGTAAATTTAATGATTAATCCCATTTCTTCTCCACTTTCTGCAATCACAACCTTAACAATGCCTCCTTATGAGTGGAATGTACTTCCCAACCCCTAGTCTTAGGGCTTCGCCATGTGATTTGCTTTAGCAAATGGTAAATGAGCAGGAGTGAGAGGTGATAGTTTTCAGCCTAGGCCTTAAGAGATCTATATGTTCCTGTTTGTGCTTCTGTTATCACTCTGAGAACACGTCCATCTAGGCTGCTGGTCTCAGGAAAAGGATAAGAGACATGAACAGCAGGGCTGCACTAGCCATTCACATCCAGGAGAAGAAATGATTGTTGCATAAAGCCATTGAGCTTTATTCTACATTACTGTGACAATAGCTAATTGAAATAGTAAATATACTTTGGTTTTTCCTAAATGCATATTGAAAATTAATAATATTAGCCATCCGTATGATAAAAATATAAAGCCTATGTTTTATTTTTTAATGGTTCATTGCCCTAAATAAATTTCCAAAAAGTAGATGCTCCCTTGTCTAGTGATGTCATTATATTTTATTTATACATCATAAACACACGGTTTATTTCTGCTCATTTTTTCGTAAGTAACATTTGTTACCACCAATCTTGAGATCATACACACACTTCTGTACTAAATTTTGGAAAAAATATTAGCTACCCACTCCTTATATCAAAATATTGCCTAATAATGCGTTTTGTTTTAATCCTTCATGAATTTCCAGGAGAAATGAACTGATATTTGGGTTTGTGAGATGTATGAAAATAGTGAACATGAACTTCTGGTTTAACCCTTGTGATGATATGGAATCATAGCTCTGTTAATTACTCTTGTGGTTTGTCTTCATAGAGATAATCATGTACAAAATTCCTTTCCAATTTGTTATATAATATTAGAAATACTTCCAAAATTGGCATGGATTTATTGTTATCATTTGTTGGCAAAATCATTAAAACGAAACCCATAAAGCTAGATAATTAAATGTTTACAAGCTATAGTACTCAAAACAAAAACACTGTGAAAAGAGATTTTTTAAATAATAGTTTTGCATGCCTTTTGAATAATTGGGTTATTCTGAATTTCTTCATGTTTAGTTCCTGAATCTAAGTCATACCGTCTACATAAAAATAGATGTCAGCTGAAGAAAACCAGGCAATGGATTTGTCTTGACGACAATCTTTTTATATATTCAGACTTCATTTAACGTTAGACTTGTCTGTATTCGAAATTGGTATTTCTTTACATTTCTGAATTTGGGGAAATGGCACAAGAGAATAACATTAATTTCCTCTGCATTTTGGCCTAATCAAATTTGAGCCTTTCAAGAGACATGGCCAAGTCAATTCAAAGAGACATTTGAAAAGACTACTGTTAATATATCTTTAAAATGAATTAGTGGCATAAACTGTTGCGAGGTGAGTTAGGTATAGTTGTAGTTTTTAAGTAACCCTAAGAGAAGATGCAGTGCATTCTAAAATGTCACAAGGAGTTTGATTGCTCAAAATTCTGGGAGATTGGTTCTCTGCAAGTCTTCTTGATGTCATTGTTCCTAGAGGAATGTTGTTCCAGTACCTATAGCAGTTGCAGCCATAACTATTTATGTGTCATTCTAGTCATTTTTATTACTACATGCTTCACATACCTCTACTGAGGTCTAAAGAATTAGTGGACTTCATATTCTTAGAGAACACTTGAAGAACCCAAAAGAAGTTTGATGTGAATCTGCATATCCAACATTATTGTTCATAGGTTCTCAGGATTAGTTGAGTGATGACTTAAAGAAAGAAAGTCAGATGATATGTCTTCCTGCTGCCCGCACCACATCATGAGTGTTATTCCTATAGAGGAGGAGTAAAGAGTGTGAAGAAAATGAAATCTGTCAATACTGTGAATATATAAATAATAAAAGTAGCAGTAGGACTGATTAATTCTGAATCATCTTTATAAAATGACTGGAGCCGTGAAAATGCTCAGTCTGCACAGCTGATTGAGAAATGTATGCAATCTGTTGATCGGAATTTATTTGTGAATGCTCTCTTCCAGAGATTTATATACCAGAGTTCTTAAAAATAATTTTGTCCCCATGAAAAGAAAACTACAGATCTGTAAGATTGCAATTTAAAATGGAAGAAAGCATGTTCCCACTTGAAGAACAACTTTCAGACAACTGATACAAAAAAGTCAAAAGCTGTTTTGTTTTATATAATAGTTTCAGAATACTTCCAATCAATATATACCTTGGTTTGGTGAGAAAATAAAAAGCTAAATCCTTAGATCATTAACTAGAAATTTTTGTAAAATAAATAAACGCCATGGGTTTTAGTTCAGTGATCCCATGAAGAGGAATATATTCACCATTGGTCTCTTAATCTCAGATAGAATGTACATGTTACTTTATTTTATAACTAAAGCAACTGTGTTGTGATATTATATGTAATATTATAACAAGAGAAGTCCTCTTAGCTAACTCAGTAATCAATAACATTGTACGTTGTGTGTTATTGTAACCAAAAAATATGACAGAACCCCATTTCATAAGATCAGTTTATCCACCTATACGGTTTATATTTGAATATTCATTTCAGTACTTTATGTTGCTTAAACAAAGCCTACTGTATTAGTCCATTTTCATACTGCTATAAAGAACTGCCCGAGACTGGGTAATTTCTAAAGGAAAGAGGTTTAACTGACTCACAGTTCCACATGGCTGGGTAGGCCTCAGGAAACTTATAATCATGGCAGAAGGTGAAGGGGAAGCAAGCATTTTCTTCACAAGGCCACAGGAAGGAAAAGTGCCCAGCGAAGTAGGAAGAGCCCCTTAGAAAACCATCAGATCTCATGAGAACTCACCCACTATCATGAGAACAGCATGGGAGAAACTGCTCCCATGATTCCATTACCTCCACCTGGACTCTCCCTTGACATGTGGGGATTATGGAGGTCATGGGGATTACAATTTAAGATGAGATTGTGCGGTGGGGACACAGCCAAGCCACACCAAAAACTCTGTTTTTTGTTCTTGTTTAATGGAAATGATTTAGAACTTTATTTTCTGATGTTTCTTTTTCATAAAACCATGACACTAAAATCTACTTTTCACTGCTCCATTCAACTAGTAGAATATCTAATCCCTTTTCAAGTATTTGTTTCCCAATTACGGTGGTTTTAACTAAGAAAAACTTAGGGCATGCTTTTCTAAATAATATTAGAACACATAAATTATCTGTACCTGGTATTACCACATTCATTGCTCATTTTAAGATCTCAATTGATACATTCAATTCATATATATTTAAAATTGATTCATTTAGAGCAAGAGATACAGGCACTTTAATGTGTTACACTGCTACTAAAGCTTAGCAAATTATTCTTTTTTGTGCCCACAAATTATCATCCATTCATGTCCTAAAAATAAAATTGAATTTATTATACTTTCTCATTTATCTAAAAACAAGGTTTTTTTTTAAACAATTGATGCAGATACACATTTTCAAGCTAAAAATATGTGTGAATGTGGCCTCTTTCTCATAGTATTTATTTTAGGAGTCTAGCAATAATTTTTCTTAGGTTATCAGCACATGTCTTAGTCTGAATTATTTGAATTCAGTCTGTGTCTTCAAGTTCAGATGGTTATGTGATCTTGTTAAGATCTCAAAGTCGTGGGAATGATGGAGTGTACAACAACCTCATTGTTTTTTCTGGAAACTGTCATTTACTGAAGGACATAAGGCTAGCAGAACATGGTCAGAGAAAAAAATCAAAGTTTGGTCAGCCAACTCTTCTCCACAGCTACAAGCTGCTAGACAGGCACAAATTTTTCCAAACCTACACAAAGGGACTTTGGGCCCTTGGCTGAGAGCAACATTCTAACCACTTCCTTATTTATGTCTGGTGGGGTTTGTACATTTTCTCATTTCTGAATAACATTTCTTGACTGTAATAAGCAATGTATGCATTCTGCTTTACCATTTTCACTAACCTTAACCTCAGCGTATACTCAATTAAGCAATTAAAAACAGCAGTTTTAATCTTTTGACATAAATGATTTCCTCCGAAGCAAAATGCTGGAAATCCTCTCAAATGCACCTTTTATTGATGAATACCTATAAGCACCACCTACAGTCGCTGGAGGCTGACAGGAACCAAACTTGATGATAACCACAGAGCTGAGAATTTTCAACTCATTCTTTTTCCCTGTATGGTTTTTCTAGCTGCATTATTTCCCACTATTTAAAGCTATAACTGGTGAACTATTCAAATATTTAAACTTTGGAGAAAAAAATATCAACTTATCACAACCCTCTTTTTATATTCTAAATTCATATACCTGTTTGGTACTTAAAGGAAAAATATGCTGAGGCACAGGTTGGTCATAAGACTGTATAGAACGTGCATCTTCTATCCTATTGAGGTGACTCCTAGACAATGGGAAAAATGCTTTCACTCGACTTGCTCATTAAATATGACTGTAGCTGCTAATCTTTTGGTGCTGTCTTGAACTTTAATTAGATGTGCTCTTCTCTTGAAGCTTGGAACTACAGTATCCAGAGACCATAGAATCACAGAGTTGAAAACAAAATCTTGGAAATCATTGAATCCACTTATCAGATGAGAAGAAAAAAAATAAGCCCATGGAGATAGCCATTTTAAAACATATCATTCTATTTAGCCTCCAGTGTAAAACAATGAGTTACTATGTTTCAATAATGTTGATGTTAAGAAATTATTTGATAGCTTCCTCACTTGGTCTCCTATATTCCTCCCAGGTTACTAGTTAGGAAGGCTGTCATTCAAATTTGGAGACTACATAAGGAGCAGAAAAAGCATATAAAGAGGCACATGAAATTGGAACTTTTCTGGTAAAGTCTTCTTTCTTAAACTCTCCTCAAATAAGCTGTTGGTGACAGGAGGTGAAACACAGCCTTCACCCTTTAGCACAGTCCATACTTGTCAGCATTTCCCAGGAAGGGTGATATCTTGAAATGATAGAGATTGTGGAAGCACATTGCATTATGGGTCAAGAATGTGAAGGTCAAGGAGTGGAGTCTTCCTTTACGAAGTAGTGTTAACTGCTTGGCATGGCATTGTTGTAAACAGAAGCCACCAGGAAGGATCATCCATAGGAAGGAACCTGTAGATATGATTGAAAACAAGAGAGATCCAGTTTTACCACTCTGGAAACATAGGTAATAGAAATGCCAAAAGGTACCTTATCACTTTTTTGTTCCTTTCTGTACAAAAGGACTTAAATCCTTTCTGAACAAGAAGGATATTTGAGAATCCAATTTTGTTTTAAACTTGAGCTTAGCATTTTGGAACTATTCCAAAGACCACAGAATTCACAGTCATTAGCATATCACAGCAGACTCTTTTCAAATATTGCAAACCAGAACAGTCTGCTTGAAAACCTGGAAATACGACCTAGTGAGTTCAACTTGACTTTTTTTATTTCTAACCCTTACCCCTAGCCAATTATTGATAACTCATTCTGGTACCTGGTATGTATATGAACTTTGTTAGAAGAATTTGACAACTTTCTAATCATCTGTTTTTTTCTTCTGCTTGATAGACATACATTTAGTAGAACTTTAGTGGATTGTATTGATTATAAGCCACATTTCAGTTCATATCAATCCATTTTGCTGCACAACAAACAACCAAAAAAATTTAATTCAGTGGCTAATAACAACAGTATTGATTTATTCATGGGTCTGCAGTTTGGTAGGGTTTGGCCGATCATGGCTGGAAATGGTTTAGGTGTGCTTATCTCTAGGCTGTCAGTTCTGCTCGGATCTATACCACATATTTTCTTCTGAGACTCAAGCTGAATGGACATCAGCTACTCGGGGTATGATAGTAGCACAAGGCAATGACAGAAGCACAAACAACACTTTTCAAAATCTCTCCTTATGTTACATTTGTTTATATCCCTTTAGACAAAGCATGTCTTGTGGCCAAGCCTAAAGTCAAGGGGTAGGAAAATACTTCCACCTATATGAGACCATGCCAGGAATGTGAATGTATAATACTACTAGGGA
This sequence comes from Hylobates moloch, assembly GCF_009828535.3. Classification (NCBI taxonomy): domain Eukaryota; kingdom Metazoa; phylum Chordata; class Mammalia; order Primates; family Hylobatidae; genus Hylobates; species Hylobates moloch. The sequence continues at coordinate 28,294,076 of NW_026652282.1, read as the reverse complement.
TGTGAAAGGATTGAGGCCAATAATTCAGTCTTCTATTGGAGACGAGCTCGAACGAGTGAGTTAAAATGGAAGGCTGACTAATATTTACTAACTTTGCAACCCAAGGAAAAGAAAGCAGGATCTCTCTGACGATGACGGAATTTCCTACCCTCATCTTTGAAGTTACACTAAAGCTTAGTAACAACCATCAGATACGACTGAATTGCTCCCCCTTCCAGATTCAGCATGTGAAATATGCAGCATCTTATTATAGCGGTAGCCAAAACAGCCGTTTTCTTCAATTTGGGAATACAAATGTAGATGTGTTAATTTTCAATTAAGAGTTCTAAAGTTATTATCTGCTTGGTAGCTCTTCCATGTGACAGACATTTCATCTGACTATTAATGTTGGCTTTTGAACTAAATTTTAAAGGAATGGCCAAAATTTAAGGACCATGTACTTTTTATAACCTGTTTGTGGTCTGGGTAAGAAAACAAAAATTATACAACTGTTCTTTTTGACCAGCCACAAGCATGTAATGAAAATGACTGTTTTGGCTAGCAGACTATTAGAAGCTTTAAAGGTGTTTAAAAAATAAAAAAATAAAAAAAAAACTGGAGAAAGGAGCCAGTGAATTGACCTCAAACAAAACAAGAACAAATAAACAAAACACTTGTCCGCATTTCCCAGGAAGGGTGATATCTAGAAATGATAGAGATGATGGAAGCACATTGCATTATGGGTCATAAACGTCAACGTCAAGGAGTGGAGTCTTCCTTTATGAAGTAGTATTAACTGCTTGGCAGGGCATTGTTGTAAAAAGAAGCCACCAGAAGTGAAACAAGCAGTACTAAAAGTTAAAAAGTTTATGTGTAAACCTCATCTAAGGCAACAGAAGCCATTTCTATAAAATAGGATAGTACCTTTTATTATATATGGTCCTACAGTATATTAAAATAAGTCTCTTTGGGTCCATTGGCAGCTCATTTGAAGATTTTTATAGGAAAAACATCCTCTAAAATATCATACTACAGTGCTTTGATGCTTTTTTTCTTTTTATAAGGTACTGCCAACCCAAATAATAAGAAACCGATATGATTTTTGTCCATGTGAGGTGTTTAATTGCTTCCCAAAATATGGTTGTTGTGTAGATGTCACTAACGAAATATTATATAAGGAGCAATATTTGGGAAAATTTATTTTAATACCACCTTTTTCCTTTTTTACCCTAAAAGTATTTATTTTTTTCATAGCATACACTCTGTGTCTCAGTATCATTGTTTTTCATAAAAGCATAAATTCTTACAGAAAATTTCCTGCAAGCTCCCCTAAGCTTGAAGGGACAAAGGAGATTTGTAACTGTAGCTCAGCCCCAATCAGGGTGAAAGAATGCAGGGCTGACTTTATACTTATAACTCAGAAAAAGGTTATGCTTCCCGTCTCTTCACAGAGCTAGTCTCTTAATTGATCCCGAACCAGGAACATGTATAAGTGTCCCATGATCTGGAACAGACTGGCGGATAATGGAATATTGAGACCTTGTCTATGATCAGCCATATTAACACTGGATAAGTCTGATAACACTGTGATTACATATGTATCAATATAATACGCTGTTAATATATTAAAAACTTATTTACAACCTGATTATTGCACGACTGTTACAGTACAGCCACATCAATCCTGTATCAAGTTAGACCATGTCAACTGGTTTTGTGTTGAGACACCTGTGTATGGACATAGTCTGAACTTTTCATAGTTTGTGCTAAATGATAGCAATCAACATCGGTATGGCACTTACAGTTTACTGATAACTTTCATGCCCATTAACATAGTACCGCAACAACTCTGAAGTGCTGAATTTGTGTCCTGTTTCATGATTGTATTTGTGTTGATATCTCAGTCAGAGTCCCAACAAGAAACAGATGGCACATTCAAATTAGGGTAAGTTGAGGAGTCTTTATTTACAAGGCACTACATACTCAGGATTGGGCAGGGTGTAGAGAAATCTCACAAGATAGCACAAGACCCTAGGACTAGCAGCAGCAGAGCTGTCACCTCTCCTAGACCTGAAGGCATTGTTGGGGAGAGAGGTTTCTCAGAGCCCAGAAAAAAAAAAAAAAAAAAAAAA
>NW_026652282.1:28268795-28291635 GCF_009828535.3 Hylobates moloch | reverse complement strand
AACCAAAACATAGTTAGCATGCTTGTTTTTTAATATTTTCTTGCATGATATAAGAATCCAGATAAATATAATAAGAGGTCTATTTTACTAACAATTTTAGGGACCTAATAATAATACTCCTTCTTTGAATGTATAACCCCTAGAATTGGTTCAGAAATGTAACTATGCCATTACAATTTCTATTAGTATTCAACAGTAGATTCATATCCATTCATCTATGACTGGAGTATCTGCCATTTGCTGGTTAGTTACTGTGTAAGGTACTTTGTAAGGTATAGAAATACACCTGGGGTGCGATGGCTCATGCCTGTAATCCCAAGGATTTGGGAAGCTGAGGCAGGCAGATCACTTGAGTCCAGGAGTTTGAGATCAGCCTGGGCAACATGGTGAAACCCCATCTCTACAAAAAATGCAAAGAGTACCTACGCATGGTGGCATGTGCCTGTAGTCCCAGCTACTCGAGAGGCTGAAGTGGAAGGATCACCTGAACCCAGGAAGTCGAGGCTGCAGTGAGCCATAATGGCACAACTGCACTCCAGCCTGGGTGACAGAGTGAGACCCTATCAAAAAAAAAAAATCACAATGAGAACACATGGACACAGGAAGGGGAACATCACACTCCGGGGACTGTTGTGGGGTGGGGGAAGAGGGGAGGGATGGCATGAGGAGATATACCTAATGCTAAATGACGAGTTGATGGGTGCAGCGCACCAACATGGCACATGTATACATATGTAACAAACCTGCACATTGTGCACATGTACCCTAAAACTTAAAGTATAATAATAAAATAAAAATATATAAAAAAAGAAATAAATTTGAGCTCAGTGACCTACATTCTAGTGCAGAAAAAAATGACCATAGTTGATTATGAGATTTTAAAGCAATAAACCACATGAGACATACTAATGAGTTCATAAGATCATTCAGAAATTGTTTATTGTGAACACATAGTACTTTCAGTATGGCATTGAACAGAGATCATTGTCCTTAAACAAGTTAAAAGCAGAATCAAATCATCTGCAAATTAACACACCACTAAACTTTAAGCTTCTTGAGTGATTCTGTAATTTTTAAAATATCTTCAGCATTTCAGTGTCAAGATAGTGCAAACTCAATAAAAGCTTGTTGAATTGCATTAAACAAAACCAAAATAAATAGATTTTATTAAAACTATATACAATTGTCTTTCTAATCATATCTTCTCCATGAATAGGGAAGAAATAATTTTAGGAATTTAAATATCTTCTATCTTAATAGTTCCTCTTATTTCCCTCTTAAGCAATGTTCACTCCTTCAAAAATATTTATTGAGCATCTAATATGTACTTAACACTGTGCCAGGTGCTGTGAAGAATGCCAAGGAAATAGAATGAACTTCTAATTCTTTGGAGTTCCAATTAAATAACCTAAAGTTAAATCGGTTTGGGAGAGAACATTATGCCTTCGAGACTCTAGGCTTCTCTTGATTAGAAAGTCTTAAACATTTTAAGTAACTAAACAGATTAAGGAGAATTCAAGGATGCCTCTCACTAGTAAATTTGGATTAGTCTGGCAAACTTCAGACCTTAAATGCAAGATTTCTAATAATTAAAAGAAGAGAGAAAATGATAATTACAACATTTCTAGAATCTATGTTTACCCTTCAGCCTTCTTAATCATTTCCTAAGTATATCTGGTGATCAGGGTTTTATAACTCCAGAAAATCTTTCTATACATCCCATAAATCTCTTATTTTAAAAAGCTCCTCGATTTTGTATTGTGTTAAAACTTAAAAGCCTCCATGAAAAATGAGACAAAAGTCAGTCAGAGGCTGTAGCAATAAAAATCAGATGTGATTTTCTTTTGAGTAACATCTGTTTTTACAATCCTTTCATGTTAAACTTTATAAGAATTTATTATAAACAGCTTTATTGACAGTTCAATCCTATTTTTAAAGGGATTTATTTTCCCCCAGTGCTAAGAGTTTTCTTTTCTTAAACCTAACTAGTTGCAGATATTTCAGATACTACATTTCACATTATGTAAAGTATAATTTCTGACCACCTGAATATGACTTGTAGCTCCCGAGAACAATTTGTTTAGTACCGATATCATGCAGTGACATTGGCACAAAGGAATTTTCTTTATTTCACTGTACTGTTTTCAGTTTTATTCTACAGTTGTTAAATAAGACCATTAAATGTTTTTATTACTCTTATTTCCTGTTTAACTAGGTGGGTTTTTGATCTCTGTTCAGTAAAGCATTGTGCTCTTCAAAGCAAGCAATTGAAAAGCAAATAGTGAATATTTCCACTGTAAAAGTTTAACATTAAAAGATATACACACAGCCAGGCAAGGTGGCTCACCACTGTAATCCCAGCAATTTGGGAGGCTAAGGCAGGAGAATGGCTTGAGCCCAGGAGTTCGAGACCAGTCTGGGAACCATAGCAAGACTCCGTCTCTACCAAAAAATTTTTTAAAAATAGTTGGATGTGGTGGAACACCTCTGTGATCCCAGCTACTCAGGACGCTGAGGCAGGAGGATTGCTTGAGCCTGGGAGGTCAAGGCTGCAAGGCTGCAGTGAGCTGTGACTATGCTACTGTACTCCAGTCTAGGTGACAGAGTGAGACCCTCTCTCTCTCAATTAAAAAAAAAAATAAGATACACACACATATATTTGAGTAGGTATCTCTAATTTCACTTTAATTATTTTATGTAACAACCATTTGTGTAGTGCTTATAACAGTCAATATGTAAATACTGACTCATCTTCTTTGACAATTCTACCTAGATACTTATTAGAGTCCCCCTTAGTCATTAAAAGGAAGGTTAAAATCAAAAGACGTTGTTTGCCAAAGTAATGAAAGAAAACTTATAAACACAATGTATCATGTCTGGGACTGAACTAAAACCCTTGTGATATGTGGTATTAACAGATCATCTTTCATGACAGTACCAGTTATTAGAAATAAAATGATTGGAGTTATTATTAATACTAACAATAGTGGTATTCTTAAAATGACTTCCTTATTTATCTTCACCTTTATACATTCTACTATGGCTTCAAGACCCATCTTGAATTCCTCTTCCATAGAACATTCTGCATTAATTTCAGCCAACATTGATTTCTCTTTTTAAAAATTTGTCTTGCACAGTGAATTAGAAAACCAGGAATTGGAAAACCAGAAAAGCTTATTAACTAAGAAGCAGAGAGGAGAGAGTTTCAACAAAGGGCCAGTCTAAAGTGGTCTACTGTGGACACCATACTGATTATAGTTGGTGATTAAATCTTGTCTTTCCAACTGATTATAAACTCCTCCAGGGCATACTCTTATATTCCGCAAGATGCTTATCTGGGTGCAGAGCATGCATGCAGTTGGTATTTGCTGATTTATCAACTAACTAAATCTTAACATATTATTATTAAAAATTCAAAATAAAGTTAAATGTATCACTCTCCACCCCTCAAAGCCATTTCTGTTCTTTGTTTTCATAGCACCATTATTATATCCTGCATAGTATTTTTTAAAAACCGTATTTTTAAAATGTATGTATTTATTTGGGTATACTCCACTAGATTGTAAGCGTCACAAAAGCAGAACTATTATAACCCCAGCCGCTAACACAATGCCTAACAAATAGTAGGTTCTCAATATTTGTTGAATGAATGATCTACAGATATTACTTCATTATGAAAGATTTTGCTAAGTTGTTTTACATCTATTTTATCCGAAACTAAAGTTCTTGAGGCAAAGCCTAGAACATCTTCTATGTTCTCACAATGCTCTGAATCAGTGCTTCTCTTAGTATGCATAGCAATTGCCTGGAGAGCTTGTTAAAACATAGATTACTTAGCCCCAGCCCCAGAGATGCTGATTCAGTAGGTCCCAGGTGATGCTGCTGCTGCCAGTCTCTGGCGCACACTTTGAGTAGTAGGGCTCTAGGATGTTGTTATATGTACAGACACATGCTGAATAGTGGGCTGTGTGCTGACTTGCTGGCTAAATAATAAATGTTCTCACTGAGTCATAGAACTTTGAAATTTGCGAGGACTTTTGCTGTTATCTAGTCTATGGATAGCAAATAACCTGATACTGTACTATAGTGCTTGACCGCATTTAACCTGTCTGCGACCTCAGAATCCTCATGGGCAGCCCAGCACCATCACTCCAAGTGAAACTACTCTCTTCTTGAGGTTGTCCCATTCTATCAATTAAAGATGAAAACCAGGTTCTGAGAGTTGAAATCTCTTGACTTCAAAGGTCCAACAGCCCAGGTCTTCTCAATTCTCGTTAGTGTTTCAGCAGCTGAATACAAATTTATTAAGCTGTATCAGAGTAGTATCTGTCAAATTGGAGTGTCCATAATATGCTTAAACAGAGAACTCCATTCCAATAACGTGAACTTTCCTTATGCTTTATTCATCATTGCTTGAAATTTTGCACAAAGAAGTTTATACCAGTACATGTTAAATTACATCATAGCCTTCTTTGTATAAATCTTAGAGTAGTTTACTGAAGTACATCGCAAAGTTTTGTTGTTTCTTAGGTGATTTTAATTATGTATGTTTACTTTCAGTTATGCATCTTTTCTACTTCATCAATATTATGTTATGCTAGCTGTAAGTACAAAATAATTGAGAACAAATTATGACAAATTGAACCAAGCCACAAAAAAAGGAGAAACCAAATACTTCTGTGATTTGAGCTTTTTTCAGTCCTTGAAACTTTAAGAATATCTGTCTTTATTAACTTTTGCTTTTTGCTGATGGTTTCTCTCATTTTATTATAGCTTATAGCATTGTAAATTAATTTAACATGAAAGGATAAAAACGTTGCTTTTGAAATGTTTCTCATTAAATTATGAAAAAAATATTACACTAAATAAAAGAAAGGAATGCCTCTGGTACCAGCTTCTGTTTGCTCAATTATTGCAGTACCCAAAGTGAATTATTACACAGTTAACTCAGAGGCAATATTATTGTCATCATATTATAAAATTGATGAGTTGCAATCTTCCAAAAAAAATACAGCATAGGTCCTTTGAAAGTGAAATACCTTTTTTCCTTGTGCTTCATTTAAATATATACTGACCCCAGTTTTGTTTTTGTTTTTGCTTTTTAGAGTTCTTGCTAATGATGGGTCCAAAGTTATATTAAGAACCGCAAAGTAAATTTCAACCAATTACTTTATTCAGGGGAGTCATTAAATTGTGGTACCTCTGAAATTTTGGAAGGAATGTACTGCCAATTAGCCGAAAGCACTACTCAATGTCCTTTCTACGGTTATAATCTCTCTAGTGTATTTTTAATTGAAGACAACCTCTATAGAGGAGGTGAGAAGTTGCTATTTATTGGTACTTGTTAGGATGGAATCAAGGGTGTGGAAGATACTCATCTATTTCTCTCTCCAGCTCCCCCACACAAAAAGAATGGTGCTTAATCCATCTGAAGCATTTGGGGAGTGAGGGTAAAGATGTAATATTTACCATGAGCCAAAACAGATCTTCAGAAGTGGAAGATGGAAGCATATTGAAGTCCCTCAACTAAACAGACTTTCTTCCATATGGAATTCAATGCATTAATGTTTTCAACTTCTATAGCTTCATATTCTTAATATTTTCAAATTATGTGAGCTTATGTCAAAACATTTAAGTGAGCTTTTAACAATGAGGCAGATATTTGAATCATTTGTCTATGTAACAAATACTATTATAAAGCATATTAAATGTTATAAAAATCCTAATATACTAATGTAAGCTATTATAAAGTACAAATAATTAAACAATATTTATATGATCAATGTTTTATAATACGATAAACACATTAAATAATTAAAAACTCTTCCACCATGCAAAAATGACTAAATAAATTTTTAATTTCTAAGGCTTTTTGAGATTACTGTGAAAGGGGGTATAGTTTCAGGAAAGGTGAAACTTCCCTTCAATGTGTAAGCCATTAAAGAACATAATAACCTACTGAGTGTGGGTCTCTATGATATGCCCTGGAAAGTATGGGCAACTATTCCACACCCAATTTTGTCTTTATATGATAAGGCAAAGCAAATAATTATAATGCAATGGAAAAATGGTAAATCCCACCAAAGATTAACCAGTCAGAGCAGGGTGAAAATTCTTAGTTTGGAAATCTATTGGAAGATTTCCAGGTTAGATTAAAGTGCCCAGTAACCAAACTATCAAAATTATATGGCTTCAGTTAATTAATGATTTCCAAGGTTTTTAGTCTACTGTATTACAAAACACATTAAGCATCTTAAGCATTCAAACATTTTTTTGATGATTCAGAAAGCATCGCAAATTGTTATATCAGCTGGTAATAACTTATGTCCACATCAATTAAACTTGTATTATAGACACGCAGAATTCTTCAGACCAGAAGTCGAAAGGGCTTTCTCTAGTTTGTTTATGCTAAGTTGTTTAGAGATGACATAACTCTGAGCTAATTTGTCTATTGCAATGGTTCTCAAAATGGGGGGCGGGAGTATTTTTACCTCCACCAAGTGGACATTTAGCAATGTCTGGAGGCATTTTTAATTATTATTACTGGATTGGAGGTACAACTGAAGTCTAGTCGGTAGAGGCCAGATATGGTATAAAATATCCTACGATGCATAGGATAGCCCTCCACAAGGAATTATTTGGGCCAAAATGTCAGTAGTATCAAAATACTCACCTTTCCTGAAACTATGTCCCCTCTCACAGTAATCTCAAAAAGCCTTAGAAATTAAAAAATTGTTTAGTCATTTTTGCGTGGTGGAAGAGCTTTTAATTATTTAATGTGTTTTATTTATCATATGAAATGTTGACAGTATAAATATCGTTTAATTATTTGAACTTTATAAGAGCTTATATTAGTATATTATTTAGGATTCTTATAACATTTAATATGCTTTATAATAGTATTCATTATATAGACAAACGTTTTATTTTTTCACTTTAACAATGATTTTTAACTCTAATTACATAAGAAAAAGTATGAGTTAACAATTTTTTAAATTACATGCTTGGTTTGAGGGCCAAATACATATGAAAATGTCGACTGAAATTTAAAATCAAATAAAATCTATAAAGTGGAGGAAAAAGCTACTTTTATGACGAGGCATGTGGAATTCTTCATAGTTTTTGGGTTTTATCAGAAATTAGCTTTTTTTTTTCTTTTTGCTCTCTAAACAATCAGATAAGAGAGGCTCAAATGACATTTTCAAGTACATCTTAACAAAACACACTTTGAGCATCAGTTGAGTAAAGCTTCATTCTTTGGAAACTTTGGTTTTCAAAAGATTTCCTGAGAGTTTTATTTTATTGGTGTTCTCTGGGACTTGGGCATCATAATTCTTACAAACTACTCAGCTCAATCTAATGTGCAGCCAAGCTCTGGGAACTTTTGTTTTGTCTAGTATCCAGTTGGAAGACTCTATATATAGCTAGAGAGCTTGGGTTTAAACCCCCTCCAAGTCTTTACCAGCTACCTTTATGACCCTGGCAAATTACTTAAACTGTGTGCCGCCATTTACTCCTCTGTAATATGGAGGCAATAAAAATTTCCACTTTTAGATTTTCTATACGCAGTTTACAAATTGGCTTACTCTGAAGATCATCTGGAGTAAAATCTGGAGAAATATGATCCTTTATAACTTCTTCAACCCTTTATATATTTCAACATGAGTAACCAATGCTCTAAATATGGATATAAATTATAAGAATAAAAAATTTAAGACTATTATAATGGTCTAAACTCTCTTCATAGCTGAAAGTGTTGAGTAATTAAACCAGTTGAGCAGCTAAATCATGTACACACTTCTTTGATCCCTCCCACGATCATGTATTTGGCATTGTAATGAAAAGATATGTTTATTTTCAAGAATAGACATAACTACCTTTAATAATATGATCACCCAAAAATTTTTACAAACCCCTGGAAAATTTCATGAATATCAGGCTGTGCTCATAAAGCCTTAGAGATGAGCTCGCAATAGACTGAGTCAACATATAGTAATGAGGAGGATTAATGAAACCTCAGATGGGCATTTACAAATGAGTCAAAACCATGAGTATAATTAAATAATTGTAGCAAAAAAAGAGCCTTGGGTAATCCTTTCAGAAAACGTAATCGAAGTGATTGCATTTAGAAGACAAATATTTTGGTGATTAGAAGGTCTTTTATTATTCCATTATATCTTTGTGTGTGTGTGTGACACTTTTCAAGGTCAATTTTTACTTATAAATTGTCTCTAATTAAAAATTGACTTGGTTATTAAATCATTGAAAATTGGCCATCATCAAATTCCTCGTTAAAATATTTCTATGTCCTATATATATATGTATAGAATATATATGTAGAATATATGTATACATTTATTTTTACTTTTTTTTTTTACTGTGCCTACTAGAGAAATTTAAACTGCCTATATGTAGAATATATGTATTTTTTAACTAGACATACTGTCAAGTACACTATACCTAATATTTGGCAATATTAATACCATCTCATTGAGAAACCTGGAATACATGCACATTTTGGATGTCTATTATATGTTGGGCACTGGACTAGTCATTGATAGTAGAGAGATTAGTAAGACTCAGGTTGACTTCAGCCATGTTGTCAGGAAGCACACACTCTAGTTTGGGACAGCAAGGAGAAATTTAATAAGAGAAATATATATAAGGCATAATGCTCTAGCAGAATATGCAGTGGATAATTGCCCAATAGGACCAGGCAAGGCTTTTTAGAGGAGGAGGTGGCATTTGAGTCAAGTGTTAAAGGCTGAATGGAAATTCACTGGTTGAGATAAACTCCTTAGGAGGAACTACTTTAATAGAACTTGCCGTTAGTCCTGAAATAAATGGTGTGCAAAATCATTACCATCTGTCAATTTACTCAGTCTACTTTGCTCTTAACTTCGGAAAAAAATCAGAAATACAATTAAAAAATTTGAGCCTATTTTACTGTCTTTTAAAATGAGTTAATTCACAGAGGAAATTGAATATAATAAGAGAGAATCTCCCCCGGGGACTGGGGGGTGGGGAAATGCTATTGATTCTTTGCTTGTGTTTATTTTCTCTCAAAAATGTATTATGCATAAACTTGATGATTAAAAATTCAGATTATTACATTTCTAAATTGGTAATGCAATTTATTGCATCATACATCAATCACAAAAATGCTCATCTTGCTGACTTTAATAAACTTCTAAATGAACAAAATGCAAAAATAGTTTATACTATAGTACACTGTAGTAGATTTGTTAAACTAAACCAGAACAATGGTCCATGAAAAATAGGCCTCTGACTCCAAACACTCACACCACAGGATCTCTCTGAGATATTTGTGTCATTTCAAGTCAGAGAAAATTGTCTAATAAATTGTTGGCTTGTAACAATGAAAACTAAGATATCTGTGGGGCTATTCTTGTTCTCTTCATTTTACTACAGCAGCTCTGCCCAGTAGAAATAAAGTGTGAGCCACACATGTAATTTAAGCTTCTCTAGTAGGCACACTGGAAAAATAAAAATAGAGAAGTGAAATTAATTTCAACAGTATGTTGTATATAACCCAGGATACCCACAACATTGTCATTTTGACATGTAATTGTTACAAAAGTTATTAATTAGATTTTTTCCATCAAGTATTTAAAATCTGGTAAGTTTGACTCTTACAGCGCAACTCAGTTCGGATCAGCCACATTTCAAGCGCTCAGTAGCCATGTGTGTCTAGTGGTTACCATATTAGAAAGTAGTTTGAGAGATCCACATTAAACCAAAAGAAAAGAACTTCTGGCCCTTCGCTGATGAGTCACTCTTCACTGCTAACCTTGGAAGCATTCCCAAACATAGTCTACAGAGTTTAAATAGTCTATCTTAACATCTCTCAGGGCTTCAGTTTTAATGCCATAGTATTTTTAAAGAATGGTAGATATTCTTTTTTACAGAACACTCTGTAAGAGCAATTAGAAGTTTATGATGCACATAATGCAAAATACAGGTCATTTCCCAAGCCTATTTTAAAAGCGCAAACACTGTAGTCATTTATCACCTCTGAGAATGTCGTCTTAAATGTCTTGGTTTGGATATTGGTGATGTGACAACTTTGTGATAAGAAAGTAGTCTTTAAGAATAAGGTATCAGACTAAAATTCATATCTAGAATGAAAGTCTTGTTTTTAATGGAAGATTAAAAACAAGTCTGATTCAGATCACGCATAGGGGTACACTAGTCTAGGAAAACACTAGTCTGAAAATATACTAAAAGTTACTTCGCAACTTAACAAGAAAATGTCTTGTGGGTGATGTCATTCTTGATTTTTAGGCAAACCTACCTACCTTTGCAAAGCAGCTGGGACCTTTTTGCATTGGAAGAATCATTTAGAGCCCAAACAGAATTAGATTATCAACACTTTGGAAAACAACTACGAATGAGCAATCAGAAACCTGACCTTAAGATTACTTGTGAATTGTGAGTCAGCAAAATAAACTCAATTGTTCATTGCTAAGTGTATTTCAATTATCAAGGGCCTTCTAGATTATAAGTAGTCTTTTTTTTTTTTTTTACTTAGTTTACAATTAAAATGTTTGGTATTTGAAATACATTTGCCACAGGGAGAAATATAAATTATAATTAATTTCCTAGGCTAATTCAATTTATGACATACCTGTATACATTGTCTGTCATCTATAATTCTTCCCTTATTGTTTACTTCCCACTGGAAGAATGAAAATGGAATATTACGTGGCACATGGCTTGATACTTTTACAAATTTTAACAATTATGTATTTATTTTGGGAGGCATTGAGTTTATTTGTTTTATTTATATAAATTTATGAGGTATAAGTATAATTTTGTTACATGCATAGATTGTGTAATGGTCACGTCAGGCCTTTTAGGGTATCCATCACCTTAATAACATGCATTGTACCCATTAAGTAATTTCTCACTCTCATAAAATTCTAATTATGTGAATTTAATTTAATCTATTTAACGTGTTTTAGGCAAATATAGCCAGTACCATAAACAGTTGATTTTAAGATATCATTGCTCACAACGAGACTAGGTAAAACAAAATGGATCAATAAATGTCAACCTAGATAACAATGTCAACTAAATAAGAGGTCAAACATGGCAGTATTTTTGAAGGCGATTTGTGAAAGTGATTATAGCGTTTACCCTCATGGAAAATGCCTTCAGAGTTTCAACTAAGAATGCCAGCAACTCATTCCTGTATCCTGATGCATATTGTCTTCCTTCTCACCCCCAGTTCCTTCTTCCCCTAACCCCTACCCGCTTTCCTTTGCTGATTTTGACAGAAATAGGACCCCCAATAAGTCAGGGAGATAGCAGGAAATGGGATAGGATAGAACCTGGAATGATAGAATAGCTGAGCCTGAAGGTGTGAAGAAAGGCTCCTCCTGACATCTAAATGGAGACCTAAGAGATGGGTTGGTCAGGTAGGGGGAAGGAAACATGAGAAGTATTCTCTAAGCCAGGCAACATGCTGTGCACAAGTGTGAAGTCATGGGAAAGTGATTTCGAGAGGATTGCTGCTTGGTAAACCTAGAGTTTGAATTGGGAGAGATGAAGCTAGAAAGTTAGCAAAGGTCAGATTTTTTTTTTTTTTTACTTGCATGACAATGGTAAAAACCACTAAAGGTTCTGTGTTAAGCAGAGGAGTGACTTCATTTAAAAAGGTAAATTGGATTGAAATGAAGGGCATAAACTGAGGCAAAAATATCCTTCGTTAAGTTATTGAAGCCCAGTTGAACACACTGGTGGCTTAAACTGGAGTATTGGTATAAGTGGGGGAAAGAGGTTAATAGATTCCAAGTTTAAAAAAAAAAAGAAACAGACTTTGCTATCTAGTAATGGATTAATATACAAAAGGAAAAAGTAAAGTTTCTACTTTTTGGACAGCTAGAAACCTTCACCAAAGTAGGGAACCCAAGACTTAGATTATGTTGGGAGGCGCAGGGTATTTTAGTTGCACAGGGATTTGATTTACAGAAATGACTGAATGACAATATAGAGAGATCAATTCCATTAAAAGAAGTTTGATTACTCACAGTTCTCAAGAGAAGAGTACATACTACGCCAGGCAAAGCCACGCAGGAAAAAAGTTCCAGAGTCGGTCAGCAGGCAGAAAAGGAAAGTATAGCCCAAACCCTTTATTGTGGTTTCCAAGGAAAAGAAATGAGTGAGGCAGAATAGGCAAGTCTGAGCAAGTTTAGGACTGGGTAGTTCAAATAATTTCCAAAATTTCTTGGCTGTGAAAGTGGTCTCTGGTTGTCTGGTACCAAGCCCTAGGGTGGGGGGAAAAAGTTAGGGTGGGGGAAATATTGGTTTGGTGTAACAACAGTTAGATGAAGAAGGTAGCTGGGGATACAGACTTTGGATTAGTTGGTTTGTATACGAAAAGCAATCCAACAAACCCACAAGGGAACAAGTTTACAAGTCATTTGCTGTCTTTAGGAATTAGCTAGCCCTGGGAGGGGCAGTCTCTCCCTGGCCTTCCAAGGACCTCAAGATGTTCAAGCATCCATAAAATATGGAAATTTTTTAAAAACATTGTGAATACACAGAGTAAATGCTGGGCATGATATAGGACAGTGGTTCTCAAACTTTAGCTCCACTGGAATCTCCTGGAAAACTTGTTAATATGCAGATGACTGTTTTACCCTTAAATTTCTAATTGGGGAGGTCTGGGGAGGGCACAGATAATTTGCATTTCTACAAAGTTCTTCCATGATTTTGATGCTGCTGGTGAGGGACCAGGCTTTGAGAACACTGATTTAGGACATGTCCTATTTAGGGAATATCCAAGGAGGACAAGTTCAGGGAATATTCTTGGGCAGTTGGCTGTGTGAGTCTGAAATTCAGGATAGAATATTAAGCTGAAATAAAGATTTGGGAGCTCATCTACAGTCAGATGATAATTGAAATACTGAGAGTACGGGGGGAGAGAGGTCCATGTACCAAGAAAAGTGAAAATGACTAATCCCAAGCCTGGCTGACCATTGAGAATGGAGCTAAGTGAGAGGAGTTACCAAAGCTGACCCAGAAAAAGTCATAAGGGCCTTAGGAGGCCAAGGAAAAAAAAATACATTCACTGCCAATGAGAGGCACTTACGAATGGCTTGACTGGCTTTGCCAGCATGCATGGACTACTGCATAATTACATGTATTGATTATAGTAACAGATACATATTTTAAGAAGCAACTTAAGTAATACAACTGATTTTGAATTATCTTGTTTAAATTGATAAAGGTTGTATATATTCATGGTGTACAACATGATGTTTTGATATACCCATACATTGTGGAATGGCTAAATCAAGCCAATTATCGTATGCATTACCTCACATACACTTTATTTGTGGTGAGAACACTTAAAGTATACTCTTAGCAAGTATCAAGTATATAATACATTGTTGTTAACTATAGTATCCATGTTGTACAATAGGTCTCTTGAACATACTCCTCCCGTCTAATTGAAATTGTGTTTCCTTCAAACGACTGATTTTTTTAAATAAAAAACTTAATACGTGTAAGTTAGAATTCTTAATGGTCACCTTAGGAGCCCGTACAATTATTCCTACGATGTCGTTACTATTCTGTGTCTTTTTCTTTTTTAACATCTTTAAAGGTATCAAATTTTTATATTTTGAAAGTAGAATTTATTTTTTGTCAGTCTAAAATATTTTTATGTTGAACAAAATACATGAATGGTAAACCTAGATGCAATCAATTTTTCAAATGAAAAAAGTAGATACACATGAACATTTCTTTTGTAATTGCAAGCTGTCTTGAAAGGCAGTTTCAAAAAGAGTTTAGTTCCTAAATTGTACCATTACTCACTATGTTAAAAGGCAACATTCATTTGAGTGTATAACCTTTTGATCAATTTGTTTTTGATGTCTTGTTCCCTGAGAGTCGTCTCAAATAGATACATATAAATATATACATATCTCAGATTGGCTCTGAGAAATGTCTTGATTCAAACGTTCTTGATTCTAAGATTCGTGGTACATAGGAACTGTATGGTGACAACCTTGTCAGCCTATCTTTAGAGTAGCTTTGGATTCTATTCAGAACATTTCCCAAAGCTATTCTGCTATCAAGAATATAAACAGGAATAGTCAAGGGAAGATTTTTAAAGGGCAACATTTTCATGTAGGCATTTTTCTCACATTGAAAACTAGTTTACTAAATGCAGTGTATTACCTTCTCATTACAAGAAGTCTTTCACATTAGTATAAATGCATATGGCAGTTGTGCCAGAAATAAATTGCCTCTCAAACTAGCACATGGAAAGAAATTCTGAGATTTAGCACATATGTAGCTTTTAAATAGTATACTCTGTTTCAAACATTATGTGTTAGTCCACGTTCTCTTCAGCCATTTTCAGTTGCGTTTTTACTTTATATTCCTTTGTATATTTATCTTTGCTAATCATTGTCCTGAGATTCCTTTAGCTCTTGAATTCTACGTTTTTAATTAATAGAAAACTTTCTTTTTATTTTTCCCCCTGACATAGTTGTCTTCTAGAAAGAAACAGTTATAGGTTATAAATCCGACACTTTAGGGCCGACTTGAACATGTATCAGAGCTACTAGAGGACTTGTAGAAATACAGATTGAATGGTCCCACACCTAGAGTTTTACATTCAGTTACAGATAGGATAGGACCTGAGAATTCGCATTGCTCACAAATTTCCAGTTGATTTTGATGACATTGGTCTAGAGACCAAACCCTGAGAACCATTAAAAAACAAACAAACAAAAACAAACAAACCAAAAAAAACGATATACAGAGATTTTCTTCATTGGCTTTTGCCACTGAAGACATTTAGATGAAGAGACTCCACAAAGTGTAATCACTTAGTTATGAGAGGGGCCTGATAATTTGCATTTCTATCAAATTCCCAGGAGATACTATTGCTGCTGATTGAGAACCACACTTGGTGAAACACTAATTAAAATATCATTAAAAAGCAAAAACAATTTAGGCCAGCAAAACCTCCTAAAGATAGAGGCCTAAAGAGTTACTTTGTTTTATTTTTGCCAGAAGCTTCTTATGGGCAAAATTATCACCAACCGAGCTGAGGTTCAAATTTGTGTTCATAGCAAGCAAAAGGGATAATTTGGAAAAAAGCTGAGGTTAGCTTTGGGGTTGGTTTGGGGGTGGGAATGAGTAGGGAGGAAGAAATAAAAAAAAAAATGGAAGAAGCCAAATATTAAATTGTTCACAGGGTGAAGAAAGAGAAAAGGAGTAACTAGAAATATCTTAGACTGGTTTGGCAAGTCAGGTCCCTCACGGCTAACAGTGGTCCCACCCTCTGGACTTTATTTATTTATTTGTTTTTGAGACAGAATCTTACTCTGTTGCCTAGGCTAGAGTGCAGTGGTATGATCACAGCTCACTGCAACCTCCACCTCCTGGGCTCGGGTGATTCCCCCCAACCTCAGCCTCCCAAGTAGCAGAGACTACAGGCAAGTGCCACCATGTCCAGCTAATTTTTTGTATTTTTTTGTAGGGATAGGGTTTCACCGTGTTGCCTAGGCTGGTCTCAATCTTCTAGGCTCAAGTGATCTGCCCACCTCAGCCTCCCAAAGTGCTGGGATTACAGGTGTGAGCCACCGCGCCTCATTGGAGTTTGCATTCTAGTTGGGAAAATAGCCAATAAATTTGTGACTTATTTTCCTTAAAAAAAATTTATTCTGGCTGTTGTGTGACTATAGGATATGGAAGGTGCAACAGTATGAGGCTAATACCCTGTTCTAAATTCTGTCTCCTCTGAGCCTTGTTCTGTCAAGAATCTCCTCCTTCTCTACTTTTTAAGTCACCTTCCTACTGATCCTTTGCTGTCAGCTTACCACTCTGGTACCCTTCATTTTAACAAACAAACAATTGTCCAAGCTTACCGCTGCTGCTCCTTCACCCCTCCACCCGTTCCTAGTGTCAGTTCTCTCCCTCTTCTGATGGCCAAACTTTGTGAAAGTGTAGCACAGCTCCATATGTGTTCCTGCGAAGGGCATGATCTCATTCCTTTTTATGGCTGCATAGTATTCCACAGTGTATATGTACCACATTTTCTTTATCCAGTCTATCACCGATGGGCATTTGGGTTGATTCCATGTCTTTGCTATTGTGAATAGTGCTGCAGTGAACATACGTGTGCATGTATCTTTAAAAAAGAATGATTTATATTCCTTTGGGTATATACCCAGTAATGGGATTGCTGGGTCAAATGGTATTTCTGGTTCTAGATCTTTGAAGAGCTGGAAGCCATTATCCTCAGCAAACCAACGCAGGAACAGAAAAGCAAATACCACATGTTCTCACTTAAAAGTGGGAGCTGAACAATGAGAACACATGGACACATGGAGGGGAACAACACACACTGGGGCCTGTCGGGGGGGGGGGGGCGAGGGGAGGGAGAGCATTGGGAAAAATAGCTAATGCATCTTGGGCTTAATATCTAGGTGATGGGTTAATAGGTGTGGCAAACCACCATGGCACACGTTTACCTATATAACAAACCTGCACATCCTGCACATGTACCCCGGAACTTAAAAATTAATCATAGAAAAGAACTTAAAAAAAGGAAAGAAAATGTAGCAGAGCTGCCTAGCTCCCCTTCTTTACCCACAGCTCACTTTTCAGTCCATTTATCTGGCTATTACTCCTACCATGGCAGGCAAACTGCTCTCACTAAGAAAATCAATAGCCTACCCCCTGCCAAATTGCCTGACTCAGCTTCTCCTTGTAATTTTCTCCTTTAGTTCTCTAACACCCTCTTCCCCAGGTTTTCACCTGACCTGTCTCCATAGGACATTTGAGTCTCTTTCCTGATGATTCATCCTCAGCCTCTTCCATAATAAGTATGGCTGCTCCCCAGATCCTACCCTCAGCACTTCTTCACTTTCCATGCCACATCTCTTCTGTGATCTCGTCTTCATCCACAGCTCCAATTAGTATCTATAAGCAGATGACTCTCAAAGCATATGCTGCCTGTGTACCTCTCTTGGCCATTCTACATTGACATCTGCAACTCCCCAATGAACCTCTATATTTAGACCACAGGACTGGTACCTGCTGATAAGCACAGGTAGGGTGTACTGACTAGTGTTTTCTCTACTTGGTTGGGCTTTTGCTAAAGCAGTTGTTAAATATTTTGAGTCTTACTCATGGCCACAGACATTTTAAAATTAGCATGTCCCAAAATGAAATTCCCTACTGCCTCTATTCTCTATTTCGGAAGGTGACACCACCATTTACCCAATTATTTAAGCTAGAAACTTCTGATTCTGGTGAGACTTCTCTCTTTTATGCACATGTCTACACTGACACAAAATACTGCAAATTTTACCTCCTAAGTCTATCTTAAAACAGATTTTTCTCTATGATTCTCCATGGTTTCAGGCCCTTATCACTGTGAAGTCAAGCATACCTGATTTGAATCTTGTCACCGTTGGCAAATTTTTAAATCTCTTCTAGCCTCAGTTTCCTCATAAAATTTTCTGTTTCTTAGGGTGACTAAAGGGCTTAAATGAGATTACCATACAGAGAGTAAGGTACATAAAATGCAATTAATAAAGAATAGTCACTATGACTGCTGATGATGATGCTATTACTATTCGTGTCACCTAGAAAACTCCGGTAACTTCTTCACTGGTCTTCCTGCATCTAGCATCACTTCCTCAGCCAGAGTTATCTTCTGACATGAAGGCTGATGCTGTCACCCCCATACTCATGTTTGAAATTCTTCAATACCTTTAAGATAAATTCCCACCTCCTTGGTGTAGCATGCAAGGTCACACATGACATAATCTCTCCAAGGCCCCATTTCTTCCACTCTCCTTGAGTGATATATGTGGCAGAAAATTTAAGGCTGCCTGAATATTATCCACCTTATGTCCCAATACTTCCATCTGCTGCAAAGACCTTCTACCCAACTTCCCATCCTCAACGAATTCTTATTCTTTCTTTAAAAATAACCTCAAACTTCAGACTAGACCTCTGGTCCATAGGGCATTACAAATCTCTCAGTAAGTTGTACAGGATGAACATGCCCCCTAAAACTTTGTTTAGATATTTCACTGTTAAAGATTTAATAATCACATTTACAGAAAAGGAATTAGCTACATAATGGTGGCACTGGTATACAAGTATGTAAAGATACAGTGCTTACAATTTAGGATTGTTGTCGATGTTTTAATATTAAAATTGCTAATCATACGGCAAAGTTGAAAGAATTTTACAGTCAACATCTGTATACCCAGCACCTATATTTTGCCATTGAAATTTTACTATACTTGATTTATTACATATTCATCTATGCATCCCTCTCTCTGTGATCAATTTTTAATATTCTAGTACTCTTACCCTTAAATAATAAGTTATCTTTTCAAAAAATAACGTGTTTTTACATAGATGAAGCAAAATAAACTTGCCCTTGATAAAACAATATGCATTGTAGTGCCTTCTAATTCAGTCCATTGAAGTATCCATTAACAATACAACCAGAGAATATAAAACAAGTTTATTAATACTCCACTGTACCTGATTAGATATAGACCATTAGGAAGAAATAATTAAGAATCTAGTTTTGTCAATATAGAAAAAAAACCTATGTTTTTTATTCCACTGGAATGTTTTGTGAGGAATATTGTTCCCTTTTTATAAAATTTAAATTTGACCTTTATTTTGTTAATGCACCATGGGTTAAGCTACACTATGACATGTGCTAAATAGACCTGGAACTTTTCAAACTAGGTTTTAAAGTGTATTTTACATTAAATCTTCATAACACCTTATTGATTAATTTAAATTCATTACCATTTTAAGGAAAATTCGCAGACAGGCAGGTGAAAATTAAAACAGAAACAAATCAACATGGTAAGCAATCCTCCCCCCAAGCCAATCAGCATGTAGTCAGTGTGTCCTTTTATTTTTTTATTTTTTATTTTTTCACTGCCAGAGGGGTTCTGTGCCAGTTTATTCAAGGTAGTATTTTATATTTTATGACATTGCTTTCCTTCTAAGAAGATGATGAGACTTACCAAGAAAAATATGGTAAACTGATTTACACTTGGAGAATTATTCACTTCAGTTACTTATTTCCCCAGAAATTAGAGAAGCCACATATTTCAAATATTGTCACTGTTTCAGATAGATTTACATAATATATTAAATAGCTAACTGATAAGAATAACATTTCTCTTCTGATTCTTCCCTAAAGGCATTTTTTAAAATAGGCTACATGTCATCAACAGAGAAATGATGTAATTAGGACATGTCTAATAGTAGTAATCATTCTTATATTTTGACAGGTTGGTGTCAAACTCTGGGCTAGAGCGATCCTCCCACCTCGGCCTCCCAAAGTGCTGGGATTATAGGCATGAGCCCCCACGCCTGGCCTGCCTTATAATTTTTGCATTAGATAGTCTACAAATGAAATATAAAAGTGTATTTATATTCTCATGGCTGGGGGATACATTCTCACTAAAGGAGTTGGAAGAGTGGAGGGGTAAACGAAAAGGAGAGCAAAAAACTACGTGTCTCTGTCCTTCCACCAATGTGTCCTTTTAAATTAGCAAGGCGCAGCTTCCCATAAAGTCACAGCTTGATTTTATATGCTGCAATAGTATTGCTAAAATAAAGGAGAAGGCAAGTTTTCTCTATAATTTTTTTCTAGAAGTTTTCACGCAGCTTGGTATACTGCAATGACCACATTACTCAGTTCCAGAATTAGCAGCATACCATTGTGAATGACTTAATTCACATTGTGATTACTCATTTAACAACATTCTTGAGGGTTTACAATGTGCGAAGCATTACATTAAGTAGTGTATGGCAGAGGTTCTCAAACGCAGATGATCTGTGAAGAAGATTTCCTCAATAAGCAGAGAAATGAGAACTATAAGGACAGAAAGAGAAATTATTTAAGCTTGTAGCTTGTCATCCTCCTTTCTTAGGACAGCCTACCATTTAGTCTGAGATTATGTCTTTCTTTCTTGTTGTTGAAATACCCCTTCCTTAACAATATGATGGTAGTAGTGGATGGTAAATCTTGTTTTGTTTTAATAGTTTACCTGGCAAAATTATCATTTTATGTATGTATCAGTTATGTATAATAGTATATCAATCCATTACCAAACCGCCTCAAAACTCAGTAGCTTAAAACAGTAAGTACTTCTTGAGTTCACTAATTTGTGGGCTGATGGTTTACACTGGGTAGTTCATCTGCTCTGACTGGGCTCCCTTGTGAATCTGGAGGGTGGCTGGGTCAACACAGCTGTATTGCTCATATCTTGAACATCCCTCCAGCAGGCTAACCAGCCCAAGTATGTCCTTTTGTAAAGGCTGAGTTGAAGAGTGGAAGTGCAAACATGTAAACAATTTGTTGAGCCCCTGCTTCCATCAAGCCTGCAATATCCCATTGGTTAAAGCAAGTTTTATTTCCCCCTGTGGTAGGCAGAACGATGGGCCCCTCGAAGATGTTAATCCCCAGAACCTGTGAATATGCTGTGCTCCATGGCAGTAGGGAATTAAGATTCCAGACGGAATTACGGTTGCTAAGCAGGTGACTTTGAGATGGGGAGAGTTTGTGGACTATTCAGATGGGCCTAATCTAACCACAGGGTTCATATAAGTGAAAATGGAAGCAGGAGAGTGGGAGTCAGAGAGATGAAGACAGCCACTGCTGGCTTTGAAGATAGAGAAAGGGGCCATTAGCCAAACAATGTTGGTAGCATCTAATGCTGGAAAAGGCAGGGAAATAGATTGTCCTCTAGCTTCTTCAGAAGGAATATAGCCCTGCCAACACTTTCATTTTAATCCATGAAACCCATTTCAAACTTCTGACTTCCAAAACTATAAGATAATCAGTTTGTGTTGTTTTAGGCCAGTAAGTTTATGGAAAATTGTCACAGAAGCAATAGGAAACAAATATACACTCCATTGTTCAATCTTTTGAATAACACATATACTATTATTTACTTAATGTTTTTCTTAAAATCAGCTCATTTTGTTTTCTGCTTTTAGCCTTAAAGTGATAATTCCCACAAAATTGTAGTCTGATGCTGTAGTGTTTTTTTCTTAAAACACATAAAACTAAATGAATATTAAAATTTAAACTATAAGCTGTTTATCTGTGTAACATGGTAAATTGGCTCCCTACCACTATTGTTCAGCAAACCACATTTTGGGAAACATCGATTTAGGTGGTTCAGAGGAGCAAGTGATTGTGCAAAAACAAGAATTTGTTAGAGAAAGAGGCATTTGGCCAATGGGTAGAATTGTTGGCAGACAAAGGTAGAAGAGAAAGACAAATTATTCAATATGGCTCTAGCGAACTCTTGCACTTTTATCACACAATTCGAAGCTTGCTAATCTGGACATGTCTTCATGTTGTTGGATTGTTCATTAAACTGGCTGAAATGTTCACAGGGACTCTCACCTGTCTTCTGGCTTAAGCTGAGATTTATCACACTTCTTGGAAACATCTTCTGATCCCCAGATCTCCCTCAGCTAAGCTGTGCAGTCAGTCTTTTCTGTAAGAAAGCCCAAACTTCTCTGCAGTGTTCCTCAGTCTTTTTGATATCATGATGAACAGATTAAGTTGATGTGTTCGTCATGATATCAGGTAAGCTGGCCAAAGACTCTAAGCTGCCCAACCATCCCAGGGCTGAGAGGAATCAATATCTGAAATACCAATAACCCAATCAGGGCATGTGCCTTAGCATACCCATGGGAAAGCCCTGTTTTAGAGCCTTTATCAGCTGTGAACTTACTGAAGGCAATGATTTTGTCCTGTTAATCATTCTATTCACAATTTTCAACACGATACATGATTGTTGTTAATAATCGTTGGTTGAAATGAAGTTAAATAAATAGCAATTGACTTTTCCAAGGTCACGCATTGCACGGATTTATTTATCTTCCCTTTGCTGCCCTGGAGTACCAGTTGTATCTACCAATAAGCTTCATTTATAGGCCAGCCTCATCTTAGTTTATGAATTAGTCTAAGTGGCTCTGGTAGCACATCAAAAATCTCGCTTTCTGATGGTATTTGTAATTCGAATTCTGTGACTTACAGACTTGGTATTCAATATGTCAGGAATAAACCTGGGGTGTGCCCAAATGGTTTGAAAAATCCCAGCCCTCCTGATTTCCTCTCTTCTCTTTCTCCGCTGGCCACCCTAATAGTCTGATAGTTTTTGTTATTTGGATACTCCTAAACTCTTGGCAATTTTTCTTACATCTGTTCTCTACAAGCTGTCACAAGTGAGTGGAGACAAGATGGCATGGGCTGCAGTGGAAAGAACAAGAAAATAAGTTAAAAGCCCTGGGTTCCAGTAAATGCTCTGTAGTGGGATTTAGGGCAAGTCTCTTAACTTCGCTCAGCATCAATCTCCTCATCTGTGAAATAAGATTAATGACACCTGTCTTGCGTATACTTCAAGGTTGTTTTGAGGTTCACATGCATTTTCCACCCCATATAGCCTATAAATCTCTGATGCCTACAGATAACCTATAATGTTCTCCAGTAAGTTTAATATTTCCAGGATTTTAAAACTCAATGACTAGCACTGCTCTGATCTAACATAATATATTGTGTCAATATGTGTGGGAGTCTCTCTGGTTATTGATGTTAATGGAAGTTTGTAGAGTTTACCTAAAATAGAATAAAGCTATAATATTAATAATGTATCATCGATGTGTTTTAGGTGATTTTTTTCAATATAAAGACAATTTTGGTTCAAAATTAGGTAGAACATTTCATTTTTACTAATTTACAAATAAAGTGATAACATCAAAAGGGCCCCTTCTTTTAAAGGTAAGTTGT
>NW_026652282.1:28256131-28268785 GCF_009828535.3 Hylobates moloch | reverse complement strand
TTTTTTGAGATGGAGTCTTGTTCTGTCACCCAGGCTGGAGTGCAGTGACACAATCTAGGCGCACTGCAACCTCCACCTCTCAGATTCAAGTGATTCTCCTGCCTCAGCTTCCCGAGTAGCTGGGATTACAGATGCCCACCACCACACCAAGCTAATTTTTGTATTTTTAGTAGAGACGGCATTTCATCACGTTGGCCAGACTGGTCTCGAACTCCTGACCTCAAGTGATCCACCTGCCTCAGCCTCCCAAAGTGCTGGGATTACAGGTGTGAGTCACCACGCCTGGCCTATTCCTCTCCTTTTATTAACCTTATAGCAGCAAGAACAGTAGCTGGTAACATTTATTGAGCAATTACCACGTGACAGAAACTAGGCTAAATGCTTTACATGTATCATCTTATTTAATTCCCACAAAACCCTATAAGTTATATTATCGTCCACATTTTACTGATAAGGAAAGTTAAGAATAATTTACCCAGGGACATTGATTAGTCAAGGTTCTCCAGAGAAATAGAAGCAACAATATACATATATATGTATGTATGTATACCTATGTGTGTGCGTGTGTGTGTGTGTATATATATATATGTATATGTGTGTGTGAATATATAAAATTTCGTATTATCTCATGCAGTTGGAGACTAAGAAGTTCCATGACCTGCTATCTGCAAGCTAGAGAGCCAGGAAAATTGGTAGTGTAATTTCAGTCTCAGTCTGAAGGCCTGAGAACCAGGGGAGTTGATGATGTAAATCCCAGTGCAACAGCAGGAGAAGACTGACATCCCAGCTCAAACAGGCCTGCGGGGAAAAAAGGAACATGCGTTTTTGTTCTGTTTAGGACCTCAACTGATAGGATGATGCCCACCCACATTGGGGAGGGCAATCTACTGAATCCACTGAACCAAATGCTAATCTTGTCTGCAAAACACCCTCACAGACACACCCAGAAATAGTGGTTTACCTGGGCACCCCATAGTCCAGTCAACTTGACACATAGAATTAACCATTACAGACCTGCAGTCAGTGCAGTCAGTGTCAGTAGGCATTCTTGTTTGTTCCACATCTCTTCTCTTCTCTTCTCTCTCTCTCTCTCTCATACACACACACACACACACACACACACACACACACACACACACACACACGTACCACATTTACTCATTTATCCATTTGTTTGGTCAATTAGTCATTAAACAAATATTTGCTACCATTTACTATGTGCAGGGTTCTATGCCTCCTGCAGAAAGGGTTGGAGACATTCGAAGAGAAAGGTAAACAAAAAATGGCCCCTGCTACCAAGAAGTTTACAATCTATTGCAAGACACACTCATGTCCATATAACTAAAATGAATTATATGATAGAAGTGCTTCAAGTATAAACCATATACTGTTAGAATGCTGAGGAAACCATTAATTCTAACCTGGGAGATGGGGAAGTAAACATATAAACACTAACAGCATTGATCTGGGAGAGAAGTGGGGTAAGAGCATTGCCGAGAGAAGGAGCAGCATGAAGAAGCCACACACAAGAGTTATAGTGGATGGAAATAGTGCAGGACAGGCAGGTAGTTTTGGTGGGCTTAGCAGGTAGAGTTTGGGAGTGCAGGGTCATAAGATTGGGAAGGTAGGTTTGATATGTCCCTCATGCTTTTGTGTATATAAAATAAACTAAATCCTGCATTGTAGGGAAACCCCACTTGGTTATCCACGTATTTGGGCCAAGCAAAAATGGGCAAGTCTAGGGAGAGAGTGAAAAAATGAGATTGTTCCGGATATACACTAGGCACTTAATTGATATTGGAAGGCCAGACTACCTGAGCCACTTTTCTGATGAGATTAACATCAATTTTTACCTCTCGGGAATTCTGCACACCACAGGAACTACCCCCTGAGTTCTGATTGCCCTGTGCAAGCTCTGATCAACCCCTAGTTTAGCATGGACTGTTCACAACTAAATCAAAATCCAGAGTTAGAGAGCTAAGATGCCTGGAGCCACCACTTATATTGGATTGGCAAAATGCCAAATGAGTAAGTATAGCATGTCACCCATAAAATTATTCCTTTTCCCCACCAAGAATAGAACTCACTAAGTTGACAGCACACTGTGTCAATAAATTATGGAAAAACCTAATAGGAAGAAAAGAATGGCAGTTTTCACTGCATGCCCCCTAAAGGTATATTTCTCAATAATTTCCAAGTCCACTGAAAACTGAAATCTGAAAATTAGTTTTATCTTACTACCCACCCTATTTTATCCCAAATTTAAGCCTTGCCTGTACTTCTTTGATACTTAATTAATCTTTTATTTGAGATGGAGTTTCTGTTGCCCAGGCTGGAGCACAGTGGCACGATCTCTGCTCCCTGCAGCCTCCCTCCTGCCTCAGCCTCCCGAGGAGCTGGGACTACAGGCGTGCGCCACCACACCCGACTAATTTTTGTATTTCTAGTAGAGACAGGGTTTCACCATGTTGGCCAGGCTGGCCTCGAACTTCTGACCTCAAGTGATCCAGCCGCCTCGGCCTCCCAAAGTGCTGGCATTACAGGCGTGAGTCACTGTGCCCAGCCCATAATTAAATATTAATCAACCATTGGTTAATAATTATCAATAATTAAATATCACTCAATGATTTATCTATTAATCAATATTGCTTCTTTAAAAATTCATCAAAAACAATAGCCTAAGACTTAAAGACATGTCATTTCTGAGATTCTGTAGTCACCTATACCAAATGTCACTCTCCCTAATGTTTTTGTGAAAGTAAAGATTTGTATTTTTTTATGGTACTAATTGAAGCAGTAGTTCATTTGTGTCTGCCAATGAGTTGACTGTAAAAAAAAAAATCTCATTTTAACATTGTCGAGAGAGGAAATCCTTTGTTTTTAGCCTTGGATTGATAAAAACGAGTCTGGAATACTATATACGGCAAATATTAAAACTAGGGTTATGAAATGTTGCTTTAGTGTTCTCAGCCTGGGAGACTCAAAGTATCTTATCAGAAAGGATACATTGTTTTAATTGTTCCTCATTATATAGAATGAGAGAACATCATTTCTCTCCTTTTCCTCCCAGGTGGCCGTCGAGGACCGAGTCAGGCAGCTGCATGAAGCCCACAGGGACTTTGGTCCAGCGTCTCAGCACTTTCTTTCCAGTAAGTCATTTTCAGCTTTTATCACTTAGCTTTATTGCATCTTGATTAATAAGAATTAACAGTTGAAAAAAAACAAGAGAATTAAGAGGTGAACCATAATAATCTCTTGTCAGATGCAGTAGAAGCATAAATCATCCTGAAATATAACTTGGTTGATAAGTTTAGAAGGTTAGGAAGAGGAAGGCCAGTTGGATCATTTTATCCAGTCTCCAGCTAATGCATAATTGTTTCCTGCAATATATTCTCAAATGTTAATTTTATTAATATTTTTGAGTCTTTTTGAAAAATATGGAACACTTTGCTCAGGGGCCATGCTAATATTCTCTGTATCATTATTCCAATATCAGTATATGGGCTGCTGAAGCAAACACATACTTTTGAGTTTTTAATTTCTGCCTATCAGTTCAGTTCATAAAGCTAATAATTATGATATCATGTAATTATAATATGATCGTTCAATATATGTTACTGTGACTCTATAATTATTTATCTCTAAATAATTCATTAAATACTCCCTGCCTTATGAAATGAGTGACAGTTCTCAAAAGAAGGCATACAAATGGACAACAGGTATATGAAAAAATGCTCAGCATCACTAATCACCAGGGAAATGCAAATCAAGACCACATGATATATCGATCAT
Organism: Hylobates moloch; assembly: GCF_009828535.3. Lineage (NCBI taxonomy): Eukaryota > Metazoa > Chordata > Mammalia > Primates > Hylobatidae > Hylobates > Hylobates moloch. The sequence continues at coordinate 28,264,993 of NW_026652282.1, read as the reverse complement.
CTTACCCCAATTAGAATGGCTATTATTCAAAAGACAAAAAATAACAGATTCTGGTGAGAATGTGAAGAAAGGGAACTCTTTTACAGTGTTGATGAAAATGTAACGGTAAATTAGTAACAGTAGGAAGATTTCTCAAGAAACTATAAATAGAACTACCTTGCCATCTGGCAATCCCACTACTGGTTATCTATCCCAAAGCTAAGAAATCAGTATATCAAAAAGGTACCTGCACTTGCATGCTTATCACAGCACTGTTTACAACAGCAAAGATGTGAAATCAACCTAAGTGTATCTCAGCAGATGAATGGATAAAGAATATGTGGTATCTATACACAATGAAACACTAGAAGAATGAAACCATGTCATTCACAGCAACATGGTTGGAACTGGAGGTCATTATGTTAAGTGAAATAACCCTGGCACAGAAAGACAAAAATTGCATGTTCTTACTCTTGTGGGAGCTAAAAAAATTGATGATAAACATAGAATAGAATGATGGATACTAGTGGCTGGGAAAGGTGTGTGGGTAGAGGGGGAGATAAAGAGAGGTTGGTTAATGGGTAGAAACATCCAGTTAGATAGAAGGAATACGTTATATCATTTGACAGCAGAATAGAGTGACTATAGTTAACAACAATGTGTTGTATATTTTAAAGTACCAAGAAGAAAGGGCTTGAATTGTTCCCAATACATAGAAATGACAAATACTCAAAGTGATGGATGCCTCAAATACCCTGACTTGATCATTACGCATTCTATGCCAGTAAAATATCACATTACCTCATAAATATGTAAAATATTATGTATCAATAATAAATAAATAAATACGATGCCTCCAAGTTGAAACCTCAGCCTATGGGCATTTCCTTTCCCTAACTATTTGTGCAGTGGCGTGATCTTGGCTCACTGCAACCTCTGCCTGCTAAGTTCAAACGATTCTCCTGCCTCAGCCTCCCAAGTAGCTGGGACTACAGGTGTGCACCACCAGGCCCTGATAATTTTTGTATTTTTTTAGTAGAGACGAGGCTTCACCAGGTTGGTCAGGCTGGTCTCGAGCTCCTGACCTCAAGTGATCCACTCGCCTTGGCCTCCCAAAATGCTAGGATTATATTCGTGAGCCTTGTATTCTCCTTTTGTCCTTGATCTCTAGTCATTCTTTTTATTTACTGGTTTTACCATTTTATTAATTATGCTTTTATAATTAATGCTAAGAGAAATAACGTTGGTTAACTGAAAGTTCAAGTATTAGAAAATCCTGTTTATACAATATTGCATATTAAATTGGCAAGCACCTGTTTTCCTCTGATTAATGTTAATTTATAGCACTTTTTATTTGATTGTGAGAGTATATGTGTTGAGTTTTTTGGTATTTAAAAAGCCATACTTTACCACATGGGGTTAACATCTGTTAGCATTCTGATGTATTTCCTTATGGTCATATATGAGTATATATGAGGGTTTATCCATCATTTTAACGCCATTGCTTTGTGCCTAGCAATGTTACAGATTGTAACTAGTTTAATCCTTATAGCAATCCCTTAAGGTAGGTACCATTACTATACCCATTTCAATGATGAAGAAACTGAGGCACACATTCATACAGCTAGTAGATGAGGGAGCCAGGATTCAAACTCAAGAAGTTGGCTCCAGAGTCTGTGTTTTTAAGCATCGCACTGTAATTTTACTTAATTTATATATTTTATAGAGAGGAAGTAATTCTATATGATCTCCATTCTTCTGCCATATTCTTTCATTGCCATTTTCTGATCATTTCCTTTCTTTTCCATTCTCCATGGGTTAATAAAAAGATCCACACTCACAAATACTTTAAAGTATTTGAGTAGATGCTGTCATGTGTGTCTTCAGTTGGCTGTTGTCTTTTTGAACAAAATTTCCTGGAAGGTGTTGGTCCTGTGTTTTTGTCATACATCGATAATAGATTAAGAAGAAGTATCTTATTTTCTGGACTGGCTCTAACTTTAATAACCGCATGCGGTCTAGTTATTTGGACACAGTTTCACAATGCTTTGGAGTTGCCAAGAAAAAGGGATAAGTTAAAGCAGTTTATCTAAATGAGTGGGATCGTGGCTTTTAGGAACAGCTCTAGAAAAATGATAAAGGCTGCAGATTTTGTCTTCTGCATCCTTCCGGATCTCTGGTGTACTTAACTTGCCTTGGTGACAGCCATTCTATTCGATTTAATTGAGATTAAATGTGATAACATACTCCTAAGCGACTCATAAACCATAAATAAAAAATAGTACTATTATGAATATTAATTACTCCTCAGACACCAGGTATATTCATTCATATTTTCTTCTCCGTGACTCCCCCTCTGAATTCTCATGTCTTATCCATTAAAACCTATTTTCAGAAAATGATATACTCATTTAACCCAGGTGATAGGTAAAGTTTAATGTGTACTTCTCCTGGGTTATTTGCATTTTATTAACGTGAAAATCCATAAGCCTGAGGTGGTAGAACATCGGCCATAAGCTCTGAGCTGTGAGGAAGGAACTTTGAGGGGCCAAGGGGAGCATTCTCACACCTTTCAAACCATATCACATCAGTGCCCACTTCCAGAAAGGTCAGGCCTGTTAGACACAGGCATTCATAAAGAGACTGATCTACCTGCCTGAATGGAGCCAGCCCCGGAAGTCATCAGTCTCTTGGATGCCCATGTGGAATATCAATATATGCTTAAAAGCTTTGCTTGCAGGTGTAAAGAAAATACCAACTTGGTTTAAGGGATATTTAAGAAATAGGACGGTGAGACTAAAGATGGGTTGTTTCTTTACATTGTACTTTTTAAAATTACAAAGGTACTCTATACACATCAAGAAAAATTTGGAAAGCCCACAGTACAAACAAGAAAAGAAAAAGTATCCATAATCCTATGACTCAGAGATAATCACTATCAGAAATTTGGTTTATATACTTTCTGTATTTCCCTTGTGGTGTGTGTGTGTGTGTGTGTGTGTGTGTGTATCAAGGTTCTATCTTTGTTTTTATTTTTTAATTTATTTGTTTTTTGAGACAGAGTGCAATCTCAGCTCACTGCAACCTCCCCACTCCTGGGTTCTAGCGATTCTCATGACTCAGCCTCCCGAGTAGCTGGGATTACAGGAATACGCCACGACACTCGGCTAATTTTTTGTATTTTTAGTAGAGACGGGGTTTCACTATGTTGGCCAGGCTGGTCTCAAACATGTGGCCTCAGGTAATCCACCCACTGAGGCCTCCCAAAGTGTTGAGATTACAGGCATGAGCCACCACGCCCGGCCTCTCTCTTTTCTTTTAAACCATGGACAGATAAAAACATGCTAGTTTTATGACCTGCTTTTTTCCCTTAAAACTATCTTTACAATATTTTCATGTGTTTAAATATTCTTCTACAGAGTCATTTTTCTAATGACTGGCTAATACTCTCTTCTGTGGCTGTACCAAATGTACCAACACAATTCTTTTTTTTTTTTTTTGAGACGGAGTCTCGCTCTGTCACCCAGGCACCCAGGCTGGAGTGCAGTGGCACGATCTCGGCTCACTGCAAGCTCCGCCTCCCGGGGTCAAGCCGTTCTCCTGCCTCAGCCTCTCCAAGTAGCTGGGACTACAGGCGCCCGCCACCACGCCCGGCTAATTTTTTGTATTTTTAGTAGAGACGGGGTTTCACCGTGGTCTCGATCTCCTGACCTCGTGATCCGCCCGCCTCGGCCTCCCAAAGTGCTGGGATTACAAGCGTGAGCCACCGCGCCCGGCCTGTACCAACACACTTCTAAATTCCTCAATATTAAGATTATTTCACAATCTTTATTATATCGAGCATTATGGCTAATTTCCTTTTTATACCTTTACAAATATCTCAGATTCTTTCTACAGGATAAATGCCTAAAGGTGGAATTGTTGTGTTAAAGAATGTTTACATTCGTAAGCCTTTTCAAGTGTATTGCCAAACTTACCTCTAGAAAATTGCACCAGAAATTGGGTGTGCCATCCAAACCATATCTGAGCCAGGCATGGTGTGGCTCATGCCTATAATCCCAATTCTTTGGGAAACTGAGGCAGGAGGATCACTTGAGCCCAGGAGGTCAAGGCTGCAGTGATCCATAATCACGCCCCTGCACTCCAATCTGCGTGACAGAGCAAGACCCTGACCCTAAATTTAAAAAAAAAAAAAAATCACCATATTTGAAGCAGGACATCTCTGAAGTCACGTATTTGCTACTATAAAAGCAGCTTCCCCCTACCAATGAATAAAAATATGTTTTAAATATCCCTCTAAGGTCATATTAAATGAATTTGAATTGATACATTTTTTTTAGACAGGCCTGAGTTGATACATGTTTAGTAATGTGCTTTCAGGTTACTATGAATAATAATAGGGTGGTTCCTAAAGCTTAGAAATTACAAAGAAAAGAAAAATAAGCAGGAACTACTAATTGCACCCCCCAACATAAACATGCTTACTGTCTCTGTTTATCTTATTTTCTCTCTCTCTCTCTCTCTCTCTGTCTTGCACGTGCATGCACTCTGTCTCTCTCACTCTGACACACACACACACACACACACACACACACACACACACACACACACACTCCCCTTTGGAAATTATTTGGAAATTACATTACCAGCTGTCTGTTTTTTATCAGAAGACAGAGGCAGCCTTTTACTAAAAAAAAGAATTCACTGTTTCTTCCTGGTGGCCCAATCTCTACATGTTAAAGAAATTGTTTCTTTTATCTTAGATCTAAGAGCAAATGAGAAAAGCGTTGTGAAATATGACCCTTCTCCATTGATAGACACTAACTTGTCCTTACTTCCAGTTTTAATACACTGCTACTCCTAATTGACTTCTACAATGTAAACCAAGAAAAAGGAGAAATTCTAATAGTGTGACTTTAAATATATATATAATTTACAATAAAATTATCATGTAAATTATTAAAATTATATACTAATATATAATTATATATGTATAATTGGTAGGTATGTTGTCAGTCTCTTCATCTGTCTGTGATTAAGAGAGTACTAAAGTATTTATTGGTTGGCATAGTAGTCTGAATATTGTCCTTTTCTTTTGAAGAGTTTAAAGATTTGCTGGGCATGGTGGCTCACACCTGTAATCCCGTCACTTCGGGAAGCTGAGGGGGGCAGATCACTTGAGGTCAGGAGTTCAAGACCAGCCTGGCCAACATGGTGAAACCCCGTCTGTACTAAAAATACAAAAATTAGCTGTTTGTGGTGGTACTCGCCTGTAATCCCAGCTACTCAGGAGGCTGAGGCAGGAGAATCACTTGAACCCTGGAGGTGGAGGTTGCAGTGAGCTGAGATCATGCCACTGCAGTCCAGCCTGGGTGATAGAGAGAGAGAGACTCTGTCTCAAAAAAAAAGAGTTTAAAGATTTTTCCTGACCATTATCTCAATTCTCTGGTCTTTTGTTCTAAATTCTACTTTTCTCACCAAGAAAGATCACTAATATTTGGGTAAAGGGAGAAATCCTTCTATAACAGTAAAAAGAATCCATGGTTTTCTTAATAGTTTATAAGTTCCAGAATTCCCTTAAAAGAATATTTTCCAAGCCAGGTTCTTTAAAACATTAATGTTATATTAGGTTTTGATAACTGTCCCTTGAAAAAAATAGTACTGATTAATAAGATTGGAAAAACACTAGGTTTCAAAGATAAGCAAGTTTATTTCTTGTTAGAATTCTTGGAGCCTTTATTATACACTGTGACTCTAAGAGGATAAGGAGTCTATAGTTCTCCAGTTTTAGGTGACTGTGGAAGCCTTTTTCAGGCACACCAATTAATTTCACACTAAACTTTGTGCCATGGATCACAGTGAATCTTTGCCTTAATGTTGTATTTGCCAAATGCTTTAATAACAAAAAGTTTCTGCTAAAGGTTGTAAAAACGTGATCCAATTAAAAAGAAAATGAGTATTTTTGAGGCAAAAGGGTCAACTCCCTCTCTTTACTGAAGTTCCCAGCCCCACTCCCACCCAGGAGCCCTCTTGTGCTGTGGAATTTCCTAACTGGAGGTAAGCTTAGAAAATATCTATACCAGTAGTTTCCAGACTCTGAGGTGTGGCTCATTAGCAAATCCTAAAATCAGTTTAATGACTTACAACCAACAATTTTTGACTGGACTGGACTGGACTGGACTGGAATGGAATGGAATGGAATGGAATGGAATGGAATGGAATGGAATGGAACAGATTAGAAAATATCAGATTGCATTACCTAAGCAAGGTTAAGTGTTGTTTTGACGGTGATTAATTTGTTAGGTGTGTGTGTGCATGCATGTGTGTGTGTGTGTGTGTGTGTGTGTATGTGTGTGCGCGTGCGCGCATGCTAGCTCACAATGTAAAACGTTTTTCTTCTGTGGGTTGCAGTAGAAATAGTTTGAGAAACATTGAATCATTCCAGCCCTTTCCTTATTTTACAGATAATAAAATAGGTGCAGAATGATCAAATGACATAACCAAGGTCACAAAGATAGTTATACTACTAGGACTGGAACCCAGTTTCTGGACTTCCAAGCCACACATCACACCGCCTTACCCATTAAGAAGAAATGCCCAGGCCAATAACTGTCTAGTCCATCTGCTATTGCCAACGATTATTCTCTCATATATTCCTCTTCGTTTGGCCATCCTAAGTTGTTTTACATAACCTAAATTTTTCTCTCAACACCCCTGGGCTAAAAACTGCCTTATCAAAATGATATCGATAGTGGTTAAGAGTAAAAGCTGTAAAATCAAACTGACTGGGTTCAAATATTGACTCAGACACTTGATGCTTTATTCTTTCTCTTTATTCTTCATCTTTAAAATAGGGATAATAGTAACATATTTGGTCAATTGTAAGACACACTTTTCCACCCACATGTCAACAGTTCTGAAATCAGAATGCACCTTACGACCAATGGGATATTGAATTCAGTGAAATATGGTTGTATTATTTCATAGGGTTACAGTGAAGATCAAACAGTTAATATTTGTAAAACCCTTAGAATAGTGTCTGGAACATAGTAAGTGCTATTCAAGTGTTTGCTATTAGCTTTAGCATTAGTATCATTATTACTATCAGCTTGATAGTATAACTTAATGCATGCCTGTTAGAGTCAAACTAGTCATGAAAGTTTCATTCATTCTCTTGCATTTAATTGTCAGTATAAATAGTTCCTCTCCTTTCTGAAGATGATTTCCAAGGATCTAATCTGAAAGTCCAGTGTTTTGCACATTACAACAGCTCAGTAGTTGTTTGTGTAACTAATGAGTGATAAATAATCAAAAAGATAGACCTTAATCTCTATAAGGTCAGGATAGTATTAGTCTTGTTGACAGTTATATTCTACAGTACCTAATGTGGTACGTGGCACTTAGTAGATGTTCAGTAAATATTTACAGAATGAATTATGTCTTATACCCAAAAGAAGAAGAGGTAAATTCACTCTCGACATTGATAATACACAGTGGCATGAGATTTAGCATCGTGGCTATCACATAGTAGACACTCAATAAATAATGTGACCTTTTATGTTGCTTCTCAGCAAAGACTAATAGCATTCATAACTTTATATGGTCGTTTTTATCAAAGTCTACTGTACCATGTAATATATTAAGGGAAAAGGCTGAGTTCAAAATTACAGCATGATCACAACTGTATTAGAAAATAAAATAAAAATAACAGAAATGTATACATAAAAGAAAAATGGAAAATAAAAAGACACCAAAAGGCAAACAGTTACTGCATCATTTCTTTCTTTTTACTTTTACAAATTTTCTGGTAATAGCATGTACTACTTTTGTAATGGAAAAAAAACAATAAAGGTAACATTTTGTACTCTAGCTTTTAACCAGTGACCTCTTGCAGTGGCAATGGGACGCTGAAAGACAAATTTCGTTTTTACTATTTATTCTGAATTTAAAAGCTGTTTCATTGAGTGGCCTTCTTATTCTCAGATTGTGAGACACTGTAAAAAGAAAGAACTGATCAATTATTTCTTGTAGGCTTTACAATCTTAACTGCCTTAATCATATCCCTGGTTAAGTCTTTTTCTCTCTTGTCAAAGTAACTCAAACTTTTACAGTTTCTCCTTGATACATAGAGCCTAGCAGTTTGTTTCCATCTTGAGAGTGGCCAAGCTTTCATCCTGGACATTCCCCACTACACATACACACTTAATTTTTAAAAATAGGGGAAACCTTTAAGCACATCTAATAATTCCTGACATTTCACTTAACAGTGCTCCAACCTATGCTACCAGGGTCCTCAGGGAATGGATAATTTGAAATATGAGTGGGCCAATAATTTAAAGCTTCAGATTGGCTTAAATAAGCCATCATGAGGCCGGGCGCAGTGGCTCACGCCAGTAATCCCAGCACTTTGGGAGGCCGAGGCGGGCAGATCACCTGAGGTCAGGAGTTCAAGACCAGCCTGACCAACATGGAGAAACCCTGTCTCTACTAAAAATACAAAATTAGCTGAGCGTGGTGGCATGCATCTGTAATCCCAGCTACTCGAGAGGCTGAGGCAGGAGAATCACTTGAACCCAGGAGGCAGAGGTTGCAGTGAGCCGAGATTGCGCCATTGCACTCCAGCCTGGGCAACAAGAGTGAAACTCCATCTCAAAAAAATAAAAACATAAAAATAAGCCATCATGATAAAAGTCAGAAAGAATTTTGCAGGTCCAATGTGAGATGATTTGCAGGCTAAAATTCTCTTTCAAGTAAAATCTCAGGGTGAAATGATTTGAGCCAGTTTCTTCAGCAGTCACGTGTTGTCCCAAGTGTTAGGAATTTGGGACAAATGCCATGTGACCTACCAGTGATGCTGATAACGCCTCTGTAAATTCAAAGACA
>NW_026652282.1:28247453-28256121 GCF_009828535.3 Hylobates moloch | reverse complement strand
TAAGGTCAGGAGATTGAGACCATCCTGGCTAACACGGTGAAACCCCGTCTCTACTAAAAATACAAAAAAATCAGCCGGGTGTTGTGGCGGCCACCTGTGGTCCCAGCTACTCAGGAGGCTGAGTTGGGAGAATGATGTGAATCCGGGAGGTGGAGCTTGCAGTGAGCCGAGATCCAGTCACTGCACTCCAGCCTGGGTGACAGAGCCAGACTCCGTCTCAAAAAAAAAAAAAAAAAAAAAAAAAGATAATCCTTTGCACTGGAATTATCCTGCAGTGGAGGATAGTAATGAAAGTGTAGACTCTGTTTCTGAACACTAGCTATGTCACTTTCAAACTGTGTGATTTTCCTTCAAGTTTCTCAATCACTCCAGGCCTGGTTTCTAAATAGAGGAGCAGGAGTAGAGATTAATATTGTGAAGATTAAATGAGAAAACTTATATAAAGCACTTAGTACAGTGCCCTGCGTATTGTGAAGGCTTGGTATGTTGTTAGGTTCATTTTATTATCATTATTAATAATACTGAACCCTGGCTGTTGGGGGAATTGGTTCTGTCCTCTTGTCTCATAGTCAAAATAGGTTAAAGGGCCTTCTATCTCTTATTTCTGGTGGTGTATTATAATTACTAATAGTAATGTGCTTCATTTGTGTATGATCCTTTATAGTTTACAAAGCGCTGTTTTATGTAATCTTACTAAAATTTCAAAAATAGTTTTAAAAAGCCAGAATTCACAAGAATGTGACTCAGAGAAGAAGTAGATATTTTTCTAAGTAGATCTTTCAGTTTAGCTGACTCAGATTTTCTCATGTTTCATATACATGATTATCATGTCTTTTGATAAACAGAATGCTAACCAGAGTACAACCTTGTATGAACATATTCATTCAGCTTGGAAAAGATCCAGAGGTACAAAATCTAGATCCCAGTGTAGAAGTTAGCATACACAGTACAATTTCTAGTATGTCCATAAACAATATGTTAAAGTATTAGTTTGAGCTAGGTAGGATTGCCAATATTTGAGTGTTATAGAGCCACAAAATTAGTAGGAATTTTTGTTGCTTTAACCTAATCATTAAATTAGAATTGTGTAACTTAAAGTTACAAATGGTTTCCAAATATTTTGCAGTAAAAAAATAGTGAGGAAAATAAATATAAGTACTAAACTAGACTTGGGAAATTTAAGGCTGTAAAGAATTCTAACTTACAGAGAGAGGAGTCTTCATTTGCAACCTCCCACTGGCTAAATTTAAATTATCACAAATTTCATCCTCTCCTTTACTTCACCCTTGACTCATGCAACTAGTCAAATGTCTGTTTCTCGCTAATTTTTTCTTTCCATAGATCACTTATAGGGATTTCTGGTTTAAAATGATGTCTCTTTAACCTTCACTAAAATGAGAATAGGGGAATTAAAATGATATTTACCACAAAGAGAAAAAATCTGGGAGGAAAAACAATAAAATAAAAAAGATAAAAAATTTAGGAATATGCAGAGAATGGAGGAGTTAGCATATCTGGGAAACCTGAACTCTAAGTACTTAGAACTTGGGAAGTCCTAGGAATGTGAAGCACCAGCTACTACAGAAGGCAGAGATGAATGTGAGGTAAGATAGTGAGACTGTGAAGAGAAATCATTTAGTAAAAAATGCATTATCAAGCCAACTGCCACTGGTCTAGTGGAATTTAATCCCACTGGGGAAATTCTAAATGGATTGAAAACATGTGTTTAAGAGTTAGTCTTTCAAAGGCGCAAGTTAGCTGGGGTATTTGTACACAAAATCCTGCTAGTCACTGGTTTAGGACTGCTTCCAAGGGGGGAGTTATTTTCCTAGCATTTCTGGCATACTATCTTGGCAAGAAAAATTATTTTGTGTCCAGAGTATGTCTAAAGCCATTAGGGAAAAAAAAATGTAGATCCTCATAGTTGAAAGCCAGGCCAGTCTGCACTAAAGTGGTAAGGATGTTTTCTTTTAGAGATACAGGTCTAAGGAAGAAATCCGAAGGTGGTTACCTCTTATGCAAGAATTTAATTTGATGGATTCAAGGTGTGTTGGTTAAGAGAAATGGGGAAGGGTTGCTTCTCATGACTGTGGCACGATTCTACTATAGTAAGTTTTTCTTTTATTAAGCAGCATTGCCTTATGCAATGATATGAAACATTTGTTATATGTGGGATCACTTTTACTTTTATTTTTTAATCTATTCCTATTCTTTTCATTTTTTTAACTTTTATTTTAGGTTTGCGGGGTACATGTGAAGGTTTGTTACATAGGCAAATAGGTGTCACAGGGATCTGTTTTACATTTTATTTCACCACCGAGGTATTAAGCCAAGTACTCAATAGTTATCTTTTCTGCTCCTCTCTCTCCTCCCGGCATCTCTTTTAAAAGAAAATAATTTTCAGCAATTCTTTAGAATAAGTCTTGGCTACCTAAAGGTTTCCAGGACTCTAGTTCAGGGAGTATTTATCTAAGTCAGTAGCTCTTAACCTGATATAATTTCATCCCCAGAGAACATTTGACAGTATCTCAAGACATTCTTGGTTGTCACCTTGGGGGCGGGGATACTGCTGTCATCAAGTGGGCAGAGGCCAAGGATGCTGCTCAACATGTTGCAATGCACAAGACAGCCCCCCACAACAAAGAATTATTTGGTCCAATATGTCAGTAGTGCCAAGTTTCAGACATCCTGCTCTAAATCAGGACTGTGATGTGAATTCTCTGCGATGATGAAGATATTTTATATCTGTGAAGTGCAGTACTGTAGCATATGGCTATTGAGCACTTGAAATATAGCTAGTGTGACTGTGCACCAGGTGTGGTGCTCCATACCGAGGAAAGAAGGAGGAATAATATATAGTCTTTGAAGTCAGAGCTCACAATCTAGTAGGGGAGACAGATTTTTTAAAATTACAATATTTAAAAAATATTGTAATAGGACATGGTAATGTTATAACAGAAGATGAATAACATGCTAAATTTGAGGCATCAGGACTCAGACAGACAATTAAAAATTCTCTGAGGTGAATTTCCACCCTTAGCTCAGAATACTGTAATGTTTAAAAGCTGTTTTCTATACACACACACACACCCCTTTAAATCTTTTATCATGTAACTCATTGCTTCTTATTTTACCCTTTTGTCAGAGAATACATATAAAATACTGGAATCTGATGGGAAATTCTGCTTTATTTAACAATGCTATTGAGTTTCTCAAAATAGTTTACTAAGGAAGTCTATTAAAGTGTCGATTTTTTCACAAAGGATAATACAAATGGCATGACAGTCTGTTTAACATTTTAATCAAGCTTAAAATTAGTCTTGCATTTGAAACAAACTTGCCCAGAGAAATTGTTGAAGAACTTAAGAGAAAAACATCATAAAAAATTGATGGGCCAGCCAGGCTGTGAGAATATTAAAATCCAAATCTAAAATATGGTTAGCCATTGTCACATCTTTCTTTGAAGCTTAAGTAACTCGATATTCCCTGTAGGATACCCAGTGATTCAAAGTGACACATATACCGTCAGCTCGTTTTCCTTCCCAGCATGCTGGTACAATTTGTATCCATAGAAATATATGGAAAAACCTATTAGTCTTGAGTGCCAGAACCTACCAAAAGGAATCTTTGTCATCTAAACAAATAAATTAATGACAACATAAGATAAACAATCCTATTAAGTTATGCTGGCCTGAAAAGGGAAAAAAGGCCAGTTTATGAATTGAGAAAAGAAGGTAAATGAGATTAGCCATATAGCAACCACTCAGATGATAATGTGTTTTCTCTGTTTACTAAAAACATCATATTTGAGAGAAAATTTTCCCTTACAGAACAATTCTTAATAATATACATAGATACTCCTTTCCTGGGATGTAGAGTTTAATCCTCCCCTAAGCCCGTCCATGAACTTGGTAACTTACTTCCAGATAATAGAATATGGAAAAGTAGAAATAGCAATGGAGAAGAAACCAGTCAGGCACCAAGTTAACTAAGTAGTCAAGTATAACATCGCCAGTGATAATATTGATATCATGTCTCCTGTGATATGATGTCATGAAAAGGACATGTTATCTCTCTGGTATTCTTCCCCAAAACTTGTAACTTCTTCTAATAGGGAAAATACTTCAGTCAAATCTTAAGAGACTTCTAGAATATACTTGACTAGTCCTATTCGAAAGTTTCAAGCTCATGAAGAACAAGAAGAAACTGAGAGATTGTCACAGACTAGAGGAGAACGAAAGGACCCAATGGCCAAATGCAGTAGGAGATTCTGGATTGGATCCTGAAACAGAAAAATGACATGAGTGGAAAAACTGGTGAAATCTGAATGAAGTCTGTAGTTTTGTTCATAGTGTTGTATCAATGTTTGTTTAAATGTTTGGATAAATCTATCATGGGTACAGAAGAGGTATCATTAGGAGAAGTTGTGTGTCAGGCACTTAGAAAACTTTCAGATACATAGATACCTTTTGTAAGTAAAATAATGAATTAATGGGTCATTTTATGTTTGTATTTTATATAAGGCTACTTTTCTAAAGAGACAAAATTGTGAGTCCCATAAAAATATAAAATGAATATGTGTAAAACATTTTATTAGATCATTAACTGATGAAGGAATTAGTAAGATGTTAGTTACAGTTGGTTCAAAGGAGAGTCTGAAGAATTGGCATATATATATATATAAAATCTAGAATGCTGATAGGAATTTTATAACAGATACAATACTGATCACTAACTGTAGGGCAGGAATCTATCGCATTCCATGAGGAGATTTTACTGGTATCTAGTGAACAAGAATCATTTGTGTCACCATCAGCCCTCCACAAATTGACTTTTAAACGTATAGAATTGTAAAATAGCATAACCAAAGTCTAAGGTACAGACTCTTAGATAATCAGATAACTCCTAAAGTTTTCCTAAGGAATTAAAGGGAAGAAGACATTCTCAGATTAAGGAAAACAAAGAATTTCTTGCTAGCAAATCTGCTCTTAAAGAATGACAAAAAGACATTCTCTAAACAGAAAAGAAACTATAACAAATGAAGTCTTGGCATTTCAGAAAGAAAAGAAAATAGTAGAATGGGTAAAAATAAGAGTAAAATAATAGACTATCCTATTTACCATAAGTTTGAAGTGAAAATTTTAACACCACCTGATGTGGTTCTCAATGTATGTAGAGAAAATACTTAAGAGTTATATTTTAAAAGAAGACATACCTAAGTGGAAGTAAGAGTCCTTCTACACTTCACCTGAAGTCAATTCCAGTAGATTGCAATGTTAATGCATATTGCAATGCCTAGAAAGACCACTAAAAAACTATACAAAGTGATACGTTAAGAAAATCCTACAAATAAATTTTGATGGAATCTTAAGAAATGTTCAAATAACCCACAAGAAGGTAAGAAAAAAGAAACAGAAGAATGAGAAGAAAAAAAAAAAAAAAACAAACAGAAACCAAATAAGGTGGCAGATTGAAGCCCTAATATATCCATAATTACCGTAAATGCAAATGGTCTAAATATACCAATTAAAAGAGATTTAGCCAAGTGGATTGATAAAAGCTGATCACACAATATGCCGTCTAAAAGAGTTTATTTCAAATACAACATAGGTAGGTTAAAATTAAAAGAATAGAAAAAGTTACATTATGTAACAATTAATCAAAAGAAAGCAGCAGCAGTGATGTTAATATCAGATAAAGTAGGCTTCGTTGCAAAGAATATTACTAGTGACAAACAGGGACATTACATAAAGATTAAGTGTTAATTCACTGGGAAGACATAATAATCCTAAATGTGTTTGCACCTAACAACAGAGCTTCAAAATACGTGAAGCAAAAATGAATAGAGCTGAAAAAAGAAACAGACAAATCCATATTTCTAGTTAGGGACTTCAACACTCCTCTCTCTTCAGTTGATAGAACTACTAAATGGAAAATAAGCAAGGATAAAGAGAACTGAACAACACCATCAACCAATAGGATCTAATTGAAGCACTCCTCCCAACAGTAGCAGAATACACATTATTTTAAAGCTCTCATGGAACATTCACTGATATAAGCCATATTCTGGACTCCAAGCAACTTCAGCAAATTTAGAGAATTCAACTCATATGTTCCCACAGCATAATGAAACCAAGCTAGAAATCAGTAAGAGAAAGACAAAAGAAAAACCTCAAAACACTTGGAAATGAAGCAGCGCACCTTTAAATCATTTTCCCCAGGTCAAAGAGGAGGTTGCAAAGAAAAATTTTTTAAACACAAAGAACTAAATAAAATGAAAATAAAACATCAACGTGAGTGAGATTCTAAAGCAAAGGGCAAGCATATCTACTGTCTATTTTTAAAGATTAAGCTTCCTTAAGCTCAGGGTTTCTCTCCTGTGATGAAATCCACTGTGTGTACAGGTGTCTCCTGAACTTCTTTGGGATTACTCTGTGGGAACTGGCTCAATAAAATGTTGGTTCTTTCACCACTGCTTTGCTGTGAGTAATCTAGTCTTTTTCTGTGGCCAAAAAAAAAAAGGGGGAGAGGTAGTAAAAGCAGCATTGAGAATAAAATGTATAGCATTAAATGATTTAGTTAGAAGACAGGAAAGGTCTAAAATAAATAAATGAGCCTAGAGACAAAAATTATCGACAAAATACTAAATAGTATGCATCAAAGTTTAAAAAGGAATGTCATACCATAACTAAATGGGATTTAGTATTGAAGGCTGGCTCAACATTTGAAAGTTAATTAGTGTAATCTACCATATCAACAAACTAAAGAAGAAAAAATCATATGATTATATTGATTGATGCAGAAGCATCTGACAACACCCAGCATCCATTCATGATAAAAACTATGAGAAAACTGGGAATAGAGGATAACTTCCACATCTTAATAAAGGGTATCTACAGAAAACTACAGTTAATAGCATAATTTTAATAATGGAAGACTTAATGTTTCCCCCCACAATTGCTAATGAGGGAAGGATGCCCAATTTCACTGCTCTTTTTTAACATAGTTCTGGAAGTTCCAGACACTACAATAAAGCATGCATATTGAAAAGTACAGAATAAAATTATTTCTATTTGCAGATGGCATGACTGTATACGTAGAAAATATCAAAGATTCTACAAAAGCAAAAGCAAAAATAACCAAAAATGCTCATAGAGCTGAGAAGAGAGGTTAACAAGATCCAAAAATACAAGATCAACACACCAAAGCTGGTCACATTTTTATATACAGATGCTCCTCATCTTATGATGGGCTTACATTTAGATAAACCCATCATAAAGTCAAAAAATCATAAGGCAAGCCATCATAACTTACGGATTGTCTGTGTTGGAAATGAAGGAGTGAAAAGTGAAATTAAAAACACCACACCATTTATAATTGCTTACCCAAAAATGAAATACATAGGTATAAATCTATCATACATGTACAGGATCAGTATGTGGAAAATTATAAAATGCTGATGAAAGACATTAAAAACAACCTAAATACGTGGATTATATGGCGTGTTTATAGACCGAAAGAGTCAGCATAGCAAATGTGTCAATTCTCCTCGAATCACTCTAAAGGTTTAATTTAGTTTCTATGAAAATCTTATCAAGGATTTTTGTACACATAGACAAGCATACTCTAAAATCTATAAGAAAAGTCACAGGCCACAGGATAACTAAAACAGTCTTTTAAAAAGGTAAATAAAGTGGGAGTAACCTCTCTACCCAATATTATGGCCAACAATATAGTAAGGCTGTCAATACAGTATGATGTTGCTGGAGGGATAGATTCATAGACCAAATGAAACAGAATAGAGAACCCGAAAACAGACCCATGCAAATGTGCCCAACGGATTTTTGATAAAGTTGCAAAAGCAATTCAATAGAGAAAGCTTGCCTTTTCAACAAATGGTGCTGCAGAAATTGGACATCCCTAGGGTGGAAAAAAACTTCAACCTAAATCTCACACCTTATAAAAACTTAATTCAAAATAGATCATGGACTTAAATGTAAAACACAAAGCTATAAAAATTTAGGGAAAAGTGAGAAAATCTTCAGGCTCTAGGGCTAGAATTGCCATTGAAAGCATGATCCACGCACACAAAAAAATCAATTGGACCCCATCAAGATTTAAAACTTTTGCACTGCAAAAGACCTGTGAAGAGGATGAAAAGACAAGCTACAGCCTGATAGAAAATATTTTCAAGCCATATATCCAAAAGATGGATGTCTAGAATATATAAAGAACTCTCAAAACTGCGAGGTAACACAGGAAATAAACAGTGCAATTAGGAAATGGGCAAGACACATCAAGAAACGTTTCACCAAAGAGGATATACAGACAGCAAATAGGTACATGAAAAGATTATCAAAAACATTAGCCATTAGAGAAATGCAAATTAAAATCATTATATATTCCTACACATCTGTCAGAATGGCTAAAACAAAGTAGTTACAACACCAGATGCTAGCAAGGGTGTGGAGAAAGTGGATCATTCACATTGCTGGTGGAAATGTAAAATGGTATAGCCACTGTAGCAAACTGTTTATCAATTTCCTATAAAACTAAGCATGCGGCCGGGCACGGTGGCTCACGCTTGTAATCCCAGCACTTTGGGAGGCCGAGGCGGGCGGATCACGAGGTCAGGAGATCGAGACCACGGTGAAACCCCGTCTCTACT
>NW_026652282.1:28241186-28247443 GCF_009828535.3 Hylobates moloch | reverse complement strand
TTAGGATATTGTACTATATTTTTGCAAGATTTTACCTTTAGGGAAACTGGGTCGGAGGTATACTGGTTCTCTCTGTATTATTTCTCACAACTACATGTGAACATACGGTTATTGCAAAACTAAAAGTGTAATTTCAAAAAATGAAACAATTCAGAAATTTTAAGACTTCAACAGTCACATATCTCATTTGTTATTTTACTGTTGAGAAAACAGGCACAAAAAACTGAAGTGACTTACTTTCATGCTTCACCTAAGTCTTTTTTTCTTTTCTCCATCACTCAGTTAAGAGCTTCTGTAATACAGAAACTATGTCTTGTATTCTTTTAACTCCCATATTACTTCAAGCAATGTTGAACACACGTTAACATTGTAAAAGTTGTTGTCTCAGTAAATGGGAAAGAGAGAGATCTGTGTCTATATGCAAATATTGTATTAACATGTTTCAGTCTGATGTAACTTTCCACATAGAAAGTACAAAAGAAGATGTGTTCAACTTATCTGATTTAATTAAGATAGTTAAAAGAAAGGTGATAATTTAGGGGTCTTATTTGATTGTTTTTAATTTTACTTATTTTCTACTAGGTGATCATTTTTATGATTCAAAAATGAAAATTTACAAAAAGTTATACAATAAAAATTATTTCTCCTACCTCTGTGCACTGTCAAATCATTTCCCCTACCCACCACCAATCAATATTGTCAGCTATTTGTATATCCTTCAGGAGATATTTACAAATTTCAAGCAAATATGCATAAGTTTATGTATGTATATATGTCTGTCTGTTTTCTATATATAAGCATCTTTACATTAATGGTAGCATACGATACACATTTTTTTCTGAATTATACTTCTCTCTCAACAATGTATCTTGGACATTTTCCTGTATCAGTACATAAAGAATGTATTTGTTTCCTACGACTGCAATAGTGAAATACCACAAACTGGATGACTTAACCAGAAGAAGTCTGTTGTCTTACGGTTCTGAAGGATAGAAGTCTGAGATCAAGGTGTCAGGAGGGTTGGTTCCTTCTGAGGGCTCTGAAGGAGAATCTGTTCCATTCCATTCCCCTAGTTTCTGATGGTTTGTTGGCAGTCTCTGGTGCTCCTTGTCCTGTAGATGTCTGCCTTCATTTTCACATGGTGTGCCCCCTGTGTACGTGTCTGTCTCCAACTTCCCCTTTTAAGGACAGAGTCATATTGGATTCAGGCCCAACCAAATGACCGCATTTTAAGTTGATTATCTCTGTGACGACCCTATCTCCAAATGGTCACATTCTGAGGTACCAGGGGTTAGGACTTCAACATTTAAATTTGGAGAAAATTTGGACAGAATTCAACCCATAACAAAGAACTTAACCATTAGTTTAATGGCTACATGTTGTTCCATTTTGTGGATGTGTCGTAATCTATTTAAGCAGTGCTCTGAACATTTTATTGGTTTTTGCTTTCATTGTTTTGCCTTAATATTGGTATCCGTTTCATAGAATAGATTTATAGTATTTTAGGCTTATCAAGATTTTATTTAAATATTGGAATTTAAATTCCCTGTAAATTTCAAGTGCCTTGAAGGCAAGATATATTGAGGAAGGGAGACTTTTAAAGTTCATATGAAATAATAAATAATTGCAAGTAGCTCAGGAATGCATGAAAAATAATAAATGTCTCCGTATCAGTAATAAGAGAGGGGGCTTGCCTTATCCAATATTAAACTTGCTGTAAAGCTACTGTAATCCAAATGGTATAGTATTAGCACAAAACAAGACAAGTAGATCACTGAAGCAAAATTGAGAGTCCAGAAGCAGATCATATTGTTTTTGGAGGCTGGGCACGGTGGCTTACGCCTGTAATCCTGGCACTTTGGGAGTCTGAGGTGGGTGGATTACCTGAGGAGTTCAAGACCAGCCTAGCCAACTTGGTGAAACTCTGTCTCTACTAAAAATACAAAAATTAGCTGGGCGTGCTGGCGGGCACCTGTAGTCCCAGCTACTTGGGAGGCTGAGGCAGGAGAATCACTTGAACCCAGGAGGCGGAGGCTGCAGTGAGCCAAGATCGTGCCATTGTACTCTAGCCTGGGCAACAAGAGCGAAACTCCATCTTAAAAAATAAATAAATAAATAAGTAAATAAATAAATAAGTAAATAAATAAATAAGTAAATAAATAAATACAGATTGTTTTTGGAACCATTATATGGCAAATGTGTTACTTTAATTCAAGGAATAAAAGTGTTTTATTCAATAAATGGTGCCAGCACTCTTTGCAATTCCTCTTAGGAAACACAGATTGCCTCCTAGCTTATGCAATATAAGAATACGTTTCAAATGCATTAAAGTTTTAAATGTAAAAACAGAAATTCTTGGAATGAGGAAGACGTTTTCTAAACAAGACACACCCAAAAGCTATAAGGAAAAAATATACCTTTTTACTGCCTAAAATAACAGAAGACAAAGTCAAAAGAAAAACAACAAATAGAGTAGATGTATTCACAATGTATGTGACATAAAGAGATGCATACACCTAATATACAAATATCTCCTACAAATTTGTTAATTAAATTAATATTTTTAAAAAGACAACCCATTACAAAACTGGCCAAAGTATAGGAATGTGCAATTCCCAGAAGAGGGTATCAAGATAGCTAGAAAAATAAAACTATGATAACATGCTTACCCTCATAGTAGTAAGGGATAGAAAAATAAAGAAATAAGACACCATGTCTATCTAACAGATAGACAGAAATTAAGAATGATAATTTTTAATGGAAGAGAGCACTCTCAGATATTGCAGATGAAACGCAAATTGCTGTGGTCTTTGAGGAAAGAAAGGTGGTATGATCTACAAAAATTTTAAATGCACTTACCTTTTGATCAGTCACTCCATTTCTGAGAATCAATACTACAGAAATAAAAGTACCAATATGAAAGGCTGTAGGTAGAGGATGTGTATTCCGGCATTGTCTGTGATGGTCAAAAAGTAGAAATCAAGCAAATACCCTTCAGTGTGGAAATTATTGAATACGTTATGGAATTATTTGGGCATCCCCAAATGAATTATTATTTAGTCTAGTTAGAGCTGTGTCTACTGTCCTGAAAGAATGGTGATGATACCTTTCAAAAAACAGAACAAGTTTCAATTAATATATTCCATTTTTAAAATAAAAAAGACAAAATTAATCTTATGGGATTACATAACCATGAAGGAGGAATGGAGAGATATATACTAGGTCATCAGTATTTGTTACCTCGGATTTTCAAAGGCGAATGAAAGAGGAACAAATAATGTATCAAGTTGCACAAAAAGTGAAAAGATGTAGTATAAATCTTACTGCAAATATATAACCATTGAATATGTATATGGACAAGGACTATAATATAGAAAACTGAATATGTTGGTTTTATTATGAGGTGGTTGGATTGAAGACATTTTTGTCTCCAAATACTATTGTTTTAATATGTTGTGTTTTACAAAGAAACATGTGCTGAGCAGACAGGGAAGCCCTGATAAGCATAGTACCTGCCATGTGGCCATTCAATAAATGATAGTTATCGGTTATTATTATTAGAGTTGTAGTACAGCAGTGCCTACCTTAATATATTTAGATTGATGCCCAGCAGCATTGAGTTAGCCTGCATTTTAAGGGCAAATGTTATAGCTATTATATACTAATGGTAAACTTGAGTCTGTAACTAGCACTGTTGAAGGAGGACAACAGAGTAATATGATGTGTATTGGTCTGGGGATGGAAGGGTGGTGCTTAAGGCACAGCAGATTTTCACTCCAGCCAGGTTTCCTTAGGACCTCTCCAATGAACAGGATACCTCCCTTCCTGTTCTTCCTACCCTCCCACCCCATTTTTGCTTTTTCAGTTTCAGCCCAAAGGGAAAGGAAGTATGATGACTGACTCCCCATCAGTCCCTGAGGTGAACTGGGATTTTGTGAGAGTGTGGCAGCTGCAAATCTGGCTTCCTGGAGATAGGATTTTTGTCCTCAATCTGGAGAAAGTTCCTGAGGCTACAGCTGTTCAAGCTTGTGAAGTAGGAACTTTGATCCCTTTTTTCAAAAGTTTTGTATAATTAGCATCCAACTTGTTAGACAGTATGTGGCTCATTACAAGATTGCTACAAATTCACACTGGGCTGTGTCTAAGAACAGGGCAAAGGGAGCCTTTGGAAAGTGTTATACAGTTGACCCTCAGACAATGTGAGGGTTAGGGGCGCTGAGCCCCACACATTGAAAAATCTAAGTAGAACTTTTCACTCCCCCAAAACGTAAGTACTAATAGGCTACTGTTGACAGAAGCCATACTGATAACATAAAGAGTGATTAGCTTATACTTTGCATTGTTATATGTAATATATACTGTATTCTTGCAATAAAGTAAGTTAGAGAAAATACGATGTTACTAAGAAAATCATAAGGAAGAGAAAATATATTTACTATTAATTAAGTGGAAGTGGATCATCATATAGGTCTTCATTCTCATTATCTTCACGTTAAGTAGGCTGAGGAGGAGGAGGGAGAGGAGGGGTTGGTCTTGCTGCCAATCTAAATGCTGGGCCCAGCCAATGGGTATAAGTTGTAAGTGTGCACATATTGGTGAACCCTTACAGATCACAGCACTGTCTGTTCTGAGTGTCTATTTTGAGATGTCCCTATCCGTAATATAAGTTGCGAAGGAGTTTGTGGGCCCACTGAATTCTACCACCCTGATCATTGTGAAGCCCATTCAGCTTTGTGAAGAGCTTATCTTGGTACTACCTTAGCCAAGGTTGCATTGAAGCTATGATAACTCAGACATAATGTCCTTTCTTTCACAGTTCCTTTTTTAGTGATCATAGTTTCCGTTCTGTAATAATTAGAGATTTATGTGTCCTATTAGTAATTGCATCATTCTTTAAAGACAGTGTCAACCTTGCTATGCAGTGTGATTGAAGCCTTGACATAACTTGGGGGTTTGTTGGCATTTTGAAATCCCAGGCCCGACTTCAAAACTGTTGAATCAGAATCTGCATTGTAAGAAGATCCCCAAAAGATGTACGTGCACAAGCCTTGAAAGAGAAGAGAAGCCATCTAACTTTCCTCACCTAAGATTTGAAGAATTTCCCACTTATGCAAGAGTAGGGGTGTGATTTCTCAGGCAGGATATCTAACAGAAAACAACACTTATGAAGTGTTTCCTGTAGGAGCTAAGCAGGTGTGGCCAGAAAATGGCAGGCTAAAAAGGAGAAGAATGACTAGGAAGCTGAGCAAGGAGAAAGCCTCAAAGACAAGGAAGTGGCTGGCAGTGTCAGGGACTACCAGGCAGCCGAATAAGCTAGGTGTGAACACTATTTCTTGGAGTTTCAGCAAGTAAGAGGTTCATGATGATGCATCAAAGAATTTACAGTGGAACCAGAGCCAAGAAGTCTTATTGTGGTGAGTTGGGAATTAGGGAAAGTGTTATATAGTTGACCCTCAAACAGTGTGAGGGTTCGGGGCGCTGAGCCCTAACCTCAAGTAAGAGGTTCATGATGATGCAATCAAAGAATTTACACTGGAACCAGAGCCAAGAAGTCTTATTGTGGTGAGTTGAGAATTAGGGAGGTGGAAATAAGGAATGGAGATGAAGACATGAAAGGAATTTGAGAAATGAGGCAATAGCTAGAGAAGAATATAGGAATACACAGATCCAGCAACCCAACAAGGGAAGGGCTAGATTCTGATTTCATGAGCAAATTGCCTACTAATTAAATTCACAATATCATAGGAAACTGTGGACTCACTTACTGAATAATAGCTGAAAAGTATCTTTGCTTTATAGAGAGATCACTGTAGATGAAAGTCATCTTCCAGTGGTGAGATATTCTTCAGTGTCATCTCTTCATTTTTGTTTCTAATTTTTCTTAATTTGAATTATTTCTTCTGATAATGGGAATGATATGGTAATTTTGTCTCTCCTGTAAATTATTTTAAAGATTTGTACAAACTGCTTTGGCAGGCTTGAGTGTGTTGTGACAGCTTGGCTTAGATATGCATTGAATGTCATTGAATTCAAACTCGTTCACCAACATAGTTAGATAGCCCATAGGCATTCTACTTGACCCTTTCAAGGAGATCTGGAGATGCAATTGTAGGGGAAAAAAGAAGAAAAGAATTCAAGAAGCAGCAAAGTGAAAGATAATTTGGCTTGCAGAAGAGAGGTCTTTCTATCACAGTAATAATAATGCCAATTATATGTCCATATATATATACACTATATATATTGTGTATATATATATA
>NW_026652282.1:28237220-28241176 GCF_009828535.3 Hylobates moloch | reverse complement strand
CTAAACTCTTGGCAATTTTTCTTACATCTGTTCTCTACAAGCTGTCACAAGTGAGTGGAGACAAGATGGCATGGGCTGCAGTGGAAAGAACAAGAAAATAAGTTAAAAGCCCTGGGTTCCAGTAAATGCTCTGTAGTGGGATTTAGGGCAAGTCTCTTAACTTCGCTCAGCATCAATCTCCTCATCTGTGAAATAAGATTAATGACACCTGTCTTGCGTATACTTCAAGGTTGTTTTGAGGTTCACATGCATTTTCCACCCCATATAGCCTATAAATCTCTGATGCCTACAGATAACCTATAATGTTCTCCAGTAAGTTTAATATTTCCAGGATTTTAAAACTCAATGACTAGCACTGCTCTGATCTAACATAATATATTGTGTCAATATGTGTGGGAGTCTCTCTGGTTATTGATGTTAATGGAAGTTTGTAGAGTTTACCTAAAATAGAATAAAGCTATAATATTAATAATGTATCATCGATGTGTTTTAGGTGATTTTTTTCAATATAAAGACAATTTTGGTTCAAAATTAGGTAGAACATTTCATTTTTACTAATTTACAAATAAAGTGATAACATCAAAAGGGCCCCTTCTTTTAAAGGTAAGTTGTAACTCTCACATTGATAGTAATCTGTCATTTAGGACAGGGAATCCATGTAGTTTGAAAATTCATTGGCATCATGGAGCTAAAACAATGGCTTTTTAAACATGTCGATTTCATTTTACTTTGTTTTACAAATGAAGTAGTGATATTACTGGGTACATATGAAGCATACTGATTGACCAAAAAATAGTAACAAATTTTGTAAACCCTTCACTCAACCATTATTCACCTTTCCCAGCCGCATAAGAATCCTTTCTCTTTGTCCTTAGATTAATTGCCCTTCTTTAACCTTTTCAATTCTGAGTCCATACAAGCTGCTGTGGTTCTTTGAAAGGCCACACAAAATAAGTATTGTCCAATGCTAACACTTTGAAATGTGATATTGTAATTACTACCAAGTGAACATTAATCACTACTAGATTAGAATGGAATTACCTGTTATATTCACATTAATAGCAAATGAGCTTTCCCTGATTGATGTTGTTATAATGAATACAAAAGGAATTAATAATGATCTGGCACTCACCAAAAGAGGGGTAGTCATTAAGGACATGCCATCAAAAGGCGGGTAATACTTTATAAAAAACAAGTATTAATTGAAGTAATATCACAACGAACGCCTATTGAATAACTTATATCCACATTACAAAGATATTATATAGTTGAGATTAATGTGATTGCAATACATTTTATAAAAATTAATAATGACTAACCCTTTAAAATATTTAGGAAGCAGATATTTGTTTATATTTACTAAATAGCTATGCCAACTATTTAGCTTTTGTGAGTGACTTCTAGCATAGGAACAGTGATGGATAATATGAAGCACTATATATAATATCTTAACTCATATATTTTTACTTGAAAACATATATTTTGCCTTTAGGATTTTTACCTGTTAGAATATCATGAAGGACCTATAATTGTAGATGTAAAATTGACTAATTGCTGGGTTTTAAAAAAAAGTATTTGAAAGCTGATCTGCTGTGAACATTGAACCAGATATTAAGAAAAATGCTAGTCAGAAATGAGACTTGGGAGCAAAGAAGCAGAACTAAACTTTTCATATATGGTTTCTATGGAGTAATTGAGAACGTACATATTAACAGGGATAAAAAGTCAGGCCCTGTCATTCAAGATGCTTTCTGTCTTTAAAAAAAAAAAAAAAAAGGTAATTTTTGAAATTTTCTGTGACAACAATCCCATAGCAGAAAGCAGAGTTTTGAACTAAGTGATCAGAATATCATTCTTATGATTTTACTACATTGAACATTATTTAGAAAATTTTGAATGAGATTAAAATAGCTATAAAACATACTTGTCTAACATAAGAGTTAGGATTTAAGCCAGATTAAAATAAATATTTATTTAGAAGGGTGTATGTAAGAACTGGTGAAATATAAATGAGGTCTGTATTTGAGTTAATAGTATTGTGCCAATGTCAGTTTCCTAGCTTTGATAAAGTACTATGGGTATTTAAAATGTTTTCATTGGGAGAAGCTGGGCGAAAGGTGCATGAGAAGTCTCTGTACTATATTTGCAAGTTTTGTGAGTCTTAAACCATTTCAAAGTAAAGTGTTATTTTAGAAAATATATATTTTAGAAAGTATTATCTTTTTCTCTATAACTAGTGGCTAATTAGCTCAGTCTGAAAGAATATGTAGAGGTGGAACTGCTAAATATATTTCTGATCTAGACTTACTTGATGATGCTTGAATTAGTAAGTGAATACATGTGCCAACATATGCTATGATACATATAAATATGTAAGATTAAATGATAGGAGCTAATTATTTCTTGGCATGTTGCAATGGGTCCATTTAAAACTGTTTATATAGGAAACTACTGTAATTATAAAAATGAGCACAGCCCAACAGCCCAATATATTAGTTGAAATATGAAAGGCGTTGTGTCTGAGATTTGAAATGCCTTACAATAAGCTTGGCACTTACTTACCTTCACACAAAGCAGACACATTTTATGGTGATTTTAGTGTTCTATATTATATGGTACAGTATCAAAGGAAAACTCTAAAATATGCACTCAAAATCCTGATGTGCCCTCCTTTCCAAAAAGGTGGCACCACAATGAATATAACCTTTGGAGTTAATATCTAAGGACAAGCCCAGCAGTTACACCAGCGTGATTTAGTTCCTGCTGTTACAATTATTATTATTGTATTTATTTCACAATTAAGTTGCAGAGTTGAGCTCGATATAGTTCCAGCTGTGGCTTTTTTTTCAACTGTCTCAATAGTTCATAGATATGGTCAAATGTTCAATAATAGTGAAAGCTTATAGTCCACATATTATTTCTGTGGCACCAATTTTATGTGAAAAAAATGATTTATTGAAATCTCAGAGAATTTCCATAACTGGTTTTGATATACATCTACAAAAATAAGTTAAAAGAACAGAGCAGACTTTTTAAATAGCTACATTGGCCAAATCCACCTCATTATCATCAAGAAGATACTGAAGCACCGTGTTTATACGACCAGACTGGGCATTTAAAAAGAGGAGGAAAAGTAGAGACAAAATTTATTTAGCCCTCAGGAATCTTTCATTCTAATAGTGTGAATTTGCCAACTTTAGAGGGACTTATTAACATGTATCTTATTTATCTTGATACTGAATATATATTTTGTGATTGCATTAGAGCCATGAACTATTACACAGGTCATTTGAACATAGCATTTTCATAGAGAAGGTGACATTTGCAAAAGATTAGGAGAAATGTAACTTTGTTAATAAAATCATAGTTTCCTTTGAATATGTACTTCGTAATTGTATTAGAGCCATGAAATATTACACAACTCATTTGAACAGAGCATTTTCATAGAGAAGGTGACATTTGCAAAAGATTAGGAGAAAAGTAACTACGATTAGAAAATCGTAGTTTTCTTTTTTCTCTTGAAAATGAATGGATGTTAATTTTATGTCTGATTTGGCCAAATACGATGTGGAATTTGCTAAAGACTGAAAAAAGAAGAGACATCAAATAGAGGGTTGCAAGTTAACAGACCACATTATAATTAAATGAGGAAAAAAGGTAGAGTTGTTAAGTTCCCAGAGAAGTCATTTCCCCTTGGTTTGGTGCATTTCACCTTGGTGGTGAAGTAAATGGCCATCTGGGCACTTTTCTAGCTCTGTCCGCAGGTAGCACTGGGTATTTGTGGACAAATTACCTAGCTTTTCATAGCACTAGTTTCCTTGTTGGTAGACTTCGGAATTCTAAATTCCATTTTACATCCTTGTTTCTATGTTTCATTTAAAGATAATCCTTTGCAGCCGGGCGCAGTGGCTCACGCCTGTAATCCCAGCACTTTGGGAGGCCGAGGCAGGCGGATC
>NW_026652282.1:28206970-28222798 GCF_009828535.3 Hylobates moloch | reverse complement strand
TTGATATCTCTTGGGAGTTTTTTTGAATTTTGAAATCCCAGGCCCCACTTCAGAACTGTTGAATCAGAATCCGCATCGTAAGACAATCCCCAGGGGATCTGCACGCACATCGCAGCTTGAGAAGCACTGCAGTATCACACATATACACACATATTCAACACCAAAGAGAGAGAAAGAGGTCATAAGCTCTCAGGTGGAGACTAGTTCCATATAGATATGCATAGAGAGAAGAACAAACTCTACCTTCCAGCAACGTAAAATTCTACTCAATCATGTATTCACCAAAAAATAAAAGGCTTTCTCCATATAATATGTATTATTCATATATTGCCACTCTTCGGAGCTCTTCATTCCACCCCAGTATTATCTTTCTTAGATAATTCACATGAAACTTTGTTATCTTCCAGTATTTTCTGTCATTATTATAAGCAAAATTATTTAGGCTTTATCTAAGAGAGTAAATCAAACAGTATGCCAATCTCATTCCAATTCTGCAATATTTTCATTCTGGAATGTCTAAAGCAGCCTTGAAAGAGAGGAGAAGTCACCTAAGGCCAGGTAGAGGGGATATATGGCAGGGAATGGTGGCAACTCCACTCCTCTTAGCCCAGTGGGGTTTTTTTTTTCCAATCTGTATTTGTATGTGAGTATCATGTCTATGCCGATTTTATGTGTACATATGAAACTCAAATGTGTTCACTGTGCTAGTTAGAATCTTATTTCCCCCTCTTCTGCTACACTCTACCCTTTCTCTTTCCTCTCCTTTGGCAACCAAGACACTGAGTTATTAATAAGCAGATTGGAGCAAACATTTTGATGCGCTATTGTTTGATAGATTTGTTGGTTCATTCAATAAGCATTAATTGAGCACTTGCTAAATGTTAAACAGTGTACTAATTGCTAGATTTAAGGATGAAAATGATAAAACCTTTGGCCTCTAGAGCCTAGAGTGTAGTTGGGGAGACAAATGGGCAAATTAGTCACACGACAACATATTCCTTGTTAAAACAGACAGTTGTGCATAAGTCTGTATACCCAAACTGGAGATGACTCTGTTTCCAATGTTGCCCTGGGAAGCCTAATGATCAATTTAATAATGATGTTTGGGGTGAGAGGATACTGAGACAATTTGCTTCTAGCATAGTAATTACCCATAGAAGTTTGGGGCATCTTTATTCAAAAGAGTTTACAGGCCACATGAGCCACTGTCTTGCCTTTTATAGGGTCACATCTAAGTTCTGTGTCATATAATGGCCTTGGCCTTCTTGGCTTTCTCTGTGCTCTTTGCCTGCCAATGCCCTAATTATTGAAGGACTGTCTCCCGCAGCTCCTCAGCCATGAGCTGTTCCCGATCCTCCAAGCAGCTATGTTTCTCCTTTCTTCAAACCTCTTTAGCTTTTTATTTGTACTTTATTTGTACTAAATTGTATTTAGAGCTTTGGAGAACATTCTTCATCGTTGTAATTAGACTGTGAACTCCTGAGAATGTATTTTTCATCTTTGTAGCCCCCTGCAGTATCTAGCAGAATACCTTTAAACTAATGGGCAGTAAATAAATCCTGACAAACTTAAATTAAATTTCTCCAAATTGCGTATTTAATTTTACAGTGGCATTTATTGATAACATACATTGAAATAAAGGCCAGAGCATAATCCTCTCTGTTTCTGAATATTATTTATTTAAATATTAACTTTCTAATCCAATTAGTTAGGTCTTTCAATGACACTTTAGATCTAAATTTATTTTTGCATTGTTTTAAATGTCATCAAATGATTCATCTCTTGTGTTTTTTAATATTTTTGGAACAAGTGTGTGAAAATGAGCAAGTGTCATCAGAATATGATGCTCGGTTTTTTTAATTCAACATTTCTTTGATCATATATTTATAGGCTTTTCCTCAATTCCTTTCTGGATGTGGCCTCACAAATCATTTCAGAAGTCAATCCATTTCAAGATTTTTTTTTTTTTTTTGCTTTTTTCACTTCACAGGAAATCAAGTTCATTCTTTAAAATGTAGCAAATGATTAAGCAAATTCAACGAATGATCTTCATCAACTCCGAGGTGTTTTTCCCCCTTGAAAAATTTAAATTACTATTATTATTTTTTCTTTTTTCTTTTTTTTTGAGACGGAGTCTCACTCTGTTACCCAGGCTAGAGTGCAGTGGTGTGATCTCGGCTCACTGCAAGCTCTGCCTCCCGGGTTCACACCATCCTCCTGCCTCAGCCTCCTGAGCAGCTGGGACCACAGGCGCCTGCCACCATGCCCGGCTAATTTTCTGCATTTTTAGTAGAGACGGGGTTTCTCCTTGTTAGCCAGGATGGTCTCGATCTCCTGACCTCGTGATCCACCCACCTCGGCCTCCCAAAGTGCTGGGATTACAGGCGTAAGCCACCGTGCCCGGCCAATTATTATTATTTTTTTAAACTTCACCTATCATAAAGCTTTTAAAATTTCACCTATGATAAACTTCCTCTGTCATCTGTGGAATTACTTAGATGCAATGATGGCCTTCAAGTATACTACCAGGCAGCCTATCCAAATCATGAAACAAGCTCATAGACCAAATTAAAATACTTGAATCACAGAGTTTATTAAAATCACAGTGAGAAGCAAATGGGAAAGATATGTGCTAAGTTAACACACTTAGAATAGAGTATAAGCAGGCTGTGAAGATTAGAGTACTTGAATTCTGCAGTACACAACATTATATGTCTTGTCTGTCTCTATATTGCATCAGCCTTCCCAATTATGGTGTGCTTACAAGGACCAAAGTTGACTTCCCAACAAGGGAGTCCAAAATGGGTGGTGCCTGATTCAGTGGTATGTGCTTTATCAGAGACACAGAGACAAGAATGCATGGCCACAGCTGTAACTTGCCAAAATAGCCTGATGACTAGCCATGTAATTCTCAGGCAGAAGACTTACGGTGCTAGAATAGGTATCACCTATGGATGCCTGAAGTAAGACCTCGTGAACATTAAGTGCTCATGTATATTTATTTGATCTTGAATATTTAGTGCCTCTTGTATATTTGGTCTCATGTGTATTTAGCATATTATGAATATTTAGTACCCAGGTGCCTCATGAATATTGGGTATCTTTTGGTCCTTCTATCCCTCACTATCTATGTTTAGTACACACATGCTCTGCTTGCTAACTACTTATCTTCTAATTAACACATTCCAAGAGCCAATTATGTGTATCTCTTTCCACTGAGTTCTTCATTCAATGACATCAAGTTAGTTGCTTGAAATCAGCTATTGTGAGAGCACTTACACCACAGAAATTGGCAAATGCTACAATTAGCGCCACCGCCATCCCCTAGAGCCAGTTATTTGACATTTACTAGCATTCCACTACTTACATGGCCCTTCATGCTCTCACTCCGTGTGATCACTCAAGCCTTATCCCTCTTTACTGAACTCTACAATCAAATAAAATATCTTTGTTTCTTGCTTCTGGCCCTCCATCAAATAGCTCCCTCTCCTAGGAACAATCTGTCTCTCCTCTCTCACCTTTGCTTAGCCAGTTAATAATCCCTTTTCAGACAGCTCCTCATAAATAGATTCCTGAACATCCCAAGCCGGATCTCCTGCACCTTCGATGTGCTACTTCAGTACATTTGTCTTACCCTTTGCCATATGGTATTTCAATTGCCCATGAATTTGTATTCCTCTTTAGATCTTAAGCTTTGTGAGGTCTTTTTGTACTTTTTTGTGCTTCCGTATACCTACCACATAATAAATATTTAATTAAAGCATTAATGAATAAGTAAGTGAATGGAGCGAGTGAATGAATATTCAATAATGATTCATTCGTATCAAAGTGATAACATATACTTACAGGGAAAAGGCCAGAGGGGGAAAAATGAAAAATAATAACATATTTTATGTATGACCTTGTGTGGGGAAAGGAACATAGGGCCACTGCCTGGCCTGCTTCTTTTATGCAAATCCAAATGTAAAATATGATCAACGCCTGGCTGGGCAGAAGTACAAAAAACCCAGTACTGGTGATTCTCCCAACCAGCTACCAGCTAGTACAGATCATAGCCAGATTTAACTACTGTGAAGTGGTTAGGTTAGAGGTGACCTATAAGGAAATGACGCTAATGACCATTAGCATAATCTTGGAAGCTTAAAAAAATGCCCCAGCTGTACCCCAAGCCAATGATATCAGACTTTTGTGGGGAACCCAGATATCATTTTTTTAATCTTTAATGATTCCAATTTAGCCAAAGTTGAGTCTCAACAAACCAAGTTCTTCTTACTTTCATATTCTCTTCTTCTCACATAGATAAGAATTAACAGCCAGCTCTGATCTACATGTTTCTTAGACACATATATTGTTTCAGTGGTAATTTGTGAACAGTGCATATGTCAGCAAAGCATGACTGAAAAAGTATCTGCTCCCACACATTCTGATCCCATCTTGACACTGCATAGCTGTTGGCGAAGGCAATTTCAACAATGAAGAAGTGGGAGAAATGACTACATTTTATGTAAATATGTATTCGCTGAAAATCAAAAGGACATATGTAAATGATATTGTTTAAGATTCTAAATGAAGGACAATACTTGAGTCCTCTGTAATCAAATTTCTTAGCAATAAAAAAACATTGTCTTTTCTTTACAGCTATTAAACATATGGCTGTGAAAATGTTATTCTACAAGCCTTAAGATTTGAAATCTGACTTTATGTTAATGCATAGAATTTACCACACAATCATGTATGATTTCTAAATAGATTTAAAGAGTAGCTATTGCTCACCTTTTCAGCATAATGATAATAATGGTACAATGTCAATTACATGATACTCTCATGGGCGTGATTATATGATGATTGTTAACACACTGAAGTACTCATATAGACATAGATATTGATTTTTATACGTACATATTTAAAACAAACAAGGACTTAAAATGGCCTGTAAAAGTCTTTCTGGTCAGTCTTTTTGGTTTTGGACAGAGAACAAATAATCCCTTACAGCTGTTAGGTTGGTGCAAAAGTAATTGTGGTCTTTGCCATTGCTTTTAATGGTAAAAAAAAAACGCAATTACTTTTGCACCAAGCTAATAGTTATCTACTTCCATCTTTAACAGGCCCTACCCAAGACTGCATGGTATATAAGTAAGAAATGTAAATGAAAACCTCAAGTGCTAGATCTGCCCAGGAGGGGACCACTAATGAGAGAGGAAATGTTGACGTTCCATATGAACTAAGCCCAGCTTAGCATTTACCCTTCCTGCTATTCCGCTAGAGCAGTGCTTCTCAAAAGTTGACCTGTAACGCAATCTTCTGAATGCCTTTTGAAAATGTCGCTGGCTGGGCCCCATCCCCAGAGTTTCTGTGTCAGTTGGTCCGAGATGGGGCCTGAGAATTTGCATCTCTAACAAGTTCTCAGGGGATGTTGCTGGCCCTTGAATCACAACTTAAAAACCTCTACTCTGAAGAAAGGGAAAGCTCTCTCTGCTGGATTTCCCCAAGCCTTTTTGAGATTTTTCAGGAGACTCCTGTGCAGTAGCTTGCTTCCTTCTTTCCACACTACTACTACTACCAATAGCAACCTCTAGCATATTTTCAGTACTAAATACCCAGCACTATATATACATCACTACAGTCCCTTGAGGAAGGTAGTATTATCATCTCCATTCTGCAGATAAGGAAACAGATAAGAAATTTGCTGAAGATCACGGAGCCAAATGAGACTC
Source organism: Hylobates moloch (assembly GCF_009828535.3). Classification (NCBI taxonomy): domain Eukaryota; kingdom Metazoa; phylum Chordata; class Mammalia; order Primates; family Hylobatidae; genus Hylobates; species Hylobates moloch. The sequence goes on along the minus strand of NW_026652282.1, from coordinate 28,217,084 downwards.
AAACCCATGTAACCCATGTCTGTTTGACTTTAAAGCCCGGAATCTTAATTTGTTCCAGACAAGCTCATTATGTGCTCTGATCTTCACCGCTGACATGTTCTGAATATGAGGCTGAGGGCAGCAGTGGGGTTGGAAGGAGCAGCCCAGAGGAACAGGCACTGTGCTGGTAGAACAGTAGCTTGGTGGAGCCTGCACTCCCTAATAAAAGGAGACAGTGACTATTTCCTCCTTCTCCAAGGTCGTGCTGCCTCCCATTCCTCTATCTGCCTGGTAAGAAGCAGCTCTGGGCCGTGTGTGGTGGTTCACACTTGTAATCCCAGTGCTTTGGGAGGCTGAGGCGGGAGGATCTCTTGAGCCCAGGAAATTAAGACCAACCCTAGCAATCTAGTGGGACTTCATCTCTAATAAAAAGAAAAAACTTAGCTGGGTGTGGTGGCACACACCTGTAATCCCAACTACTCAGGAGGCTGAGGTGGGAGGACTGCTTGAGCTTGGGAAGTCGAAGCTGCAGTGAGCCATGGTCTCACCACTGCACTCCAGCTTGGGCAACAGAGGTGAGACCCTGTCTCCAGAAAAACAAAAAGCAGCAGCTCTGAAAAGAGGATCTAGCAGTTTCTATATGCAGGAGAGCATTTGCGCAATTGTTCCTGGGGTTGAATCTGAGAAACTCACAGTGCACATTCAGATACTATTTACAGTCTTCTAGGAATAGTATAAATATTGTGTCCAGGACACCTTCATATTGTGAAACACAAAAAGACTTCAGACCTTAGATTATGTGTCAAAAGTTAGGCACCAATGATTTTTTTTTTTTCCATTTGTTCTTAAGTGGCAAATCTTTACGTTAACATTTTTGGTACTTTAGGGAAATTTCTTCTCTGTTCTGAATGTATATATTATAATTCCTCATTTACAATTTTGCCTGCAAATGCAAGTGAGTACAGATCATCCATTTATGAAAATGCTCTGAGATTTGAGACTAGCTGTTTTAGCTTTAAGAGCCCTGACCTAGACTTTGAAACTGACATGGTTTTATATGTATGTGGTTGGAATTAAACCCAAAGCACATCTTTTAAAACTCTGAGGAACTTCTGTGCCACAGCTTTCCCTCAGTTGGCGAGATTTTACTTTGAAATTTAAGGGATGAGTCTAGTTTATATGCAAAGAAATGTAGGGAGCTTTGCAAACCCAATCAAATCCTTTGTGTAGAGTGTGTGCATCTGTTTATTTTGCTGTCATTTTGAGTCCATGATCCTGTATACTGTTTTGTGGGCACATATTGGGGGTAATATCAAATACCATGTAGAACAGATGCTGCAGGTATCCTTTCCATATCCTCTTAGCTTTGAGTTGGTAGATGGGCACATGGACCAAGCCCAAAGTGACAGGGTATTAACAGGAGCAAGACTCAACCAATAAGCGAGAGTAGATGGGTAAAAATCTCAGCTTTCTCTCCCCTCACTGAGATAATTTTGAGATATATTCCAAAGATCCTCAGAGCATCCCCAACAGCATTGAGCCCCAGTTCCCCAGATTAGTAATCTACTCAATAAAGAACTCTTTTTTTTTTTTTTTTTTCAAGATGGAGTCTCGCTCTGCGCCCAGGCTGGAGTGCAGTGGCACAATCTCAGCTCACTGCAACCTCCACCTCCCGAATTCAAGTGATTCTCCTGCCTCAGCCTCCCGAGTAGCTGGGACTACAAGCATGCGCCACCACACCCAGCTAATTTTTATATTTTTAGTAGAGATGGGGTTTCACCATTTGGCCAGGCTGGTCTAGAACTCCTGATCTCAAGTGATCCGCCCGCCTTGGCCTCCCAAAGTCCTGGGATTACAGGCGTGAGCCACTGCGCCCAGCCCAATAAAGAACTCTTGATTGTTTCTTCCTCTTCCTCTCCTCCTTTCCTGTTCCCTACAGTGTTTCCTAGGACCACCTCAGTCTGCTTTATGGGAAACCCAGACTGAGTCACCAAAGCAGGCAGAGGCATTGTTACTTTAGGACTTTAGTGGATATAGTTACATGGGAGAGAGAGACTATGTATGTATAGATAACCTTTATAATATTAAACCATGCTATATTCAAATTATTTACTGGCCAAGATTTCCAATATAAATTGGAAATAAACTGGATATAAATCAAGAACAGTTAAAATTGGAAATAGTTAAAATACAAATAAAATAGCTAAAATTGGGCAAAATACCTGACCCAATGCTTTAATATCCGATCGCATAATTAAACGAGTAAAGAGGAAAGGAAATTATTAGCAACTCTATATTTAAATGCAACTGATGTCCAGGGAAGTCATGAAGAAAACTCTTTGTGTTGATAAACTGAAGGCCTGTTCTAGCAGACTTCTGTGTTTATTGTTCTGTTGCTGACTATTTTATTCCAAACAAATGAACTTGCTTGTCATTATACCCCACCCTTCCCTAGTACAGGGCCCCCATTCTTTGAGACAGTAACTCATTCAGTTCCAAGGAGAATATGAAAAGGGAGGGTAATATATAAAAGAACTGAAATGAAAAGTGGCCTGAGTGTGGCACATTTCCATCGTGGATTCCATGGCAATGGAGAATTGATGGCAGAGCATGGTGAGAGATGTGGAGCATCAATTGGCTCTATCTCCAGGCGATTCCTGAGGTTCAGTTGCCACCCTGGAGGATGGCAAATGCTCTTTCTCACCTTCCTTGAGTTATTGCCTAGATGACTCAAAACAAAAAACTGATGAGCTATAAATGGGCTGTATTACTTGTTTTTACCTGCTGCGCAGTTCAGATATTTCAAAATAATCTCAAACTTAACCTATGGTGTGGTTTCTGTGTTAAACCAAATAGCGTAACTTTTAGTTGAAAATACTGTGTAAGCCCACACCATCTCTTGATCACAGATAATATTGTTGTCAAAGATTCATGATGTCAAAAACTCATAAACGATTCTTTTAAATATCAAGAATAACTTATGCTGCAAGTCATAATTTCATAAGCATGAATTTATAAATGTGTTTGCAATTTTCATTTAGGTTGTCTTAAAATCATGCGTTTTAGCTTCACTTAGGAGAAATATATCTTTCGTGACAACATAGGATATTCAGAGAAACGTGAAAACTAGGTGATGTGTTTTATGAAAGGAGGCATAAAGTATATCAAGCATAAGAACTTTGAATTCTATTTGTGTTTTTTGTGGCTTTAGAAAAGATTGTTCTGGAAATAGAGAATTCCATTTGGGAAACCTAGCACATACACAGTAGCAGAGTTAAAATACTGACTTGGAGGGTTCATTTGAAGAATTCTATAGAATTTTTGCATGTTGGGAATAGGTTTATATTCTTAAACATTGCACTCAGGGTTTCTATTCAAAGCAAAAATAAATTTGCATACACCTTGGCCATTCTTTCACATTCTAAAATAATCCTTTTTTTTTTTCAGGGTAGTTGTTCTCAGTCCTGATTTTCTGATACTTCAGATCATCTTTAATTTACACCAAAAACTTTTAGAAGAGTCAGATAATAATTTAACATAAAATGTAAATGAGTGAAATACACATTTTTTAAAGGAGCAGATACGGAGGGGTCCAATGTACTTAACTATTCGCTCTCTTTGTCTCCTTGCATTCACGGAAATGTTTCTATGTAGTTTTCTCATTTCACACAATTTCAATAATCCATACCCTCCTCATTTTTATGGGCCTTCATGATGCTAAAAATGTTACCAGAAATTATTTTGTGTTAGTCTCTTTGTTTAGCACATTCATACATAAGTTTTAACATTTAACTGGCATATTTTTAAAGTAATACATGTTTTTTTTTTTTTTTTAAAATCAGTTATGTTTGTGTGTGTGCATATTTTCTTCTGTGGCCAAATGTTGCACTCCCTAGTCCTTCTATTTAAACAATGAGTTTACATAACAAATGTTACATGATAAACATGAAGACATTTAGTTTGAAAAAAAATGATTTTCTAGTTTACTCATTTAAAAAAAGCTAAAGTAACCGGGAAGAGGAGTGGCAGAACATATTAGTCTTTTTCATAATGCCATCGTTAAACAAAGATACTTAATTTCCAGGCCTGGCGCAGTGGCCCAGCCTGTGATCCCAGCACTTTGGGAGGCTGAGGCGGGCAGATCACTTGAGGTCAGGAGTTCGAGACCAGCTTGGCCAACATGGTGAAACCCCGTCTCTACAAAAAAAAAAAAAAAAAAAAAAAAAAAGCTACATAATTTCCAGAATGACTTCAGTGGGACCTGAGGTGAGGGAATCAAGGCTCTGGAGTAATTTCACTCTCTATTCCTCTCCTAATTTTTTTATGTTCCTTTATAACAACATTTTCCCTACTTTTGAGCTTGGGAGTTGAGGAATCATAACCAGAAGAAAAGGAAAGGCGGGAAGGATGTTCAAGGGTGAGGGTGCTTAAGAATGACCTGGCAAGCTTGCGAAAATGCAGATGCCTGGGTCCCACCACAGAGATTCTGATTTAGCAGGTCTGTGGCAAGGCCTGAGATTCTGCATTGCTAACCAGCTCCCAGGTGATGACGCTCATGCTGGCGACCTATGAACCATTGAGTGGCACTGTTCCAGGGGGCAGGGCAATGAGAAATTGAAGTCAAAAGCACCAAGACCTGGTGTTACGAAAATAATCTGGTTCCTTCCCTCTCGATTTACTTGTCGGTGTGATTTTGCAAAAATCCCTGAACTTCTTAAATCCCAGTTACCTCAACTGAAAAGTATGAGTGTTGCTCCAGATCTGGAGGCTTTCAGACCATGCAAATCAAATTCAAACCATGCAAACCATTCAAGTCATTCTAGAAAGTTCTGCAAGGTGCCTCAGAGGCCAAAGGGAGAGACGGGAGGAGGGATTGAATGGGCTCTTTCTAAGGTTCCCTAACCCACTTTAATACTTTCATCTTTTATCTCTTTCATATATTCCACTTTTGAGTATGGTTTCATTTAGAAAATAAGGTTTTATAACAACAGATTTAAAGAAAAACTCCAAGTCTGAAAATGAGTCATTTATTTAAAAGTGTATAGAACAAAGACATTTAGTGCACAATTCCAAAAATTCTCTGATCCTTCCACAGCATGCTCAATATGCTGCAAGAGTGCCAGCAAACACATGCTTACTGCTCACAAATGTGAAATTTAACCCCATGCACTGGGAGGTCCCTAGTGTGGGGTGGTTTTAGCTAACCAAGACTGAGAGAGTAGAGGGCAACATCGAGCCGTTCTCTGCAGTCATATCTGATTCATTAAAAATACAGCTTTCCCCAAAGATATATTAATTACCTTCTGTTTCAGAATTTGTTTTTAGAGCAGAATTCTTAATTATATCTCCAGCCATTGTGTGACTTGACCATTTTGGAACTAAAAAGTTATCCTATGAAATTCCACCTCCAACTATTGCCACGCTGTTAGTTTGTCTATTTCATACACCATGCCAATCTTAGCGTGGTGCTAGCATTTCATTATAACCAGCTTTCATTTTTAATAAGACCATGTATATATCAAATTGTAGACTTCAGTCTTTGTATGAATTGAAAGCTATTAATCTTCCCAGGGTTAGGTTATGTTAAACAGATTGTAATGTTCTTCTTTTTATTATGTTATTTAAATCCCCTTCCTTTCATACTGCGCCAATACATTTCTACTATCTTGGAATAAATTAATTCCAGTTACGTGATGGAAAATTTTAGTGTAAAAATATAACCTGCAGTATAATTTTTTCTGTCAGAATACCAGCTAGAACTGGTATGTTTCATTCTAATTAGAAATTTGAGTTATCTCTTTGATTTTTAACAGTGGGAAAGGAAAATGAAGATTGATCTCTTTCAATAGCCGTCATTCATTCTTCATTCCTTCATTTATTCACGTATTAAGAATAGTCTATGTGCTAAGCACAGAGTGTTAGAGATACGAAGATTAATAAGACCAGATCCCTGCCTGCAGGCATTTCCTATTCTATGTCATAGATAGGAGGCTATTCTGTTTAGAGGTAAAGCATGACCCACATTGCCTCTGACAAGAAGCATAATGTCTGTAGCAGCTAACTGCTGGAGACAGGAGGCTAGAGGGCTGCCCTGGTAATTGGTATGTCAAGTCTTCAAGAAAGGAAACCAGCTATTCCAAAATCAGTGGGCAAGAGGAAGTTGTAAAGTTAAGTGAAATGACTAAAATATGAATAACTAAAGGCTGGAATCTGGTAGAAGGAGAGGAGAGCATCAGTCAGCACCTTAGTTTGGGAAGGTGGTGTGGCCATAGTAGGCTTTATTTAGAAAGAAGCAATTCTTAGGTACCAGCTAGGGTCCAGTTCCTTAAGGAGAGAAAACTGGCAAAATATAGGCAGGTTTCCAGGGTGCAAAGCCACGTTCTCGCTTCAGCTCAAGCAAGGCCCTGGGGTATGAATCACCACCAGAGTAGCCCAGCCAAAATGACTAAGGGATCTAAGCTGGTTGCTAATGAAAGAGGTTGCAGCCCAAGGCAGCTCTGCTGACGCCCACTGGATACTGGGATTACATTGATGTAACACATGGAAACCACTTAATATGGTATGTGGCACAACACAATTAAGTACTCATAAATATTTGCGGATAATGCTGCTGCCATTGCTGTTTTTGTTCTTAGAAGACTCAGGAAAATCATCTAATACAGGAATCCATCTGTTGGCAGGGCTTGGGCTTCTAGTATTTGACTGGTTGATTTTTGTTGACCCAATCTTAACAATATTATACATAGCCATTACTTCAGGAAAGGCAGTTGTAAAGAATGGTATAAATTTCCTGTAACTTGACTGCCACTTTCTAGCTGAGTCACCTCTATATACTTCAGTTTCTTTGTATCCACAGTGAAAATTAGAGTAATGACCTCACAGGGTTGTTATTAGCATGAAGTGAATTACTACACTGGACTTATTTAGGACAGCAACTCACACATAGTGAGTGCTCAAGGAAATCTCAGACCCTGCCTGCTAGTGGAGGGTCCAGCTCCTGATACATTTGGGGGCAGGTTTAAGGAGTTCATTGATTTAGAGCTGTAAGGGGTGATCTTTCAGCCTGCATGTCTTCAGCAACTGTGGCTGGTAAAGTCCAGAGCAGTCAAAGGCTGACAAATCCTTGTTAGATATCACAAATGCCCATTCTCGCAACTTCTGTGGTGTTTTCCATCCTTTCCCTAGAATACTTTCTTTTTAAGGCAAAGGAAAGAATAATTACTGCAGATAGCACACAGTATTTTTTTGCAACATATTTTCAAAAATTATGATGAGAAAAGTGTATCATTCCTGTGAAGAAACAGCATAAGGAAAATGATTTGAGAAAGAAACATGGTTCTTAAACTGAAACAAGTGTCAGAAGGAATCCCAGAAGGCAGAAGGAAATATAGTAATCATGATGAAGTCTAGAGCTCACACCGGTTAACAGAATGGCAGCAGCGATATTCATCTCACGCCTCTTCCATGCTGTCTCTGAGTGAGCTTCTGCTGAATTGCCTGGCTGGTTAGGATTGGTTTCAGCAGCAGAAGGAATGGGCTGCCAGCTGAAGGCTCTGGTTCTGATCCTGGGTGGAGTCAGAGAAAGCAAGATGTGACCATCACTTTTGACCTTGGTCTTGAATTTGATTCCATGGAACAACCATATTTTACAAACCCAGTTGAAGGTTTATCCCTTTTTCTATTCAACACAGGGAGAGTCCTTAGAGCCCCAGGAAGACTTTGCCCTTTTTCATTTTAAGAGTAAACCACATCTAGGTTTCCAGAGATGAAAAGACCAGGCTCTGATCTTCCTTCTGGAAGCCCTTGCCTATTCAACAAGCATGAGTATTAAATGCTATTGCCTTGGAATCATAATTCAGTTTTCACAGTTTGGGCTATGTCAGAACCATTCTTGTCAACCCCGTTTTCTGAGAACCCAAAACCCGCTTGTTTCGAATTTTAGAATCTACTTGACTCTTACAGGGGAGAAAAGATCTCTTTTCTCACCCATCGCTAGGTTCATGGCTGAGGCACCTATGATGAAGGACAAATCAACAACATAAAAGCATACAAATTTATTTAATATAAGTTTCACATGACACAGGAGCCTTCAGAAATGACCCAAAGAATCAGGGAAAAGTGTGTATTTTTATGCTCTGATTTCAGGAAAAGTAGATGGTCATGCAGAAATATGACTGGACAAAAGGGTATGGTAATAAACTGGGGTGACCACAGGAAGGCCTGTTTTTGCAGAACCTCCTGTGTCCCTGTGTTTTCAGAGATAAAAATTTTCCTTTCCTTCCAGTATAGAAAGGGCACCTCTGGTATGATAGCCTTATGACCTGCTTCAGGGGAGAAGGGGAAAGGGGAAGGTGAGAGTGACCTTCCTGCTTCTGCTGTCTTCTCAAATACCAAGCTGCCATATTTTGGATTTTGGAGTAGCATAACTTGAATCTTTTTTTTTTTTTTTTTTTTTTTGAGACGGAGTCTCACCCTGTAACCCAGGCTGGAGTGCAATGGCACAATCTCGGCTCACTACAACCTCCACCTCCCAAGTTCAAGTGATTCTCCTGCCTCAGCCTCCCAAGTAACTGGGATTACAGGCACACGCCACCACGCCCGGCAAATTTTTTGTATCTTTAGTAGAGACGGGGTTTCACCATGTTGGCCGGGCTGGTCTGGAACTCCTGACCTCGTGGTCCGCCCACTTTGGCCTCCCAAAGTGCTGAGCCACCGCACCCGGCCGCATAACTCGAATCTTATCAATACCTTAACCAATTGACTCTGACAATTTTCCTCTTCTTATCTAAATTCTTGAGGGTCACCCACACTTCCCAATGTCTTTTGAAACTTGACCTCTTTTCTGCTAAATTGAGGAAGATGGCTGATTTCTTTAACCTCACCAAATTCCTACTTCTTACTGTTGTTCATTGCTAGCTGAAAATTTACTTTGGCGAGTTCACAAAGAAAATACTTACTGGTTCACTGTTTATATTTGCACTCAAGATAACACTTGAGACCCTGCTACTCAAAGAATTTAGTGACAGCTTTCTTCATCACTCTCATATCTTATCTGTCATCAAGTCTTTTTTCCTCATAAAAATGCTTTTAGCTCTTTAAATACTTTTCATATCTATAATAGCTAAGATAGGCTAAAACAGCTATAATATATTAAACATCCACCAAATGGACTATTAAAATGACTTAAACAAAATAGAAATGTATTTCTTTCTCATGTAAACAGTCTAAGGTGAATTCATGTTAGTTGGTGTAGGATGTGTGTGTGGGAAGGGAGGGGTGACAACCCACATAATTATTCAAGAATACAGGCCAGGCCCGGCACAGTGGCTCACGCCTGTAATCCCAGCACTTTGGGAGGCCAAGGTGGGCGGATCACCTGAGGTCAGAGCTTGAGACCATCCTGGCTAACGTGATGAAACCCCATCTCTACTAAAAATACAAAAAAATAGCTAGGAGTGGTGGCAGGCACCTGTAATCCCAGCTACTTGGGAGGCTCAGGCAGGAGAATCACTTGAAGCCGGGAGGCGGAGGTTGCAGTGAGCCGAGATCATGCCACTGCACTCCAGCCTGGCGACAGAGCGAGACTCTATCTAAAAAAAATAATAATAAAAATAAAAAATAAATTTAAAAAAAACACAGGCCAGCAAGGGTCTTCCATTTGCAATAGCCAATTGCCAAGGTTGCCCTCCTGAAGATATTCAGCCAGCCCAAAGGGGAATGAGCTAGAGGACTGCACACGGAGGCGTCCCATGTCCTTTGACTTACCTTCCACTGGCTAGAACTCTGCCCTGTGGCCACATGTAACAGCCGAGGGGCTGGAAAATGAAGTCTAGCTAGGTACCTAAAAAGAAGCAGAGAAAGGTTTCAAGAGCAATTAGCAACCACATCCACCTTATTCGTGCCCTGCCCTCTATTCACAGTGGCCCTGCAGCACTGCTCAACTAGCTTGCTGAATTGGCCTCTTTTTTTTTTTTTATACTTTAAGTTTTAGGGTACATGTGCACAACGTGCAGGTTTGTTACATATGTATACATGTGCCATGTTGGTATGCTGCACCCATTAACTCGTCATTTAGCCTTAGGTATGTTTCCTAATGCTATCCCTCCGCCCTCCCCCCACCCCACAACAGTCCCCA
>NW_026652282.1:28188269-28206892 GCF_009828535.3 Hylobates moloch | reverse complement strand
ATAGTGCCACAATAAACATATGTGTGCATGTGTCTTTATAGCAGCATGATTTATAATCCTTTGGGTATATACCCAGTAATGTGGTGGCTGGGTCAAATGGTATTTCTAGTTCTAGATCCCTGAGGAATCGTCACACCGACTTCCACAATGGTTGAACTAGTTTCCAGTCCCACCAACAGTGTAAAAGTGTTCCTATTTCTCCACATCCTCTCCAGCACCTGTTGTTTCCTGACTTTTGAATGATCGCCATTCTAACTGGTGTGAGATGGTATCTCATTGTGGTTTTGATTTGCATTTCTCTGATGGCCAGTGATGATGAGCATTTTTTCATGTGTCTTTTGGCTGCATAAATGTCTTCTTTTGAGAAGTGTCTGTTCATATCCTTTGCCCACTTTTTGATGGGGTTGTTTGTTTTTTTCTTGTAAATTTGTTTGAGTTCATTGTAGATTCTGGATATTAGCCCTTTGTCAGATGAGTAGGTTGCAAAAATTTTCTCCCATTCTGTAGGTTGCCTGTTCACTCTGATGGTGGTTTCTTTTGCTGTGCAGAAGCTCTTTAGTTTAATGAGATCCAATTTGTCAATTTTGGCTTTTGTTGCCATTGCTTTTGGTGTTGTAGACATGAAGTCCTTGCCCATGCCTATGTCCTGAATGGTATTGCCTAGGTTTTCTTCTAGGGTTTTTATGGTTTTAGGTCTAACATGTAAGTCTTTAATCCATCTTGAGTTAATTTTTGTATAAGGTGTAAGGAAGGAATCCAGTTTCAGCTTTCTACTTATGGCTAGCCAGTTTCCCCAGCACCATTTATTAAATAGGGAATCCTTTCCCCATTTCTTCTTTTTGTCAGGTTTGTCGTACCTCTTACCTATTGCCTTAGATCCATCTAAATGCTCTGCAACTCTTATGCCTGGAATATGTTTTCAAGATGTGACTAATCCTCTCACAGCTTGAAGGATAAAAGGTCCAACTGCTCTGGTGAATGCACGATGCCTGGTCACCTCTGTAGCCCCATCTTCCCTGACACTTTCACAGACAGAACTCCCTTTACTCCAACCTGTGGGAGTATTTTCTAATTCACAATAATAGCAGGAAATACAATGTGGACCAGACACAGTTCTGAGCAGTATATTAACTCATGCATTTCTCACAATAACTTTATAAGGTTGACAGTAGTAGTATCCCTATTTCACAGAGGAGGAAGCAGATACAGATAAGTAATTTACATGTGATCTCACAGATAGTAAGTGGTACAGCTTGAGTGCATATGACTCAAAGGGTAGAGGTTCTAGATTCTTAATCACTGTATTGTACTACTTCTCCCAATGTTATCGTACATGCCATTCCGTCTTCCTGGAATACCCTTCGTCCTTCTTCATCTAACTTCCACTCAAACTTTAAGGATCAATTTAAGCATGCCTTATTTTAGGTAGCCATGTTTGACATCAGCCTAATTTAATTGCTACTCATCTATGTCTCCATAGCGTCCTTTGCATTCCTCTATATCTCTCTGCTATAGCAGTAAATGTACCACCATTCTGTAAAATCCTTAAGGGAATGTTTAGTTTTATATTCCCAATGCCAACACAATGTCCAGAACAGTGTTGTCCAATAGAAATGAGAGCCACCTATGTAATCTTAAATATTCTGGTAGCCACATTCTTTAAAAGTAAAAGTGAAACTAATATTTTATTGAACCTAATATATCCAACATATTATTATTTCAATATGTAATCAATAAAAAGTATTAATAAAATTTGCGTTTTCCATTCTAAGTCTTTGAAATCTGGCATTTGTCTTACAGTTGCATCCCTTCTCAATTTAGACACTGTATTTTCATTGAAAATATTTGGTCTCGCATGCACACGTATGTTTATTGCAGCACTATTTACAATAGCAAAGACTTGGAACCAACCCAAATATCTATCAATGATAGACTGGATTAAGAAAATGTGGCACATATATATCATGCAATACTATGCAGCCATAAAAAAGGATGAGTTCAAGTCCTTTGTAGGGACATGGATGAAGCTGGAAACCATCATTCTGAGCAAACTATCACAAGGACAGAAAATCAAACACCGTATGTTCTTACTCATAGGTGGGAATTGAACAATGAGAACACTTGGACACAGGGTGGGAACATCACACACCAGGGCCTGTCGTGGGGTTGGGGGAGGGGAGAGGGATAGCATTAGGAGATATACCTAATGTAAATGACGAGTTAATGGTACAGCACACCAACATGGCACATGTATACATATGTAACAAACCTGCACGTTGTGCACATGTGTCCTAGAACTTAAAGTATAATAAAAAAAGAAAATATTTGGTCTCTATTTACATTTCATAAACTTTATAGTTGAAAAAAGAAGATTCACATTCCTAAGTTGTTCCAAACATACACAAAAGTTTTTCAATAACTGAACCGAGTCAATTTTTAAATTTATATTTAAATTTAATAAAATGGAATAAAAATTTTTTAAACTTCAGTCTCTCAGTCTCACTAGCCTGATTTCAAGTGCTCGGTAGCTACCTACAGCTAGTGGCTCCTGTGTTAGACAGAGCAGCACAGCCCTAGAACACAGTAGATCCTAAATCGATGTTTATTGAAGAAATTAATCAATGACAGTGTAGAAAATTCGCAGTGATTATGTCAGAATCAATAGTTCTCCACCCATTTTATCCCACACTCTCAAAAGGGCCAAGTTTTGTATCACCAAATGATATTCCTCTTACTTCTTTCTGAGCAGAAACAGTTTTGGAAATTAAGATCTTTTTCCAATTTTCCAGACTCGGCATTTCAGCAGCGTTTCTATTTGTACCAACAATGCCTTTCTACCTATTTTCCTTGCTTCTTAATAAGTTAACTTTGTGCAAAGGTCATTTTGTAGGTCAGTGTAATATTGTGCATTAAGGGCTTCTAAGTTTTATGGTATTATAAGAACTACTTGGTTTCCTTCTACTTTTCAGAAGGGAAAATCCTCAGAGCAATTTTCATCTAGAAGTGCCGCATTTAGGTTATTTCACAATTCCCCAACCCTGAGTCAAATATAGGTTTGTGTGTGAGCAGCAGTGTCTCTTGGCTAATCAAGAGCTTCTCCTTTTGCTACGCTCGGTGTTAGAGAAATGGAGAAAGTCAGCTGGGTTTAGAGATTAGGTGAGATACTCAGGCGTGTCCTTTGATAAGTCATAAATCATTTCTTGTTTAGAAAAGCACATGTTTAGACACCCATAAAATCTCCAAATGAATGGTGTTTTACATTTCCTTCAAAATCTCACTGGGAAAAGGTACTTCTGACTTTCCAAGTGAATAAAAATAATGACTCCTGATTACCATGTATGTTTAAACTGATTTGCAAAGCAAGTGAAAAAGAATCTAGTGAGTAGTGATAAGCATCTTTTAGACATCAGAAGATATACTGATGTAAAGGTCTGTATCATTTTATCGTATCTGTTGAGTTTCAAATGGTTATTACTCTGTGTGAATCTGTCTTTTCTATTTGTATTTACTTATTTTAGAATATCGATTTGTGAATATTAAATTCCTAAGTTTTCCAGCAATCCAGTGTTTGTTTTGGATATCCAGCCTGGATGCAGAATAGCTGCAGAAAGTTATCACAAATTGATCTCTATATTCTGTTTCCAAGTGGCAATTGTCAAAAATTTGGGGTTATCGGCTACCCCTCCCACCCCCAAGAAGTTCCTTGTACTTCCGCTTTCAAAACACTCACGTCATTGTTCAGTGCCTGACTTCTCTAATAAAATGTAACCAACCGCAAAGATAGGGACTATGTCTTTCCTGTTTACTGGTGGATTCTCAGTATCTAGCACCATGACCAATGTTAATAGATGATGAATCAGTTCCAGTTGTTACCTCTTCACATTGGGACAAAAGTCCTTGCAAGTATTCTGCTGCAATTTGTATAGATTCAAGCCAAATATGTCTCAAAACGATATTACAGATGATCTCTTTGTTGTTCCTCTGACAATTTCTCTCCCCGCTGCATTGCTTAACTTGATTGACAATGACCCCTACTACTTATAACATGTGCCTTTTAGGTAGTGCACTTGGCACTACACTTTATGTGGTAGTTTTATGATGCTAAAGACTATTTGCTGTGATGATGCTGTGTTCTCACGTGGCATACCCAGATTTATTTTTGCTGGTGACGAAAGGCAGGTAGTTAACCTTGAAAATAGGTTAAAATTTGAAAGGCAGCAAATCTTAGGGCTAGAATTTATAATTTATCTTTAAGGAATCTTGAAACCAGATTTGAAGGAAGGGACATAGGCTAGAAGTACAGAAATCTGGGTTCTGCTCCAGCACTGATGTTAAGAGCAAGTTGCTTTGCTTTTCTGGACCTTAATTTTCTCTTCTGGAAAATGAATAGATTAACTGGAACAAAGAAGGAAAATATGTGAATGGCTTCCGTTTCTGTCTTGTTTGCCAGTGAACGACATGGCTAGTCAGTCAGTACTGTATCAGAACACTTCTCAAGGCAATGCTCCAGGTAGCTACCACTCACTAATGAGAGTTAGCACATAGGTAAAACCTCTTTGTCATCTCTAGGCTACTTCATGTTTAAGATACTCTCCAGCTTTAAAATTCTAATAACTCTATTAAATAGACTGAAATTTAAGAATACGAGAATAATCATCCCTTACCATGAGGAGACAGTCTGAGGAAAAAATAATGAGAACAAATAACCCTTGTCTTTTACTACAATTCAGGACTGCCATGAAGAGCCGTCCAGATTGTGAAACATGCAACTCATGATGTGAATGGTGCTTCTGTGTTTTTCTCAGTGTACAACTTGCACAGCTGTTCATGGCCCTCTGCTTCCACAAATTCATTTCTAAATAGCTGTACCTCAGTTCTTTGACTTCTAGTATGTGTAATTTAATACACATTTCTAGATTTATGATATATAAAACATATCTCCACGAAGGAAAAATGTAATAGCCCATGCTTTTCATTATAATAGAATTTTATGAAACAATTTCTTTTAAAAACAGAAACATATGTACTACTACTTCACAGGACATTAGCCCTTGTATATAAATCAATAATACAAAAAATTCAAATTACCAAGGATTAGAAAAGACTGCTGTGGGATATCTTCTGATGCAACCATACAGTTATTTATCCATTTCTTTTATGAATATTTATTGATGTTCCAAACATTAGGCTAGACACTAGAGACACATCAATAAATAAAGGAAATAGGTTTGATCTCTATCTTCTTTGATATGTAGTTTAGTGGGGGAGGAAGGAAATTAAACAAGTAACTACTACAGGTTGAACATCCCTGATCCAAAAACCTGAAATCCAAATGTTCCAAAATCCTAACTGTTTGAATGCTGACATGACATCACAAATGGAAAATTCCACAGCTGACCTCATGTGACAAGTCACAGTGAAAATGCAGGCACACCACATAGAGTTTATTCAGCATCCCCAAGGGAAAGAAGATCTTCTCAGCCCCCGTTGGCTGCGATATATCTTTTCCACCCACACCCAGATTCCCTCATACAAGCAAACCCACAAAAGGTAACAAAAATGGCACATGTGCAGGCTAGATGCAACAACGGCAGGTACCCTACACTGTCCGGCATGGGGCCAAAACCTGCATGCATTAATCACTGTGTTTGCTGGTATGTTCTCTGGTGGTGTCAAGATATTGTTGAAAATGCCCTAAAGGCCTGCATGATATCCATAGGGTAATGCAAATATTCCAAAACCTGAAATTTGAAATACTTTCAGTCGCAAGTATTTTGGATATGAGATATTCAACCTATAGATGGTAAGGGTATTACTATGATAGTGCTACGGGAGTACATCAAGGTAATTGACCCTGGCTTGGCAGGATACAGAAGGCTTTCCCAAGGAAGCCTTACCTCAGCTGAGACCTGAAGAGAAGCAGGAGTTAGACAGGTCAAGTTGGGGATTTGGAAGAGGTGGAGTCCCAGCAGATGGAATACTATGCATAAAGGCCTGAAAGTGAGAAAGTCATGTTATTTCAAGGGACTAGAGGAAGCTTAGCAAACTGGAGGCAGGAAGATAGCTTCAGCACGCTACTGAAATTGTCCAGGTGAGTGATGATGATAGTGTAGACTAAGTTGTGATACCTAGGTATGTGAGCGGAACCTATGCAGAAATGTTCTAGGCTAGAGAATCTTTAATTGGTTAATTATCAGTATATAGGTAATTAAAACCTTGTAAGGGTTTGAAATGGTTCAGAGTAAAGTTTGTAGATGAGAATAGAAGAGGGCCTAGGAGTGAACCCAGGAAAACAGCAAAATTTCAGGGGTAAGTAAAGAAAGAAAAATAAGCTTTCAGTGGAGACAGGGACATTTTCAGTTCAGTAGATAGGAGACAAACTAGGTTCGTGTGATGTCACAGAATCCAAGGGAAGAGAGGTTTTCAAGAAAAGGTAACATTTAGAGGTGTCAAATACTACAAAAGCATCATGAAAGATAAGACGAAAATATATCCTATTAATTTAGCAACAAGGAGGGTATTGACAACCTTTATGCAAGTAATTTCAGTGTTGATTATGGAGAACTCAGTAATTACTTGGTGGTAAATAAAGAACCAAGATTGCAGTAGGTTAAGGCATTGTTGAGAATTGAGAAAGTCGGGGAGCAAGTGTAAAACAATTATTTTAAGACTTTTGGCTGTGATGGGAAGAGAGAAAGGGCCATAGTAGCAGAAGATGGATGTAGGGGCAGGAAGAACACACTCTTAAAAGGGTAGTGACTTACACATGTTTAAATGGCAATGAGAAGAAGATGGTAGAGAGGGAGAGGTTGAGGATGCAGGAAAAATTAGAGATAATCAATAGCACAGGTACTTGAGAAGGCAGAAAGATGAAATTTAGAAATTAGCTTCAGATAGGAAGGAAAGTACAGCTTCTATTACAACATCAGGGGAGAAGGGAAGGAGGATGGGCATAGCTACTGGTAGTTTTGTAAGTTTGGTGAAAGGTTAAGGTAGGATTGTTGTACTGGATTTATTTTTTATTGAAGTGGAAGCTGCAGCTAAATGCCCAGTGATGAGGAAGGTGTTGGAGTCTGAGATTTAAGGTGAGTGGCAATTTGAAATAGCTGCTCTAGGATACTATTTAACAGAGAAAATGTTGAGTACACAATCAGTGAGCAGTTTTAAGTCCACTCTCTTCTGTTTGCAGTTTCAAGTACATTTCATTGCTTCTAAGTTTATGAAAACTGTTTCAGAATCTTCTTCTGCTTCTTATTTCTGCCTCTTTTCCTTCTGTTTTCTCACCTCCCCAGTTTAAACCGTCCCTAATTTTTTACAATTAAATATACAGCAACTGCCATGAAATCTACTGAGAAAAGATACTGCAAAATCAGTTTGGGTTTGGGTTCATTAGCTTACTTATTATTATCAATCCTAGGCCACTAAGCAACCTTGCATAAAATGAGGGGATTCTAGTGGAGAAGGATAGTTTTCAATTATCTCATTAATTTCGGGCCATGTGGCTAGTCCAAATAGATATTATAGGCCAAGAAAAGCCTATCTTGAGATTTTTAACTCCCAGGATAGGTTTTCTACCTAATCAAAGGAACCTAATAACTATTCAATCTCTTCTTAAATGGTTTGGTTTTCTGTGCAGTTTTACCTTTTTAGCTGATTTTCTAGGTGTTAAATTAAGAAAAGTCTCTCAGATGCTTGTTCATCATGTACTAGGATCCCCGATGTGTTCAGAGTTGTCCAACTTTCAAAGGGGCTTTGCATTCAGAGTACCTAATCTAAACCCTGATATCATTCTTTTATAACAGAAAACCCCAGATTAGACTGGGACGGTGTCTGTCATGTTCATCACTGCATCTCCCTCAGTATTTGTAGAATGAATGAATGAAGGGACAATGGCAAACTATAGTCCTACCATCACACTTTTGGTAGTGAGGAGAACTGCTGTAACTTGGAAAATTGGAGGGGGAAAAGGTGGTTAAAACAATCATACAGTAAACTGGGCTGCTATCAAGAGAAACCAGTGCTCTATTATCCAGGTACATACCAAGGTTACTCGCTGCTTGACTCTTATTATTAGCCTTCTTTGATGTTCTCCGGTACTTGATGTCTTTCATAACTAATCAATGTATTAATGTATCTGGTCATTTACTCGATAACTTTTATTGAAAACAAAAGCAGCTGCATACCAGCTATCAAGCTGAAAGCGGGAGATACAGCCGCAGACAAGGCAGATACGGTCCCAGCCCTTAGGAGCTCCCAGAGTAGCAGGAGGCGTCCCCTTCCAGTGTCTTCTCTCTGCTTTTCTTCAAAAGGGAAAGGCCGATGTGTATAATATACCATATCTCTTTGAAGTCCTCTGATTATGGATTTTATATTTAAACCAGTTCTTCATCCATGACTTTATAAATTGAAAATCCAGGATTTTGCTGTGTTGTTGTGTTCTTGTTTTGTTTTGATGTCCCTGTTTTCTCTAGATACAACTAGAAATGTCTAGGAAGAAATTTTTGGTTAGTTCGGGAGCCCCACAAAGCCATTTTTATAAACATAAAATCTGTATTAAATATCAGGTATGAAATACAGGTGGAATGAGTCATTTCTCCATAAAAGAAAATTTAAAGTCAATTTCAAGAAAGTGAATTGTTTCCCGTTTGCATTACTGACAGATGCAGAAACTTTAATCGTCATTTGCTAAGAGGGATATGGCAGATAATACACAATAGATGTCTTAGCAACATTCACTCGCATTCTTTTTTTTTTTTTTTTTTTAAGAAATCTTTCTTTCAAGAAGCTATTCTAGGATCTTTCTCATGACAGTGTCCTAGTTCTTATCTTTGCTACACACAGGCTCACAAAGTGTTTTCTTTGAAGGGCATTTTGTTATTGGCCCTCTTTTTATTTTTCTTTTCCTTAGCAAACAGAACTGAAGGTGTTTACTCCCCATGGTGAGAGGGCACCTGGGTGCACAAACAGTGGTGTGAACCACCGGCTTTTCTCTGCTTTCCGTTCCCTGAATGTAAGAAACAGATGCAGTGATCAATTCACCGCGTGCCGTGAACCCCAGGCAGAAAGAGAACGTCGTGTCACAGACCTTTTATTACTTGGAGAGAATGAGCGGGAAGAAAGGCTGCCTCTGCGCTACTGAGACCCTTTTGCCCTTTTTTGACTGCTATAGGTTCATCTATCCTAATTTGTCTCCAGCTGTCCCAGTTTATCCCTCTTCTTCTTGTGTTGCTTTACTTTACTTTATTTTATTTTATTTTATTTTATTTTATTTTATTTTATTTATTTTAGAGACAGAGTCTTGCTCTGTCACCCAGGCTGGAGCGGAGTGGCATGATCACAGCTCACTGCAGCCTCAAACTCCTGAGCTTAAGCAATCCTCCTCCTTTAGCCTACTGAGTAGCTAGGATTACAGGTGTGCACCACTATGCCCAGCTAATTTTTTTTTTTTTTAAATAGAGTCTCTCTCTGTTACCCAAGCTACAGTGCAGTGGTGTGATCTCAGCTCACTGCAACCTCCACCTCCCAGGTTCAAGCGATTCTCCTGCCTCAGCCTCCCGAGTAGCTGGGATTATAGGTGCCCACCACCATGCCCTGCTAATTTTTGTATTTTTAGTAGAGACAGGGTTTCGCCATCTTGGCCAGGCTGGTCTCAAACTCCTTTAACTGTTTTTTATTTTTATTTTTAATTTTTAAAACATATTGTAGAGATAGAGTCGTGCTACGTTTCCCAGGCTGATCTCAAACTCCTGGCTTCAAGCAATACTCCTACCTCGGCCTCCCAAAGCACCTGGATTACAGGCATGAGCCAGTGTGCCTGACCCTGTAATTATTAATAGCATCCTGGACACTCTCAAAAGTGTTCAGGTTTGGACAAGGAACTATAGGATCACCCTAATTACATGAGATTAAGAGTAGAGACCTTGACCACCAGAGATGGTCAATACTCACCATATATTTTCTTCCTGATGTTAGAACCTGGTACTTCTGGGAAATGAAATTGTACATGAGATATATGCAGAATGGGTGAAGGGAGCGAAAAGATTTAAAAAATTAAGCTCGATTTATTGAGTGCCTCGAGTGCTCTCAGTACTGTTCCAGGTGCTGACAGCAGAGAGGTAAGTTCTGTTGTCCAGTGTTCACCTCACACGTGCAAGCCAGGTTTGAAAACACACTGTGTTTCCTTACTATCCCTCCACCCCTCCACATGACTATACATATGTATCAAGTTTGTGATATTTCACTACTGGGCTTCTTTTTATTTGGAAATTTAATGTCAGTGTATCATGTTTTAATTAATAGGACATCATGTTATGAAACTGTTGAATCAGATATTTTCCCTAGGCATCAAATTAGTTGTCAGTGGAAATTTGACATCTAGATATGAGGGACAAAAGAGATGAGAAAAATAATAGTAAAGTGTTTCTAAAGGATGCTGATATACTGTTGTTATTCTAATGCATTGTTACAACCTCAAGTGTCTTGTAAAGTATGTTCTTTAGAAATAAAATAAATAAAACAAGACATCTGTCCATAGGTACAACTCCACTTGCCTTCCTCACTTCCTATCGTTCTGTGATGGGAAATCTCTGCCGTGACAAAGAACCATGTTAAGAAAACCATAAAGTTGTATTGTTTGTAGATTTATTTAATGACTAAAGGAAGATATTGCAAGTAGTAGAAACAAATAGAGGAGGTGGCCCTGAAGGTCAATATAACAGAGTTCACTGCAGAAAAGAGAAACTACTCTAGGTACGTTAGACACATATCAAAGTTTTGGAAAGGCTAAAGTAGCAGGTTTTAGACTTGGCTTCGAGGACAGATTTCTAAAACCATATAGAACTGATCCAATAAGAAACTACCATCTCCGGGGTACCACCGAAGCAATGATTTCAAGAACATACTTTGTAAATGTGAACTGGGAACCAGGAGGTTGAAATCTAGAGGCTACCACTTTTGAAGCTGCTGTTAGCAACTGCCCTTCTCCAGCCAGGAAGCTGGAGAATGAACTTTGGAACTCTGATGTAGGAAATCTCATGTTTCTTTCACTAAGCTCACCAACAGAAACAGCCAAAAGGGGCAGAAAGGTGACCTACACCTCACTTCCACCTTCCAGATCTCTCACAAGTATACACATTTGGCAAAACGTTGCCAGATTTAGCAAATAAAAATAATGCATGCAACATACTTACACTAAATAAAAAAAGATTGTGTAGAAAATTTAAATTTAAGTGGGTGCCTTGTATTTTATCTGACAACCCTGACTTATTATATCCTAATTCATAATCAGAACACTAGCTGCATGGAAGTCTGGCAAACACAGTTTTTAATTTCCAACGTGTCCAACTGGAAGGATGGTAAGTAGATTCAGGTGAGCCAGTTCATAGTATTAACCAAAGTAGATTGCCTACCAAGAATAGCTAAAGCATTTCTGCCCTCAGACGCTTATGCTACCATCTGAATATTTTTACTTTGCTTTCGTATATTCTTGGAAATCCTATCAATCTATGATTCAGATTGGTTTGGTTTAACTCAGCTTCCTCCCTTTTTTTTGGAGACAGGGTCATACTCTGTCACCCAGGCTGGAGTGCAGTGGCACAATCATGGCTCACTGCATCTTCGACATCCCTCAGGTGATCCTCCCTCCCACCTCAGCCTCCCAAGTGGCTGGGACTACAGGCACGTGCCACCACACCCCACTACTTTTTGTATTTTCTGTAGAAACAGGGTTTCACCACATTGCCCAAGCTGGTCTCAAATTCCTGGGCTGAAGTGATCTACCCACCTTGGCCTCACAAAGTGCTGGAATTACAGATGTGAGCCACCATGCCCAGCCCCTCTTTTTAAAATACAAAAATCTCCCAGAATGTGAAAGTTGTCAGGCTATACTCTGGGAATAAGATTTTCAACAGATAGGAGAGAATGAGGATTAAAACATAAGGAACTTTGGGAGTAGAAAATACGGGCACCAGGAGGTGGAAGGAGAGGGCAGATGCCCATTTATATCTCCTTTGTTTGGTGTTGGACAAATCCAGGTCTTAAAATAGGAATTATTTATTTTCCATACTTCTTGACTCTTTCATATCCCAAAAGATGCATATTTCCCAAATCATGTAACCCAAAGTCATGCTATCAAAATGATATAAATCATCCATGTTATAGGTTAAATAGCTATATATGTATATGCTGGTCTGAGACATGTATATGACTATTGTATCCGTGGAAATTTGAGTTTGGGGTTCTGGACCATTTATTTGCAAATGATTTTTGGTTAGAGAACTCTTTGTAAGTTGGGGATTGCTTTTGCTTATTTTATGAGTAAAGATCTCAAAAGGATGACTGCTAAATTTGCACTGTGCTAATTCACTATTTAGTGAGAAGAAATATTAGACTAGCTGTGAAAAGTAAAACTGCCTCTCCAAAAAGTCAAGGCTGATGAAAAACAGTCATACAAGCACAGTGCCGCTCTTCGGAAACATGGAAACACTTTTTCCTTCCCAGTTTTCCCTCAGATTTTCTCTTCCGCATTTAAAACACTTGGGTGGTTCAAGTTTCTAGGCTACTGACTGTAACAGCAACTCAGTAGCAACGGGAAGCAGTGGGATGTTGGGAGAAGTAATAGAGGTAGCTGCTACCCAAGTTATCCTGGAGGATTTTCCATGGCAATGAAATCAGGTAGTAGAAGCTTGGCTAACTGAGTGTAAGCAAACAGTTCTACTGAGAATGGTGTTGTCTTTTCAATCCGTTTATCTGTGATGGTGATAGTGGGAAGTAGGGGAATTTTTTGGCAGAAAATTTTATCCAAGGTTTAAGGAAGGTTATTTGGTTAAAAGAGGATATTGTTACAGTGAAGTCAAACTTTCCATTAGTTGTTTGCTGTAACAGCAAATTGAACACAGCATTTCACCGTCAACAAAGTGAATTTTACAGATTAACTTATGTGCCTCTTTTAAAATATATCAGATTTCTAAAGTGCTTTTATTTCAGAGGTATGGGAGGTTCACTTTCTCTTTGAAAGTGTACATTATTTTTCTAGTGTCTTACATCTGCCTACAAAGATGTTATTGTACTTGAAAGCACAGTAACTATTTGATGAGAATTTGTCAGCATCAGTAAATTAAAGTCCCTCGAATGATTTCTACTAATTACGGTTTAATTTCATACATTTAATGATATTTTATTTTAAAACACATGAGTTATTTCATAACTCCCAACATCACAAGGATAAATTTTATTCTACAAACAAAATATTGTGCTAAACGAAATAGTTCATTTAGGCAAAGAAAGGAGCACAGAAAATTAGTGGAACTCTCTGCTGTAAGTAATGTAGACATTACATGGCATATTGAGTCTCCATGAATATTGTCATGTTATGTTTTAAAAAGGTGATTGAACATATGGCATTTAAAAGTTCCAAGTCCTCTTTTAAATGCTTCAGAATCTATTATTTAATGATGATCTTGGATCTCAAAACTGATCTTTT
This sequence comes from Hylobates moloch, assembly GCF_009828535.3. Taxonomy (NCBI): domain Eukaryota; kingdom Metazoa; phylum Chordata; class Mammalia; order Primates; family Hylobatidae; genus Hylobates; species Hylobates moloch. The sequence goes on along the minus strand of NW_026652282.1, from coordinate 28,193,412 downwards.
GAAAGATTCTATTTGTCCCATGTGTTAATATGATTTGCCTATCATATGATATGATTATCTATCAATACTTAAAACCAGCAGCCAAGTGAAAAATCCGTTCATATCATTTAATGAATACTATGAGTCAGGATCTGGGTAGGCAAGCTATTTTCCGGTTTGGGAAGTTCCAAAGCTTAAAAATCTTATATCGATTTTACAGTGAAGAAGAAATAGTCTTAGCTACTTTTGAGGTTTCAAACATTGACTACTCAAGGAATATTTCCTTGCTTTCTCAGGCACCAGGCAGTTTTTCAGGAGCAAGCATTCATCCATTCAGGGAATTGTAACCTGTAGTTTCCACTTTTCTAGCAATGTCACTTAAAACTATGAGAATAGGCCATAGGACATAAGGAGCTCAGCTTCTCAGGGCAAGCACATCCTTTCAGCTTTCGCCTGGCCGTTTGTTAGTATTCACTTCCATGCTCAAGGAGTTTCTCGTTGCCTCTGAGGTCTAAGAGACAGAACGAAGGGAGAAGGGTGCAGAAGTCTAACTCATGTTCATGGACTTATCTCTCCAGTAAAGAGCTTGTTTTATCTTCTTTTATTTATTTATTTTTCTAATGAAGCCATTAGCCTCAAACAAAGCCATGGAATCTTATCAGAGTGAAACCGGGGTCATTCCATAGGCTGGCTGAGTGACAGCTCCACGGCATGTTGATGTATGGCCACTGCACAACAACGCCTTTGCCACAACACATCTGCCTTTTAATTACACTTTAAATCTCATTTGAAGAGATTTTATCATTATGGAAATTGCTCTGTAAATGTGCCCAGGATGAGACCCAATAAAAGTTTGCTGAGAAGAATTGAAGACAGAGGAGATGAATCAGCAGCTAAAACATTACCATCAGACAGAATTTTCTTGGCTGTAGGCAAAACAGCCCATGCAATAGCAGAAAATCTTCGTTGACCCAGAGGCGTATTTTCCCTAGAATTATTACGGGGCACTCTTGCCTGTAGCACTATCACTTCTTTGATAAGCTGAAGGAAGCGTTCTGCTCTCCAGCTCAGCGGGCCTTTTTCTCCCCAACCTCAGAGCCATCATTTGAATTTATAGTTGCCAAAATGAATAATACAATATTGCCCTTGTGTTCCTGCCTTCATGCATGCATGCAGAGCAGGGTTAAGGTTCTTTAAATGAAAGATTGCCTTCTATTCATGAAATAAAGAACACCTCTGCTTTCTTTCCAGAGTCATTTAAAAATATCTATACCGCTGGGCTATGGAAAGCACATAAGAAAGATTCTTAGGGTAAAGTCAAAATGCTCTTTTCTCTACAACAGGAATTGTCTCATATCTTTGTGTAGCACAGCTGATTTGAAGTTTTCTTTTGAGCACATTCTTAATTATCTTTTCCTTTGATCTTGAACTGTTTCCCTGGGCTACCAGACAGACAGCCTAGAGCCCTACCTCCGCTTTCCTCGCTTTCCCCGAGGTGCAAACTGCTCCGTCCTTCCACAGGCAGGCCCCTGGCTGAATGCACCCTTTTCTCCATGGTTACCAACCCACCTCTCTGTTATTTGTCATTTCCCAAGTGAATGGCAGGTTAAAATGGGAAAATGTCAGGTTATCTGAAGGTGGTTAGAGTGAAATGAATTTCCTCATTGCACCCAAGAACTGTCCTTTGACAGGTGTCCTTCCCCAAATCGGGTCATTTTGTCCGTAGGCTCACTGTGAGTAATTCTAAGACAACTAAAGAAGTAAAATCACATTTTGGTGCCATTTTCCAATGTATTCTTCTTCCTGGAGGTTCTCCTTTAAAATGGTACTGGAAGGATACATTGTCTTCACTAATCCATTGTATTTCTTGGAGGTGGAGGTGGAGGTGGCAGTAGCAGAAGCCCATGAAATAATAGGTCATATTTTGTGTTTATACATATTTCTGCAGGTTTTTGAGGAGAAGATCCATCATTCTTATAAAGGCATTCATGACCTCCGGAAGATTAAGGGCTGTTATGCTAGAACAGTGTTTCATTCTCAAAATGGGGTCTCTGGACTAGCAGTATCAGCATCACTTGGGAACTTGTAAGAAATGCAAATTCTTGAGTTCTACCCCAGACATACAGAATCATGACCTCTGAGAGTGGAGCCCAGCAGCCTGTGTTTTAATAAGCCCTCCGGGTGATTCTCAAGCTCACTCAAGTTTGAGAACCACTGTACTAAGGGAACTACTGATGCATGATGCAAGTTCACGCTCACAGGCACGTGTGAATGACACAAAGAACACAGACGCCTGAGAGAGCAAGGAAGAGAACATAGACTGTCTGACTCCCTGCTGGGCCTTCTTTACCGCCCCTATTTCAGGCTACCATGCCCATAAGTGGATGACATGTACCCCCCGACAAAGGTCAACACCACTCTCCCTTCCACACCCTATCACTAAGTCTTAGCCTATGTTAAACTGCTCATATCTCCTTGGAAATTCAACGCTTTAATAATAGGTGGTATTATCACCCCCATCTTCTTCTCTAAGCCAGAAACCCTACTTGCCTCCCTATATGTTATCCTCGCATTCAGTCAGTCTCTAAGTTGTATTCATGATCTCTCAAAAATATCTCCCTTTTTCTTATCCTGTGTCTATTACCTCAGTTTAGACCTCCATATTCTCTTGCTCAGACTGTCATAACATCCTTTTAACTGTTTCCCCTGGCTCTAGTGTTCTTGCCTCTAATGTACCTTTTCACTGCCACCAAGATGATGTTACCAAAAAATCTTAAACAGATTAGACATCTTCACAGGATAAAGTCCAAATCTTTAGCTTGATATACAAGCCCCTTCATAATCCAGGCCCTCCTTCCTGTGCAGCTATATATATATATATAGAGAGAGAGAGAGAGAGAGAGAGAAATTTTGATCTTACCACTCTGTCTCTCTTCCCGCCATGGGTCTTCCCCTCTTCCCCCCAGAGTTACTTAGCTCTGATATGTATTCTTATCTCATCTTATCTTCAACTGTGTTCATGTTCTTCCCACTGCTTCAAATTTCACTCTCCCACTTCTCCCCTGGCCAGCTGCTACTCATCCCTCAAGACCCTGATCAAATATCATCGCTTGTATGACGTCATCTGCAAATCCTGGGGGGCAAGGCTAATTGTTATTTGTTCCCACAGGGCTGTGTTCCAGTTTAACATTATCGCATGTTATTTTGGTTCATTTATTTGCTTAAGACTTTTTCAGAAGGCTATGGGCTCTTTAAAATAGAGAACTTACATCTTGTAGTTTTAAGAGTATTTTTAGTAAAAGTTTAGAGTGACCCCCATCTTTCTGCCAGCCCGCAAAAGGAAAACATCAAAAAGTGAATGTGTAAAAGGAAGAGAACTCTGACAAAACCAGGCAGAAAGGTTTTTCAGCAAGTCTTTTTATTTTCTATTCGCGATAACATTCATAACTAGGCATTATCCACATTGGTTTCTCATTCTCCTGTTGGTGAATATTTTTCTGCTAAATTTAAAACCGTATCACAAACTCAAGCAGAGATTTACAACATTGCAACAGCTTTTCTACCCCTGCCTTAGAAGGGTGGATCAAAAACATTTGTCCATGGTAAAGCACTATGGACATGACTTGGTTAACAATTCTCTGTTTTGGTCACCATGAGGCTTCTTCGTTTATACTCAGGGTCAGCGACAATGATGATATGCAGCTACAATTTCTCTTTTCTTACTCAGGGTGTTCTGAGGCAGATTTCCACTGTTCTTTAATCGTTATTAAGATGTAGTCCAGGTGCAGTGGCTCACACCTATAATCCCAGCACTTTGGGAAGCTGAGGCACGTGGATCACATAAGGTTAGGAGTTCGAGACCAGCCTGGCCAACATGGTGAAACCCTGTCTCTACTAAAAATAAAAAAATTGGCCGGGCATGGTGGCAGGTGCCTGTAATCCCAGCTACTCAGGAGGCTGAGGCAGGAGAATCGCTTAAACCCAGGAGGCGGGCAGAGGTTGCAGTGAGCCGAGATCATGCCATTGCACTCCAGCCTGGGCGACAAGAGCAAAACTCTGTCTCAAAAAAAAAAAAAAAAAAAATAAGTTCTCATGTAAAAAATCTTATAATGTAAAATAATCTGTAAAGTCATCCTCTTATCTGTTCTAGTTCTTCATAAGACTTATATAACATGTCATATGGGCATGGAAAGGCCTAAGCCTTCACAAACCTTGCTCTTTTGGGGATGATTTTCCAAATGTACTCATTCTCAGTTGAAAAGAGCATTGCGGCCGGGCGTGGTGGCTCACGCCTGTAATCCCAGCACTTTGGGAGGCTGAGGTGGGCGGATCACGAGGTGAGGAGATACGAGACCATCCTGGCTAACATGGTGAAACCCCATCTCTACTAAAAATACAAAAAATTAGCCGGGCGTGGTGGTGGACACCTGTAGTCCCAGCTACTCGGGAGGCTGAGGCAGGAGAATGGCGTGAACCCAGGAAGTGGAGCTTGCAGCGAGCCGAGATCGCGCCACTGCACTCCAGGCTGGGCAACAGAGCAAGACTGTCTCAAAAAAAAAAAAAAACCCAAAAAGAAAAGAGCATTGCGTCATTGCATCATGGCACAAGGACACAAAAAATACCCTGGACCTGCTTCAGTGAGATGGTCTAAGGGTCTCTAGCATCTTCTGAACTGAACTGAATGCTTTGGGAAGAATTAATAGATACACGATGTATATTAGTTCGTTTTCACACTGCTATAAAGAACTTCCCTGAGACTGGGGTAATATATTTAAAGAAAAAGAGGTTTAATTGACTCACAGTTCTGTATGGCTAGGGAGGCCTCAGGAAACTTATAATCATGGTGGAAAGCAAAGGGGAAGGAAGCACCTTCTTCACAAGGCAGCAGGAGAGAGAGAGAAAGAGTGAATGGGAAGAGCCCCCTATAAAACCATCAAATTTCATGAGAACTCATTCACTATCACATGGGAAAACAGCATGGGGGAAGCCACCCCCATGATCCAGTCACCTCCCACCAGGTCCCCTGGGATTACAGTTCTAGATGAGATTTGGGTGGGGACACAAAGCCAAACCATATCACAATGGAAAGCTCATGAATGGGTTCTAAGAATGAGGAAACGTCCCTTAGCATTTTGCCTACTTTTTTTTTTTTTTTTTTTTTTTT
>NW_026652282.1:28143659-28188199 GCF_009828535.3 Hylobates moloch | reverse complement strand
TTTTCTGTTGAGAAGGAGTCTCGCTCTGTCGCCCAGGCTGGAGTGCAGTGGCGCGATCTCGGCTCACTGCAAGCTCCGCCTCCCGGGTTCACGCCATTCTCCTGCCTCAGCCTCTCCGAGTAGCTGGGACTACAGGCGCCCGCCACCACGCCCGGCTAATTTTTTTGTATTTTTAGTAGAGACGGGGTTTCACCGTGGTCTCGATCTCCTGACCTCGTGATCCGCCCGCCTCAGCCTCCCAAAGTGCTGGGATTACAAGCGTGAGCCACCGCACCCAGCCTGCCTACTTTTCATTTATGACATTTTTTTCCCAGCAAATATGCCAAATGTTACCTACCTTTACATCAATGTCCATATGCATATCCCCTGTCTTCCTCCTTTTCCTCATACATTAGCAAAAGAATAACTTTGTTTTCTCCCCATCACCATTCACCCTATTGTATAAGAGAAGAAAAGCAAAATAGGATGAAAGAACGGTCTAGGCACACGCACAAAAGTTACACTCTCCAGAAGAAAGAATTTGCTCTACTTGGTAGTAGACAGAAATTAACTCACCGAAGATCACCAGAGAATCAGATCCAATTATATCAGCAGGACTTTAGTTTACATCATGGTACTAGAACCTTCTTTAACATTCATAACTTATGAATACCTAGAAATAGTTTTAAGGTTAATATCTCTATGCCATAGGCTAAAGAGTACCCACAAATGAATACAGTTGTGTCTGATGAGTATCAGTGATTATTTTGGAAATTGTCCTGCTATTTAAAATGAAAAAAATAGAAATGTCTTAGATTTTCATATTATTAACCTATTCTAAACAATTACATCGGCGTAGGGTTGTTTTGTGGTTGCATGGGAGTATTATGAGGTTTTTGGGGGGGAAAGTGGGGGATGGAATGAAGTTGTTGTTTGCATTTACAACCCTAATAATTAAAACAAGCCAGAGGAAATTAGCTACATGGCTGTTGTGATTTCTAGTGTATGATCAAAAATAATTATGGCACTTTGCCATATGTTCTTGCCTTCTTCTTACATATTGCTATTGGGAAAAGATGAGACTTGACATTAACTAATTGCTTTTTTCTAATATACAACCTTGAACCACAGTGATTCTCTAGAGGACAAAAAATAGCTTAGTGACAAAGAGATTCCAGAAATAAGAGCTTTTCGAGCTTTTAACTCTATATATAATATAGACAAATAGCACAGATTAATATAACCAAATATGTATTGGTCCATGGGAAGAGAGTTACCTATTTGAAGAATAGGAATGTATTGTGTTCATTTAGAACCATTCAGAAACATCAATGATATTAGTTCTGAGTTGACTAAGGATAGGTTTTTAAAAACAATACCTAATTGGAAAATTATTCAGTTGCTGACCATTCCTATCAGAGCATCACAGTGCTCTGAAACTAAATATCTCACAGATGCCTTAATGAGTTATTATAATTATGTTGCTGTGATACATGTGGCCCAAGTCAGAAGTCACTTGCTTTGTATTTAATGGATGGGGAAGACATTGGAGCTTGGAGGGAAGAGAATAAAAAGAACCTAGTTTCAGAAAGATCTATGCTTCAACCCTGCTTCTGCCACATAACAACAACTCTATGATTTGTATAAGTTACTTTACCTCTCAAAGTCATGGTTTCCTCAATAGGGGATAAAGAAGGCCTATTTCATAGAGTTGGTGTAAAGGATTTATAAGGGCTATAAGTATTAGTTCCTGCCCTGTTTCATCCCCCTACCCTACCCCCACCCCTCATCATGGCTCTGCAATAATAAATATGTCTCAGAGTTGGAAAGACCCATCTGGTCTTTCTCAGATAAGGGTAGTTTTCTTCAAACAGACTGATTCCTGCACATAAAATATAATATAAAACCAAAAGTACCTTCAACATTGTAGACTTTTCACATGTGGCTGTCTCTGTGACTTAAATGTACAATCTAGAGTTTGCATGTTAAGGTCTTTCGAGATTACTGTGGGCACTGATCTGAAAGATGTCTCATGCGGGAAATGCTCACCCAATGATGAGCACTGAAGCTGTATAGCAATATCAGAAATAATATTGCAGCACAGCGTTTTATATGGATTTTAGATACAGTATTAAAAAAGAAAACTCAGCCTGTCTTAAGACTTGTTTTCTCTTTCAACACCAGAATTAAAAGGCGTGCCATTGTAAACTCTATGTGCAGAGCCAATTGAATATCAACATCAGTTCTCCACTGGGTCCACGGCTTCTTTTTAAAAATATCTGAAGCAGTGTTACTCTACCCACCTTTTCTCAGGAAATTGTGTCCTTTAGAACTCACACCCATATAGTTTAGGAATGCTTGATAGGGTATATTTTAGGTGGGAGTCACCTGTGCCTATATGGAGCTTTGATGTCAATGCCCTTGTCATTTGGTGTCAATGGTTTTGTCATTCTAATTTATTTGGCCCCAGGGGATGTGTGTGTGTGTGTGTGTGTGCGTGCGTGTGTGTGTTTGAAACACAGCGTATGTATTTTTTTCTTACTCCTTGAGAAATAGAACTTTAAATAACATTTCTATCTTTAAAATGTACTTGTGAATAGTTATCACTTTCCTGAATTCTACCTTCCAAAGGTAGGACAAGAGAAGGATGGAATTAAATCACACATGCAGCTATTTTTATAACTCATGAGCACTCGATGGTAGCATCCCTCTTCTTTACCTTCTCTCTGATTCTGGAGCCACTGCTGTTTTGGTTCCTGAATGGCTGGGACTGCCTGTCCGCTAGACTTTCTGCCTTGACTCTGACCCTGCTACATTTACCCCAAACACCATCCTCCCAATAATCATTACCAAATACTATTTTCACAATGTTACACCTTTACACAAGAAACACAGTAGAATATTATCCTTATAGAATCAGATATAATCTCCAGGCTGCATTCTAAGCTCTCATTGGCTACACTGTACCCTTTGAACCTGAACTTCCTGAGAACTACCTCTTAGCTCCTGCCTGTAGCTCTGGCTCCCATCTTCATGCACTAGGTATTCATTTTCTTTTGAACGGCCTCATGTCTTCTCTGCTAGCAGGATTGGAGTCATGGCAGAAAGTGAGATGGGGACTAGAAGGATGCAACATTAATGAAACCTCACGATAAGGTTAGGCATTGGGTTAGGTACTTGGTTGGTCTACTCACATCATCTCATCTAATCTTTGCCAAAACCTTAAAAGGTGGGTATTATTGGCCCTACTTACAGACATACAATAGGTACTTAATGCATGTTTTTGTGATAAGTAAATATTCAGAGAATTGTTGCGTTGTGACTGGAAGAAAAGAAACTGGGAAAAACAAGACGTGGATGAGAAAGATACCTCTCATCTTACTTCCGACCTAGTATATCTTAAATGAACTCGTCAGTTTTAAAAAGTAATTTTAAGAATGGAGTCAGAGGATCAGACAAGGAGAGAAAGCATCACGTATTACCAGAGTTCGGGATTGCTTAAGGCGGTTTGACAAATGGGATTTTGCTCGGTTTCCTCCGGGGGTAATCCACCCTAGGCCAGGCTTTTTTAAAGATTAGATTTTGAAATAAAGCTTTGCACTTGGGAATATACTGAGGCAAGAGACCATATCCCTTCTCTCTGCTGAGAGAGCATATCCCTTCTCTCTGCTGTTGTAGTGCTTAAGTGTGAGAATTTTCGAATGAGATATGAAAGCAAAGACAACAAACCCTGCAGGATAATAGTCTCTGAGGACTTTAATAACCGCCATTTGTAAAGCAAAGCCTGTGGACTCCTAAATCCACAGCTGCTCGTTTAAGATGCAACGCAATGCAGTGGACCTGAAAACATACTCCTTATCTACCTAGGGCAACCAGGCTCCAAGCCAAACAGCAGTCCTCAAATTAACTCTTGTTTCTCTTGGGACGACAACTCTGCTGCTTTTAAAGGTGTTGCATGGCCACATATAAAATAAGAAGGAAAAACACAGTCACACCCTCTTGTGAATCTGTATCCAACTGCATTTTCTGATCTAGTCAGGAACCTCCGGTGGTTAGATTAGAATCCTGATAAGGCTAAGACTGTGGGTCCAATTTCTTCCTATGGATTCTTCACAAAAGATTTGTTAGGAAAGATCACTTTGAGTCTTTGTTTTTTGGCTTGTTTTAATTCCCAATCCATAATAGACTGATACTTTTGTAACACGCAATAAAAATGAATTATTTTAAAAATTACAAATACCAGACATGCAAAATTTAAGCCCATGCTTTTTATTTTTAGATTGCTGTACACGTTTCTAAAGATTGACTCTCAATTTCTGTTCTTAGGTCTTCATAATAGAATATCTGTTTCTGTGTGTGTATATGTGTGAGTGTATGCAAGTGTGCTCCAAAAGCTCTACTATTTAGAGCTCATGTTTAATGAGTCATTTTGGATAACCAGTCTAACGGAGTTCTACTTTCATATAATTGTTTTTGTTTTATTTTTATTTAAATCATTAACACCTTTTCAAAACAACTGTATCAAATAAAAGTCATTTGGTCATTTGAAGCATTTACGTACGCTGCTTTCTTCTTAAACAGATTTTATTGAATGTAAATCTGCTTTCCCTGGCTAATTCAGCATCATCATCATGAGCATTAACTATTTTGCTTCACTATAAAACGAGGTGATGCCTTCAAGGGGCTGCTAATGCATGGAGAGCTGTTAGTTTCCACACTGTGTGACCCTGGTCAATTACGCGTGCCCATGGCTCCTTTTACACCTTTCTGATTCTCTGTAAGGTGTCACTTCTTCCTACTCTCAATTTAGCCACTTAGGATAATTTCTTTCCTATTTTGAATTGTATGTTCCTGACCTTCTACATTCTTAGAAATCAGACCACTTTTTTCCCCATCAAGCTAATTTAAATTAGATAAAAATTATCAGTAAGGAGGAACTAATGGCCTTATAATTATTCATATACTAACTGCTTTCAGAAAAGCCTAGAGATGATCTGTCTATAATAAAATTTTTAAGGAGATTTGATCACTTATTGTTATTCTTTCTACGCCATTGTGTTTGTTTCCTTACTTCTCAGCTATATTAAAATAGGGAAGTTTTCATTTGCTGAGTCCTATTTTAGAGACCAATAATTCCATTTACATAGGAAAGGAAATATGTGGATACGATTATTCATGATGTTCTAGAATAGTATCACAGCCATCTGCTTAATGGTTAATAAAATGGTTAATAATAAAAAGAAGGGTACAGCACTAATTCTTCATATCTCCCTTCTTTATTTTTCTTCTTGTAAAACATCCATAACTTTTCCTATTGTTCCCCAGTTGTATTATTACTTATGAGCACCGTGGATCATTCTACTTGTTGAATGAAATAGTATGGATTTAATATTCAATAATCTTGTCTTTGTACTTTTCATTATAAACTTTTATTCTCAGTGGCTTCCTAAAGGAAGACTTTATTCTACTTGGTTTAAGCAGTTGGTCTGCATTCTACCTATTTCTCTCAATGCGCATTTTCCATTCCAATCAGGTTGTGCAATTCATTGTCCCTGCTCATAAACCAAATTCATTTCACCTTTACTGCATTCCCATGCTATTCTTTTTACCTGGAATATTTTCTTTTATTCCCCTTTCTCAATCGTATACATCCCTTAAGGCTCAAGCCAAGTCCCGTAACTTCATGAAATCTATTTCTACCATCTGATTTCCACATGGATTATCTTGTAATAGTAAGCCCTGCATTCGCTATTATTTATTAAAGACCTCTCGTGTTCTGGATGCTATTCAAAGTATTTTACAAAAATTCCATGTAATATTCAAAAAATTCAGCAGATATGTATTATTATTTCATGTTTAGTGAAACCAAAGTAATTAAAGAGTTTTCATCATTATGTGGCTAATAAGGGAAAGCGAAGAGAAGAGTCAAACCTATGTCTGTTTAACCTCACTTTGCCATGAGTTTTCTCTGGAAGCTGAGAAAGGAGATTCACAACAGGAGTAGACGAGAGTCAGATAAGAAGGAAGTGTGGAATTTGAAAAAGCCCTTCAGAAAACGGGATCTCCCCTACTCCTAAAACTGCTGTATTGTGAACATATTGCTTGTCTCATAACTGAACTTTTTTGGTACTCCCAGCTGAAATTTGCTCTATAATTGTACAGAACTTTGGGCCAAATGTTTCTCTTATGGGGACACACATTATTTGTTTCATTTGCACTCATTTTCTCAACTACTTTGTGTTTTCTCTTGTTGTATTGGATGCATCTCTGTCCACTGCTACAAATCTGTTTAATAGTCTTTATATTAATAAGACCATGAAATTGCTCTTCGCGTGCTGAAATCATTATCCTTTATTTTCTAATGGCAGCGCTAGATTTGCTAAAAATTTAGGTGGTAGCATTATTAATAGGAAAAACTACCACCAACGACTAAACTTGAAAGGTAATACAGCCTAGTGGCTAACAGCACAATCCCTGAAGTCTGACTGACTAGGTTCTAAATCTTGCTGCCTTTGTTAGCTGTGTGACCTTGGGCATTTTTAGTTAACCTTACAGTAGTTTCATTATCTTATATGGAGAATGAAGATAATAGAAGCCCCTACGCTAGAGGGTTGTTGAGAGGAGAAAAGGAGCTCACGTATATACAGTGCTTTGGACAGCACCTGATGTATAGTAAGTTTCATGTATGTTGTTGCTCTTGCTGCTGCTACTGCTGCTGCTGCGGCTATGGTTTTTGTTACATAACAAATACCTTTTCCCCTTTGTTCATTTGTTATTGCCTTTCCTAAAGACTACAATCACAAAAAAGAAGAAACAAATTAGAGAGCATACAGTGAATGCAGTAATGAAGGCTCGAATGATCTTTTCTAGTTAAGTCAGAAGTGAAATAAAACTATCCAAAAATTTCTATGAAAATTATCCTTTGTCCAGATTGGCTACCCTCTGAGAACTCCACTTGAGTCTCCATATCAATCTTTTGCTTTTTTGTGCTACCTGAGTCTGAGGTTTAGTCTTTAAATGATGAATTTAGACAAATATCATTATGGTAGTTTTATATTAATTATATTTATATTATATTATATTAATATTATATTATATATAATGTATATTCCTTCCAGCCTGCCCTGCATTCCCAATCTATGACTCATGCTCCCTTATCGATACTGAAAAATCTCCACTACAGCATGCCAGCTTTTGAAAGAGAGCCTTGGGTTCTTCCCCAATACTTACCTTCCTTTTAGGGCAACCCATCTGAGTCCTGTAGCTTGACAGATTTCCTACCAGCCTGCCATCCCAAAGGAACATGGATGAACTATATTTATGCTGATGTGTCAAGTCATTTCTTGGTATGGTTCATAGTAGTCCACATGGCTCTTGTAGACAAAGAGATGAATTACTGATGGCAGAATTTCTGCTCTGGCAGCAGGGAAACTTGTAGAAATGAGACCTTTTCAGTGTGAACATTTTTTGCTCACAGGTGGTCCAGGATGCCCAATGCTAAATGAGAAGTGAAAAGAGCAGTCAGGGCTGGGCACGGTGGCTCACGCCTGTAATCCCAGCACTTTGGGAGGCCAAGGTGGGCGGATCACGAGGTCAGGACGTCGAGACCATCCTGGCTAACATGGTGAAACCCCTTTTCTACTAAAAATACAAAAAAAAAAAAAAATTAGCCAGGTGTGGTGGCAGGCGCCTGTAGTCCCAGCTACTTGGGAGGCTGAGGCAGGAGAATGGCGTGAGCCCAGGAGGCGGAGCTTGCAGTGAGCCTAGATCGCGCCACTGCACTCCAGGCTGGGCAACAGAGCGAGACTCTGTCTCCAACATCAGAATCAATTTTTTCATTCAGAAAAACAACATTGGGTAAAATTTTATCAAATCAAAATTCCCTCAACAGTCACTTATTTCCTCTTGCAAGCAGTATCTTCGTTCAGGTTCAGTGACTACTGTATATTATGTCCAATGCTTCTGGCAAGTGGGTTGGTGGAGGCAACCCAAGATCTTCTAGAATCAAGAGAATTGGATCCATTTCCCAGTTCTAACACTTATCAGCTATATGACTTTTAGGCAAGTCAGTTAAACATCTGAGTCTCAGTGCTCTCATCTGCAAAACAGAAAATGTGATGTACTTCACAGAGCCAGGGGGAGGAATAACTAAGGTGGTATATTTGTACGTGCTTTGTAACCTGTAAAGCGCTTTACTGTACGCGTGTCATTTATAGCTCTATGTCACCATCATGACCTAGAAAAGCAGTACTGACAGAAGACTTACCTTCTTGCCAATGCTAAGATAACTTTAGCCATTTCTGCATTTCTAAAGGAAGGAGTCTTTATCCCAGTACCTATGAAGACTTGGCAGGAATTCCCATCAATATTTAGTTGGTAATATAAATGAATTAAACAAAAGTGCACACTAGGTTTTAGGAAAATTAAAGATAGAACTATCATTTGTACTCCTCTTACGTTTCCCAAAGTGCTAAAACTAGACAATAAATCAGTCCTCAATAAATACTTGTTTATCAATTTTATATTCATTTATTTGTTGATAATACAACAAAGATGTTTATATGCAGTATAATATATATGGCAAAGATGAAAAGTAGCAAATTCGTGAATCAACATCCTATTTATGCTTGACAAGACAAAGAAAGTGTTGGTGACTTCACGGTATACATAACCGTAAGGAACTCGTGATTGAGCCTGGGTCTCTGCTATCAATGTAGGATATAAAAATTCAAACGTACTATCCTTTATATGTATGTTAATGTAGTACACATAGAAAACTGATGCTGCTAGTGAAAATACTTTATTTTCTTGAACAACTAAAAGTTTGTCTTTAATCCCCTAAGTGCATACACAAAAGGAAAGTACTGTACAAATCAAATACAACAGAAGAAGTAAAGTAAAAGACAAGTGAAGGAATTATCTGGAACTTAGATCTGGTTGGCTTTTTCTCCTGAAGTACTTAGATAAATTAACTCACTTGTCTCTTTTGCTGAAGAAGTGCAAATTAGGCAGGCATGTTATTCCATGTAGGCAAAAGGAAAAAAGAAAGAAAAAGATAAAATGGCTATATATTTGACCAAACTTCGTTCTGCAAGAATCCCAATACTAACCTTCTACCATATAAACTAGTTTCAAAATCAGGCTATATCCTTCCAGTACAAACTGGGTTCTGATGGGACAGAGATACTACTCAGTCTCTTTCAGTATTTCCCTTCTTTCAACTTCTGATGTGGTTCTATCCATATTCCCCTGCCTGTCTCCCAGTCAAAGAGAATGGGACACAACTCTAGAGTCCATCAGTGATGCTTTAGCTGCCAACAATAGTGACAATAGACATTCATTGTCTGTCTGCCTTACTTGTGCAACATTCAAAATTCTGCATCTTAAGAGGCTGTGGCTGAAAACATGAGCCAGTTCTTCAGAATTTCTAACATGTTATTTCTGCCACTTTCTCCCTTACTTTAGCAGAGTAATTTAATTCAATTTGAGAGAGAGAGAGAAAAAAAAAAAACTTTTCTAGTTACACAGATCAATCCAATTGTTTGGAGCTTCAGAATGAATTTTTAAACTTGTTGAACAGAAGCATACAAATCTCTAAGAGCAAGTCAGATAATATACAAAGCCTCCATTCATTGTGTAGGCAGAAAGGAATGCTGGTACCCGGCAGCTCTCTGAGGAATGTTCCCTTGGCTTTGACTGTTCTGCTGGGAACAAGGAGGGAAACACACATATAAAATGAATTTATAATGTCTCTGGCTTGTAATGGCAAAATGATAAGAAAAGTTGGCTGTTTAATATAAACTGTCAGTTGCATATTCCAGGCCTCCTCTCTTTGAGGTTCCTCCCACATCCACACGCCTGGCTACTGTTTAGTGCAGAGTACAAAGTGGCCGTTTATTATTATTGACTGGTGAGGCCTGTGCTCCAAAATTCATTCTGTCAACAGAATGTAAGCAAAGTTGGCATTTTAAAGCAGGGCTCTTTCAGTTTCTGGGTTTTCTCAGGATTGCTATGCAACAGGATCAGTGCTGTAGTCCCCGGTTCAAGCTGAAAATGTTACACAGGAAGACATACCATGTAAAGGTCAGATTCTTCTACTATAATAATTTTCTTGATCTGTGTATATACAAGTGAGGTTGAATGCATAACCTCTTATCATAACTCTTACCGAGGTCCTATGTACTTTCCACCTGTCAAGCCTAAAAATATATATTAAGTGGGAAATCATAACTAATAAATGTATGATGCTATACTATATGTATGATGCTATAATACCAAGGTGAACTTAATGTGCGTTGTCAAGAAGATTCTCTCTCCCGTGACAGACTCCCAGGAATGTGCTGGTGCTGTGGACGAAGTACAATCTTGTTTATTAGTCTCTCCACGCTTTTATGGTCAGAGTTAACTCTACAGATTACTACGTAAATAGAAAATACGACTTGATCCATATAGGAATGAAATTATTGGCACTGGGGTACACTTTATCATAGAATTTTATTGCCTATCACTTCCATAAAATAATACATTTTGTCCATAGACTAGAACATATAACTTGTGAACTTTATGAAGTTATAAATACATTACTTTCCAACTCATAATGGCAAGGAATAAATTTATTACACCTAATAAGATGCCCACTTTAAATCTACATAATAACAGGAGAAGGCAATACACCAAGAAAAGGGATTTGAGATGTATCTTCTTGTTAGTTAGCCTGATTGAAATGTCTTTTGAACTAATAATTATTTATTTTTTGCAATCCTCCAAATTCACGTTCATCGCTTGTTTCCTTTGTTTGGTAATTCTGCACATATTCTTCTTCTTGCCATCCTATAGGACCTCCAAGGTGAAATTGAAGCTCACACAGATGTTTATCACAACCTGGATGAAAACAGCCAAAAAATCCTGAGATCCCTGGAAGGTTCCGATGATGCAGTCCTGTTACAAAGACGTTTGGATAACATGAACTTCAAGTGGAGTGAACTTCGGAAAAAGTCTCTCAACATTAGGTAGGAAAAGATCTGGAGCAAAAAGGCCACAAATGAATTAAAATGGCCAAATGTTCCTCATCGTCTTAGCACAAGTAACTACTATCTCACGTGTCTATGTAAATCATCCAGTTTCAGAGTGATTCACTTTATTTTGAATAAATGAATCATTTATTTGCTTGGTATGGAGAGGATTCAGATTAGATTAAAATGGTGATGTTTTATAAACATAGGAGACATGCATATTAAGACATTCGAGTGAATTTAAATGAGGAGTGCAGCTATTCTGATTTCATAAATTTCTCTCGGCATATCACAGGGTTATACAAAAAGTGATAAAAAAATTAACGGATATGTATTATGGAATTATTTTTGGCATTAGTCTAAATGCATACCAGAGGACAGTCTTTAAAAACCTTTATAACACATTATAATTATATAATATAAAACCTGTAACACATTATAATTAACAGTTTAGAGGAGATAGCTCCTACAGTTAAAGAGAGCCTATAGCAACTTCCTGTCTTTTGCTTCCTCTCAGATATTGTGAAAACGCATCCTCTGTAAACTAAGCTTTTAGTTGTACTATACTCACATACTTTATATTTTGCCCCCTTCTATGTGCCAGCTTTCTTTTGAGAAGTTAGTTAATGGATGCATCATAGCATCTTTGTAAAAAGGGCAGAGGGAAGTTGTTGTTATACCA
This sequence comes from Hylobates moloch, assembly GCF_009828535.3. Lineage (NCBI taxonomy): Eukaryota > Metazoa > Chordata > Mammalia > Primates > Hylobatidae > Hylobates > Hylobates moloch. Next base: position 28,176,526 of record NW_026652282.1, on the reverse strand, counting down.
GTTTTGCAATAGTTCCGTGGAGGAACAAAAGGATAGAGATAGTAAGTAAAGTGCCCATTGCAACTTAAATGATCTAGCAAGGGCAGGGAATGAAAGCCAGGCTTTCTGCTTTCTAAGCAGTTGCCTTTCTTAATTAATTTCTCTTTATTAAAAATATTTTGTGCTTTCTTCTGTGTCTAGAGAAAAAGTGATAATGAAGGGAGGCAGAAGATGACCAAATGGACTTAATAATAGTTATGGGAGTGTGCACTAAATGGTGGGACTAGTTACTACCTCTAGGTAGAAAGATTACAGAAGGGAGATTTTTTTCTTCTTTATAGTTCTTCTAACTTGTCCAAAATTTTAACACATATACTTCTATAAGGAGGAAAATCTGCTTTTTTATTAATTCAGAAGCACTATTGTAAATGTCTGCATCAAGTATGAAATAATGATAGCAACTAATATTTACATGATGTACCTACATACCACGCAACGCCATAAGCACTTTCCATTCATTGACCGGTTTGATGCTCTCAGCAACCCTAAGAGGTAGATTTTATTGTTAAATTCTTTTTACATTTGAAGAAAGTGAGGCACAGAGACGCTAAATAATTTCCTTATGGTCACTTAGCAAGTGGAAGATACAAGATGAAAACGGGGAGTCTGGGCCGGGCGTAGTGGCTCACGCCTGTAATCCCGGCACTTTGGGAGGCCGAGGCAGGTGGATCACGAGGTCAAAAGATCAAGACCATCCTGGCCAACATGGTGAAACCCCGTCTCTACCAAAAATACAAAAATTAGCTGAGCATGGTGGCATGCACCTGTAGTCCCAGCTACTCAGGAGGCTGAGACAGGAGAATCGCTTGAACCCTGGAGGTGGAGGTTGCAGTGAGCCGAGATCGCACCACTTCACTCCAGCCTGGGCGAAAGAGTGAGACTCTGTCTCACAAAAAAAATAAAAGAAAAAAAAAAAAAGAAAAAGAAAAAGAAGCCAGGGAGTCTGACTTCAGAGTCTAAACTTTTAACCACCATATGATACCATAGCATATAAAGAAAGAAGGAAACTTCTACAAAGAAATGCATACTAATTGAAAGGATGAAATAGAGAGTAGATTTTTTCTAGGAGTAAAAAAGGATTTGTTTTTATGAGAAGTAGATTGCTAGGAGTAGAACAGGGTTTGTTTTTATGTATAAGGTTTTTTTTTTTTTTTCACAAGTCTGCACCCTGGCTTCCCAGACATTGTTCCTTATGTCCCCATTTTTATATGAATTTTGTATCAACTTGGTGGTGGTACGCTGGGAGCAACAATGGCAATAGCATTTTCAAAGATAGGGAGGCTCTATTAGCTTTCTACAGCTTAAACTCTTAAGAGAGGTCAGTATGTGTGATGACGTAGGCCACTTTCATAACATTCGTCATTAAAAAAGAATGAAAATGTGAGAGGAAAAAATATTGGCAGGTAAAGTTAAGTTATTCTTTTCGGCACAAAAGAAAAAGAAAGGTGCTATAATTGTTCCGAGTATCACTTAGTGCCTTTTCTCTCCCTCACGTGAACCTGATAAAATAAAAGGAGAATTGAAAGTGGCAAATAGCATGTCAGCCAAAATATGGACTCTTCATTCTCAGCAGTTTCCCATATGTCAGCTACCGCGGTTTAATTCTTGCTGTCATTAATCAGGTAGAAAACAGTTACCTTAGCTTATCTAAGGTGCTGCCAATTCTAGAATTTAAATATTCAGGTCAATGGTTTTGGCTTTTATATAGGCCTCTGTAATAATACAGGATATGTTAGAAGCCCTCATAAAAAGCAAAGAAGTAATTCTCCACATCAAAGCAATTTGGCTTATTTCCTGACACTTGATTGAAATTAGGGTATTGGTCAATCTATAGCAAATGGCAGGATTCAATTGAGAGAAGTACAGTATAGGCAGTAATTAGGGGTGATTATGAAATAGGATAGAATAACACTGGAAGAGTTAGATATAGAACCATTAGTGGCACTGGTAAACCTGCATTATGAATTTTGTCACTTCTTCCATGGGGGTTATTTTAAAATGAAAAGTTGCCACAATTAAAAAATAGTTTCAATGATATCCTGGAAAAATAGTCCTGTGTTTGCCCAAGTTATAACATATTATAAAAATTTACAGTTGGTTCATTGTTTTGTGAGGGATTCTGAAACTGCTCTTGTATTTCGAAAAGATAAAACCGTTAGTGTTTTATTTCCCAGGTGTCCATTTTTAAAGAAACAAAATTGAATTTAAATCCAAATGATTTTGAAGTTTCCGTTTGTATTCCATTGGCTCATAAGACGTATCCTTGTGCTTCCAAATACAAATCCATATTGTATCGTTTTCCTTCCATTTATTTTTCTTCTGCCATACATCTTTTCTCTTCCTGTGGTTAAGATTCTTATTTAAGTCATCATGTTATGCCATATTGATACATTTACAAGAATACTCTACCTTGGACGCTGTTTATATCATATTACTCTTTTGTTCGAAGCTTCAATCTTGCAGGTCTCCATATCTCCCTCATTCATTTATTTGTTTGTTCATTCAACAAATATTTAATGAATGCCTACTATGTACTAGGCACTCTTCTGGGCACGGAGGATGCAACCATGAATAAAACATACCAAAAAATCACTGCTCTAATGAAGTTATATTTAATCATTAGAATCTAGTAGACCCTTCTCTCTCTCTGCCAACTGTGCCTAATAAGTCCTTGCTAACCCCTTCTCTTCTCTGTTCTTTTTCTGCCTCCAGTTCCTTTCTCACCAAGCATCATTCTGTTACTCCCCAACATAGAGTCTCTGAGCCAAGAGAATCAATAGATTCTATTTTCTAACCCCATTCCTACTCTCCAACAATTTCCTCACTCTCCCATATGAGTATGTACCCTTGCTGGTTCTCACAGTTGCAACATTCTCTCTCCTCTTATTCTCCAAATTTTGATTCATATTCCATAACGAATCTTTTCTGGCTGTTTGCTCACTAGGTCTTCCCAATACTATTCTAAGTTACACTTGATAACATGTTTCTTCAGGTGTTCAACAGTTGCTTTATAGGGCTATGCTTACTGCCTCCAGCTAACTTCTATGAATACAAAAATGTCAAACTCGAAATATGTGAGTATGGTAGAGTAGAAAGACATGGGTCAGCAGCTGGGCAACCCAGTTTCCCTTCTGTTCTGTTCTGTCACTAACTGTCTTAGCATATAATCTTGATCAAGTCACTTAACTGCTTCAGACTTCAGTGTTCTCCTTCACTGAAATGAAGAGTTTGACCAGAAACATGAACAGTCTCTTCCAGTTCTCTTGCAATTGTACAATTTTATTCTTTTAGTTCTGCAATCACACTTTATGAACCTGGAAAATTGTTTAATTTTTCTACCTTGGTTTTCTTAATTAAAATAGAACTGATTGATTTAAAAGGCATTGTATAAAGTAAACAAGATGTCTTTGAGAGAAAAGAAATGTAACTGAAATTGTATAACCCTATCTCATAATTTAATTCCAGAAAATTACATGCTATCATTCTACATGCATTATCACATCACATGTTGGCCAAGAGGTATAAGAAAGAAAAGTAAGTAGTCCGTGATAATTTAAGTTCCATCAAACAAAACAAAAACATTAACTGCTTTAAGTGGGAGAAAAAGGGAAAATTATTTACTTAAATGTACACACACATGCATACACACACAGTTACTAATGACATTACCCAATATTAAGATGGTAATCAGTCAAAGAAAGTGTTTTTCATTCCAAAATTCCATATCCACAATCCTTGCATTTTTAATTTTAGAATATTAATAATTTGAGAAGTCAATTTTTTACATAAGAAATATATATGAAGATTTCAATTTAGTCTACTACTAGATTATTTTTCCAGATGATTGTATATACTATTAACTATGAAAATCACATAATATGTTGTCAACATAATTTCAGCAGAATTTACATTATGTGAGATTTTTATATTTGGCAGAAAAATTTGTAAATGTTATATAAAATATTCACATTTATACAATTCTGAACATTAAGAGGCAAGGACACTGACATTATATAGTCTGTAGAAGCAATAAATCTATTGGGGAGTACTTGCTAGTAGAGGTTAGAATAGTTAGTGTCTTTGTATAATGGAGAACAAAGGAAGGGCAAAAAGAGGTGGGGTCTACCTTTGAGAGAAAACTGCAACTTGGACATTGAATATCTCTGACCTTCTTTCTGTCACTTTTAGAATGTTAATTATATTTGGATGTTGGAGTTCAAGACTTGTCTAGAAAAAAAAGTGTTGACTTCTCTTTCGGATTAATTCTCTCTCTTTATTTAAAGAGATAGCTCCCGTTGTAATTCTGTGGTTCTTTAATTTTTTTGTTTCTGAAGTACAAATTCAGATTATTCATCTGTTGATGCCACCCTGGAGATTTTTCTCGGTGTTCTCTTGTAGTTTCATGGTTTGAGGTCTTACATTTTAGTCTTTAATCCACTTTGATTTGATCTTTGTGTATGGTGAGAGATAGGGGTCTAGATTCATTCTGCATATGGATATCCAGTTTTTCTGCACCATTTGTTGAAGAGACTGTCTTTTCCCCACTGTACGTTCTTGGCACCTTTGTCAAAAATGAGTTAACTGTAGGTCTGTGGATTCATTTTTGGGTTCTCTAGTCTTTTCCGTGGGTCTTTTTGTCTGTTTTTATGGCAGTATTGTGGTTCTTTATTATTTCTGCGTTCCTACCTTTTCTTTCTGCATGCTTAAGTGCTATTTTATTACATGAGGGTACTAAAGATTTATAGGGATATATCATTAGTTTTATAAAGGAAGTCAAAGTGAAAAATGAACTCAATATAACACATTTCACTTTAAGAATGCGTGCCTTTCAGAGTAAAGTTTTATAAGGATTTCAAACTAGGCATTAACCAAATCACAGTTGAAATATCTGTGTCTAGAGAAATAACAATCACTTTATCAGCACCTATAATTCTTAGCGTCCTGACACTGTGGAGTTCCTTAAAGACCAAGCAATATACTCTAACACATCTAAAGGCTCTGCGTTTTACCTAAACCTTACAAATTGTGGAAATTATCAGCTTTTTAGAGATTAGCACTTGCCTTGTTAAATGGTAGTAACCCCTAAGCTCTTGTCTTCACTAATAAAGATTAATAGAAATAGATAGAAGCTAAGTATGCCCCTTTGAACCACCTCTTTTATTTTCTGTTGAGTGGGTAGGAGTAAGCAGAATATATTTGACAATTAGCAATGTTACAAGACAAACTTTAGACAAATTCAGTTTTGCAGAGTTTATTTGAGCAAAAAACAATTCATGAATCAGACAGTACTCAGAATTAGAAGTTCAGAAAGCTCCACCCAGCAAGGTGGGCAGGCAGTATTTATAGATAGAAAAAGGAAGTGACATACAGAAACAGCTTGACTGGTTACAGCTTGGAATATGCCTTACTTGGGCATAGTGTAAGTAGGCATTTGCCTTATATGGACATGAGCTGATCAGTTTACAGCCTGTGATTAGCTGAAACTTGACTGCTGGAATTGGCTGAGACTCAGCTATTTGTTACAAGAATGTACTGTTAAGTTGCATATTGCTTACATGCCAAGCTGGGTTGCAGTTTGCTATGTACAGAGGCAGCTTTAGGCCCAATTTAATTTAATTTAACAGCAACAAGCCTTTTTGCTCAGAGATCAAAAACATTTGGTTAAAACCACTAAGGTTTAAGGATTTTCTCATCTAACAAAGGTTTGTAATTTCCCTTTCCCATATCTAAATAGGACAGCTCAAGTTATGTTATTCAGCAGCTGTTTTATACCTTTGCAATCTTGATTTCTACATATGCAAAACAAGAAGGTTGAACTATAATCTCTCAGGTTCCTTCCAGCCCCAACAGCCTATGTATGATATAACCAGAAAAAAAAAAAGTCATTACAAATACAAAGAAACATTTTCAGGAGGAGATATTCCACATGCAAACATGGGTTAATCATTTCAAAATATCTGGTATACACACTCATCAAAATAAAAATAGGGCAACTGCTTCCAATAAATGTATTAGAAATGTGACTTGAAAACATTTCACGGGCTTAACATGGTCAAAGAAAATGTTTTGAGCTCACAATGTTCCTTACATTTAGATCTTCAAAATCAAGTCACTGACAAATGCCGCCTTTGCCCTGTGGAGACCAAGAAGTAATGTTTGGGGCATATCAGAAATGCTTTAATAAATTCTTTATCACAGAATGGTTCTGGAGCTTACCTGTGGAATTGTGAAGGTTCTTGTTAAAAGCAGAGATTCTTGATAGAATTATAGAAAGTCTGGAGGTGGCACCTAGCAATCTCGATTTTAAACAAGCTACTCAAATGTTTCTTATGCACACTAGAGTTTGAGACCCAGAGCTTCAGATTGAATACATTTGTATATGCTGTTTTAATTCATTCTCTGGCTGCCTTTCACCTGTTCAGTTCTTACTCAGTGATCTCTGTCCTTTATCAGTTTTTTGCTTCCGTGTTTGTCCTCCTGTCACATTTTTCCTTTCACTCTTGAGCTTTAGGAGAGGAAAAAAATGAAGCAATTTGATATGTAATTAAGATGATCAAACATTCTGAAATTTTATCTAACTCCACACCTTACAAAAAAATTAAAGAAAGTCCCCTTACCCAGATATGTGAGAGCTTTTCATCTTTTGAGGTTCCAGGTCCGTCTTCTGCTGCTGTATTAGCTCTCTTGACTGTCCTCTGTCCCTGGCTTCTAACAGCTTCCCTATTTCATGCTATTAAGTTTCTCTTAGATCCTTTAGAACTGAATTCCCAGCTGGGTGTGGTGGCTCACGCCTCTAATCCCAACACTTTGGGAGGCTGAGGCAGGTGGATCACCTGAGGTCAAGAGTTCGAGACCAGCCTGGCCAACATGACGAAACCCCATCTCTACTAAAAATACCAAAAATTAGCTGGGTGTGGTGGTGGGCGCCTGTAATCCCAGCCACTTGGGAGGCTGATGCAGGAGAATTGCTTGAACCCGGGAGGTGGAGGTTGCAGTGAGCCAAGATTGTGCCATTGCACTCCAGCCTGGGTGATAGATCAAAACTCTGTCTCACAAAAAAAAAAAAAAAAAAAAAAAAAAAAAACTGAATTCCCTAGGCCTCAGTTATTTTGCTCTCTCTTAGGGGACCTAAAGGGGTTCATTGACCCACTAATAATTAGTCAGCACCATTTAACCTAGAACTGGAATTTTAGCACTTCCTTACGTAAACAAAGCCGCAGCTTGAGGTCTCAACATAGGCAGCCTGCCCTTCACTATATCCTCCTCTAGACCTCTCTGCCACAAGGATATTTTGTTTCGTCTACCAGGCAGACAGAGGCCAAACATTAGGCATCGTTATATTCTCCCTTCCCTTCCTCTCTCCCTACTCCCCAATGCATCCTAGAGACTTAGGGGCAGTCAATAAATTTTTATTTAATCCGTGTCTTTTCTACCATTTGCTGCTTTTCCATGTCTGAGCCCTACCTCTCTCCACCTGCCTTTCAATATGTCCCGCTTGACAGCCTCTTTCACTCTCAAAGGGACCAAGCTGTGAATTCCAGACACCCCAAGGAATTCGTTTAACCATTACACATTACATGCCATTAAACAGCTAAAATCTTGCATAGGGAATTGTCGCTTAGGCTTATCATGGAAAAGTGATAGCTGAAAGGATGGTACAGAAACATAAAAGAACTGACCTCTAATTGTATGCAATCTGCATGCACTATTATATTCAATTCATGACATTTATGGTATTTCACGATTCACTTCTTAGGAAATAATTACCCTTAGAGTCTTGAACAATTTAATTTATCTTATTTGATGGAAATGCCTTCATTTTTCCTGGACATATTGTTTATATTGCAATTATAGAAAGAAAACCTTGACAATTTGGAAAAGTGTAAAGATTAAGAAATAAATCACCTGTAAATCTACCTCTGAGGGATAACCTGGTTGTCATTACAAAATTTTTTCATAGTCAAGCATGTGCACACAAATACATACACATACACAAAGGTTTAGGAAAATTCAGAAAATGTATTTGTTTTGTAACCTGTTTTCTCACATAGTAACTGAGGTGATGACCTTTTCCATATCATAAATATTTGAGTATGTCATCGTATTGAACCTTGCATAGGATTTTACTGTATGAATGCACCATTATATATGTAATAATTCCCTTTTTTTTTTTTTTTTTTTTTTTTTTTTTTTTGAGACGGAGTCTCGCTCTGTCGTCCAGGCTGGAGTGCAGTGGCGCGATCTCGGCTCACTGCAAGCTCCGCCTCCCGGGTTCACACCATTCTCCTGCCTCAGCCTCTCTGAGTAGCTGGGACTACAGGCGCCCGCCACTGCGCCCGGCTAATTTTTTTGTATTTTTAGTAGAGACGGGGTTTCACCGTGGTCTCGATCTCCTGACCTCGTGATCCGCCCGCCTCGGCCTCCCAAAGTGCTGGGATTACAAGCGTGAGCCACCGCGCCCGGCCCAATAATTCCCTTTTAAATTAAGAGCTATTTAATTAAATTCATACATAAATTTCATTAATTTGTAAATTAAAACATATACAAGTTTCGTTGCATTTGAAAACAATCAGTAGGTTGGGGTTTTGCATTTCTCAAGCAATTCCCTCGTATTGAATATTTACGTCGTTTCTATTTTGTTTTATCAATCATAACTGATGCGATGTATGACATTTTTCCACCTGTATCTTTGTATCTTTTTCCAATTTCTTTGTTAGTATAATTTCCTTGAATTTAAGCCTGTGGGTCATTGTATTTGCACATTTTAAAGACTTTTACGTATTGTCAAATTATCCTTCAGAAAGTTTGGAACAATTTAATTTCAGTAGATAAGTATTCTTTGGTGATTCTGTTTGACTAAGGCCAAAAGGAGAATTGTATTTGGAATGTCAAGCTAAGTTACCAAATGGCTAAGGGAAATGCCGCTGTACCTGGTTGCTTTGCTTTACGTTTCAATCTTTGCAGCATTAAAGTCTTTATTATATTTATGTTATGGGTAGCGTTATTATGAATTAATTAGTAATTGCTGATAATAGCTGAGTGATTCAGCATAATTTCTAATTTACCTGAAGATAAAGCTTTGCTAACACTCTGCGTTTCCTCTTTGTTTTCTGGATGATGATTTATTTTATTAATTTAGCTTCTCATCTTCAAGTGAAATGTGGATTTTATAGCATAGATCATTCATTTGTGTGTTCTTAAATGGCTTCTAAGGATTAACATGTTCTAAATACAGTTGACGGTAAAGCACTCAGTCTCCTGCCTAAATTATTCATGTTCGGGGGAAGCTTTCAGATAAATGTCTGATTTTACTCTTGCATGTGAGTTGTTGTCTTAGTACTTTTTACACAAAGGAAACAAAGCAGAAAATGTTGAAACTTGGTGAAGACAAATCCCAGGTGCACACAAATAAAGAAGGGTAGGGGGAAAGGAGACGCATTTGGGAAGAGGAGCAGAAAGGAACAGACGCCAGATGGAAGAACTCAATGGAAAAGGCTGCCTAGGGTGCAGAAATGGAAAAGTCAAAATGTGGGGAGAGACCTTTCCATTTCTCAAGGCAAAAAGAATTCCAGTACTAGCATGACTCACATGAAAACGAAGTGTTTTTCATTAGTCACTGCATCCAATTTTCTCTACCAGAAATATTAAGAATCGTTGACTACAACCGTATGGAAAAGCAATAGATTCCAGTGTCTATTTCATGCCCAAAATCTCAGCATTCTGCATGTGGAAATAAACATATGGCTAAACACTGCCTTTTCTCAAAATTGCCATCAAACTGTCCCCTGTTTTATGGCTCTCAAAAGTAAGTAGCCAGATTTTTATTCAAGACTGCTTTGTAGTTCACAATAGGTTTATTGTACTTTTTTAATGGAATTGTTAGAATCATCGATTATACTTCTAGATATTCTGACATAGTATGCTGCTGTTCTTTTTCAGGTCCCATTTGGAAGCCAGTTCTGACCAGTGGAAGCGTCTGCACCTTTCTCTACAGGAACTTCTGGTGTGGCTACAGCTGAAAGACGATGAATTAAGCCGGCAGGCACCTATTGGAGGCGACTTTCCAGCAGTTCAGAAGCAGAACGATGTACATAGGGTAGGACATTTTTAAGCCTAGTGCGTTGCACATGTTAAGCACATAGTAATCCAGTGACTATTTTAAAATTAATTTTGTTTGAAATTAAGTTGAATAGAAATCTTTTTTTACTCTACTCGCCCAAGGGTCAATTATAAATAATCTAAGCCATTATATTTTAAATGTCAAACACATTTGTGTTAATAATACCCTTTAAGAAATCGTCCATCTCTTTTGGCTATATTAAAAAAAACTTTTCATTATGAAAAATATTGAACATATACAAAAGTAGACAGAATGCTATAATAAAACTCATGTACCCATCAAGACATCAACAATTATCAAATCATGTCAGATCTTGTTTATTCTATGGCTCTTCCCAGATTATTTTAAAACAAATATCAGGCATGTGTTATTTTATTGTTAATATTTCAAAAGGTTAAATGATAGGATTCACTCTTTTAAGGTAATCACCTTGCTACTATAATGCTTTTGAAACATCAATAATTTCATCATATCAAATATCCAGTCCATATTCAAATTTCCATTTTTCTCATACATATTATGCATTTTTTAAACTTTTTCTGGTTTGGGTTTAAATAAAAATTGAAATCAGACCCACACCTTACTTTGGTTAATTAGTCTTTTTATTACTTTTTATTTGGAAGTAATTACAGATGCACAGTAAGTTTCTAAGCTAGTATAGTTTCTCTGTATCTTTCACCCTGTTTCTTCTCATCGTTATATGTCATACAACTGTAGTACAATTCTTATTGTCATTTCAACGTGCAATCAATAGAAAAAATGTACATTTACAGCGCATCTCAATTCAGGCTCATTACATTCCAAGTACTCAGTAGCCAGATGTTGCCAGTAGCTACCGATTGAACAGTACAGTTCTATAGTTTGCTTGTATTTGGGTTTGGCTTTTTTTGGCAAGACCTCTTCACAGGTGTTCGTGTATTCTTCCGTCATCAGGAGATGGTATATAATGCCTTGTTTTCTCTTTTTGTGTGATGTTTAATAGCTGTTCATGATCAGTGGCTAGGGGTTGCAGTGTGACAATTGCCTATCTCTACCATTCCTTCTTCATTTATTCACTGGGGTAGGTCTATGAAAAAAAAATGTTTTGCACTTGTCTCCTATTTTGGTACTCAGTATACCTTTCATACTGAACAAACAAAATACATGTTTCAATTTTACCAATTTTTATAATAACAAGTTGTTCACTAGCATCCTCCAACGATGACCAATTATTTCTTTGTTTGTTTGTTTTATTTTTACTTACATTTTATCTTCTCTACTAAGCTCTGAGTGAAAAAGGCAGAGATTTTGTCTTGTTCACCTCCAAGACCCTAGAGCCTAGTAAAGTGTCTGGTGTAGAGTGGATACTGATAAGTGTTTTGGAGATGAGAATAAAAGGTACAAGAACAGAAATGAATAGCAAACCAAACAAATTACTACCAAATAATAAAAACTTGATAAAATGGTACCACTTTTGCATGTTGAGCATGTAAAGGAAAGATCTCTGTGGAGATACAGCCAAAGGTGGCATGTTGAGGAAAGGTCAAGGGTTTATATTATTCTGGAGAAGAGGATATAGGAAATTATAAAAAGGGAAGAGAACATGAAGGAAGACCCAGGGATCTTTGCAAAAAAAAAAAAAAAAAAGCCAGGGAAACTACCAGTTTCTCCTTTAGCCATTTGCCTTCATATATTTCTGAATATTAAATTAGCTTTTGTGGTAGGGTGAAATGTAGTGGTGCTATGTGTTTGAAATGTTCTGACTTTGAATAAACAGCCAAAACACTCTGGTGTACATATAGAAAAGCTCTCATTGAGAAGGATGGGCCTTTTTTAAAATCTGCATTATGCGATATAGTGAAATGAGAAAGAATTTCTACAAAAGATGAATTTTATGCTAGTTCCAGAAACCAAAGAAAATGAATCATTGGACATGTGCACTAGGAGTCAGGAGACTGAGATTCTAGTCATATTTCTTCATAAGATGGATTCTGATTGCTATTTTGTTCTTCAACTGTAATATGAGGAAATTGGTCCAAATAATTGCTGTGGTTTCTTCCAGCCAGTGTTTTGTTATAAATACTGCTTCACTATTCCTGGTTATTAGTTTTGGTTGCTTGTTAAGAGTAGTAAAATGTTTGTACTTACTCAGTCCTTACTCAGGAATCTCATGACAAATAACATGAGTTGGGGAGATGGTGATGCTAGAGTTGTGAGTGATACTCACCGGAATGAAGTTAATCTGTCCTACTTGGTTAGTGTGCTTGCTCAGATAGCTACCTGTTACCTTTGTTGAATTTCACAGGACTTCCAGCCCATTGATTACTCGGTGTTTTATACATTAGTTCCTCTGCCCTTCCATATTTACCTCCTTCCAAATACAACTTAGATTCAATCATTTAAATTTTAATAACTTGTTTTCAAAAGTCAAAAACCCTTTGCTTCTTTATCTTTTTGTTGCTGCAATCTACAAAACTCCAAAACTCTAGCTAAATATTCCAAGACTCTAACTAAATATTTTCTCATACCAGACAACAACGTAGTGGGCTGGTACAGTACCTTTTCCAGATGACCAGCCTTCAGCCTTCCACTACCAAGACATCGCTGGGTCAATTTTTTTTTTTTTTTTTTTTTTTTTTTTTTTTTTTTTTTTTTTTTGAGACGGGGTCTTGCTCTGTCACCAGGCTGGAGTGCAATGGCACAATCTCGGCTCACTGCAACCTCCGCCTCCGGGTTCAAGCAATTCTCCTGCCTCAGCCTCCCGAGTAGCTAGGACTACAGGCACGTGCCACCATGCCCACCTAATTTTTGTATTTTTAGTAGAGACAGGGTTTCACCATGTTGGCCAGATGGTCTCGATCTCTTGACCTCGTGATCTGCCTGTCTTGGCCTCCAAAAGTGCTGGGATTACAGGCGTGAGCCACCGCACCTGGCCAATTTACCTTCAAAATTGTTTTTGACTGTCTACTATTGTCATCATCATAATTATAAGAGACCATTTCTCCTAACCTTTCTGCATCTACTCTTGCCACCCTACAATGCAATCTCTACATTTCGGTCAGAATAATCTGTGTAAAAAACGTAAATCCAATTATATGAGTCCTTATCTTAACACTATAGTAGTTTTCTCAGTGCTCTTGGAAAAAGACCAAAATCCTCCACAAGGGTAACAAGGCACTATCTGGCTTGTCTGGCCTCAACCTCGTCTTTTCTAGATGCTCTTCCCTTGCTGTTTGGACACCAGCCATACTGCCTCCATTTGCTTTTTCCAATTCTGCATGTCCCTCTTACGTGGGGCTTGTTAGTCCTCTGTCTCAAACCCTTTTACCTACGCCCACCCCCTCATAATATCCTGGTTATCATCTAATAATCCTTTACATCTTGGCTCGGACATTGTGCAAGCTTTTCCCTGTTGTCTACATTTGACCAGATCTCCCTTTACACACTCTTCTAAAATTGTCTACTTTTCTATAACATAGCGTTGTTTGTCATCACGTACATGTATTACTATTTGATAAATGACAGCCACTCTTGCTAAACCATGTCCTTCAAGAAGATTTTTGGGAGGGGGAAAGCTGTCATTTTTCTACCCAGCACATTCCAAAGTGCCTAGTATATGGTAGACACTGATTAGATAAAGGAAGGCTACTGAGACCAAGAGCAGGGAAAGAAAGAATAGAGCGGTATTCCCTTCTTATTTACCGGAGTTTTCTGTTTATTTCTAATTAAGCGTCTTTTTGTAAAGTGTGTAGAGCTACTTTGATGCACAGTTTTTTTTATTATTATTATACTTTACGTTCTGGGGTACATGTGCAGAAAGTGCAAGTTTGTTACACTGGTATACATGTGCCATGGTGGTTTGCTGCACCCATCAACCCGTCATCTACATTAGGTATTTCTCCTAATGCTATCCCTCCCCTAGCCCCCTACCCCCTGACAGTGTGATGTTCCCCTCCCTGTGTCCATGTGTTTTCATTGTTTATCTCCCACTTATGAGTGAGACCATGCAGTGTTTGGTTTTCTGTTCCTCTGTTAGTTTGCTGAGAATGATGGTTTCCAGCTTCATCCATGTCCCCGCAAAGGACATGATCTCATCCTTTTTTATGGCTTCACAGTATTCCATGGTGTACATGTGCCACATTTTCTTTATCCAGTATATCATTGATGGGCATTTGGGTTGGCTCCACGTCTTTGCTATTGTGAATAGTGCCGCATTAAACATACGACGTACAGTTTTTACTTGTAGTTTGGCCCAATGCTTTTTCAAGCTTCTCTTGGTATCTTCAAGAAAAATTCTTGATACAAGACACTCTCCTTCCTCAGACAACATCATCACTCCTGAGTGCTGATGAGAGAACAATGTAGTAGCCTGTTTGACTCAAAGTTTTGTCACATGTATGTGGTAGCCCTTTCATATATGGACTATCTGGTTAGTGACGCTCTTGAAGCCTGTGGACAAAAGAAAAATGGAAAATCCTTGAAACTGGATCTCTCTATCAGATCTCCTGAACTCAATTAGAAAAAGAGAAAAAAACCATAATCAGTACAAAATTCCATCAAGATCTAATAGTTGACAGATCTTATATTTGTGGACTTTTGTTTTCCTTTGCCATGTTTCCAGAATTGTACATTGTATTGCTCTTTATGGGTTTCTTGATTTAATTGTTGTTTATATAGAATCCTTGGTATCAAGATGGGTCTCTGTAATTGTAAACTTATTCCCCATGTATTTAGAGTGCCACTTTTTAAAAAAGTCATCTGCTTACTCTCTATTCTAAATTATTAATATCCTTTGCTGATGCTTTTTATGGGGATACAAATCCCATTAAAATGTCAATAGTTGAAACTAGAATCAAATGTTGTTCATTTTCACTTTCGTTTTCTATAAATCAGGATGTTTGCAAAACAGGTAATTTGTATTTTTCTTTGTATGCCGTTTCAGATTAGTGATAATATTTTGTAGCAAAATATTACGTGTCTTATACTCTTTTCTTGTAGAGAAAATATACAGTCAATATCAATTGCTGTCATGGAGAGATGTATGGTTCTTCTGTAGGTAAAATTCCAAGATACTCCACAGACATATTTGGGGACTGTAGTCTCACTCCTCAAAGCAATTTTCACACCCATGGGAGTAGATCTGTGCTCCCCAAACCAGCTGGGCAGCATAACAACTGCAACTGAATGGCTCTGAAGACTAATTAATAAAATAATGCTCCAGATGCGGTGAAGTGTTATAAATAATTAAAGCTCAAATGTGCCTTAGCAAATATACACTGACCAATTTTTATGTCTTTTGAATACATTATCCTGGCTTTTACAGTTCCTCATTACTTGCCTCACTAGACTGACTCGTTTTCAATTAGTGTGTATTATTCTGGTCCAGATATATTTTAAAAACTGACTTCCTTTGTTTTACTTCAGCAGTTACTAAAGTGATATTTATTACTTGTCTACTTCTGTGATTAACCTAGAGAGAATTTTAAAGGAGCAAATCATAGTGGGGAATTTCTAAGGAGAACTGCAATAAAACATCAGCTTATTCAACTCCCTTCCTCCTACCCCAAATCCAAATGGAGATTAGATCTTGATTATAACAACAGTGTAGGTAATGACTTTTTGTTTGCATTTTTACTAACGAAATTGTTTGTCACTAGGTTTTCACCTTTCAGTTAAAAAAATCTCTATAATCCCTTCCCTAGAGACCATTAAGGATACCTTCAAAGCTTCCCGAGATTTTCTGGTTAAGATTTAGATGGAAGTAATCAATACATACATTATTAAAAGAGTGGACAGAAAGCCATTATTGCTTGGATGCTGTTGACAAATGAAAAGGCTTGAATAAAGTAGTTTACTTGTTCATTTGTCAGGTCATATATTATGCATGTTCAATTTCCTCAGAAGTCACCACAAAGTGAGAGAGAGGCTTAGAAATTCAATAAAATTATCCTGAAATCATGTTTGTAGATTATACATTTATTTAGGCTAATTCTGTTATCAATGCTGGCCTGCTTACATGGGATACATTTTAGTATGTATGTTAGCTTGACGAGTTTTCTGTGTTTTCTTTTTACAGAAAGAGAAAATATCTTTGGGTGTCATTTGTGAATGTTAAGATTTAAGTCAGCTCTGTGTGAAGAAAAACGCGTTGTTCCCTATCACCTCTGAAAAACAACCAAAAGTTGCAATAGAGTGATTCATTCTTTTTTCTTTTCTTTTTTTTTTTTTTTTTCTTTCTTTTTGAGATGGAGTCTCGCTCTGCTGCCCAGGCTGGAGTGCGGTGGTGCGATCTCGGCTCACCGCAAGCTCCACCTCCCGGGTTCACGCCATTCTCCTTCTCCTGCCTCAGCTGGGGCTACAGGCACCCGCCACCACGCCCGGCTAATTTTTTGTATTTTTAGTAGAGACAGGGTTTCACCGTGTTAGCCAGGATGGTCTCGAGCTCCTGACCTCGTGATCCTCCCGCCTGGGCCTCCCAAAGTGCTGGTATTACAGGCGTGAGCCACCACGCCCGGCCAGAGTGATTCATTCTAACATTCAATGACCTGGCCTCTTAGAGTTTCTAAACCACTTGACTGTTAGTTATATCTACTCTAAGATGTCTTTTTAGCCGCGTTGGAGGAAATAGACGTCTTTTTGATCTATTCTTCATCATTTTTGTATAAGTTTGATATCCTATGCAGTCATATTTAGGGATGCTGAATAGAAATGACTTAAAAATTATTTTTAGAACTGCATTTCTAGGCATTTGAGTCTTCTGAAAACTAAGTCTAAGTCTTCTGAAAACTAGCTTTATCATCAAAACTGAAGAACTGAGTCATCTAGGAATTGCTGCTTTGCTTTAATGACTGTAACAAGATGAGATGTGAATAATTTACAAACTGACTTCTCTACCAGAGTCTTCTCTCTCACTTTGTCAAAATATTTTGATGTCCTGACACATACTCTTTAAAATAGTATCTGTATAGTGTTTTGCCTTTACAGAGCACTTTTACACACATTATTCATTTAATTACAAATGATCCCCTTGATCTTTTTCTGTGCTCTTCCTTTTGTCCCCCAAAAAAAATTATTTTAGGAAAAATTATACCATAACTCAGATTCCTAGAATTTATTGGTTCTTTCAAGAACTTTATTTATGAAGAGCCTACTCTATGTTAAGCATATGTTAGTGAACAAAATGAGTCTCTGCCCCTATGGATGTTTAGATTTTAGTGACAGAAATACATAGTAAACCAATAAATTAATAGATGAAATTATGTTGGGTAGTAAGTGCTATGAAGAGAAAATAAACAAAGCATGAATAGAGAAAGATTGAGGAGTACTGGCCTATGTGAGGAGGTTATTTTGGGGTAAAGACTTGTGTGAGGCCAGGTGCAGTGGCTCATGCCTGTAATCCCAGCACTTTGGGAGGCTGAAACGGGCAGATCCCTGGACGTCAAGAGTTTGAAACCAGCCTGGCCAACATAGTGAAACTACGTCTCTACCAAAAATTAGCTGGGCATGGTGATGCGTGCCTGTAGTCCCAGCTACCCAGGAGGCTGAGATACCAGAATCGCTTGAACTCGGGAGGCGGAGGTTGAAGTGAACCAAGATTGCGCCACTGCACTCCAGCCTGGGTGACAGAGTGAGACCCTGTCTCAAACAAACAAACAAACAAACAAACAAAACCTGTATGAGTGAGTAAACCATGCAAAAACCTTGAATGAAGAGGATTCTAGGCAGAAGAAGCACCAAATTCAAAAGCCCAGTGGTAAGAACAGGTTTAGAGTGTTGTAGAAATAGCAAGATGGGCTGTGTATCTCAAGGGAAATAAGATCAGTAGACAGTGACAGGTTCTAGAAAGAGGGAAAGGCCAGATAATGAACGGTCTTGCAGGCCATAGTTTGGAGGTGGATTTTATTCTGTGAGTAAAGAGACATCACTGGAAGTAAGGAGACATCACTGGAAGGCTCTCAGCAGGGATGATGTGATCTGATTTATGTGTTTAGAAGTTGACTCTTGCTGCTATGGAGAATTGACTATAAAAAGAGCGAAACTGAAGACACAGAAAAAGGAGGGTGGTGAAGTCATCTCAGAGGGAAATGATTACTTGGACTAGAGTGGAAATGATAGATATGGTGAATAATTATTTGATCCAAGATATATTTGGAGGGTAGAATTGATAGAACTTAAGATAGATAGAATGTGGAGTTTGAGAGGAAGCAAAGAGTCAAGGATAATTCGGCGGTCAATGGCTTGAACAAATAAAATAATGACGTTGCCATCTGAGAAAGAGTTGGGAACGATCACGTTTGAGGGTATGTGCTTAGAACGAACCAGGGTTCCATTTTTGGATTATGTTGATAGACAGCCACAAAGGGTATGATTCAGAAATTATTTACGACTTATACTTGACAATCTCAAATTTTGGCTCAGTATCTTGAGAACATACACAAAGTAATTTGTCACAGGGTTTCCTAATAATCCATTCATTTTCACTAACATTTCAGAAGTAATTTCCAAATCTTAAAGTTTAGGCTCAATGACCTAAGACCTAATTCCCTGAATGGCCATGGGAACAGATTGAGTTTTCACCAGTGATCTCTCAAGGTCAGCTCAGAACTTAACAACATTATTGTCAGTAGGAAGTAACTTCCCCAGTGATTGTTGGAAGCAGCCCAGCCTTAGAATTGAGAGTCAAACAGCTGTTCAAGATGCTGTGTGCGCACTAAACTATTCCTCCATAGTATCACAGACCTGCAAGCAGGCTGGACTATTCTAGCCCATGCCCTTGATCTCAGAGAATACAATTTTTGTTTTCAAAGACTGCCAGAAAAATAAATCTCAACACAGAGTTTGTTAAACACATTTTCCCCTTATACACTCAAAAATGTTTTTTCATTGACTACAATTAGATTTTTTAAAAAAAACATAATTTCAGGCCTGAAATATGTTCATTTACTTTTCAATTTTACATCGAATTTATTCAATCTCATTTATAAATTAATATTGTTGTTCATGTTGTTGACTATCTGAAACAATGACTGGGTGTATCTGATACTTCAATCCCTTATCTTCACTTTTATTCAGAAGTGGAGTGAAAATAAGGTGGAGCTTTTTTTCATCTTATTTAGATGATTATTTAGTCAAACTCATAGAAGCAGAGAGTAGAAAAGTGGTTGCCAGACATTGTAAGGGGCAGTTGTTGCTCAATGGAGATAAAGTTTCAGTTATGCAAGATGAAAAAGTTCTAGAGATCTGCTGCATAACATTGTGCCTATAGTTAACAATACCGATTTGTGCACTTAAAAGTGTGTTAACCGAGGTCAGGAGATCAAGACCATCCTGGCTAACATGGTGAAACCCCGTCTCTACTAAAAATACGAGAAAAGAAAAAATTAGCCTGGCATGGTAGCAGGCACCTGTAGTCCCAGCTACTTGGGAGGCTGAGGCAGGAGAATGGCGTGAAACTGGGAGATGGAGCTTGCAGTGAGCTGAGACTGCGTGCCACTGCACTCCAGCCTGGGTGACAGAGCGAGACTCCGTCTCAAAAAAAAAAAAAAAATATGTTAACAGGGTAAAGTTCATATCAAGTGTTCTTATCTCAATAAGAAAAAATGATTATGGCCTTTTCTTTATAGCCCAGATGCCCATGTTCATAACTTCTGTAATACTAGCTGTCTCAAATGAATATTAAGGGAAACCTCTCTTTCTGTTGTTTGCTCCATTGCCTCTTTCTTCAATTTTTTTTCTTCCATGAACCCCTATGAATTTGCTTTAGATTACTGGGGGCAATAGTCTTGCCACCCTGCCATGTACATTTCTGGATCGCTTGCCCTTTTCCAAGACCTCGCTTTTAAGTTAACCGAGCATTGCTTGTCCCGAAGTGAGCATTTGGTAAAATATTCTTATGTGTTTGAGACTCAATAAATATGGTGGCTCTTTAAATAAAGAAGGTCCTTTTGGTGACAGAATATATTCAGCAACTTTCTTGTCAGTCATAGAAACAATACAGGAGACATAAAAATAAGGTAGAAATAACACAGGAACAAGAATGATGACATAGGATGGCAAAACTATGAAATACAGATCAAGTTACAGATATGACTGTGTTAACGTCTTGCTCTCTGCCTGCTCAGTATCCATTTGTTCAGTGAACAGAACTGTTGGATCATCCTACATTTCAGAGTCTGTCTAGTGTCCTCTCATCTCCTACCTAATCCTGCAGACTACAGAAAAAGCCCCAAGCAGCAGTTCAAACCATGGAACTTGTGAGTGTTTGGACATGAAAATCTCCTTTAAGAAATCACTAGGTTGAAGAAGGCAATGCTAATAGGACCACTTCTTGAGGAAATTCCACCCAGTAACTCAGCAGTGACACTCAGCTTTGGATCTGGAACATGAGTAGACCTAGAATAAGATCTGTCCATTTTTCCCAATTGACAGCATTAATTTTTTCTCTTACGATTTATGAGTCCAGGCTTTCACCTGCAAGCCTGTTTTGCATCTAAATCAACTTGGCCTACATATAACACACTCTGGTGTTCTAGCTGGGTGTTCTGTATTTTAGTCAACAATGTTTACTGAGCATTTACTATATGCCAAGCTATGGCTATGGTTTTTAAGCATCGATAATAATGATGCTTAGCAGAGACTCTCAAACTGCCACCATAGAGCAGGCCTGTGGCCGATTAATGATCTTAACAAATGGATTATAGTATATGAGAACTGGATGTTAAAACTTAGATAAGGTTTTAGCAAATGCCCACATTTTACAAATGAGGACACAGAGGAGCAGGAAGAGTTTATCACCTTTTCTGGATCACTGCAGCCAGGTTCTGGCCCAGCCCAGGCTTGAAGCCCAAGGCTCCTGCCACTCAGAGCAGTGCTCTTTTCACCACTTCAGCCTGCCTCCCAGGATGATTCTGGGAAGTTCTGCTTACAAATATGGGTAGTATTTCTAGTCATTCCATCAGATTTTATTCTGAAATTTACCATTTCGATATGAATATAGGTAAAATTCAGCACCAGGCAAGCTGTACATGATCAAAAGACATCTGTGTTTTGAAAAGCACGGGCTTTTACTCACATCCATAGTAATATGATCCTAAATCCACTGTCCCCAGGAGAAAGCAAGATAGCTTTTCTCCCTGTCATGTCATTACCTATGCCCAGAGTTCTCATCTTTTTCCTCTCATGAAGCAAATCAATATCTCACCTTTCATCCCTTCCATGCGTGGTTCTGAGCTACTTCTATCTATGGCATTATTAGATATTTTTATAATATAAGCAGGAAGCAAGAGGGACCGAAAAAAATAATCGATGGCCAGGTGTGGTGGCTCACACTTGTAATCCCAGCACTTTGGAAGGCCGAGGCAAACAGATCACCTGAGGTCAGGAGTTTGGCAATTCACTACCAGGAGGCTGAGGCAGAAGATCTTTAAACAGGAGGTAGAGGTTGCAACGAGATCCCACGATCTAGATCATCTCAAAAATAAGTAAATAAATAAATAAAAATAGTAATAATCAATGACTTGGTTCTTCTCTATTACTTTCAGGAATTTTTTAAGTTTCTGATTTCTTCCGTGGCCACTTCTGTGGCTATGGATTCCAAATTATTCTAAGTCAGGGAGATTTTATTTTTTGTTATCACTCACTTTCAGCTTCACTTTAGAATTGCAAGATTTAGATTCAAAGTCTGTAATTAACTGATGGCCTTAGATAAACCCTAACTTATCTGTATCTCAATTTGCGCGGATGAAACATTCATAATATAGAAGTATACACCACAAATATACCTACCCAACCAAACTATTGACCCCTTAATGACAAAGATTAAGTCTCTATATCTTCCCTAACTTTGTACATAATAGGTTCAAAATAAATATTTTTTGAATGAACAAATTAGTGAGCCAACAATCAGTCACCCGGTTGGCCAGTACTTATGGTGTTTTAAGTGCAATCTACCAGATAATTCAACCTTCATAATAAATGGATTTATCTTGAGATTTATCATTGCTATAATAGTGTAGTAGCATACTTCATATAAGTTTATTTTGTGAACCTTAAGAAGCTAGAGGAAAAACTATTCATGTAGCATTCCTAACATTTTCTAAATTGCATATTTTATTTTCATAGAGGTGCTCTAAGTCTTTAGTATTGCTTCTAATTCTCCCATATCACTATTTTGGAACCTTGGGTCTGGCTGTCTTGGAAAGGTGAAAAGAAAGGTATGGGGAAGAGGATGTGTTTTAACAAAGATAATTTTATCTGTTGAAGGGATTCAGGAAGTAATTGTCTTAACATTTGAATGCTAACATCTAAATATTTTAAATACATATTCCGTATGTACATGGGAAAAAATCTCTATATCTGATACCTTTTCTCATCATCACATAAAGGAACCGACTTCTCTGGTTTAAAATATTAACCAAAATTTATATGACAAAATCAGTATATATGAGTATATATTTTCTCAAACCTCATTCGAACAGGCCTTTTTGGGAGACAAGACACTTATCAAAATCAAGACTCTTGACATTAAATATTCTTGTTTGTCTTTTTTTTTTAAAAAAAAAGTCTTCATTTTTCTTTCTTTTAAAATGCAATAAATTATACTACAACGTGCAGTTTATGGTGAGTTATTAGATACTGAAAAATTGACCTTCCATTATTTTAATGCAGATTCTACTTTGCTTTTTTACTACATAAAGCCATTTGTTTTAAGCTCCATGCTACAAAGACCACAGATGTTCATTGCCTAGAACAGTGTCTGATACATAGTAGTTGCTTGAAGTTTGTTAAGTGACTAAATTAAGGAGGATCTTACATAGAACCATGTTTAAAATTACATATTATTATTTATAGTTTTTCCCACATAATAAGAATTATTACCATTTTCTTTATCCTCTGACCTCCTTGAACCAGCTATTTCTCTCTTTTTGTGGGAGCTTTATCTTTTTGTATTTAATCTGAATCTTTTGAAATTCTAAAGATACAATCACTTAACCCTCTCTTCCATCCACTTTCTTTTCTTAATTTCAGGCAACAATGTGAAAATAATGGTGCTTATGTCTTTGTAATAACAGAACTTTCTTTGTCTTTTCTTTAGCCTCATTTTAATCTTCAATGACTCATATTTAAGAAATGAACTTTGCAGCTGTGGTGGATCTAAGTCCTTGGCAACAACTCGATGGGCAAACACGTGGTCTCTCACAATGGATGGTCCTTAGCTTTGAATTATTTACTGTCCAGTTTTAACAATGAAATTATATCATCAAATAGTGCCTTGGACTTTTTAGGTTTTTAGTGCCTTAAGGTTTTAAGTTTGATGAGACCTTTAAGATCCATTTCCTTATTTTACAGACCTTGTTCCAACAATTATCTTCACCTTCTGTCAAGGTCGTAACATATATCTAGGGTGACCAACTTTCCTGGTTTTCCTGAGACTGTCCAATTTTCCTGAAACTATCCTGGTTTTAACATCGAAAGTCTCTCATCCTGAAAAACTCAATGCCGGGCAAACCGAGATGGTTGGTTACCCTACTGCTAGCTTCCGTCTTTCACTTTAGGTTCAAATCATTCCTATGCTAAAAAGAACTTCTTTATCCCTTTATCTTGTTATCTTCTCTGTCCTCCTATCCTGTCTTCCTCTTTTCCGTCTCAGAAAAAGAAAATTGAACATTTAATTTTCACTTGAAATACCTACTCCTCCTTCCACTCACTCCTCAGCTACGCCTACTTCTGAGGCTTCTGCCCTCCACTGAAATTGCTCTCACCACATCTAGTGAACACTCTGCAATGCTGATCTTACTTTACTTCTATGTTTCATTGCACTCACTTGGTCACCCTCTTCCTCTCAAAATTCTCCCTCTCTCCTTGAAATTTCTACACTCCTCGTTTCCCCTAATCTCTCCACCTATTTGTTCCTTTTCCGTCTCTCAAGAGATCCTGCTCCTCTGTTTGCCCATTAAACTTTGATATGTAGGCACTCAATGTATATTAGCTGAATGAGGAAATAACTCCTAAATATTTTTTTTTTCTCCTCAAACCTCAGAATGTATTATGTCCTTGTGGAAGGGAATATCACAGTCCCTTACTCTGTCCCCCATGCACAGAACACCCCCCCACACACGCACACACACACCATCATGTTGCGTTTTTAATATTACTCTTCAATAATTTTATGCTGAATGAGCATGAGGGGTTCTGAATCAGAGGCAGATTTCGTTTAATTACCTTACAGTAAATATTGTTGCTGTGCCCTTCCTTTGCCCAAAGACTTACCCCTAGGGCGACATGATGAACGCTGATGAAACATTTTCCTGCTTGAGTGGCTGGGTACTCCGTAAGTGGGAGACTAGGAAAAATCATTTCCATCTGCTTATAAAGGAGAAGGAGGCTGCTATCCCTCTCTCCTTCTGAAAGGTTCTCTGTGGAAACGTAACAGGCCTGAGTCCTAATTCCAGCTTCTCCAGAAACCAGCTAGCCGTATGTGTCTCATGTTTTACAATCTGGAAATGTCTCCAAGGTATGGGCTTCATATTTTTTGAAATGTAAATACCTAGAAAGATACCCACTCCAGTCTTTCTGACAACATAGAGTTTAGCTTAGGAACCTACCCTGAGCCATAACCATTTGACCCTCTTGGATCAGAGAAATCAACTAGACAAATCGCCACAGATCTAATCTCCATGGTGTGGGAAGTTTCTCAGGAGGCTAGAGCTTTCTGTAGGTGAACTGAGACATCCAGGAAAGTTTATTTCCTCATACTTAGTGGAATTGCACCCAGCGTTTGCTCATCTACTCAACCTAGACACTAAGAGTCATTCTTGTTTCTTTTTCTCTCTTCTCTCCAGCATCTGTTCAGTCACCAAATTTTCGCACTTCAGATTTTTAGACATTTCCCTATCCTATCCCTGTCATTTTTCCTGGTACCGTCGCCCTGAGTCAGATCCTCATAATCTTGCACTGAATTCTTACAATTGCCTCATTATCTCTCTGATTCCATTTCTGTTCTTCTCAAATGCATACTCTGTATTTATATCAGGAAGATCTATTTGAAACACATATTCCTGTGCCACTCCCTTGGTTAAAACTGTTCAAAGGTTCCTGATTACCTTCAAGGCAACACCTAAGCCTCTTAGCGGACCATATATGATCATAGAGAGGCACAGCTTCAAATTCTGGTCTAAAAATCTAATATCTTTCCAGATAATGACAGTGTCTTTTTCATCTTTGGACATGCCCTCTCCTTGTTCTTTATGCTCTAGAAACACTGGCCTGCTTGAGATACCATACTGTACTATGTCCTATGTCTCTGCACTTGCATTTTTCTCTTCTTGGAATGTTCTCTAGCCTACTCTTCCTTGAAGAAGTCATGTTCATGCTTTTGAATTCTATGTGATTACTAGCTTCTCCTGGAAGCTTTTCCCGATTTTCTTCCTCATATTGTGCAAGTCTATAGCACTGTCTACATTGTATTGAAATTATTTACGTGTTTGACTCTTCTATTATATGTTAAATGTTCCTAAATAGAAAGAGCTGTTTTGCATTCAACTTCATATTTCCAGTTTCAAGTACAACCACTGACACATGATAGTTCAATAGAGGGAACCATTATTATTTTTATAATTAGTAATGTCAGTAATAATTGCCTCCATTCAGGTCCAAACAGAGAAACGAGGCAAAATGATAATTTACTTGAATTTGGGAAACTTAATAGTATGAAAAAAAACACAAGAATACAACAACTGTACACACACACACACACAAACATGGAGATTTCAAGTGAAATATCAGGAGAATCCGCTTTATATGTAAGCAGAGTAAATAACTCACATATCTAGCATGATTTTAGGGTTCAGAAATATCCCATTATTCAGAAAGTACGTCCGTATCTATAGGCTGAATCCTAATATTCTACTTACAGAACTCCAGTATTTTGGTTCAAACGCCTTCCCTTTCTCTATTGAATTGTAAATAGCTGTGGATGATTAATCATTTTGCAAAGTATCAGACTCAGGATTCTTTTGAATGGTGAACACCGCTAAGATTTTATTAATAAATGTGTCATACAGTACAGCTCTGGAACACTTCTGTAACATAATGGCGTATCTGAAATTCAAGGAAGAATACTGCTAATTTGTTTTTCCCCAGTGAAAGAACAGGGTTTAAATTCAGCAGGCAACATTGCTAAAAGTTAAGACAGAGTTGAAAAAAGTTACAAAAATTAAGCCCTAGATCAAGGCAAATATTACTGTTATTGTTAAACAGTTATATTAGCATTTATGTAGCATGCACTTAATACTTTTATTAATACCCTCACTTCAGAGATCAAAGAATCTGGGTCAATAACTCTTTTCAATGGTGTCAGAGTATCTGTTAGGTTATTCTAGGCTCACGGTATGCCCCACGATCCTTTTAGCACTCGATTATGTATAAACTTACTGTTTTCACTCTGCTTCTAGTGTTAATTTTCTCCCTTCTTTGGATCTAGAAACTTTTTGAAGGCAGAAACTATTCATTTGGTTTTTCTCTTGATCCCCTGGATAAAGGAAGATTACAGATTAAAGATTAATTCTAGGTCTGGTCATTTATAGAAACTAGTGCCTGCAATTCCTACATCCATAATAGCCCAAAACATTTCTACTATTCTCAAAGAGGTCACACTGGATGACGTAATGACTATTTTTCAAAAGTATTGAGACTTTTCTCTTAGCCTACCTATTTTATACCTTGCCAGACATTTTGACAGAATTAACTGGTGATTATCAGTTGGATTAATTGTATACTTTAATATAGCCTAAGGTCCTGCAAATGGCCCTCAAGGCTTCCCATTATGTTCTGGATATCCATTATTTTGGGTATGTTTAAGTCCTCATTAGCCACGCTAGAGTTTTGCAATATATACCTTGCAACTTTAGCTGTAGATTTCAAGTATGGCTGTCAGGTTACATAAACAAAGCACTCTTATCTCAATGAGAGGGCATTAACTATCCGGAATGCTCCCCCTATCTCCCCAGAATAGCTTTACAAACACAGTGCTTTCCTCATTAACAGACCCATATAGCCTTTTTAAAAAATCATTTTATAACTATCAGTGTATAAATAAAAGAGATAGAAATTGACCTGGGAGTTTCATAAACAAGTTCTGAGCACCCAGGATTAATTTTGAGAAGAATGCCACAAACCAAATAAGCACTTCTTTTCATCTCATTTCACAGGCCTTCAAGAGGGAATTGAAAACTAAAGAACCTGTAATCATGAGTACTCTCGAGACTGTACGAATATTTCTGACAGAGCAGCCTTTGGAAGGACTAGAGAAACTCTACCAGGAGCCCAGAGGTAATTGAATGTGGAACTATAATAACATATTGATAGAAGGATCAGTGGTGATGGAGCAGCCCATCCATTCCTGCTGCCAGGGTCTGGATAGCTCTCATATTTTCTTGGTTAAATAGAATCAATTCAAATTAAACGTAGATGCTGAAAAAAAATAAGGACTCATAAACTACCATGCATAAATCGGTTTGCGCATTCATAAATAAACATTAAAAGAGATTAGTAATCAGTTATTGGAACATTTAGAAAATAATAAACAAAGGGAGTTATCTGTGAGGAGGAATTCTATTGTTGCAAAGACTACAAGTTAATTTTCCATTTAAGAGCCTGCCTGAAGTAAATTAGAACTTGTGGTATGCATCCTAACGTTTTTCTCCTCAGTAGCTTAAGTGAATCTTAAATTGTCGGATTGATATAAGGTAGAAACTCAGGAAGACATACTTTAGATGTTCTGGGCTGTATCAAAATGTATGCCAAAGTATAAAAAAGCCATTAATCAGTAGGTTACCCTCTTGTTCAACTGTACTCTTTCTTTCTTCCAGTATGACCTTTTTGACAATGTTTAAAAAAAAAAAAAAAAAAAAGAATGTGGCCTAAAACCTTGTCGTATTGCCAATTTAGAGCTGCCTCCCGAGGAGAGAGCCCAGAATGTCACTCGGCTTCTACGAAAGCAGGCTGAGGAGGTCAATACTGAGTGGGAAAAATTGAACCTGCGCTCCGCTGACTGGCAGAGAAAAATAGATGAGACCCTAGAAAGACTCCAGGAACTTCAAGAGGCCACGGATGAGCTGGACCTCAAGCTGCGCCAAGCCGAGGTGATCAAGGGATCCTGGCAGCCCGTGGGCGATCTCCTCATTGACTCTCTCCAAGATCACCTCGAGAAAGTCAAGGTACCGTCTACTTCTTTGCTTCAGGGCCCTTTGAGAGACTCAAAAGAGCTTCTAATCTGAACTTGAGTGCAGTGTTATCTTCCCACAAAGTTAAAGCTAGAGAAATCAGTTAAAGCTAGAGCAATCAGTTAAAGCTAGAGAAATCAGTTGAAGCTAGAGAAATCAGTCCATCTTTCACAAATTCAGTCTTCTTTCACATGGTATTTTCTCCAAGAGAAGACAGTGATCTAATCATTTGTCTGTCTTCAGTTATATGAAATGAAATATTAAAAAAGTTACAGGGCAAGAAATCATTTTGACTTTGATATTAAGTGATTGTACTAAAGTCTGGTGTGTGTGTGTGTGTGTGTGTGTGTGTGTGTTTATTGGTGTATTGCTTGTGTTACTATCAGAATACAGAAAAATAAAACACTTAATCAAAAGCCAGGAGTCTAGGTGTTGGCCCTTTTGCTAACCAAATTATATGACTTGGGTAAGTTATGGTATGGTGAAATAAGGCTGTTAATGTGTGGCCCTTCCCTTGGAAGACAACATTTGTAATACAGTTTCAAGTTTCATTGGCCCACTGCAGAAATGAGGGAAAATCATTATATATTTGGAAGACCACTGTCTATAAGACCAAAGTTAAATTCCCTTGTGGCACAAAGATAGCAAATATATTCTGTAGAAAAAAATACATATTTAGGAGTATCATTTTGAAATCAGCAACTACTCATCTATTGTCAAAATCACGAAAATCCTCCTAGATTAAAATTCAAAAGAAGTTAAATTCCCTCATGCACTCAGCATGTTTGCCAGCATCTGAGCATCCTCGTTCTAGAAGTTGTCCTCTTCCTTAGCTTTCATGGAACTGTTCCATCCATGGTCTTCTTCCTATATTTTTCTAGATTCTTCACCTACCCACCCCTCAAATACTGTTGTGCCCAAGTTTCTAACCTTAGCCTAATTCTCTTTTGATTGTTTAAACCCTCCCCGTTTGAGATGGCATGGATGGTGATGTATCTACATCTCTAGTCCACATCTCTCTTCTGATCTCCGAATCCATGTGGCATTACGATCACAAATGCAACTATTCTGAAACCAAGTTCATTTGTTCTCCTGTTTTTCCATTTCCCTACTTCTATCCCCTCCTATCTGACCTTTTTTTTCCTGTTTCCTATTTCAGTTAATGAATCATCATCCAACAAATTTTCCACACTGGAAACTTTAGGTTCATCCTTAAGCCCTTCTGCATTTTCACTGATGGCACATGATGGCTCATGTTACCTCAGAATAGCTCTTTTATCTTTTCTCTCCTCTTCTAACTGATGTCCTTTTTAATCCCCAGCGTCTTTTACTTAGATGATAACAGTATACATCTTTAAATCCCATTCACCCCTCTGTGTGCCTGGCATATCTTAGATACTGCATTTTAAATATTTGGTGAATTAATGGATGGATGAATGGTTTCTTTACTGATGTTCCTGCATTACCCAGCTTCTTCCAACTCCAATCCAAACTCCTTGCAGGAGAATGCTTGCCTAGAGAATGAAATCCAATGAATAAGGAGATTACGTGGCCCTTTTCTTCCTAGCCCTGACTTACCTTCTCAGCCATAGCTCCCGTTCTCCAGACCATTTAATACACTCTGCCCATATGATATATATATATATATGTGATGGCATATTTGGGAAAAAGGGGTGATACGGGCAGAGTGTATTGAATGTGTGTGTCTGTAAAGTATGTATGTGTGTGTATATATATATATACATACATAGATATATACATAGATATACACACATATATACATAAATACACATATAGATATAGCTATAGATATAGATATGGATATAGCTATAGATATAGCTCTAGCTCTAGCTATAGATATAGATATGGATATAGCTATAGATATAGCTCTAGCTATAGATATAGATATAGATATAGATATAATCTGCCTTTGCAAATGCTGTTCTCTCTGTCTGGATCCCCCTACATTGTCTACTTGGTGAATTCTCATTCAGCCCTCAAGGACCAGCCAAAATGTTACCTATCTTTGTTGTCTTTCCTGAGTGTCTACAACCCCCACCTCCCACCAAGCAGAAGAAACTGCTCACAGTTGGTGCTCTCATAGATCACCAAGCATGCTAAATTGTCACATTTAAATTTCACATATATTGTAGCAACTTGCTTATGCATTTTTTTTTTCTCCCAGAGAAAGTGAGGTTGCTAAGAGCAAGGATCATGCTGTATATCTTTGGGCCCCTAGCCCAGGGCCAGCAACATATGAGGAATCTCATTAAGTACCTTCATTTACTCACTCAACAACTGTTTGTGAGTCATTATATAATGTGCTGGACAGGTAATTATAAAAGAAACAGACTTGGTCATTGCCTTCATGAAGCCTGTGGTCTAATGTTGAATTGCATAGCTCTTCGTTAAAATAGTAGGTAAAAATTTTAAAAAGAAAAGATTAAAACTTTGACTCTAATACTTGTAAAATCCCTTCTACCCCAACATTTTATGACCTCATGTCTAACATTTAAAGTAGGGGTTAACCTTGCTGTCTACTGGAAAACTAAGCATTTTGAAATGTGTTACCTAGTATTTTAAAAGCATTAAATATGTTGACTTTATTCAAAAATATAGGGACTAATTTTTTGACAGTCTTCTCCAAAAATGAGAAATAAGTTAGGAAAATGTCCCCGTGGAACTAAATTAGTTAATCTATCAATTAAATTGCTCAATATATAGGCTGTAGAGCAGACACAAGGGATTCATTTTTAGCCATACTTGTCACACAGGTGCATTTGTAAGATACTGAGTATGGAAGAGAATGTGTACAGCCTAATTTAATAATTAAAAATAACTGAAAGCATAACAGTTCAAGTATCAGCAGGCCTTCACCCAACCCTATTTGCGGTATTCCTTTTAGTTTCCCTATCTTATCTGTTCTTGGTCTTAAGACAAACTTCATTTTCCATACCCTAATTGGTAAAACTCTCATTCTGACCCCAATAATAGCAAAACATAAACATTAAACATACCTTTCAAAAGATTATATTTATAATCCAGCACATCTATCTTTCTCAGACATATATACACTTAAGTTATGGTACTTATCTGAATTTTTATGTACTGGTAATAATAGACGTGATTGTTTGGGCTTTTGAATCAGTGTTGTATTTTATGCGTGTTTCAAACTATGAATTACATGAATTCATATGTATTTATCTCCCTTCAGTAGCTCTTCTTCAATTTTGCAGTGGAAATAAATCATTTTTCTCCATTGCATCTTATTGACACTGGGTTTGAAACTCTGAAGCTTTGGGGGTAGTAGTTTACAAGGAATGAGTTTTATTAACTAAAATTTATTTCAGAAAAAAAGTAAAAGTGTACTTGAAACCACTGTTCCCATTTTGCCACTCAAGCAATTTAAGACCTCAGAGGATTCATGCTGTAGGGAACTTTTCTAATAAACCATGGTTTCTCTTTTTTAAATTTTTTTTTTTTTTGAGACAGTCTCGTTCTGTCGCCCAGGCTGGAGTGCAGTGGTGCTATCTCGGCTCACTGCAACCTCTACCTCCTGGGTTCAAGCAATTCTCCGCCTCAGCCTCCCAAATAGCTGGGACTACAGGCGCCCATTACCATGCCCAACTATTTTTTTTTTTTTTTTTTGTATTCTTTAGTAGAGATGGGGTTTCACCACGTTGGCCAGGCTAGTCTCGAACTTCTGACCTCAGGTGATCCGCTCACCTTGGCCTCCCAAAGTGCTGGCATTACAGCACTGATAACTAGGCAGCTAGCTAGAAGAACGTTTTATATATCCATATCAGTTCATTTTCTTCACCCCTAGAGACTCTATCATAGCACCCCCCCTCCATTCTGATCTTATGTGTTAAATAACTTGTTATTCAAGAGACTAAGTAATATGTTTCTGTGAGATTTAGCATTCTGTAATTGTATTAGCAAATGTGGCTTTTGGATTTAAAGAATGGGTTAAACAACAATGACTAAGTCCCTGGCCTTTATGGAAATGGCATTATTGCTAGCTGATCATCTGCGGGTGGTGAACATGGTAAATTAATGATGGAAACACAATATTAATACTGACTATATTGCTCACTAAGAGAATCTCAGCTTTCCAAAATAGCTTCCATAGGAAAAAACAATAGAATAAAATTTAAGTTTTA
The DNA here is from genome assembly GCF_009828535.3 of Hylobates moloch. Classification (NCBI taxonomy): domain Eukaryota; kingdom Metazoa; phylum Chordata; class Mammalia; order Primates; family Hylobatidae; genus Hylobates; species Hylobates moloch. Next base: position 28,144,004 of record NW_026652282.1, on the reverse strand, counting down.
AATGCTTCTTTACTTTTAAAATTCATGATTTATACTGCTTATCAAATATTTTAAGGGCAAGATCATGACTTTTCACTTTACCGAAAATAGCACCAGTGCTTATTTGACTAGACAAATATTCTCCTTTCCTTGTAATGGGGAATAGGAATAACTCTTTGAATCACTAGGTGCTCCACATAGATCTGTAAGTGGAATATATAAAGTCTTTAATAAAGTAGAATAACTTTTAAACCTATAGTCTGGATACAAGATTTTTGTTCTTCAGAACAATCCCAATGTCAGAAAGTTTGTGGATTGTTGATTTCTTTTTTTTTTTTTTTTTTTTTTTTTTTGAGACAGAGTCTC
>NW_026652282.1:28128272-28143286 GCF_009828535.3 Hylobates moloch | reverse complement strand
TGGCCAGGATGGTCTCGATCTCTTGATCTCGGGATCCGCCCACCTTGGCCTCCCAAAGTGCTGGGATTACAGGCGTGAGCCACCGCTCCCGGCCAGATTGCTGTCTTTTAATGTTTTATTTTTGTTCTAATCAACCATGGTTTCTCTTTTGTTAATTTTTTTTTTTATTAGACAATCTTGCTCTGTCACCTAGGCTGGAGTGCAGTGGTGCTATCTCGGCTCACTGCAACCTCCACCTCCTGGGTTCAAGCAGTTCTCCACCTCAGCCTCCCAAATAACTGGGACTACAGGCGCCCACCACCATGCCCAGCTATATATATATATATTTTTTTTTTGTATTTTTTAGTAGAGATGGGATTTCACCACGTTGGCCAGGCTGGTCTCGAACTTCTGACCTCAGGTGATCCGCTCACCTTGGCCTCCCAAAGTGCTGGGATTACAGGAGTGAGCCACTGCGCCCAGCCTATAAACCATAGTTTCTCTATACCAAAAGTGGTACGTCATTCTTGAGCCAGGAATATTTCACTGTCCTTAGTTTGCCTGTTGACTCTGAACACAGTTTTTCATACACTGTAGATAACTCTCCCAGGCTGCCATCTTGGAATATGCAAATCTGTCACATCTATGTAGTTATGCATATTGCACTTTTGTCAAACTTTTAACTTGCATTTCTTACTGTGAAAAGTCAGGGCAGGGATTCTATGAGTTTTTTCTTTAAAGTTCCTACAATGAAATGTTTTGATTAAACCTTTTTGGCATTCAAATTGAGATTGGTTTAACGATGTGTGTAGTAGGCTAGAAATTATGATGAAGCGACGATGCCATCCTTATTTATCTTCAGCTTTCACATCTAAAGTTTTAAGAAGAAAACTGGCAAATCCACCTTTTTAGGCTTACCATCCTCAGTCCATGTGGCTTTGGGGGTTTTTTTAAGAAATTTGTCAAAGAAATGCTATCTTAGAATTTGACATTGAGGAAGCCAAGCATATTTCCTCTGAATAGATAATGTGAAATGTGATATAATGTATTAGAATTTCATCTTCACTTTTGCAAGCAAGACACTTGCAACCGTGTTCATGCAACTATCTTCCCTTATTGCTTTTCTCTTCTTAACCTTGGTTCTAAAGTTTTCTTCTTATTGTATTAATTTTGTTATGCTTCCCATTTATATAAGTCAAGTCAACCTTACTTGATTTCTTATATATGAGTTATATAAGGAAAACTTATCTGTTCTTATAGAATTAGGGAATGAATGAATAGACAGAACCAACATGAACCGGGCGACCCTAAAAATCATTCAAAACATGAAAGCTCTCCCAACTCTGAATAAACTAATGATATCTTCATAATGAATAAGGTATACTGCCTATAGTTGGAAAAGGAAAATTTATTACTATTTTGTGCATTGTTAAAGAACTACAAATGAATTGCTGTGTGGAGGCTTCCATGGTTGTTGTAAAAATGCTATGTGTATTAAGTAAGCCTTTGGTGGAGAAGAAAAAACAAAGAAAAAATATTTAATCATTCATAAATCTGGGTTAAATATGAAGCTAATTCCTGTTATTTGGAGTAACCAGGGTTTTATCTAGTTTACAAAGCACGCAATTGCATTGCTTAAAAGCATATGATTTGGCCTTTAATATCTGAAAATATGTCTATCAAAAGCCATATTATAGCGAGTGTCACTCCATGCTTTATAAGTATAGTGTATTTTTAATAGAATGTTTATGTACTGGTGATAAGAGATGTTATTGGGTTTCTAAACCAGTACTGTATTAAGGATTCTATGCTATTGAAAAATTATGGATTATATGAATTCATATATATTGATTTACTTTCAGTAGCTTTTCAATAGAATGTCTAGGGCTTAATACAGCTTAGAAACTAAAGTAGGAATTATTCATCTTTAAAATCCTGACCAAAGAAGTGGCTGGCAAGATGGCTGAATAGGAACAGCTCAGGTCTGCAGCTCCTAGTGAGATCAACACAGAAGGCGGGTGATTTCTGCATTTCCAACTGCAGTACCCGGCTCATCTCACTGGGACTGGTTAGACAGCGGGTGCAGCCCACGGAGGGCACAGAAGCAGGGTGGGGTGTCACCTCACCCAGGAAGCACAAGCGGTCGGGGAATTCCCTCCCCTAGCGAAGGGAAGCCGCGAGGGACTATGCCGTGAGGAATGGAGCATTCCGGCCCAGACACTATGCTTTTCCCACAGCCTCTGCAACACACAGACCAGGAGATTCCCTCGGGTGCCTACACCACCCGGGCCCTGGGTTTCAAGCACAAAATTGGGTGGCTGTTTGGGCAGACACTGAGCTAGCTGCAGGAGTTTTTTTCATACCCCAGCAGCACCTGGAACACCAGTGAGACAGAACCATTCACTCCCCTGGAAAGGGGGCTGAAGCCAGGGAGCCAAGTGGTCTAGCTCAGTGGATACCAACCCCCACGGAGCCCAGCAAGCTAAGATCCACTGGCTTGAAATTCTCTCTGCCAGCACAGCAGTCTGAAGTGGACCTAGGACACTCAAGCTTAGTGTGGGGAGGGGCACCTGCCATTACTGAAGCTTGAGTAGGCGGTTTTCCCCTCACAGTGTAAACAAAGCCGCTGAGAAGTTCTAACTGGATGGAGCTCACCGCAGCTGGGCAAAGCCACTGTAGCCAGATTGCCTCTCTAGATTCCTCCACTCTGGGCAGGGCATCTCTGAAAGAAAGGCAGCAGCCCCAGTCAGGGGCTTATAGATAAAACTCCCATCTCCCTGGGACAGAGCACCAGGGGGAAGGGGCAGCTGTGGGTGCAGCATCAGCAGACTTAAACGTTCCTGCCTGCTGGCTCTGAAGAGAGCAGCAGATCTCCCAGCACAGCACTGGAGCTCTGCTAAGGGACAGACTGCCTTCTCAAGTGGGGTCCTGACCCCCGTGCCTCCTGACTGGGAGATGCCTCCCAGCAGGGGTTGACAGACACCTCATACAGGAGAGCTCCAGCTGGCATCTGGAAGGTGCCCCTCTGGGATGAAGCTTCCAGAGGAAGGAACAGACAGCAATCTTTGCTGTTCTGCAGCTTCTGCTGGTGATACTCAGGCAAACAGGGTCTGGAGTGGACCTCCAGCAAACTCCAGCAGACCTGCAGCAGAGGGTTCCTGACTGCTAGCATCAACATCAACAAAAAGGACGTCCACACAAAAACCCCATCTGAAAGTCACCAATATCAAAGACCAAAGGTAGATAAATCCACGAAGATGAGGAAAAACCAGCGCAAAAAGGCTGAAAATTCCAAAAACCAGAACGCCTCTTCTCCTCCAAAGGATCACAACTCCTCTCCAGCAAGGGAACAAAACTGGATGGAGAATGAGTTTGACGAATTGACAGAAGTAGGCTTCAGAAGGTGGGTAATAACAAACTCTTACGCGCTAAAGGAGCGTGTTCTAACCCAATGCAAAGAAGCTAAGAACCTTAAAAAAAAGGGTTAGAGGAATTGCTAACTAGAATAACCAGTTTAGAGAAGAACATAAATGGCCTGAAGGAACTGAGAAACACAGCACGAGAACTTCGTGAAGCATACACAAGTATCAATAGCCAAATCGATCAAACAAAAGAAAGGATATCAGAGATTGAAGATCAACTTAATGAAATAAAGCTTGAAGAGAAGATTACTGAAAAAAGAATGAAAAGGAAAAAACAAAGCCTTCAAGAAATATGAGACAATGTGAAAAGACCAAACCTACATTTGATTGGTGTGCCTGAAAGTGACGGGGAGAATGCAACCAAGTTGGAAAACACTCTTCAGGATATTATCCAGGAGAACTTCCCCAACCTAGCAAGACAGGCCAATATTCAAATTCAGGAAATATAGAGAACACCACAAAGATACTCCTTGAGAAGAGCAACCCAAGACACATAATCGTCGGATTCACCAAGGTTGAAATGAAGGAAAAAATGTTAAGGGCAGCCAGAGAGAAAGGTCAGGCTACCCACAAAGGAAAACCCATCAGACTAACAGTGGATCACTTGGCAGAAACCCTACAAGCCAGAAGAGAGTGGGGGCCAATATTCAACATTCTGAAAGAAAAGAATTTTCAACCCAGAATTTCATATCAAGCCAAACTAAGCTTCATAAGCAAAGTAGAAATAAAATCCTTTACACACAAGCAAATGCTGAGAGATTTTGTCACCACCAGGCCTGCCTTACAAGAGCTCCTAATGAAGGAAGCACTAAATATGGAAAGGAACAACTGGTACCAGCCATGGTAAAACATACCAAATTGTAAAGACCATCATACTATGAAGAAACTGCATCAACTAACGGGCAAAATAACCAGCTAGCATCATAATGACAGGATCAAATTCACACATAACAATATTAACCTTAAATGTAAACAGGCTAAATGCCCCAATTGAAAGACACAGACTGGCAAATTGGGTAAAGACTCAAGACCCATCGGTGTGCTGTATTCAGAAGACCCACCTCATGTGCAGAGACACACACAGGCTCAAAATAAAGGGATGGATGAATATTTACCAAGCAGCAAATGGAAAGGAAAAAAAAGCAGGCGTTGCAATCCTAGTCTCAGACAAAACAGACTTTAAACCAGCAAAGATCAAAAAGGACAAAAAAAATGGTATTACATAATGGTAAAGTGATCAATGCAACAAGAAGAGCTAACTATCCTAAATATATATGCACCCAATATAGGAGGACCCAGATTCATAAATCCAGTTCTTAGAGACCTACAAAGAGACATAGATGCCCATACAATAATAGTGGGAGACTTTAACACCACACTGTCAATATTAGACAGATCAACGAAACAGAAAATTAAAAAGGATATTCAGGACTTAAACTCAGCTCTGGACCAAGTGGACCTAATAGACATCTACAGAACTCTCCACCCCAAATCAACAGAATATACATTATTCTCAGCACCACATCACACTTATTCTAAAATTGACCACATAATTGGAAGTAAAACACTCCTCAGCAAATGCAAAAAAAACAGAAATCATAACAGTCTCTCAGACCACAGTACAATCAAATTAGAACTCAGGATTAAGAAACTCACTCAAAACCGCACAACTACATGGAAACTGAACAACCTGCTCCTGAATGACTGCTGGGTAAATATGGAAATTAAGGCAGAAATAAATAATTCAAACCAATGAGAATAAACACACAACGTACCAGAATCTCTGGGACACAGCTAAAGCAGTATTTAGAGGGAAATTTACAGCACTAAAATCCCCACAGGAGAAAGCAGGAAAGATCTAAAATTGGCACTTTAACATCACAATTAAAAGAAGTAGAGAAGCAAGAGCAAACAAATTCCAAAGCTAGCAGAAGAAATAACTAAGATCAGAGCAGAACTGAAGGAGATAGAGACACGAAAAACCCTTCAAAAAATCAACGAAGCCAGGGGCTGGTTTTTTGAAAAGATTAACAAAATAGATAGACTGCTAGCTAGGCTAATAAAGAAGAAAAGAGAGAAGAATCAAACAGACACAATAAAAAATGATAAAGGGGATATTACCTCTCATCCCACAGAAATGCAATCTACCATCAGAGAATACTATGAACACCTCTACGCAAATAAACTAGAAAATCTAGAAGAAATTGATAAATTTCTGGACACAGACACCCTCCCAAGACTAAACCAGGAAGAAATCGAATCCCTGAATAGACCAATAACGAGTTCTGAAATTGAGGCAGTAATTAATAGCCTACCAACCAAAAAAAGCCCAGGAACAGATGAATTCACAGCTGAATTCTACCAGAGGTACAAAGAGGAGCTGGTACCATTCCTTCTGAAACTATTCTAAACAATAGAAAAAGAGGGACTCCTCCCTAACTCTTTTTATGAGGCCAGCATCATCCTGATACCAAAACCTGGCAGAGACACAACAAACAAAGAAAATTTCAGGCCAATATCCCTGATGAACATCGATGCGAAAATCCTCAATGAAATACTGGCAAACTGAATCCAGCAGCACATGGAAAAGCTTATCCAGCATGATCAAGTTGGCTTCATCCCTGGGATGCCAGGCTGGTTCAACATACAGAAATCAATAAACGTAATCCATCACATAAACAGAACCAATGACAAAAACCACATGATTGTCTCAATAGAAGTGGAAAAGGCCTTCAATAAAATTCAACACCCCTTCATGCTAAAAACTCTCAATAAATTAGGTACTGATGGAACGTATCTCAAAATAATAAAAGCTACTTATGACAAACCCACAGCCATTATCATACTGAATGGGCAAAAGCTGGAAGCACTCCCTTTAAAAACCAGCACAAGACAAGGATGCCCTCTCTCACCATTCGTATTCAACGTAATATTGGAAGTTTTGGCCAGGACAATCAAGCAAGGGAAAGAAATAAAGGGTATTCAAATAGGAAGAGAGGAAGTCAGATTGTCTCTGTTTGCAGATGACATGATTGTATATTTAGGAAACCCCATCGTCTCAGCCCAAAATCTTCTAAGCTGATAAGCAACTTCAGCAAAGTCTCAGGATACAAAATCAATGTGGAAAAATCACAAGCATTCCTATATGCCAATAATAGACAAAGAGAGAGCCAAATCATGAGTGAACTCCCATTCACAATTGCTACAAAGAGAATAAAATACCTAGGAATACAACTTACAAGGGATGTGAAAGACTCTTCAAGGAGAACTACAAACCACTGCTCAAGGAAATGAGAGAGGACACCACAAACAAATGGAAAAACGTTCCATGCTCATGGATAGGAAGAATCAATATTGTGAAAATGGCCATACTGTCCAAGGTAATTTATAGATTCAATGCAATCTCCATCAAGCTACCATTGACTTTCTTCACATAATTAGAAAAACTACTTTAAATTTCATATGGAACCAAAAAAGAGCCCACATAGCCAAGACAATCCTAAGCGAAAAGAACAAAGCTGGAGGCATCATGCTACCTGACTTCAAACTATACTACAAGGCTTCAGTAACCAAAACAGTATGGTATTGGTACCAAAACAGATATATAGACCAAAGGAACAGAGGCCTCAGAAATAATGCCGCACATCTACAACCATCTGATCTTTGACAAACCTGACAAAAGCAAGCAATGGAGAAAGGATTCCCTATTCAGTAAATGGTGCTGGGTAAACTGGCTAGCCAGCTACAGAAAACTGAAACTGGACCCCTTCCTTACACCTTATACAAAAATTAACTCAAGACTTAAACATAAAACCTAAAACCATAAAAACCCTAGAAGAAAACCTAGGCAATACCATTCAGGACATAGGCGTGGGCAAAGACTTCATGACTGAAACACCAAAAGCAATGGCAACAAAAGCCAAAATAGACAAATGGGATCTAATTAAACTAAAGAGCTTCTGCATGGCAAAAGAAACTACCAGAGTGAACAGACAACCTACAGAATGGGAGAGAATTTTTGCAATCTACTCATCTGACAAAGGGCTAATATCCAGAATCTACAAAGAACTCAAACAAATTTACAAGAAAAAAACAACCTCATCAAAAAGTGGGCAAAGGATATGAACAGACACTTCTCAAAGTAAGACATTTATGCGGCCAACAAACATGAAAAAAAGCTCATCATCACTGGTGATTAGAGAAAGGCAAATCAAAACACACCAGTTACCATGGCGATCATTAAAAAGTCAGGAAACAACAGGTGCTGGAGAGGATGTGGAGAAATAGGTGTGCTTTTACACTGTTGGTGGGAGTGTAAATTAGTTCAACCATTGTGGAAGACAGTGTGGCGATTCCTCAAGGATCTAGAACCAGAAATACCATTTGATCCAGCAATCCCATTACTGGTTATATACCCAAAGGATTATAAATCATTCTACTATAAAGACACATGCATATGTATGTTTATTGCAGCACTGTTCACAATAGCAAAGACTTGGAACCAACCCAAATGCTCATCAATGATAGACCAGATAAAGAAAACATGGCACAGATACACCGTGGAATACTATGCAGCCATAAAAAAGGATGAGTTCATGTCCTTGGCAGGGACATGGATGAAGCTGGTAGCCACCAATCTCAGCAAACTAACACAGGAACGGAAAACCAAGCACCGCATGTTCTCACTCGTAAGTGGGAGTTGAACAACGAGAACACCTGGACACAGGGAGGGGAACATCACACACCGGGGCCTGTCGAGGGGTGGGAGGTTAGGGGAGGGATAGCATTAAGAGAAATACCTAATGTAGATGACGGGTTGATGGGTGCAGCAAACCACCATGGCACTTGTATAGCTATGTAACAAACCAGCACGTTCTGCACATGTATCCCAGAACTTAAAGTCTAATAATGAAAAAAAAAATCCTGACCAAATTATTTATTCAATGTAAAATTAATTGTAAGTTAGTGTTGCCAGGAGAGCGTATTACTTAGTTACCATGTATTCCCTCTCATCTCCTGCTTTGTTTATAAAGCTAAAAGCAAATTACTTAGGATAGCAATGTCAAATCACTTCCTTTCCCCAAAGCATCTGATTTTAGATAACGCTGTGTGTGTTTTAAAAGCCCCTACCTCGACTTAGGCAAATAGAACCTTCATTTACCATGCTATTCCCATCCCGCCTTTGAAACTTCTGAAAAGGCAGAGCGGAGTAATTGTTTCAGACATCTGCTTAGCATACTTTGAAGTGCATATAAGTTCTTTTTCAGTTTCATTTGAACCCCAGCTGTCTTCACCGAAGTCTATAATCAATCTGAATTAAGTTGTCCTACTTCTCCTAATAAGTCTCTTATTAAGTTCTGCATCAGCCTCTTAGGGAGACTTAAAAGCTAATTCATGTAGAATTGCCATTTTCTACTAATTCACTTGTCAGCTCTCCAAATTCCAACAAAAACAATTGCAAAGACTATTAATTTGGCTCTTCATAAACAACTTATGTAAGTGTAGTATACATTGGAACCAAACAAACGATTTAAAACAGTGGGTGGGAGGAAATGAGTTGATGGCATTCAAAACGCTTCCTTTTTTGACTGTTACGAAATGCCTTCCACATGGAAAGCATAAAGCCATTTATTTAATAAGGGAAACATCCTTCTGCTTTTACTTTCATAGATAAGGTAATGACTGAGTGAACTTTGCTTAAAGACAGGAGAAGGCTTTAGAACAGTTGGAAAAGGAACATGTTCTTTTTATTATTGAACTTATTTTAATTTGGACTTCTTTGTGTTATTTTGATGGACTGTGATAAAAGAAGGAGCTAGAATTGGTTATTATTGTTATTGGATTAAATCAGAGTTGTACAGCTACTCTTCTGGTCATGGGATATTTAGGAGAACACGGGTAATCAAAATGTTCAGCTAATGAGTTCATCTGACATTATTCTACTCAAGAAGTGTTTAATTAGATAATAAAAATTTCTCCAAAGAATACCATCCTTCCGACTATTTGAAAACAACCGTATCAAAATCCGATCCTATAATATGCCAATCCAGTTTGCTAGGATTTTCTAGAAGCTTTGTTTGTGGTTGGTAATGACTAGAAATACTATTCCTCAAGAGTCTCGGGTAATAAAAGATTATTCAAAAAACTTAAGTAATATACTCTCAGTATTAGAGGATATACAAATGCACTCATTCATTAATTTATGATATGGTTAAACCTATACCCAGAGAAGTCTGATCTCATTATAGAGTGTGAACATTTAATTTATTTCAAAAATAAAAGTTATATTGAGAGTTGTATAAATGGCGTCTTAGTTTTCCTGGGAATATTATTATTTAGCACCAAGCTGAGGGAGCAAGAATTTGTATTAGCTTGTGCATACGTGTGCATGTACCACATTAACTAGAAACAGTGCTAAAATGTGAGTTATTTATTTAACTGAAATTCCATATTTCCTCAGAAAATGGAATCACACAGCCAATATATATTTTTAATTATTTTTTGACATCTACCAAAGTTGTGACAAGAATAAAGTTCACAATTCTGTTACTCTTCTACCGTTAAGTAAAACAGGAAATGCTTTAAGATCAAATAACCCAAGGAGTTCGCTTCTTCCTGTCATGCTTGACAATTACAATTTTCAACATTTAACAGTTAGCATTGACACCAATATTATGCCTTATACAACCTGAAATTAACTAAGTTAAGCAATGGTATTGAATAATTGTTCTTGGTAAATCAGTTTTCTGGCTATGATGGGAAACAGATGTGTCTGTGATACTAATGTAAGTCTCACATTTTAATGGGGCCTAAGAAAGAACTTTTTCATAATAAGATTTTTTCATGTTAAAATAATGTTTTTAGTTATAATTTACACTTACTGCAGATTTTTCTATTTAAAAGCATCTTCCAAGAGCAGTGATTCTCAAACTTATTTACTTCAGTTATCTTAACAGCCAAGAAGACATAGCCTGACATCTCCCGCTTCCACTTACCTATCTCCTTTCTCCATGAGCATGAAATTTCTTTGATGTTCTTGTTTTATTTTTTAAATCTCACATCAATTTTATGACATTTTCCATAATGGATTCATCATGTTTTTATATGAAGATGCTTTTTCTTCAAATTCTAAAGTAAGGAATCTTTCAGCACATTCATCTATGGACATGAAAGCATAAGTTGAGAATCACAGTATGAAGGATTGCCCAGTTTGTGCAGGCTTTCTTTTTCCATCAACTTCTTTCTTTTATGTACACAGACAAAAAGAGCAGACCCTTGCTATTTCAAATTTATCTTTTGCAGTTTCATCTGATTATTGTGATCCAAAGTTCCATGACTAGCAGCTCTTAGTTTTGAACATGTATATTTGAAGCTTTTGTGCATAGTCACTTAACTAATGAGTTAAATGGCGTTTGAAGTCAGGTTCCATGAACGCAGACCCTGAGAACAGGGGTCTAGGTGCCTGTGATTTATAGAGGGTCTGCTCTCAGGAGAAGCCTGTATTAGAGTTAAGGAAACATTAAACAGGAGAAGAAAGAGCCCAGCAAGTATGCCATTTCAGGTGAAACCTCACATTGTGTCTGATCCAGAGAAAGAGCAAGCCCTTGAGCAGAACCCTCACTGTGGAGTTGTACTTTTTATTTTATTTTATTTTTTTGAGATGGAGTTTCGCTCTTGTTGCCCAGGCTGGAGTGCAATCTCAGCTCACTGCAACCTCCGCCTCCCAGGTTCAAGTGATTCTCCTGCCTCAGCCTCCTGAGTAGCTGGGATTACAGGCATTGACCGCCACGCCTGGCTAATTTTTGTATTTTTAGTAGAGACGGGGTTTCACCGTGTTAGTCAAGCTGGTCTTGAACTCCTGACCTCAGGTGATCCGCCCACCTCAGCCTCCCAAAGTGCTGGGATTACAGGCGTGAGCCACAGCACCCAGCCGGAGTTGTGCCTTTATACCAGTCATTGTCTGTGTCACTAAAGTGCTGGCAAATACTTGTCTACTAGCTCTGAGGTGGGATGAATCCTGGTGTGTATCAAAACCAGTTTTCATGGTGTAAATACTCCCTCCACTGCTGATCTCCAGCTACCAACCTAATGCCACTGAATATGGAATTGGGAGGAGATGCACACAATTGGCTCTTGGGCTCTGCTGCAGCACACTACTGGCCGTGGTCCGCTCCTGGGATATGGGTTACTTCCTGGGCTAGGGGGCTCCCATAAGCAGAGGTCACATCTGGAGAAGGCAGGTAGCTATAAGACATTAATAGTCAACCATCACAGCAGCTGAAGGATGGATGCCCAGGTTAGGTAAAGTGTCCCCTACAACTAATAAGTAAACCTAGTAATCCACTGACTCTTCATATTCAACATGGCTTTTTTAAATGCTGTTTTGTTTTTGCATGTACAGTAATTCTTTATAAGTAATGAGAATTTTGTTTCTTTATGGAAAATCCACCTACCCTCCACCCTACCATGAATAGCTTGATAGCTGTTCATCAGAATTAGTGATGGAAGAGAAGAGTTAATGAATGAAAAAGTCTAAGAAAGTGATCACTATTAGTAAGAAAATGGCCTCATAAATGAGTTTGGCTTTCTAGTTATGGAATCTGTAAATGTCTAGGCATTCAGGTTATCCAGACATCACTGAGAATGCCAAGAATTTTCAGTGGCAATGGTTCTCACTTCAGCATACGTCAGAATCACCTGGAGGGCTTGTAGAAACTCAGGTTGGTGAACCTCTTCCCCAGAGTTCCTGATTCAAAATGTCTGGGGCAAGGCTAAGAATTCCCAACTTGTTCCCAGGTGATCGTGATGCTGCTGGTTCGGAGATACATTCTGAGAACCAACATTCCATAGTAAAGCTACTGTGTATGTACCTGAAGACATATTTTGTGTAGTGTTAGCATTTCTTCAATTACAAGTAATAAATATATCATTTATTATGTCTTTTATATTTCTCAATATCCAGAATATTTAGTTGAAAAATGAATGCAGGCACACAGCCTCCTGTTGGATTGATTCATAGTTTAGACAGGGGAGCATCACAGGGAGCATTGTTTCGCTTAGGAAGCTTGAAATGAATAATGGCTTCTTTTCTAAATCTCACTTGTGGAAGACTTTGACAGTTGTTTATTTCATTTTTTCCTGTTGGTATTTTAATGACACTAGTACAATTTTGAGGTTGCTTCAGATGACCAACAGCATAACTTGCCCTCCCAGTATTAATCTTTAACGTTAAAAATATTTAGTCATGGCCGGCCGTGGTGGCTCACGCCTGTAATCACAGCGCTTTGGGAGGCCGAGGTGGGTGGGTTGCATGAGCTCAGGAGTTTAAGACCAGCCTGGACAACATAGTGAAAACCTCGTTTGGACAAAAAACACAAAAATTAACCAGGTGTGGTGGCATGTGTCTGTAGTCCCAGCTACTCGAAAGGCGGGGGCAGGAGGACTATTTGAGCACAGGAGGTCGAGGCTGCAGTGTGCCCTGTTCACTCCACTGTACTCCAGGCTGAGTGACAAAGCAATACCTTGTCTCCAACTATATGTATATTTAGTCACATAACTTTTCACTTTGTGTAAATATTTTTTGCATTTACCAATAAAAACACATTTAAAAATTCTCCTTATACTTTTCTACCAAACATACTGATGATAAAATAGTACTTTATAGAGTTTCTGAATCTAGGATATTAAAAATAGTTGGGATCAGTCAACACTTTTTAAGTAAAATCTACTTGCTAGGTATGAATAGCTAATAGCTTCTCCAGAAGTGCCTACATTTTATAACTTACCTTGTCCACCCCTTGAGGCTCTGTGTTCAGGGGGAGGGTATATTTTTGTGTATAGAAATAGAGATGAGGTGAAATAGAGATGAAATAGAGGTGAATGTGGGAGCAACTGGGAGAAAGTAGAAAAGAGTCTTAGCTGAAGTGGTTGAGGAAGGAGGATTTTTCCCAAAATGGTGCAAAAAACAATGTATTAAATATCTGTGAAAAAGTTCATGATTGTGGTATAGGGTGAGTGGTATATGAAATGAGAGTTATGGGATAAACTAACGGAAACAAATGTCTTAAAATTTGCTTTTAACATTAAACAAGAAACATGAAACATAAACTTTTCCGTTATCCTGGAATCTGGGAGAGGAGAAGGATGAGAAAAAATGAAATTTTACATTAGAAGCAATTTGATGAATGTTCAATGTAAAATGGAAATAGCTATGGTCAGACCCACTCAAATCAAGTGTACATTAAATAATTGAGTTAACTGAATTAGGCAGAGTAAGGACACATTGATTTTCAGTGTTGTTGAAAATTGGTCCACATATCATTGTTATGCTTTTTGTTTGTAAACCTCAATATTTATTAAGTTTCCACACTGTGCTCAGCCCTGAAACGTCAAATTCTCTTAACCAGAATGAGGCTGGAGGATCTAACACTAAGACAGATTGCTGTTTTGTTTTAAGGAATTGATTTTTATGGTGATTTTTTTTCTTCATAAAGTTAAGAACCTGCCAGTCCTGTTTCAAAATATACTTATTTTTAGAAGTTTGGTTTTCCGGGATTATGCATCATTATAGACTCAAATGACTCATTTAGAACTTTTCCCTATCAAATATTCACATTCTATCATCATGATCTTAACACGACATAAGCAAGTTAGTGAACAGAGTGAAGTCAGTTTATTGGCAATATATGCCAAGGTACAGGAATTAAGTAGAAACAAAAGTGAATGAGAGTCTTTCGCAATATATTGGTGTGTTTTTTAGAACCAATGATAAACTACTGCTGAGTTTCCTTTTATTTACTTTTTTCCTACTCTTAAAACATTGTGACCCGTTTTGAGATCTATCCATTGTTGTGAACCTAAAGCCTATTAAATAATACCCATTTAACTGACCTGTGATTTAAGTTTCTTATCTGTCCCCAAGCAAGTAGACTATATGCAACAGCATTTTACCTGCCTCACCTTCTGCTTGCCAGTTGGTTTTTGGTCTTCACATATTTCTAGCAGGGATGGGGCTAAAGCAAGGGAGAGAATGGTCCATTGTTTTAGACCTTCACAAACCCAATACACTAGAATCTCCACAAAGGTTATCCAATATCAGGGTGACTTTTGTGCATCCAATAAAGCATAAGGTTAAAAGAAATACAGGCTAAACAAATGAGCATAAATTACTCCTTTGGCTTATGCTGTGAATAAAATATTGCCTTTGGAACCATCTCAATTTTTTTTTTTAATATATATAAAGGTTGAAGGAAGACATTTGCAAAGTTGTTTCTGCTATAAAACTGCCTAGGGTTTGGGGTTGATTGTTGTATGCAAGAGGGGTCTTGGTGAAATCTGACCCACTTTGAATCTAAAATTACTGAATTCTTAGTGAAAAGATTATTTTAAAAAGAGTTTTGAACTCTTTTTTGTACTGAAATTGTATTCTCCTTTAGATAATCAATGCAGCATCACCCCTACAGATTTTTGAGGGCACTAAATCATACTCCTATTTTGAAAAAGAAAAAAGTCTATTACTATTAAATATACGTGTTAGTTGAATATCAATCACTTTTTCTAAAGGGTAGATTTGGCCAATGAGTGATTTTTCTTTTTTTTTTTTTTTTTTTTTTT
>NW_026652282.1:28123337-28128223 GCF_009828535.3 Hylobates moloch | reverse complement strand
TTTTTTTTTTTTTTTTTTTTTTTTGGAAATCACATCTGAGAACATTGTTTAGACAGCTTGACACTTAGACTCATTTGTGTAAGTAGTAATTTATTCATCATTTGCATGTACTTAACTGGACATTATCATGGTAGCAGTTGTCATAACAGACTATTACAGGATATGAATTTAGATATTACCTTAAGAGGTGATCAGAATAATATCTTGAAAATATCAATTTTATGGTGAGAAAAATGACAAACTGAATAAACTATTGACTCAAGAAGCTAGACCTTTCACATCCTCATGTATTCACAGAGGTAAAAATAACAACTAATAATATATCCAGAGGGCCCACATTGCTCAGAAATGAATACATAAGACTTTCTTTTCAGCCTCAGAATATGATAAAAAGAAGATGAACCATTATTTTAAAAATTTAGCAATCTAATTTTTAAACAGGATGTTGCATAGATTTTAATGAAGAAAATTCATTTTCTGTTCCTTTCATTTGATTTTAAGTAGCTGAATATCCTGCTTTTTTGTTTTGTTTGCAAGAAATAAAACCATTTTAGAAAGACTAAAAACATTAATTACATTTAGGAACTACAATAATCTGAAAGTAAAATTGGATATTAAAGGACATTTTTGCAATCCTTTTTGCCCTCTTCTGTGTATTATTTTTATCACAGCTCTTAAAAATTTGTATTAATCTTTGGTTCATTTCTGCTTTAGTATTTCTAAGTTAATAATATATTGAATGAAAAATCAAATCAGTAAAAATCCATTTTGTTTCAGTAGTGAGTGCCTTCCCCCTAGAACCAAAACTAAATAAACGTGCTCCATATAAAGCAAACTAGGTACAGCATATTGCACGGGTAACTCACAATCCTAGATTCCTCTATTAATCATTATTCAGACATGCAGAGGTAGCTTAATTTGCTTTAATAAGTGAAAACAGAATCTCTTTGAGACTGCTATCTGCAATATTATACTTTGTCCTGCATTTTCTTGGTCAAAAATTGTATTTTATAGCTATGACACATTTTGGCTTGGAATTTGCTTCTTTATAAGCCTATATAGTAATAGTCATCATTTAAATGAAATGATATCCGTTAGCCTTAAGCTGCATGATTACAGAGACTTGGTCTATCTTATGCTATATTTCCAGTGCCTAGAACATTCCCTGGCATATAATAGGTACTCAATAATAGTTTTTGGAATAAATGAATAAACGAATTTGTGCAAAAGCATAGGGCAAAATGCTATCTTTTAGATATGCGTGACCCTTAAAAATTATTTTGCAAATAATTTGCTCCATTTGCCGCCAGCTTATTTCTGGCCATTGTTACTTCTTGTCTCTGCATACAAACACTCTGTGTCTCTTCTCCTTTCCGCAATGACCACAAGTTATACCGATCTACTTGAGATTTTCCAGATGACTATTTCATGTCCAGAAGAACGTGCCTCTTCTATTGTTCCCCTCTGTGAATGATTTCAGTCACCTTATCTACTCAGGAGGTCTCTCTTCCCCTCCATCAGCATCTTTCTCTGCACCTTCCAAACCCCTATGACTCAACTTCTCATAATGTGGATTGCATTGTTTTTTCAATGACCCATTAAATTGTGTACCTCTGCTAATGATTGTGTGTTGAGACTTCCGTTTTTCCAGTGGATGATAGGTATATACTGTATACACACACACACACACATATGGGCACAGTATCTAGTGGATATAAAATAAGTGTTTTCAAGTGAGTAGTAATTAAATCTAAGAGTTGCCGAGAAAAATGCCATTCCCGTTTTGCGGACATCTTCATTCTACATTGTAAAGGCCACCTCATTCAAGACCCACCACAATCTTGATCCCAGAAAACACCCATGATTCATCTTTTACAGCCGCCCTGTACTTCATATTTTAAGTTATTAAAGGCTATTTGCTTCTCCTCAGACACACATTAAACTTTCCTGCCTCTTACCCTTTGTTCAAGTTCTGAACACATATCTTTCTTCCCCACACTATGCTTCCTCTTTATCAGTTTCATATACCTACTTTCCAATGTCTAGTTCGAGGAGACCTTTATAAGGCTACATGATAGAGGTTGCCCCTGGGGTGATGTGAGAAATCAGCTCCAAAAAGGTAGCTACCCGGCAAAGGATCTTAGTCTGTGACTCTCTCATGGATGGACTTATTACCTACTGCTTTGCAGAGTCTCCCTGGACTAGCCTGAATAGGACCTTGTGTGACTATATGTGAACTAAAAGAAGGAGAAATATGCCTAAACTTCTCATCCATCTTTGTAACAGCCCTAAAGTATGCATGTTACTATCCCTTTTCTACACAAGTGGAAAATATTTGTAAATGAACTTTGTTACAGTCTGATATTTGATGACTTCTTAGTTCATATCATTATTTAAGTAACTTTTCTTTAGTGGAAAAGCCCAAAAATTAGGGAGGCAGGGATCGAGAGAGAGAGAGAGAGAGAGAGAGAGAAGGATTATCTGTCATCTCAGCCCCAGCATCTATAATCCCCATCCCTGCAAGGGCCTCTTTGGGCAAAGAAGAAAAAGGCACTGTGTTTTTGAAGAGATCCCCGGTCCTATGCCAAGCCTAACCAATTTGGTAGTAGAGCCCAGGCTGGATTTCAGTTGGTTTGTAGTCTTCTAGTCTTTTCATATGTAAATATTTTTAATGCTTTTATTCAGTGTTGTTAAAATGCCCTCCAAAAGATGCACTAACTTGTACCACCACCACCAAGCAGAATATATTTTCCTTGAATAGGCTACTTCCTCTTTTTTTCCCACTCACTCCATTTTTATTTTAAAAATCCCTGGTAGAGACCAAAAACTGAAATGTTATATTCTTGCCCAAAGAGTGAGAGTTGCTTCAGAAATTAGCAAGTGCTCCAATATAAATCAAGTGATAGATATAAATAATTCAGATATGGAATAAAGAAAATGAGCAGCTTTCTCTTATTTAGGAACTCGATGTCAGGTTTCTGTAAGAAACTGTGTTTATGAAGCAGTCTGAGAACAGCTATTGGTCTGAAGTATTAGTAATTAGTACAGAAATGCCTAATTCTCTTGACTGCTTGTTCTTTAATAAAAATGTATTGAGGGATTATCATGTACTAGGGCTTGGCATATACTGCTGAAAAACAATAATGTAGAATTGCCTTAATAAATTTTCTGGTCTTGGGAAGGAACAGACAATGAATAAATTAATAGGCAAATATATATGTACTTGCAAATTGTGATCAGGGTTAAGAAGGAAAATAGGGTGTTGAGAGTCAAGGAAAAAGGAGACACTTTATATAGGGCAACCAACTGGGGATAGGCTATCTTTAATAGTCACATCTAACTGAGATCAGAAGTATATGAATAAGAGCCAGCTAGGCATAAAGTGGATATATAAAACTCCAAGCAAAGGGAACAGTGTATCTGAAGGTTCTTTTTTTTTTTTTTTTTTGAGACGGAGTCTCGCTCTGTCGCCCAGGCTGGAGTGCAGTGGCGCGATCTCGGCTCACTGCAAGCTCCACCTCCCGGGTTCACGCCATTCTCCTGCCTCAGCCTCTCCGAGTAGCTGGGACTACAGGCGCCCGCCACCACGCCTGGCTAATTTTTTTTGTATTTTTAGTAGAGACGGGGTTTCACCGTGGTCTTGATCTCCTGACCTCGTGATCCACCCGCCTCGGCCTCCCAAAGTGCTGGGATTATAAGCGTGAGCCACCGCGCCCGGCCTATCTGAAGGTTCTAAGTCAAGAGTAAGCTTGGGCCAGGCGTGGTGGCTCATGCTTGTAATCCCAACACTTTGGGAGGCCGAAGTGGGAGGATCACTTGAGCCCAGGAGTTTGAGACCAGCCTGGAAAACATAGAGAGAACCCGTCTCTCAAAAAAAAAAAAACTAACTTAAAAAATATATGTATCAATGCCAGTGGTGTGTGCTTGTAGTCGTGGCTAACTTGGGAGGCTGAAGCAGGAGGATCGCTTGAGCCCAGGAGTTTGAGGCTGCAGTGAGCTATGATCGCACTGCTGCACTCCAGCCTGGGCAACAGAAAGAGGCCCTGTCTGAAAAATAAAATAAAAATAAATAAATAAATAAATAAATAAATACATAAATAGCAAGCTTGCTGAGTTCTAGGAACTCAGCATTTTCTAACTTCTTGTTAGAAATGCCAAATTCTCAGGCCCACCTTAGACCCACTGAATCAAAAGCACTAAGTGGGACTCAGCAATCTCTGTGTTAACAAGTCTTCCACATGACAATGAGATGCACACTATTGTGTGAGAATCACTGCCTTAGACTGATGTTTTGAGCTATTTAGGGGAGGGAGAGGGCCCATTCAGGGACAATGGTGGTTAACATATGTGGCTCAGACCCAGAAATGATTGCAAGCCCGAAAACTTGTTAAGTGTAAAACTTCAGGCGCAGTGGCTCACGCCTGTAATCCCAGCACTTTGGGAGGCCGTGGCAGGTGGATCATCTGAGGTCAGGAGTTCAAGACCAGCCTGGCCAACATGGTGAAACCCAGTCTCTAGTAAAAACAGAAAAATTAGCCAGGCATGGTGGTGGCGTGCGCCTGTAATCTCAGCTACTTGGGAGGTTCAAGCAGGAGAATCGCTTGAACCCAGGAGGCGGAGGTTGCAGTGAGCCAAGATCGCACCATTGCACTCCAGACTGGGCAACAAGAGCTAAACTCCATCTCAAAAAAAAGTAAAAGACTTCATCTGTCTAAAATAACTTCTGAATTTGAAGATAAACATCCTCATGGTTGATATTTTAATGGTTTATGGATTATTACGTACTTTTAAGGAAGCTGGCCGGGCGCGGTGGCTCACGCTTGTAATCCCAGCACTTTGGGAGGCCGAGGGGGGCGGATCACGAGGTCAGGAGATCGAGACCACGG
>NW_026652282.1:28090818-28113376 GCF_009828535.3 Hylobates moloch | reverse complement strand
TTTGTCTCAGAGGAGTACCCGGCCGAGTGAGGTGTCAGTCTGTCCCTACTGGGGGGTGCCTCCCAGTTAGGCTGCTCGGGGGTGAGGGACCCACTTTAGGAGGCAGTCTGTCCGTTCTCAGATCTCCAGCTGTGTGCTGGGAGAACCACTACTCTCTTCAAAGCTGTCAGTCAGACAGGGACATTTAAGTCTGCGGAGGTTCCTGCTGAATTTTTGTTTGTCTGTGCCCTGCCCCCAGAGGTGGAGCCTACAGAGGCAGGCAGGCCTCCTTGAACTGTGGTGGGCTCCACCCAGTTCGAGCTTCCTGGCTGCTTTGTTTACCTGAGCAAGCCTGGGCAATGGCGGGCGCCCCTCCCCCAGCCTGGGTGCCGCCTTGCAGTTTGATCTCAGACTGCTGTGCTAGCAATCAGCGAGACTCCGTGGGCATAGGACCCTCCGAACCAGGTGCGGGACACAACCTCCTAGTGTGCCGTTTTCCAGCCCCGTTGGAAAAGCGCAGTATTAGGGTGGGACTGACCCGATTTTCCAGGTGCCGTCTGTTACCCCTTTCTTTGACTAGGAAAGGGAACTCCCTGACCCCTTGTGCTTCCCGAGTGAGGCAATGCCTCGCCCTGCTTTGGCTCACGCACAGTGCACTTCACCGACTGTCCTGCACCGACTATTTGGCACTCCCTAGTGAGATGAAACCGGTACCTCAAACAGAAATGCAGAAATCACCCGTCTTCTGTGTTGCTCAGGCTGGGAGCTGTAGACCGGAGCTGTTCCTATTCGGCCATCTTGGCTCCACCCTCCTGAATATTCATTTCTATATCTTCTTTGGAGAAATGTCTGTTCAGGTTACTTGCTCATTTTTTAGTCAGGTGATTTGTTTTCTTGCTATTGAGTTGTAGGAGTTCCTTGTGTATTTTGAATACTAACCCCTTACCGGGTGTATGGTTTGCAAAATATCAATTGCTGCTGCTATGTTCAACTTGTTCTTAAAAATAAAAACTTTTCCTTTGTGGTCAATGCTTCCCTGTTCCTCATTTCCAAATTTTATACATGAAGGAAATATAAGCACACAGAAAAGAAAGAAGATGGACACTATTAATATGGCCAAGATATAATTTGGCTTTTATTTTAAGAACGTTGGAGTTACAAGCTTCATAGAAAGCCATGTCCTAAAAGATGAAGAATTATGATCAATGCAAAGAGGAAATGTTAAAAAGAAAAAGTTATCCTTTTATGTTTGGGTATATATCCTTTTTCGATATTGTGAAGAGAATCTAGAGTTTTTGTTTTTGTTTTTGTTTTTGTTTTGTTTTTGAGACAGAGTTTTGCTCTTGTTGCCCAGGCTGGAGTGCAATGTTGCAATCTCGGCTCACTGCAATCTCCACCTCCCGGATTCAAGCGATTCTCCTGCCTCAGCCTCTAAAGTAGCTGGGATTACAGGTGTGCGCCACCATGCCCAGCTAATTTTTCTGTTTTTAGTAGAGTCAGGGTTTCACTGTGTTGGCCAGGCTCATCTGTAACTCCTGACCTCTGGTGATCCACCCACCTCAGCCTCCCAAAAAGTGCTAGGATTACAGGCGTGAGCCACCGCACCTGGCTGAGATTGTTTTTTATAAAAAGATGTGGATTCTTTATGGAAAACACAGAGCAGTTAATTGCTATTTTTTTAATGCCACGAATTTGGAAGTGTGTTGAGTCTGAGAAGAAACCATAGTTAAAATATAATTACTGAGAATCGCTTGGGAAATAAAAGCCCTAAATTTCTTCATGCCTACAAACTTGATATTGTTTTCCCAAGATCTTTTTTTTACTTTAACCTTTCTCAAGTGTTTCTGATTATGCTAAATCTAGGCCATTAGTTCTGAGTCTGTTTTATTATTTATATTGTTATTCAGTTTGCTCGTCAAAAGTGATCATGCCCAAATATGAAAGTTTACAAGAATTGCCCTGAAAACTGAATGCAAGGAGACAATGAAAAGAAACTGCATAATATTTTGCCTTCAGGCTATCACAGTAAAAACTGTTGCTGGAAAAAAATGCAATCACATCTCTTTTTTTTTTTTTAAACACATGTTTCAATGGCATAATTTATTGTCAAGAATGTCTCTACCAGAAGCATAAGTGATACTAAAGGCAGAGGGTTGTATTCGCTCAGTCTGCAAAGTATCCCCTTTGTCTTAGCTCCACACAGTCCCTCAGAATTTGGCAGAAATGAGGGACTCAACTTTCGAGAAAGGGTGACAATCCCAGTTTTGTTGGAGAGCTGTGAAATAGCCCCATAGTGTTAGTAATGAGAATTCACTTAAGAAGTCTCCTGCAGGCTCGGCGCGGTGGCTCAGGTGTGTAATCCCAGTACTTTGGGAGGCCGAGGCGGGTGGATCACCTGAGGTCAAGAGTTCAAGACCAGCCTGGCCAACATGGTGAAACCCCATCTCTTCTAAAAATACAAAATTAGCCAGGCATGGTGGTGGGCACTTGTAATCCCAGCTACTCAGGAGGCTGAGGCAGGAGAATCACTTGAACCCAGGAGGTAGAAGTTGCAGTGAGCCGAGATCGTGCCAAAAAAAAAGAAGGAAAAAAAAAATCTCAATTTAAAAAAAGAAAAAAAAAAAGGGAAGGAGGAAAAGAAAAGTGTCCTGAAAAAAAAAAACAAACAAAATATAAGTGCTTGACAACTGAAGTTCAAGGGTAAAGGCTAGTGGGAAAGCAGATGAAGTTAATCTAAGTAGTGGATGCTGTTGGTGCCCCAGCCAGATTCGTTCACTGGGTTGGTGCAACCATTCCTCAGTGACTCTGAGTATTAGCTGCTAAAGCCTCATGGTTTCACCCCTTTCCAGAGAACCTCCCTCAGCCAAAATGAAGCCACCTTGACTGGCACGTTCCACCACACCTTCTCTCTTAAAACCACTAGGAGTACAAAGGGACAACCCCTTTGTCTCATCACGGCACCTGCTGTTGTACAATTTGTGATCTGGGAATTCCCATGGGGCCAGATTGATGCTGGTCTCCAGCCCATACCACATCCCAACTTAACTTTCTTGCCCTGTCTTCCTGCTTCTCTCACTCCCTTTTTCTTAAGAGCATTCAGATTCTGCTTCTCTAAAACCTGGCTGAAGGCAGTAGGTATCCGAAAGAAAAGCTGCACCTACATTCTGGGCACCAGAACAGTCAGGGAACCAACCAGAATGAAAAGTCAAAAATTTCAGATAACAATGGAAGTCTCTGAGCCTGATACCTTTCATGAAGGGCTTGCTTACACCTCAACTTGTGTTTCTTTTTAATTGTTTCAACAGCATTTGAGCAGCTCATCCCGCCCAGGTATTTGAGAGATTCCAGTAGGCCTCTGATCCTCTGGAGAAAGCAAGATATACAGTCCTTGACTCTCTTGGCCCCAAGAGGATGATATATCTGCTGAGAAATGCAGAAGCTGCAAAACATAGCTGGGCTGTACTTGCTGCCAATTCCCGGGTAACTGCATTCTGTGAGGGCTTCCCTGAACCACATGGAAGAGCCCCGGGATAAGTACTAAACACAAGTATTTATACGACATGATTTCTAATTGCTCATCCTTGGCTTCTCATGACTAGCTCAGCATGAAGAATGCTGGGACTTTTCATTCCTAGCACCTCCTCTTTTTAGGCTATTTTTCAAGAGTCTTGGTTAACAAACATTTGTTTGACAAGGATTCATGGTAGACAGCAATGCCATTAGTCCCTACTTAAGTAATATTTGTAACATAAATTTCTCTGCACAGTGTATGTAGCCCAAGAATAACACTTCATTGTTGGAACCTAGTAATTTTGAATTCCTAGTAAGTGAGATAGGACCTCTATGAGTTAGCAGGTTAAGATTTTGGGAGGAATATTTAATATCCCTCAGAAGGGAAGTTTTTCAAACACTGGGTAGCACTGTATATATTTATATATATAGCCAGATATATATATATCACCATTTATAAATAAACTCATAAGTGGCAAATCCAGTAGAGCTAATTCGAGCATCCCAGAGTCTCCCCTCTCTGTCGCTTGTTTGTGCGGCTACTCCTGCTGTGGCCTTTTATGGATTATCCTGGACTTCTACAACTGACCCCTCTACTTCCTCTCCATCTACAAGCTTCGTTTTGCTTTACTTTCCTCCTAATCCAGTTTAGATTCCACAGTATGTTTTTTCAATTACATCCTGGCTAATATTGAAACTCCCTTATCCCTAAATGTGTGAGCCACAGTCATCTGATGAAACCCCAAACCCGGATCAACTGTTTTCTCGATGCTTACATGCAACACTGTTGGAGAAAATGAGAAAGTCAGGCAGATTGGTTCTGTTAAAAAATGTTGAACCTCATCCTCAAGTGGGCCCTCAACACTGTTTGCCAACCTCATTACATTTCTTAGGTCAACTCCCTCTCACAGTCTCTATTACGATTAATTCAAATGTTCCCACTTACCCTTAATTCATGTTTTCATTCAGTGACTATTCATTGCACACCAGGCACTGCACGCTATGCCAGGCACTGCAGACTATGCCAGGTCTGTTGATTCCTACTTCACAGAGGAAATAAAATCCCTCCAAGCAGAATTCCCTCAATTTACTCTTTCTAGTCTTTCCAACTGACCTTCTGTGCTTTGCAGTAGGAATGTTCTTTTAACTGTCAAGTCAAAATTCCTCCCTCAAAAATAAGATTCCCGTGTTAATAGATAATTCCTTTCATTTCTTAGAAAAGTAGTAGATGACTATAATTTTAAATGTGTATTTGAACAAATCCTTAGCTACATAAAGATAAGCAAAGATATGACAGGCAATTTAATTTTATATGAAGAAAAACATTATATCAGACTTACATATCATTCTAAATCAGTACTTTTGTATCTATACTCAGACAACATTTAATGAACTGAAAATTCTGCCTGTGTGAAACTAGTCATAATAAAATTAGACTTGGTTTGCTCTTTCATGGAGAACATATTCCAGATGTTTAAGTGAGTCAAAGAAAACCCACAATATAATGGCTTTCTTCAATGTTTTCTCACTTACTGCTTCCAAACTAGAATAAAACCTAATGCAATCCTGGTATCACCTAAATAGCACATCGTATTGCTCAGCATTAACTGTGCTTTTTGACATTTTAGGTGTAGTGTTTAATAATTTAAAGACAAATTTATCTGTGTCATATTAAAAGCTCCAATCTGTGAAATATAGCCAAACCAATGTCACATCTATTTAAATAGCAAAGTACCTGTGTTCACCCTTTACAGGGTGAAGGTCTTGTGACTCTGTGTTTAGGTGGCCATACTTCTTGTTATGTATGCTTCTGGGCACTGAGAGCCCACAGCAGTGAGCCATCCTTGGGTGGTGCAAGCTGCTACCAAAACCTAAATCAAATGCCAAAGTGAAGACTGACATGAGCATTCTCCTGCCTCCTTTTCCTTTTTATCTTTCCTACCATCTGTTGTCTCCTTTCTTCCACCTTCATGTGTTGAGTGCCCTCATGATGATTTCTAGCTGACTGAAGTCCTTTAGTCTGTTCACCCCCATCTAGAGACTTCCCCGAAGTGAACCTTTGCCCCCAGTTATCTGTTTATCAACTGACCTCGCACCAGTCAAAGCTTCCATTGTCAAATTTTTTAACAGAAATTTAGGAATTCAGATTAAACTGAATATTTGGCATTTTTTCTTTTTTTCTTTTTTTTTTTTTTTTTTTGGAGACAAGAGTCTCACTGGGTCACCGAGGCTGGAGTGAATGCAGTGGTGCCATCTTGGCTCACTGCAACCTCCGCCTCCCAGGTTCAAGCGATTCTCATGCCTCAGCCTCCTGAGTAGCTGGGACTACAGGCATGTGCCACCACACCTGACTAATTTTTGTATTTTTAGTAGAGACAGGGTTTCACCATGTTGGCCAGTCTGGTCTCGAACTGCTGACCTCAAGTGATCCACCCATCCACCCACCTCGGCCTCAAAAAGTGCTGGGATTACAGTCATGAGCCACCCTGACCGGTCTGGGTTGTTTTCTTCATCTTTAGCAGTTGTCTTGTTCACAACTACTTCAACGATATTTATTTTCTTTTTCTTTTTGAAGCAACTCTCCAGAGTATTTG
This sequence comes from Hylobates moloch, assembly GCF_009828535.3. NCBI lineage: Eukaryota > Metazoa > Chordata > Mammalia > Primates > Hylobatidae > Hylobates > Hylobates moloch. Next base: position 28,107,293 of record NW_026652282.1, on the reverse strand, counting down.
GCCTGGTTTTTATAGAAATAATAACTTTTTTCTTTTCTTTTTAAACTAATATTTTTATGATTTAGGAAATCTTTATTAAATTACGTAATCGCAATAGTTACTGGCAAAGACAGGTTTGAGAACATACACACAACTGACGGTTGTAACAAGTCAGAAGGTCCGCACATACTGACAGGCACCTCGAACATTTTATTGAGGCTGTGAGAGGTTCCCATCACTGCTGTTTCACAAAGAGAACGAAGACTTTGGCTAATTTGGTGAGTCTTAAGTGGAGATTAGTTAAGAGAACTTCCACTATCATTGCTTGAAAGAAGCAAAAAAGAAAAGAAATCACAAGATCTTATGGTAAAGTTTAAGGAAGAAAAGTAAATTTTAAAAAGGAGAAAAAAGAGGAAAAGGGAGAGCGTTGCAATTAATTATGAGTACCAAAACTTATTTTTGAATCCCCTTCATCCTCCAAAACATTGATGCAGGATTAATATGTGTGCTCAGGAATTTGGGGGAGAAAATGAAAATCAAAATATTCTAATAAGAGACATTTGGAAATGTACATTGTGTCACCTAAAGGGAACTGAAATCTAGATATGACTTAATGAGGTAGGATAATCAACTTAATGGCTTGAGAGTCTTGCTTGTAAAGAGAGATGATTAGCACAAAGGACTCACCTGTATCACTGAAAGATGCTGCCTGCTGTCTTGCCCTCTCTGCAGAGGTTCCCGCTTACAGTTTCCCCTCACATGATATTTATTTGTGGCTACTAGAAATGCACGTTATTATCCAGAAGAGAATGATTTCATTTTGTAATCGTTGTCCTTGTCCAAGTTTCCCCTATTGACATTTAAGAAATCTGTTTTCTAACCTTTCTATTATGCAAGACAAAATTATTATGGATCATTTCCTTTTAGAGATAAGTATTCATATATATGGATTTAAACCACCTTTCTCCATGGGCACTTATTCTGATACTTTTAATCCATGTATTTATTCATAAGGAAATGGAATAGTATTTACTATCAACCCCTATAAAACTTTCTGAATTTCACACTGATTCCAATGACATTCCACTAACACGAAGCTGAATAAAGATGAATACATCACATATGATTTTTTTGCATGTGTATGGTCAGAAGGGGCTCTCTTTTGTTTGTTTTTATTAATATATAATTCACATACTTTAAAATTCACTCTTTTAAAGTGTACAATTCAATGGTGTTTAGTATATTCGCAAGATTGTGCCTCCATCACCATTGTTTAATACCAGAACATTTTCGTTATCCTCCAAAAGAAACCCCATGATTGCTTAATGTAATGTTTTTAATGACCACTTTTTAAAACTTTAAGTTCAACAGAGCGATTATCACAATGTCTTGTATTATCTAAGAACTACGTAACAGTCTTATACTCTATACAGCACCACAGTTTAGTGATGAAGTATTCAGGTTGATTTGAGAGGATAATGTCATTCTTATTTTGAATGTTCATACTGGCTCCTTTTATTTGGAGTAGGAGGAAATGCAAGGCTTATAAATGAGGTCGGTGTAACCAATGGTTTTATCAACATAGTGAACCAGACAGAGAAATAACACCTGCCCAGATGAAGCAAGTCAAAACAACACGTATAGTCGAGTGGTGCTGTCCTTGTGCACAGACATTACATTACACAAACTGTTCTCCTAAGTGAGGGAATGTGTCCCTTAGAAATTGCTTATTGGAACATTTGGACATCATGCATCATGTTAAAGATCCATAAATGCCATCTCGATAGGGTAGATATGATGCATGGTAATATCCTCCCCATATCTGCATAGGGTTCTTCTGCTCAACGGATTGCAGTGATGTATTGCATCAGAGACTCCTGCTCTAGTGCTTCAGAGACAGCTGAGAAGCCCCACGGGAGCCTTCTGAAGTCATTGCTACAAGGACTAAAATACCAGGAGATCAGGAAGTCATTCTGAGGACTTGACAAAATACCCTACTCCCTAAATGAAACTGTTATGTTGTGGTTGGTGCAAAGTATGCACGCAATATTTTATGGTTGAATGTGTCTTTCTATTGTAAAAAATAAGGATCCATTTCTGGTTGTGACATGAGTAGAATTTAGAATCCAGCAGCAATATATTTTTCTTGTTACTTTGCCAATCCAGAATTTCTTAGGGGAAGCATATAACATAATAGTTAAGAATATATATTCTAGAGGCAGGCAAACCTGCATATATGTATCCCAGGTTCCTCAGTTTTTACCCATGAGAGCTTGGCAAGGTTTGTTTGTTTTGAAAACAAACCTCTGCAAGTTTGTTTTCTCATGTATAAAATTAGAATTCTCTGACTACTGGCCTCATAGGATTGTTGGGTAGAAATAAAATCAGTTTATGTATGAATAGAGCTCCTCATGGCATTAGGCACCTAGGAAGTGCTCGACAAATAGTGGTTATCATTATCCTCCATTAACAAATATCCACTGTTATAATACTACCACAATAGACTGTCTTAGTCTGTTCCAGCTGCTATAATAGAAATGCCATAAATTGGATAGCTTGTGAAACAACAAAAACTTATTTCTCACTGTTCTGGAGGTTGAGAAGTCCAAGATCAAAATACCAGCAGATTTAGTGTCTGGAGAAGGCCCATTCGTCGTAGAAAGCACCTTCTCACTGCACCCTCACATGCTGAAAGGAGCTAGCTAGCTCTCTGAGGTCTCTTTTGTAAGGGCGCTAATCCCAAAAATCACCTCCCTAAAGGCCCCATCTCCTAATACCATTGCCTTAGGTGTTGGGATTTCGTTTTCTTTTTATTTTTTAGGATTTCAACATAGGAATTTGAGGGGGGACACAAACATTCAAACCATAGCATAGAGCAAACATTACTGACACTGCACCCTAAAGAGAATAAGCCCAGGTATCAATTCTTCTTGTTTTAAATATTCTCATCTTCCAATTTGCTTTTGACTATTGCACACAGGCACTTCGAGGAGAAATTGCACCTCTGAAAGAGAACGTGAGCCACGTCAATGACCTTGCCCGCCAGCTTACCACTTTGGGCATTCAGCTCTCACCATATAACCTCAGCACTCTGGAAGACCTGAACAGCAGATGGAAGCTTCTGCAGGTAAGCACATTGTAAACATTGTTGTCCTTCATTACAGTAAAATAATATACAGATAAAATTTGTAAAGAACAATGAAAGTACTTTTTTCATTTAACGTTCATGGTAATATTTGTGAGGATAGGATATTTTATATTAGTTTATAATTCCCATCTAAATGTTTTCAAATTATTAATATTAATTTTGGAAGCAACTAAGACTTAGTATATGTCCTAGTCTGTTTAGTGTTGCTATAAAAGAATACTTGGGGCTGGGTAATTCATAAAGAAAAGGTGTTTATTTGGCTCAGTTCTGCAGGCTGTACAAGAAGCATCTGCTTCTGGCGAGGGCTTCAGGCTGCTTCCACTCATGGCAGAAGGCAAAGGGGAGCTGGTGTACAAAGATCACACGGCAAGAGAGGAGGAGAAAAAGAGGGAGGGGAGGTGCCAGTTCTCATGAAAACTGCTAGAGCAAAACCTCGCTCACTACCGTGAGAATGGCACCAAGCCATTCATGAGGGATTCACTCCTACAACCCAGACACCTTCCACTAGGCCTCACCTCCAACATTGGGGATCAAATTTCAACACGAGAGTTAGATGGAACATCCAAACTCTGTGTAGCAGTATTCTTACAATAAACAGAAAATAATGCTGAATCATGATGGAAGATGCGAATTGCCGCCATGCAGTTCCTTTGTACTCTTATCGCTTGAATTCTTAAAAACATCTTTCCCTTTAGAATCCTAGTTTAAACAAGAGTCAATAGTAAGATGTGTCCAAAAGTCATTTAAAGAAAGAGCATCCCGTCACAAACTCACATGTGGAAGTTTTTCGTAGGTTTGCATAATAAATACAGGGAATGTAAGTGTGCTCAAGGCCACACTTACTAGCTGTGGGACCTGGAGCAAATTACTTAACCTTTCTGAGCCTCAGTCTTTCATCTGAAAAAAAAAATAAATGGGATAATAAAATTCTCTACAATATCAGTTTATTATTAGGATGAATGAGTCAAAATAAATGGGAAGTGCTTGGGAGCGAACATGCCAAATGATAAGCACTCTACAAATTCTAGCTCTTGATGTTATTATTATTATTATTACAGTACACAGGTTTGGGAATCTAACATATTAGCTGAGTGACCTTGAGGCCACTTAATCTCTGTGGTTGTCCATTTACTCATCTCTAACATGGTTACTGTAACATTGAATGAGTTAATTCATGTAGAGTAATGGTTGAAGTGGTGGAAGAGGTGTGTCTACCTTCTCAGTGTGAAGGACAGCATGTTATACCCAAAAACCTAAAATTAGTTTAACCATAGAATTAGAGAATCATTTTCTCTCCTTTCCAATTTTCCCCTTTCCAATAGGATGCAGAAGGTATGCCTCTGAGGAAACTGGGTTTAAAACTATTTGGTTTTAACTTTTTAATAAGAAAAATATAATAAACCAAATCACTTTCCTATTGTCAGTCCATTTAGGGGTGTGATTGAAAGCCCTGTTAAAGAATTGCTAGATCTTTAATAAAGATAAGTTGCAAATCCCAGACCTCTTGAGATCTCACATAGTTTAATTCTTGTTGTGATGGATAGTCCTGAAATATTTGTATGATAGATTGTTATAAGTGGCATCGACTAAAGCAAGGCAATATAGCTAAGTGATTATATGCCTTTCTCTGTTTGTTCCATAGTGGTTGAGTACCATTAAAATCTTATCTGTTCCATCCTTAGTATGTTTTTCATCTTAAGTATAAATAAGGAAGGTAATAAATGTCCAAAGAAAACCAATGGCCACATTAGTCCCATTTAAGTGTTCTAGAATTATATTTTATAATTTCTTTTAGAGAGCAGAATGCCACGTTTGCTTTCAGAATGTGGTAAAAGATTTGTGACAGTGGCATGTAGATTTCCAAATGAGGTCAAAGGATTATGACTAGTAGGAAAAGTTTTTTTTTAATCAATGCTAAGTGATCCATTCTAGTTGCACTATTTATTTGCATTTAAGGTATCAAAAACTGTTAATAGCTTACTATGTAGCCATTCTTTACAGTGAGTAAAAACTTGGTTATAAGTACAGGAAAACACATGTAAGGAGATAGTATGATATAGCAAAAAGAGCATTGGAGTGACTATTAGGAGGTCTAACTTCAAACTTAAGCTCAGCCATTATTTGACCGTGTTACTGTGAGAAAGCCATTTAACCTCTCTCAGCTTTAATTCTCCTCATTTTTAAAATGAGGAAATCTATTTTGTCTAAGGTCACATCCAGTTCAATCCTGTGATTCTGTCTCTAGATATCTGGGGAGATACATATTTGACAGAATTTAGTTTCAAACCAATGAAGTTGCTTTCTGTATTCATAATACAAATGTGGTTTGTTGAAATTATATTTCTCCTTGTATAACTCTAACTTTTAATCTCTTCATCCCTAAACCCACATATACACAGCCTTCTCCTATTAAACAGTTCAGTTTGTGGTATCTGCTGTATATTGTAGCAAATTTCATGTTTCTATTTTTGAACATGACCTTAAAGATATGCTTAAAAAGTGTTTTTAGCAGAAAGCTGATAAATCCAAGGTTTTGGTTTGCATATAACCGAGCCAAGTTAGTTCCATTCTTTTCTTTGATAGTAATTCTGCTCCATTATAAATGTGAGGCCTTGTTCAGAAAGAGAAGAAAGCAAGAAATGAGGTTCACATCAAACAATTTTTTTCCCATTACTGTAAAAGCAATTCATACGTCCTGTTGAGAATATTTTATATTTAGAACAATGTATGTGAGGCTAATGCATTATGCAAGTTCTATGGCGGGAAGCTTGAGCCCACCACTATTATGACATCATATTTTTTTAAATAGTAAATGTCAAAAAGACATTATATTTCTATGAAAATAAAGAATTTAGTCACAATGCTATGTCAATCTTTAAATCGTGATAAAAACCAAGTACAAGTTCATCTTTGCCTCTGTGCGCTAAGACAAAGAAAAATCAAAAAGTAAAGAACTCTCTGGGCATGGTGGCTCACGCCTGTAATCCCAGCACTTTGGGAGGCCGAGGCAGGCAGATCATTGGAGGTCAGGAGTTTGACACCAGCCTGACCAGCATGGTGAAACCTCATCTCTTACTAAAAATACAAAACTTACCTGGGCGTGGTGGTGCGTGCCTGTAATCCTAGCTACTCTGGAGGCTGAGGCAGGAGAATTACTTGAACCCAGGAGGCAGAGGTTGCAGTGAGCTGAGATCGCACCACTGCACTCTAGCCTGGGCGACAGAGCCAGACTCTGTCTCAAAAATAAAATAAAATTAAATTAAAAATAAAATAAAATAAAATAAATAAATAAATAAATAAAAGTAGAGAACTGGAGTAGCAGAAAGGCAGATGTAAACCTGAGAAAAGAAGAAGAGTCTTAAATTTGGGCAAAATAGTATAATAGAAAGATTAGAGTTACATACTGTCAGGCCGTGTGTACTTGATATCAGAATATCCTGGGTTCTTTGCATTATCCATTCATTTAATTTTCAAGGAAGGCCATGCTAGTTTTCTAGCTGTCTGTAATATCTGTCAAAATGGTGAAACCAGTTAAGGGATGTGACCACCAACAATACAGTCAGACCCAGTCACAATTTACCAATGTATAGAATCATAATGTATACAGAGTTCCAAATTGACTTTGAATCTTCTAATAGAAATGTAAGAGACATTGGTTTGCCTGTTTGAAATTTTCTGTGGGAATGAAGTCCTATTTTCTTCCTCAGAGTAGACACGTTGGTATGCAAGTTACTATTTGACCATTTGACTTTTTGTGGTGTAGGAAACCATCACGCCTTGCAGTTACAAAAAGTCCTCGTGTACATTCTCTCATCTAAGAATCACAACCTTGTGATTTTGTATTATGATTATGAATACCTATTATCATTATTCCCTTTTACATGTAAGGAAACCGAGGCTTAGAAACATGAAGCACCACAGTCACAGTCGCATAACTTGTATCAGTCAAGATCCGAGTCAGGTTTTTCGAACTGCTATTCCCAAGCTCTTTTTGTCTCCTCTTCTCAAAGTCCTATTACGTTTGGACTTAACAAAGCAATAACAGCTGGGTGTGGTGGCTCATGCCTGTAATCCCAGTACTTCGAGAGGCTGAGGCGGGTGGATCACCTGAGGTCAGGAGTTCAAGACCAGCCTGGCCAACACATAGTGAAACCCTATCACTACCAAAAATACAAAAATTAGCTGGGTGTGGTGGCGCACGCTTGTAGATCAGCTACTTGGGAAGCTGAGGCGGGAGAATCGCTTGAACCCGGGAGGCAGATGTTGCAGTGAGCTGAGATCATGCCACTGCACTCCAGTCTGGGCAACAGAGCAAGACACCATTTCAAAAAAAAAAAAAGCAATACTTTAAAACTATTTTGGACAATACAGGTGTAAAATAGTTCACTTTTTTACATGTATCTTCTTTTTTGAAATGATTCTTAGGTATATTAACTTTTAAATCTTCCTTTTATAAACCAATGGATTAATGAACCCAGTTCAGTGTACCCCTTAAAATCACACTTGTTTCAAATATAAAATTTTAAAGCATTATATTCCTCATTGCCTTTAGAACTCAGCAATTGTACTAAAATCAGCCAAAAGTGATTTCAGTGAATCAGCTCTTAAAGCCAAAGTAATGCTAATATTTGACCAAGTAGAAATGAGTATCTAAACCAGGTGAGAAAAAGGTTAAAATGATGATAAACCTTTCTAATTTTGAAATAGGACACACACTGAGTAATGCAGTCAATCTCTTTATTCACCAAGCGCAAGTAGTATATAAAGGAATATTATACCATTTTTCTTTACTCATGAGTAAACCCACAAATAGCACAAAAGCTGCAAAAACACTTTAACATAAGGAGTATGTGTTTTATTGACTGTAGGAACTCATGGAATGCAAACACCTTTAAAAATCTGAATAATATGAAGACATTTCCAGGTATTAGATTCTTTACATATGTCAAAGAACAGTATCATAAATTATGTATGTTTTTTAAAGGTTTCCTAAGATTCTTCCAAAGTCATGTAGACATCATTACACTCCATCTGTATACCTCTGTGGTAACTTGCTGTCACAGGGATCTAGAGCCTCATCTTTTGCACACTTCATTCCTTCTTTCATCCCTTCGTTCTTTCATTCAGTCAGCACTGATTGAGCATCTACTGTGTACCTAGAAGACATTGTAATTATCCCGTTTGGTCCAAGGACATACTAAACAAAACTCCCTTTACTGCTTATGCTATATTAAGTAAAGCTTTAAAGATGGGTTCTCTTTTATTACTTCCATGATGGCCCACCCCTCTCATCCTTTCTCAGTGTTAGAAACCAGAAATATACATACAATCATAACACTGATAGTACAAAAGCAGCACCCATTATTATCTCTGGTTTACAAATTATTCAATAATTTCTTATTGGAAACTTGGTCTGTATAGTCATAGTAGTAAGCTTTGTGAGAGGATATGATGGGATCATAGTTAGCTAAACAATAGGAGTATTTGTGTGTCTTCATTTAAAAAAAAACTAACCAGTTTTTTTTCAAACAAGCAATTTTTACATCAGAACCATTTATATTCTTTACTTTGGTGAGATAGGATTTTCTAAGCAGGTCTTTTATCTGTATCTATGTATGTTTGTTCTTATCATCATTGAGCACAGGATTTGATCCTTTAAATGTGTTGACAGATTTTGAACATTTTCCTCATATCCTTCTTTTTTTTTTAATGATCCTGTACTAATCATTTTGCATTATGGGGTCGCTTCTGAACAGAGAGCCTAGCCATCTGCTCTTACAAATAATGTCGGCCTATCACTAACTGGGGATAAGGAGAAGACATCTACCGATGTCTTTCTAGCGTGTCCTTCTTTGATTTTTTCTTTCTTTAAGAAGACCTAAAATGATTCAGCTTGTGGTTCTACCACAGAACTCAGGAGAAAATGATAAATATGAGGCCATTCTCCAAATAAATACATTTTCTTACATTAGTGGTTCTCAAATTTTAACAAGCATCAAATTCACCTGGAAGGCTTATTAAAACACAGATAACTGGGCTCCACATACCAAGTTTCTGATTCAGTGGGTCCAGTGTGGAGCTTGAGAATCTGCATCTCTAACAAACTTTCAAGTGAGGCTAATGCTGCTGAATCATGGACCACACTTTGAGAACCCCTGTTCTATGTTAAGTATTTGTCAGGTACAGATAAATTTAAAAGTTAAAAAAATATACATATGACTTCTGTAAGACACTGTGAAGGGTTTAGACTCTGGGGAATTAAGTATAATGCCATCCCAAAAGCTCTGTGTTGGAGGAGTGTTCAAGTGCTACAGAATCATGGAGAACCAAGCACTTAACTTTTCTATGAGGCAGAAAGAGGAAGATAAAGGAAAACGTGAAGGATGAAAGGAAACTGTTAACAGATCCCCAGAAACACAATTTGCTGCTATATGGATTTATATTTACTATATTTCAAATCACATGGTCTAGAACTGTGCTGTCCAATATGATAGCTACATATGGCCATTGAGCCCTTCAATGTAGCCAGTCTAAAATGAGATGTGTAGTAAGTGTTATATATATATATATATATATATGTAATATGTATATGTTATATATATATGTAATATGTCTATGTTATATATATATATAATATGTCTATGTTATATATATGATATATGTGATATGTCTATGTTATATATGATATATATGTAATATGTCCATGTTATATATATGATATATATGTAATATGTCTATGTTATATATCATATATATGTAATATGTCTATGTTATATATATATATGATATGTATATATATCAGGATGCAAAGACTTAGTACCAAAAACAGAATGTAAAATATCTCATTATTTTTATATTGATTACATGTTGAAATGATAGTATTTTTGTGTATTTGCTTGGATAAAATGTCATAATGAATTTCACTCATTTATTATGATTATTCAAACTTGGTTATTTTTCTTGAAATTGAATGAAGTGAGCCTGTTGCTTCGGCTACAACAATGGACAGTGTTTCTGCATAATTTTTACATGTGCCTACTAGAACATTTAAAATTGTACATGTAGCACTCATTATATTTCTATTGGATAGCACTGGCCTAAAAGTAGTTTTCAAAATCTAGCATGGGTAAGAATCACCTGCAAAGCTTGTTAAACCAATCCTTAGTATGGGGTGAGGCCTGCAATTCTGCATTTTTATCATGCTCCCAGGAGATGCTATTTGTAACCACATATAGAAATTCATTCCCAAACTACAGATGATAGAGTTTTACAGAGAGGTGTCAAAATATATTTTTGCATCAAGCATTGTCTGTAGCTTGAATACAAAATTATGTTGCCCATATACCACTAGTTTTCATAAGTGAAGCAGTTGTGTTACAAAGCCTACAAGTTTTTATCAGCTAATAGCTTTTTCTCAATTAGCAGATACTAAGCAGTACTTTTATTATGTGGCAATTCTCCAGTTTTTGGAATGTTAATGAGAAATACACAGGGTTGAAAAAAAAATTAGAAAGCACCTCTCCCAAAATACTGCAGTATGATGTAGGAAAAACTGCTCTAACATATTCTAAACTACAGGTTGCTCTTATATAAATATTTCAACTATAATATCTAGTCTGATGTGCCCACTGGCTGGAGTTTTGTAAAAGCTAAAAGTAAAGGAAATAAAAAGAACAAAGAAGAAAGAAGAATGTGTTTCTTTTTGAAAAGGTTAGGTCACAGAAGGATTTGTTGATATTAGGAATAGAATGACCCGTGAAAAAAGGACAATTAAGTTCCAGGAAAACATCTTTTCAGTAAGGACAGAATAATCATTTATGCTTAACCTCAACTCTGTTAGGAAAAAAAGGATGTAAACAAAACCCTTTAAAGAATTGAAGAAGGAGAGTATAAATTTAAATGCCCAGGATAGTGACCACCCTTAGAGCCTACTGAGGTCAAAGCATACTGTCAAGCTTAAGAACATTTGGTTTTCAATGTTTGTACAACTAATTGTACTTTAGTCAAGAGGACTGTTATCGAAATTGCTCAGGTAACCTTGAAAGTAATGTGGCCCAAATATTCCAGAGTGTGTCCTTCTCACCCTGGGAGAAGAATGGTCCGGTTTTCAAGGGAATTCCCTATTTTTTTTTTTTTTGAAGGCATCAGGATGTGTGGAACTACAGGGGGATAAATGAACGATGTACAGAATGTGATGAAAAAATTATATGAAGTATAAAATGGGAATGAAGCCATCAGGAGCCAAAGAAATATTTACGAATTTAAGAGAATAAAAAGCATATTATTATTTTCAGATATTTTATAAAGTGAACCCAAATCATTATAAAGTATTAATTAGGCTACTTGATTGCTTGATCTTTATATAATAATTTCTAATTTGTTTTAATCGGGAACTATTTTTGCTAGTTCTAAGGCTAGCTGTTATGGTAATCCATCTAAGTGTGTTTATTATTGTTTTAAAAAATGGAATGTGTTCCTAGTAAATGTGTTTAAATAGCAAAATGTATTTATGCATGCAGGTATTTATTTTAGTTTCCTGAGATCTCTAGTTCCTTACTAGAAACGTATATAATTCCAGGCATTTAAAATTGCCATGATGGTCATGTTTTCTTGTCCTTTTCCCTTATTCTGCAACTGACATTTGCCCTTGCCTCCAATTTCTCACTGCTTTATTCTTTGCTCTTGTAAGTGTTCTTGTCTCTCTGGGCTGACCTCTCTCCTTCCCTGGAGTTTGACCCCACCCCACCCTTTCTTCTGCATTTGTTTGCACTGGTTGTTTTCTTCATTGCCTTTCCCACTGTCTCGCTGCGCTGCATGTGAAACACTCCGCCAGTAGCTGCTCACAGTTCCCATGCTACATCATACCCAGCATTCAAAGAGCTGCTGTTCTCACATGGCCGCCAGTAAGATTCCGGACTCCTCCTTCACAGCACATTCCTCTAGAAAGTAGAAAGAATCCCCTTTCAGGCCACATGAAAAGCTGCATGTTAAAGCCAACTCCATAAAGAGGAATGGAAACTAGCATATGAAATTCAGAAATGCTACTTTTAAAGGTAAATACCACAAAGTGAATTTCAAATTCATACAGTTTATCATAATACTTCTTTATTTTTATAAATGCTATAATGTCCTTAATATAATGATCACTGTGATATAAGTTGTCCTCTCCCTTAATATATTAATTTACTAAAGTAGACAGGAGGGTGGAAATATAATAAATTAGAAGATAATTATTATATTAGAAGTACAGCCTTTATACCTAATTTTACTTTATTCAGACAATCAATGTAGTCCTATGATGTAAATTTGAGAATAATTTATTTTAGTGAGCATTACGCTTACTGAGATTAATAGCAAGAACTTATCTAGCACTTACTGTATGCCATTCACAACTCTAAGCACTTTTGCATGTGCTGATGCTTTTAAGCCTCACATAACCCAATGAGGGAGGTACAATTTTAACCTCATTTTACAGGTTAGAAAAATGAGGAGCCCAAGGGTTAAGTGACTTGCCTGTGGTCATATATCAGGTAAGTGAGAGAGCCAGGATTTGAACCCAGACAATCTGCCTGGGGGAATCTGTCAGAACTCCGAACTATGCAGTACCACTCCTCTGATAAAAAGTTGAATTGACATGACAACGTTTCCTATTCATTTATTATTCGACCCTTTAAACAAAAAGAACAGCATCCTTCTCACATTTATTAATTTGTCAGGAATCAGCTGGATCATGAGTTGAGGAAATTTAAAGTAGGAGGTTTATATGAATTTCAGACCATGATCTCAAGAATTGCCTGTTTAACCCAGAGCCTGAATCATTCACAGACTAAAAACTAGAACCACTCTTCTGTAGGACCAGGAGGGTTTAATCATCAAAGTCTTGCTGAAGTGAACGGAAATACTCCTTTGTTCAATCATTCATTCAATAACTATTTTTTTCTGGTGTCTACTCTTTACCAAACTCTGTTTGAGATGATAGGGATTCGGTCATAGACAGACCTTCTCTGCCCTCATGGAGGTTATGGTTTCTTGGGATGACAGACATTAATTTTTTAAATCTCATAAAATAATTACAAATGTGTCAGGAAAGAAAATACAGGACACTACCAGAATATATAGTAAGGACCTAAATATGTGTGTGTGTGTGTGTGTGTGTGTGTGTGTGTGTGTGTGTGTGTGCGCGCGCGCGCCACGCTGGGGTAAGGGTGAGAGGCAGGAAAGGGCAATCAGGAAACCCTCCCAATAAAAGTGACCTTTGACCGAAATCTGAAGGATAAAGACAAGCTGAGTGACTTTTCTATTCATCTATATCTTTTATTTTAAGTGGCCTGAAGCCTGGGACTAACTAAACAGAGTTGTAAAATTCCAGTATGTAAATTGAATAACTAGGGATCATTTGAAGTAATGGACTGCAGAGTTAATGTATAATTAAGTCACATCTAGGGAAGATTTCCCATCATTATCACAGACAGCATCCTGTTTGCTTTCTTCACAGCACTTATGAAAATCTATAGCTATGTGTTTGGTGGCTTGTTTAATGAAAGTCTATCTCCCCTATCTGAATGTGAGCTCCATAAAGACAGAGGCCCTGAATACCGTATCTACTGACATTTGGCAGTGTCTTTCATACAGTAAGCATTCTATAAATGTCTTGAATAGATGAATGCATAAAACTAAGTTAAAATGTTATTGAAAACTATAAACATAAGCAGAAAGTTACACCAGAGGGGAAAAAAATTAAGGGAAAAAAACTATAATTTCTGAAGACGTAGTACTTGCATTTAAATTTGTGGCTTCATAAGGTTAACCAACACTTAAATAATTTTGCAAAAATTCCCAGAAAAAAATGGCCGGGTGTGGTGGCTCCTGCCTGTGATCCCAGCACTTTGGGAGGTCGAGGTGGGTGGATCACCTGAGGTTGGGAGTTCGAGACCGGCCTGGCCAACATGGTGAAACCCTATCTCTACTAAAAATACAAAGAATTAGCCGGGCATGGTGGCAGGCACCTGTAATCCCAGTTACTCGGGAGGCTGAGGCAGGAGAACCACTTGAACCCAGGAGGCGGAGGTTGCGGTGAGCCAAGATCATGCCACTGCACTCCAGCCTAGGCAACAGAGCAAGACTCTTTCTAAAAAAAAAAAAAAAGAAGGAAGGAAGGAAGGGAAAGAAAGAAAGGAAAGAAAGAGAGAAAGAAAGGAAAGAAAGAAAGAGAGAGAGAAAGAAAGAAAGAAAGAACGAACGAACGAACAAACTACCATTTGACCCAGCACTTCCATTACTTGGTATGTACCCAAAGAAAAATAAATTTTTCTACCAAAAAGACATGTGCACTCATATGTTCATTGCAGCACTATTCACAATAGCAAAGACATGAAGTCAACCTAGGTGCCCAACAATGGTGGATTGGATAAAGAAAATGTGGCACATATGCACCATGGAATACTACACAGCTATGAAAAAGAAGGAAATCATGTCCTCCGTAGCAACATGGATGGAACTGGAGGTCATAGGTCATTGTCCTGAGCAAATTAAAGCAGAAACAGAAAACCAGATAATGCATGTACTCACTTATAAGCAGGAGCTAACCTTTGGGTACACATGGATATAAAGTTGGGAACAACAGACACTGGTGTGACTACCAGACAAGGGTGGGAGGGTGTGGGACAAGGGCTGAAACAACTACCTATTGAGTACCATACTCACTACCTGGGTGACAGGTTCAACTGTACTCCAAACCTCAGTATCACACAATATACCCATGTAATAAACCTGCACATATACCCCTTGAGTCTAAAATAAAAACTGAAATTGAAAAATATAAAATATCCCATCATAAAAATAAATAATAAAACAATTGAATCTACTGATGTGTTTCATTGCTTTTAAAATATCCCCTTTGAATTACTGAATATTTTAATATTTTTAGTTTTACACTTCAGCACAGAAAGTCCAGAAATCCAACCCTTGAGTTTACAAAGACACCACATGATAGTTCATAGTTCACACAGCTAGTTAGTTGTGAAACTAGAACCCAAAATTTGCTCTCTGTGTCTCTCACATACCTTTTCCCTTTATTCTAATAAAGGCATTTGTCAGTCTAAATGTACAGTATTCTAAGACATTTTTTAAAGGAACTACTTATCCAAATCCCACCTGTCTTACAAGGTCCATGTGAAGCAATGAGATAAGGTCTGTGAAAGTGCTTCCGAAACTATTAAATGTTATAAAAATGTTAAGTTTTATTATTAGAACTGCAGTTCATCTCTATGAATCCTTTCTAAACTTTCTCCCTTTTCTGAACTTGATTACGCAGCATCTTTTCTAATCTATTTGTTCTCCCATTATAAGAAGAATTTAATCCTTTGTGCCCTGCTGGGTTGTAAGAAAAAGGACTCTCTTCTTTTCTATAATCTATTGATATTTGATTGTATTACACATCTAATGGGTTCCCAATAAATACATATCGAATAGAATTGAACCAAATTTCTTTCTAGACATGTGAAAAAAATCCTGATCTTTAAATAGAAAGGGTACTTTCAAAGATTATATATAGAACCTCTTGGTATTCTGTATTTGCAATGAAAATATTTTAATTTGGGCCGGGTGCAGTGGCTCACACCTGTGGTCCCAGCACTCTGGGAGGCCGAGGTGAGCAGATCATGAGGTCAGGAGTTCGAGACCCACCTGACCAAGATGGTGAAACCCCGTCTCAATTAAAAATACAAAAATTAGCCAGGCACGTTGACGCACGCCTGTAATCCCAGCTACTCAGGAGCCCGAGGCAGGAGAATCACTTGAACCCGGGAGGTGGAGGCTGCAGTGAGCTGAGATCACACCACTGCACTCCAGCCTGGGTGGAGAGGGAGACTCCATCTAAAAAAGAAAGAAAGAAAGAGAGAGAGAGAAAGAGAAGAAAGAAAGAAAATATTTTAATTTGTCTTATACTCAACAGTTGCATCATATCTGCATCCTTTTGTTAAAATTGAACAGGCTTCTAGTTTCATATAATAATTTCTGGCCAGGCGCAGTGGCTCACGCCTGTAATCCCAGCACTTTGGGAGGCCGAAGCAGGTGGATCACCTGAGGTCCGGAGTTCGAGACCAGCCTGACCAACATGGAGAAACCCCGTCTCTACTAAAAATACAAAATTAGCCGGGCGTGGTGGCACATGCCTGTAATCTCAGCTACTCTGGAGGCTGAGGCAGGAGAACAGCTTCAACCCAGGAGGTGGAGGTTGCTGTGAGCCGAGGTCGCACCATTGCACTCCAGCCTGGGCAACAAGAGCGAAACTCCGTCTCAAAATAATAATAATAATAATAATAATAATAATAATAATAATAATAATAAT
>NW_026652282.1:28088813-28090808 GCF_009828535.3 Hylobates moloch | reverse complement strand
CAATAGCAAAGACATGAAGTCAACCTAGGTGCCCAACAATGGTGGATTGGATAAAGAAAATGTGGCACATATGCACCATGGAATACTACACAGCTATGAAAAAGAAGGAAATCATGTCCTCCGTAGCAACATGGATGGAACTGGAGGTCATAGGTCATTGTCCTGAGCAAATTAAAGCAGAAACAGAAAACCAGATAATGCATGTACTCACTTATAAGCAGGAGCTAACCTTTGGGTACACATGGATATAAAGTTGGGAACAACAGACACTGGTGTGACTACCAGACAAGGGTGGGAGGGTGTGGGACAAGGGCTGAAACAACTACCTATTGAGTACCATACTCACTACCTGGGTGACAGGTTCAACTGTACTCCAAACCTCAGTATCACACAATATACCCATGTAATAAACCTGCACATATACCCCTTGAGTCTAAAATAAAAACTGAAATTGAAAAATATAAAATATCCCATCATAAAAATAAATAATAAAACAATTGAATCTACTGATGTGTTTCATTGCTTTTAAAATATCCCCTTTGAATTACTGAATATTTTAATATTTTTAGTTTTACACTTCAGCACAGAAAGTCCAGAAATCCAACCCTTGAGTTTACAAAGACACCACATGATAGTTCATAGTTCACACAGCTAGTTAGTTGTGAAACTAGAACCCAAAATTTGCTCTCTGTGTCTCTCACATACCTTTTCCCTTTATTCTAATAAAGGCATTTGTCAGTCTAAATGTACAGTATTCTAAGACATTTTTTAAAGGAACTACTTATCCAAATCCCACCTGTCTTACAAGGTCCATGTGAAGCAATGAGATAAGGTCTGTGAAAGTGCTTCCGAAACTATTAAATGTTATAAAAATGTTAAGTTTTATTATTAGAACTGCAGTTCATCTCTATGAATCCTTTCTAAACTTTCTCCCTTTTCTGAACTTGATTACGCAGCATCTTTTCTAATCTATTTGTTCTCCCATTATAAGAAGAATTTAATCCTTTGTGCCCTGCTGGGTTGTAAGAAAAAGGACTCTCTTCTTTTCTATAATCTATTGATATTTGATTGTATTACACATCTAATGGGTTCCCAATAAATACATATCGAATAGAATTGAACCAAATTTCTTTCTAGACATGTGAAAAAAATCCTGATCTTTAAATAGAAAGGGTACTTTCAAAGATTATATATAGAACCTCTTGGTATTCTGTATTTGCAATGAAAATATTTTAATTTGGGCCGGGTGCAGTGGCTCACACCTGTGGTCCCAGCACTCTGGGAGGCCGAGGTGAGCAGATCATGAGGTCAGGAGTTCGAGACCCACCTGACCAAGATGGTGAAACCCCGTCTCAATTAAAAATACAAAAATTAGCCAGGCACGTTGACGCACGCCTGTAATCCCAGCTACTCAGGAGCCCGAGGCAGGAGAATCACTTGAACCCGGGAGGTGGAGGCTGCAGTGAGCTGAGATCACACCACTGCACTCCAGCCTGGGTGGAGAGGGAGACTCCATCTAAAAAAGAAAGAAAGAAAGAGAGAGAGAGAAAGAGAAGAAAGAAAGAAAATATTTTAATTTGTCTTATACTCAACAGTTGCATCATATCTGCATCCTTTTGTTAAAATTGAACAGGCTTCTAGTTTCATATAATAATTTCTGGCCAGGCGCAGTGGCTCACGCCTGTAATCCCAGCACTTTGGGAGGCCGAAGCAGGTGGATCACCTGAGGTCCGGAGTTCGAGACCAGCCTGACCAACATGGAGAAACCCCGTCTCTACTAAAAATACAAAATTAGCCGGGCGTGGTGGCACATGCCTGTAATCTCAGCTACTCTGGAGGCTGAGGCAGGAGAACAGCTTCAACCCAGGAGGTGGAGGTTGCTGTGAGCCGAGGTCGCACCATTGCACTCCAGCCTGGGCAACAAGAGCGAAACTCCGTCTCAAAATAATAATAATAATAATAATAATAATAATAATAATAATAATAATAATTTCT
>NW_026652282.1:28077376-28088413 GCF_009828535.3 Hylobates moloch | reverse complement strand
TTTTTTTTTTTTTTTTTTTTTCAGATGAAGTC
The DNA here is from genome assembly GCF_009828535.3 of Hylobates moloch. Classification (NCBI taxonomy): domain Eukaryota; kingdom Metazoa; phylum Chordata; class Mammalia; order Primates; family Hylobatidae; genus Hylobates; species Hylobates moloch. Next base: position 28,088,381 of record NW_026652282.1, on the reverse strand, counting down.
TCACTCTGTCGCCCAGGCTGGAGTGCAGTGGCATGATCTCAGCTCACTGCAACCTCCACCTGCTGGGTTCAAGTAATTCTCCTGCCTCAGCCTCGCGAGTAGCTGGGACTGTAGGCAACCACCACCACGCCCAGCTAATTTTTTGTATTTTTAGTAGAGACGGGGTTTCACCATGCTGGCCAGGCTGGTCTCGAACTCCTGACCTCGTGATCTGCCCGCCTTGGCCTCCCAAAGTGCTGGGATTACAGGCATGAGCCACCACGCCCAGCCTAATATACTTTTTTAAATTGTCTTTCACTGTGAGAAAGTGAGCTCCATGAGGCCAGGGATATTGTCTGTTTTGTTAGCTAATGTATCCAAATTACCTAAGAATAGATCTTAGCGTGGTAAATATTTGTTGAATGAACGAGTGAATAGATCAGAACGTCAGTAGCCATGTTGTGAGTATGTGGACAGTTCACCAAGAATGGCAGAATGGAAGGATGGGAGGAACCTGGAATAATGTCATTGTGCTTCTGGATTACCCAGTCCTGGAGCAGCTTTGCCTCTGTGCTCCTTGACTGGTCAAGACATTTTGTGTTGGGTTTTTATGTTAATTCCATTTGCATCACTATAAAGGAATACCTGAGGCTGGGTAATTTATAAGGAAAAGAGGTTTAATTTGCTCATGGTTCTGCAGGCTGTACAGGAAGCATGGTGCCAGCCTCTGCTTCTGGTGAGGGCCTCAGGAAGCTTACAATCATGGTGGAAAGTGAAAGGAGAACCAGGGTGTCACATGGTGAGAGATGGAGTGAGGGGGGTGGGAGGTGCCACACTCTTTTAAACAGCCAGGTCCCACATGAACTCTGAGTGAGAACTCACTTATTACTGCAAGAATGGCACTAAGCCATTCATGAGGGATCCAGCCCCGTGATCCAGTCTCCCCCACCAGGCCCCACATCCAACACTGGGGATTACATTTCAACATGAGATTTGAAGGGAACAAACATCCAACCCGTATCAGTTTTCTACGACCTGCAGCAGGAAGCATCTCATCTGGCACATGGTCTTGCAAATAATTCTGATTTAGATGCATGGGACTCAGATATGACTGAACCAGAAGATAAATCTAAGTAGCAGATACCACAGTATTCTCAAAACCATTCTTTTTCTTTCTCTTGTTGACCGAGGCTTTTCTACTGAGCAAAGCACCTGGTTTATAATATGTTCTTTCGTTACGCCTTCTCCTAAGAGACCTCCTTAGTGTCCCTGCAATGGATGTCTGGGGAGCCACCAATCTCTTAGAGATGACTAGATGTGTAACCCCAGAAATGATTACACCTTGAGCTTTTCTCTCAGTTCAGATGAGATACATTGCCCATCCCACCAATTTGCCACATTTATCTAAATTTCTGTGTTAAGCTGGAACCTCCACCACTCAAGCTGGGATGCCCCTCACCACAACACTGCAAAAACTAAACATTTTTCATTAGCCTCCTACTTGCAGTTAAGTACATAAAACCTGCAAAACAAGTAATCAAATTAAGGCACTATTTGGTTAATGCTTTTTCTCAGAAATCACTTTTGCATGAAGTTCAGTTCAGTATTTTATCAGTGACTACATTAGTCTCGAGACGCTCTACTCGATAGGAGGGACAAAGATGTACATGACACAGGCTCCCTTCAAAGATGATTAATACATGAACTACATACAGTATTACAAGGGCTCCACTAGAGATGCGAGCCCCCCAGAAGTGATATTAATGTGCAGAAGAGTTAGCAATAAATTTTGCACAAGGGATGACATTTGAGCTTAGACTCCAGCAATGAGTAGGGTTCTAGGAGGTAAAGAAAAAGAATGGAATGGTTTTCTAGGAAGAAGGGACAGCACAAACAAAGGCCTAAAGGCCTGAGAAGATCTGATATAACCTGAGGTAGTTTATGTAAGTCTGGAATGACTGAGGTATAGAGTATATGGTGGGGAAGGCAGCAGAGGTGAAATAAGTAATATCTAAGCAAATGAAAAACATGTAATTAGGGGAGATGAAATATAATTAAATTATTTACGTTAATTCCTCTTTTGACTCTTTACATTTGTCATTCATAAGGAAACAATTTCACTAAGATTGTTTTGACCTTTTTACCTTATTTGGCCAAGTAAACAAGGGACAGAAAGTTTTTAATGTAAAATATTCATTCAACCTGAAAGAACATTGATGATTCCAGACCATTTAAAGTTAAATATTTTAGAGTTCTTAATTATTTCTATTTGGATGAGTGGAGCCTTTTTTCAGACTTCAGGAATATATGTTTAGTTTTTAATAGACTAATTGTTCCTGCTGTCATGCCAGCCTGATGGGCATCAGCAGGTTCAAGGTTAACAGGTAGGAATCTGCCCCCTAAGAATGCAGCCAAAGAGTTAAGGAATGCGTGATTACCCCTGTAATTACTTGAGAGGGGCTCTGAAATCCTGGCAGGGTTGATGAGGCCACCAGATAACACTGATCAAGAATGTACACGAGGTTAGGAATTCAGACTGTAGCTGAAGTGGGGAGTTCGGGTAAACAGGCTCTGAATGTAAAAGATCAGGAATTCAAATAGACAGTTAAGTCAAGAAACCGACATCTTAGAAATGTAAACCTCACTTTAAGTCAAAGGCTCTCCAAGCTAAGACTTCATAATATATTTGCCAAGGCAAGAGCTAGTATCTGCTTACCTGAGTGGTCCTGGAGCTGCGGCCAGTTGAAACAGGAGATTGCAGATGGAATGTCAGTTAGAATACTTTCAGAGGCCAGTAACAGATACCTGACTTTAAAGTTCTTAAATTTGTCTTTCCCAAGGTTATCTGGTCATAAGAATCACCAGGGGCGCTTGATTAAATTATTAATTCACAAGCCCCTTCACTGGACCTTCTGATTCAATAGACTTGGGAATATGTTTTTTTTTAACACGAACTCCAGTGGAATCAGGCAAGAAGTGAAAACGCTATCGTTAATAATAGATACATTAGAAGTAATAGAGACATTTGATAATCTAGCACAGTTCCCAAACTTTAGTATGCATCAGAATCCCCTGGGGGCTTGTTAAAACTACAGGCTGGCAGGCTGCTCCCGGAGTTTCTGATGCAGTAGGTCCGGCGTGGAGTCCGAGATTCTACATTTCTAGTAGGCTGCCAAGTTATGCTGCTACTACTATGGTCAGGAACTGCACTTTGAGAACCACTAATCTAAAATAAACTGAAGTCCAAAGACCATCAGACCTAGAGCTGGTTAATTCAACAGATTAGCTATATCAAGACTTGAGGTCAGCTTCTCTGGGATTCTCTTGTCTTTTTCCTCATGGTCCCAAGATGGCTTCCCACTGCGCCAAGCGACATATCCGCAGATAACAATAACCAAGGCAAGAAGGAAGGGAATAAGGTTCGAGGATAACTATATTGTGTGTGTGTGTGTGTGTGTGTGTGTGTGTGTACTCATGCCTGTGTGCCTGTGTTTGGAAAAGAAAATGTTTCCCAGAAGCTCCCCAACAAATTTCTTCTTCTGTGTCAACTAGAACTGGATCTCACTGAACCTCTTTAAGCCAATCACTGGCTATGAGAAACAAGCTTACTGTGATTGGCTTAGACCAGATTTTAATTTTTTCCTCAGAGCTGTGTCCTTTGTTGCCCAATATCTGAACATAATTGAGCTTCTTTACCAAGGAACAAGAAGTAAATAGCTGTTAGGTAGGCAAATAGCCGGGTATGTCCACAAATGGGTTCTGAAACAAGTGTGATTATAGTGAGGCTCAGAATTGAAAATATTAGTACAAATGCTAGTAAATAATGTATGATATTGGCTTTCTTATCACCATTTGCAACAGAATAACAGTCTCATGAAGAATTTGGCACAGCCATTGTAGAAAAAGTGCCTTTTCAGAACTCACAGTACACATGTACTCATCTTGCTTTTATTATACCTGTATATGGAATTGCAAGCTGTCCCTTCAGGTAATGAAATTTAGACAAGTTGGAACCTGTATAACAGCAAATCAATACTGAAATTATAGGCAAAGCCTGTACTTGTGCAGACTAACACATAGGATAGAAACACTTTGTGATCAAAATTCAACAAATCCCACATTTATAGGTATCCATCATAGAGAGAAAACTATATATAGTGGTGTGTCTTTTTATATGTTTGCATTTTTCTCCTTATTCATTCCTGAAAGTGTATTTTCGTTTAACAAACTCACAACTCAGCTACACCCCATATGCCCACAGTCAACAGAGTGGAAAACCGAGTTGTTTATTTGAGCCTCAAGTCATCCAAATACTTTGTTAAACGTTGTAGTAAAAGGTCTCCCCTGAATTCAAGGATGATGTCCTAAGTTTTCTGCATCCTTTTGATAGAGGAAAGTTAGTAACTAATGTGAGACTATCTGTTGTTCTATTTTCCTTTTCAGCACTAGATTTTGTTAAGGACTTGATAATTTTGAAAGAGAAGCTAAGCTAAGGTGACAAATATATCTTCTGTTGGTCAATATCTAAAATCATGTATTATTTCTTTTTTGACTACACCTTACAGTGGTTAGTTTGCACTTTACGTAAAAAAACTGATGTCTACTATCTTTGTAAGCACCATCCAGCCTAATAGTTGTTGGTTTGAATAATGCCACAAGCTTTGTCCAGAAACCAAAAACCTGATTTCCAAAGACTGTAGTCTATATAGCTGAGCCCTTCATTCCATAATCATTAAACTATGGTTAGGACACAGTATCCGGTCTCCCCTCGACCTTGTCCAGTCACAGTCTATGCAAAGATCATGTAACTCGATTAAAATCTAGAAGCATAGAGACATTTCCCTTCCCTGGGGCAAATGGGAATTACACACGGGGAAAAATTGTGTGGATAAGCAAAAAACGGAAGTTTCCAAAGTGCAACAGAATATTGATAATTTTAGTACATTTAAACATACAGTGAGTGTAATGACGGCATTTTCCTACTGCTTCCTTAGCTATGAAGATTTTGTTTTTCCTTCTGGGTTCACTGCCGGGAAAAGAGCAGAAAATGTTTTAGAACCTCTGCCAGCAGAGGGGGCATTTACCATTTGTGCATAAGGTCTCTGGCACTGTGCCCTGGGGCTGTCTTCTCTATATGTTTCTAACAGTCACACACAGCGGTGTGACTGTTTACAGATACTTTACCGTCTTCTCTGATTGAAGCAGGGACTGGTTTGCCAGCAACTTTTGGTTGTTTTTGTTTTTTGAAGACCATGCAACTAACAGATGTTTGTTGTTGGCTCCATATCTACATTCTTTGAAAGCTGGAGAATCAAATTGCTGACATTCAGACAACACTAATTCCCATATCCAGGGAGCCTAATTTGCCGTCCCTGAGATCCTGATTCCTGGTGTTCACGGGTTTAAAAACCATTTCAGTGACACAATATAAGAATGGGCTTGGGAGATGCAGCGCTGTCTCCACTAAAGATAATCACATTTTATAAACATCTGCGTCATTACTGGTATGATTCATCTCTAAGCTGTATACAGCTGTGTTTCCAGTTTCAATTAACAATCCCTTAATTGCATATCCATCTCATGTTACTAATTTAGTTAATTTATTCATAATTAAGAGTATTCTGTTTTCTACCAAGGTTTGTCGAGCTCAGAACATTATAAAGAAAAATATTTTAAGGCAGCATCTCCGAGGGATTTTGTTTCTTATAATCACATCACAGTAAAATGTCATTCATGCGCCCAAAGGAAGATGAATTGCTAAGGGATTTTTTTTCCTGTAAAATAAGAAGCTATGGGAAGCTGCAGTGTGTTGTGTTTTTAAACCAAGTTAAATGCGATGCATTTTGTTCTTTTCTTTCTCCTTCCCTGACATCCTCTCAAAAAAATTATCATTCGATTTGTATTATTACTTAAGGATCACAGCAAATCCAGTCACCAGTGCAGATAAAACTGTCATTACCCTGTCAGGTAATGGTGTCTCTTAAAATCTAGGCCATAAAATCTGTACATTTTAGAGGACATTAAGATCAAGAATTTTAAAATTGCCTAAGTCTAAGCAAGTGGAATATACCCTCGTGGAAAATGGAAGGCAGATGAAAACATGATACCAGGCAGTTAATTCATTTTAGTTTGATCTTTTCTACAAAAATACATATATCCGTGCAGCAAGAGTCTTGCCTGTATTGGTACATGTGTCTGTGTGTCATTCAAAGCAGCAATAACAAAAAATTAAAACCATTTCTCACTTTGTTTATTGTTCAAGAACTCCCACCTATAGCCTTGACCTATGTTTGAGCTTAAAAAAAAAAAAAAAAAAGTCTTATAACTGCCCAGTGGTTTGGAGATTTTGCACAATAGAAATAATAAGCCATCTTTTGCCTCACATGAATTCTACTAAAATCAAAACTCCATGGGATACTTTCAAAAGTAACTGGTGAAAGGAAAAGTGTGGTAGTATATGTATGCATATTATCCCCATCACTTTAATTCTGAGCTCTTCTATTTTTAAAAAATTTTTAATTTGTATCTTAAAAGGGCAAAACATAAGAAGAGGTAGGAGTATTCTAAATTTCGGTGACAACAAATTCATTTACTTTACAATTTAACCATTGCCTATCAACATTTACTTAAAATTTCAGCATGGGAGATTTTAAACACTTCTAGAGTCCCATCTTACCCCATTTCCACGATGCTTTTCTTCTCCATGTGTTGCTGCAGTTTAATATTTGTCTGCTTGTTTTAATATGTTAAACGAGTTAAACAGAGAGTAGGAAGTTAAAACTATTAGCAGCTATATGTTTCCCAAGATTGATGAAAATTCAGGTAACATTCCAACCTGTTAAAGATACCTGCAATCTGGCCAGGTGCGGTGGTTCATGCCTGTAATCCCAGCACTTTGAGAGGCCAAGGCAGGCAGATCACCTGAGGTCAGGAGTTTGAGACCACCTTGACCAACATGGTGAAACCCCATCTCTACTAAAAATACAAAAAACATTTAGCTGGGTGTGGTGGCGTGCACCCATAGTCCCAGCTACTCCGGAGGCTGAAGTGGGAGAATTGCTTGAACCCGGAGCCTGGGTGACAGAGTAAGATTCTGTCTCAAAAAGAAAAAGAAAAAATAATATATATACATATATATATATAGAGAGAGAGAGTAGGCAGGGAGGGGTTGAAGCCAGAAAAGACTAGAAATTATCTAGGCCAAACCCTTTACTTTATAGATTAGGAAATAGTTTCTGGTTGACTTAGCTGAGATGTTCTCATTTGTTAAAAGCAAGATCAGAAATCAGACACAATTCAACACTCTTCACTACACCTTGTTTTTCTCTTTGTGGAAAACAAAGACGTATCCTGTTCAAAAATTTATGCTGTTTATCTGAAAGCCCAATATGCCTATTTACATCATATTTTCCATTTTGCAATAGCAGCTTATTTTGGGGATTATTTTCTGATGAAATCTCTAGGTTTAGTTGTACTTGAATATCTTTTTATCTGTACACACTGGAATATGCACATAATAGTTGATAGAAATGTGGATTTTAAAAGTAGAAATGATCACTATTATTTTATGATCCTTTAAGTTAATAAAATTCACCTAGAATGAAATAAACAAGTTTAAACAAAGTTCTCGCATTTTCCCAGAAATCGTAGACTAGGAACTAGTCTTATTTGCTTATTTTATTCCAAAGCTTATTTTACCTCTATTATTTTGTGGTTCTATAAAATATTTCTGTGTATTCCTCCAAAGAACCTCTTGGAAAAGAAAGTAAACATCACATCTGAAAAATAGCTGGGCATTTTTTCATTATCTCTGCAAGGGGAGGGGACGTGAAAGGCAACCCCAAATAGAAACTCAACTCTCTGCTTTTTACGATGAATGAAGTTTTTCCACTGCACCGTCAGCATGGTAATTCTTGCTAACTACTCACCTATTTCACAACATTAACAGAGTTCCAGGATTCATGCTTCAATGTTGCATGATGGTCCATGTTTCGAACATGAGGAGTGGCAGCGGAGATTACACTTTGATTCCTTGGATTTCATGTGGCACTGGATGGGAGCAAGGCACTGATTTCAAGTTGAGATGAAAAGGAGAAGTCAGTCAATGCCTGCAGCCAGACAGGACTCTTGTAATAGCTAGGGAGTATGCCTCATTTGGATATGCATGACTGCCGGGCAAGGACACTGCCATGAATCGCTAATGGCAGCAGTTGTATGACATAAGAGAGCTGTGTATCAGCAACTCACAAGTTGACTTTGTTACATGTTATGAACACATTCCCGTGGGCACTCATTCATAGAAGTGAGAAATGTGGGCGCCACAGTGTCCCAGGCCTTTGTTACCTTATGGCCTGGGAATATCTTGCTTTGCTGGAACATGAAGCCACGTCTGGTTATAAGAAGAAGTTTGATCTGGGAGCAAAATTGCCTGTTCCATGCATGTCTTTCTCACTTCTTTAAAACTAAATTGCTATAAGGGTGATAAAAAAAACAGATGTCAGATGAGAGTTTTGCTTTGCATCAACTTCCTACTTGTAGAGATAATGACATAAACCTTGCCTGGCAATCATTATTTGTCGTCCAGCTGAGGGTGTTTACTCTTGAGAAAGAAGTAATGGACAAAATTGACTTGGATTCTGGTTCTAGTTTCCCATTAATTGACTCTGGATGTATACATGCAATTTAATCCATCTTACTAAAACTATGACCAACTCACAGGATGTAAATTCTACTCTATAGGAAGGGCTTTCCCTCAGTAGTTAATCAAGGGACGGTTCCTAACTCCTGTCTTTATGGAGCTTATTTTCCAAAATAAATTTATTATTTTCTACTTTTTTCACAGAGCAGAGCAGCATAAAGAAGTTAAGCAACAAAACAATAGTGTATTTTTACCCAACTTTCTAGAAAACACCCATTTTTCTTAAGTTGTGATACTTTTTTGCCAACAGGCAGTCAAAAAGAAGATAAATAAAACTCGGTTAAGTTGGTAATGACACAATAAACAAATGAGAGGAAGAAAGAGGCAATAAATATCAGTGGATACCGACAAGAAATGTGTTCAAGTCCTGAAAAAATAATGAGAAAAGGTAGAACTATTAATAATACATCCTGCTCTCATATCACACCCTGCTCCCCAGATATATCCGGTCTGTCCTGGCACCATGTTGATGCTGTTGTTCTGTAAGCTATGCCAATGAACATGTTGGATGACCTACTCCAGCTCTACCTCAAGATTTCCAAATAAGAAAAGGACCCAGGGATCTCCTTGCTGAGGTCTTTATCCATTTACTCAGGTCCTAAGTACTGATTAAGCAGCTCTTATGTACAAAATGTTATTGCTTCAGGTCAGTTTTTCCTATACTGCTGTTCTATAAGAGAGGAGGAAGGTCCCTGCCCTCATAAAGCCCTAGAATACAGATCTAGAGATGGGTTCAACATCTTTGTTATGCAATTATTGCATTCCAATTGTAATGAGTACTTAGAAAGGACAAAAACAGAGTGCTGAGAGAGTATAACAGAAGGACTTGACCTGGTTTAGTAGGCCTGGAAAGTTTCCTGGGGAAGTGGTATTTTAGACAAACACACACATACACCCATGAATGTATATGTGTGGAGAATGTATTCTAAGTAACTATGATGAATATATTTCTTACTATAGGTCATGGTCAAAGTTTGAAAACTATTGTTCTAACTAGTATCATAATTCCAGGGATAGTAGAGGTCATGTGACCTGTTTAGCACATGCCTGCCTTAAGAGTATCTAGTAGGCCAGGCAATGTGGCTCACACCTGTAATCCCAGCACTTTGGGAGGCCAAGGCGGGTGGATCACTTGAGGCCAGGAGTTCGAGACCAGCCTGGCCACCACGGTGAAACCCTGTCTCTACTAAAAATACAAGCATTAGCCAGGAGTGGTGGTGGTGCCTGTAGTCCCATCTGCTGGGGAGGCTGAGGCAGGAGAATTGCTTGAACCCAGGAGGTGGAAGTTGCCATGAGCTGAGATCATGCCACTGCACTCCGGCCTGGGCCACAGAGTGAGACTGTCTGGAAAAAAAAAAAAAAAAAAAAAAAAAAACAGTGTCTAGTAAATAAGTCAGTGCCAAGCAACTACCTGATAACTGTTACCACCTTAGTCATTAACGAAGGCAGAAGGTCTTGCATTCATTGGAGGAGAGTTAACAATCTAAGACATTTGTGTGAAAATGTGCACAGAGCCCTCACCTCATAATCCAAGCATATTCCAACACTTCTCTTTGGATAAAATAAGAGTTACATCTCAGTGAAATCACTTGTGGATCAAGTTCTCATCCTTTTGTAAATAAAGAGAGGGGCAGCAATAAGTGTGGGAACCTGTACTTTTCTAACCTATAAAGCATTGGATGTAGTTTTTGCTATTGGTGCACATGGAGTCATGTGGCCTTGGAGCAGTTAGGTACCTTCCCTGATGATAGCAGAGAAGGCAAAGAAATTGATGATACATCTCTCTCCTTGTGATTCCCCTAGTATATTACACTTAAATCTAACTGCCCTATTTTGTGATTGCCTTACTGCTGTGGCTTGAATATTTGTGTCTCCCCAAAATTCATATGTGGAAACCTAATTCCACATGTGATGGTATTGGGAGGTAGTCCCCTTGGGAGGTGATTAGATCATGAGGGCAGAGCCCACATGAATGGGATTAGAACCCTTATAAAAGAGACCCAGAGAGCTGCTTTGCCCTTTTTGCCATGTGAAAACACAACAAGAAGGTGCCATCTATGAACAAGAAAGCAGGCCTTCAGCAAACACTGAATCTGCCAGCACCTTGATATCAGACTTCCTAGCCTTCAGAATTGTGAGAAAAAAACTTTGGTTGTCTATAAGCCACCCAGTTTATGATATTTTGTTATAGCATTCCAAATGGACTAAAACATTCATTTTCTAGAAAATCTACTCCATTTATAAGCCAGCATTCTTTTTTTTTTTTTTTAATTTTCTACAGAACTCTGCAGAAACATACAGAGTAATAAAAGGGCCAGGCATGGTGGC
>NW_026652282.1:28060094-28062536 GCF_009828535.3 Hylobates moloch | reverse complement strand
CATGGTGAAACCTCGTTTCCACTAAAAATACAAAAAGTAGCTGGATATATTGGTGCTTACCTGTAATCCCAGCTACACTGAGGCATGAGAATCACTTAAACCTGGGAGGCGGAGGTTGCAGTGAGCCGAGATTGCACCACTGCACTCCAGTGTGGGCAACAAAGCAAGACTCTGTCTCAAAAAAAAAAAAGTTTGAAGAAAAATAAGTTATTTCTCCATGCTTCAGGAGATATGTTTCATAGGAGAAAGAGGCTTAATAGAGAAAACAGATCCCTACAAACATTTGTGGTTTTTAAAACTGCCCCATTGGTTACTAAGTGGATAACATGAGCGTGATGCCAGATTCAGTACTCTAGTGAGCCATGCAGCTTTGCTGTGCTCTGCACCTGATGAGTGTGGCCACACTTCTTATAAATGCCTGTCATTGCTAACAAGGGTCCTTGCTGAAACAACAGGGCTGGACTAATGCTCTAGTTCCCTTCCTGGAAAACCTATCCCGAAGCTGAGATCCTCATGATGCCTTCTCTCGTATATGAATAATTGCAGGTTACACTATCATCATTAAATCGAAAGATTTTAGACCACTTTGCGTTTGTTTGTTTGTCTCATTATGTCCAGTTTTATCCTGTTTCATAATTTAATAAATGTTTATTGGGTCTGTCTTCTGGTTAAATATTGTGTGTGTAAAAAATAAAGTCAAGAGAGAGAACAGGAGTTACGGAACTAATGACAAATCCATCCTTCAGTTAAATAAAATTATACTATGGATGATTTGAGCTGTACGTTGAGTGATAATTTTTAAAAATAAGATAGATTGGGCGCGGTGGCTCATGCCTATAGTCCCAGCACTTTGGGAGGCCGAGGCGGATGGATCACGAGGTCAGGAGATCGAGACCATCCTGGCTAACACTGTGAAACCCCATCTCTACTTAAAAAATATATATATAAAAAATTAGCCAGGCGTGGTGGCGGGCGCCTGTAGTCCCAGCTACTTGGGAGGCTGAGGCAGGAGAATGGCATGAACCCGGGAGATGAAGCTCGCAGTGAGCTGAGATTGCACCACTGCACTCCAGCTTGGGCAACAGAGCGAGACTCCGTCTCAAAAAAAAAAAAAAAAAAAAAAATGGCCAAGCGTGGTGGCTCATGCCTGTAATCCCAGCACTTTGAGAGGCCGAGGTGGGTGGATCACCTGAGGTCAGGAGTTCGAGACCAGCCTGGCCAACATAGTGAAACCCCGTCTCTACTAAAAATACAAAAAATTAGCTGGGCGTGGTGGCAGGCACCTGTAATCACAGCTACTAGGGAGGCTGAGGCAGGAGAATTGCTTGAACCCAGGAGGCAGAGGTTGCAGTGAGCCAAGATTGTGCCATTGCACTCCAGCCTGGGCAACAAGAGCAAAACTCCGTCTCAAATAAAACAAAATGAAATAAAATAATATTAAAAAATAAGATAAAGTATCACAAGTAAGATGTAGTTGAAACTTTAAAATACTTATTTTTCTATGATGCCTATGATATTCAAAAGATAACTGAATTTCATGAGCAGAGTTCAAGAACTTCTGAGTATACTTTTCATTGATGACTTAATGTAATGGATTTCTATGATGATGGCACTATATTCTTTTGGTGTTTATGTTATTAATAAAAAATTGTGGTAAAGCTTGTGGAAATGAACATGCCTTGGATTAGGGTGCCTTAAATGTGCCTTCCTAAATGCAGCTAGGAGACTCCAAGTCACCCTTCTAGTCTAACTGCTACTCCTTTCTTTTACAAACTACATGCCAGCTAAACTGACCTTGGTCTGGTTATGGAAAGGCAGTATAGGAACAGGGGCTCTGCAATTGGACAGATCCAATTCTAATCAATCTGCTCCATCGATAGATATATAACCTTGAGGCCTTCCTGTGCCTCAGTTTCCTCATCTGTAAAACGGAATTAGAAACCAACTTCATGAGGCTTTGGGAGAATGAAAATTACCTAACTCAAAGATTCTTGGGTATCAGAAACAATAATGTTATCTATCACTGTTTTTACTGTTATTATTATTATTGTCATTATTATTATTTTCTCTACCTGGAACACCAATTCCACAAACTCTTAATGTCAAGACCACGCTCTATCATGGAGCCTTCCCTGATTCCTCCATATGAAAATAATTAATTCTCGTATTAATAATATTACTTTTCTACTTGTATTTTCTTTTTTTTGCTTTTATTTTAGGTCTGGCGGTACATGTGAAGGTTTGTTACATAGGTAAACATGTGTCATGGAGGTTTGTTGTACATATTATTTTATCAACCAGATATTAAGCCCAGTACTCAACAGTTATCTTTTCTGCCTACTTGTATTTTCATTATCCCCGAGTATACTATACATATCTTAAAATTAGGATCCATTTTGAAAACACATTGATATTTCCTATGGCTTCTAACACAGTACATTG
>NW_026652282.1:28031974-28060084 GCF_009828535.3 Hylobates moloch | reverse complement strand
AAAAAAAAAAAAAAAAAAAAAAAATGGCCAAGCGTGGTGGCTCATGCCTGTAATCCCAGCACTTTGAGAGGCCGAGGTGGGTGGATCACCTGAGGTCAGGAGTTCGAGACCAGCCTGGCCAACATAGTGAAACCCCGTCTCTACTAAAAATACAAAAAATTAGCTGGGCGTGGTGGCAGGCACCTGTAATCACAGCTACTAGGGAGGCTGAGGCAGGAGAATTGCTTGAACCCAGGAGGCAGAGGTTGCAGTGAGCCAAGATTGTGCCATTGCACTCCAGCCTGGGCAACAAGAGCAAAACTCCGTCTCAAATAAAACAAAATGAAATAAAATAATATTAAAAAATAAGATAAAGTATCACAAGTAAGATGTAGTTGAAACTTTAAAATACTTATTTTTCTATGATGCCTATGATATTCAAAAGATAACTGAATTTCATGAGCAGAGTTCAAGAACTTCTGAGTATACTTTTCATTGATGACTTAATGTAATGGATTTCTATGATGATGGCACTATATTCTTTTGGTGTTTATGTTATTAATAAAAAATTGTGGTAAAGCTTGTGGAAATGAACATGCCTTGGATTAGGGTGCCTTAAATGTGCCTTCCTAAATGCAGCTAGGAGACTCCAAGTCACCCTTCTAGTCTAACTGCTACTCCTTTCTTTTACAAACTACATGCCAGCTAAACTGACCTTGGTCTGGTTATGGAAAGGCAGTATAGGAACAGGGGCTCTGCAATTGGACAGATCCAATTCTAATCAATCTGCTCCATCGATAGATATATAACCTTGAGGCCTTCCTGTGCCTCAGTTTCCTCATCTGTAAAACGGAATTAGAAACCAACTTCATGAGGCTTTGGGAGAATGAAAATTACCTAACTCAAAGATTCTTGGGTATCAGAAACAATAATGTTATCTATCACTGTTTTTACTGTTATTATTATTATTGTCATTATTATTATTTTCTCTACCTGGAACACCAATTCCACAAACTCTTAATGTCAAGACCACGCTCTATCATGGAGCCTTCCCTGATTCCTCCATATGAAAATAATTAATTCTCGTATTAATAATATTACTTTTCTACTTGTATTTTCTTTTTTTTGCTTTTATTTTAGGTCTGGCGGTACATGTGAAGGTTTGTTACATAGGTAAACATGTGTCATGGAGGTTTGTTGTACATATTATTTTATCAACCAGATATTAAGCCCAGTACTCAACAGTTATCTTTTCTGCCTACTTGTATTTTCATTATCCCCGAGTATACTATACATATCTTAAAATTAGGATCCATTTTGAAAACACATTGATATTTCCTATGGCTTCTAACACAGTACATTGCACTTAGATATTCAGCAACTCTGTATTGAATGTATGGGTACAATCTGCTCTTTAATTAGTTTCTAATTTGGTATTAATATGTTCAAGCCTCAAGAGCTCACGTAAATGATGGTTTGACTATATTGCCCATCTTTTGTTAAGTTGAAAAGCTCAAATTCATGCACTGTGTTTTAGTGTAGTAATTTATGACAACGTCTAGCTATTAAGTCTTTTCTAGGTATAAAACCTTCATATCTGTCATTGTTCCCCTCTTGTGTTTTTGCTTTAATATCGTTGAAAGCATCTATTATTGGAACTTTCACTTCTGCATAGTACTTTTGAGAACCTGTATAGAATTTCAGAGGCCTTAGAAAATTGTCATAGATGGCTTTTAGCATATGGTTTACCACTGTGGTCTCTTAACTTTTCAAAAAGTATTTCCAAAGGGCATTTAAATCCATAAGTGGAAATTGGTTTACATCTATTATTGCTGATTGTTCACTATCCTGAACTTCGGCTAAACAAGTGATTTGGACAGAATTTTTTTTAATATTAGCTTTTTTCCTAATTTCTAAATATTTTGTAGCTCTTTCTTATTAATTTGAGTCAACTTATGCTCGTTTTTTGTCAATTATAGATGGTTGTCAGTGGTTTGGCAAATGTCATATGAAGGTAATTCTTTAAAAGTTGGGATTTTTGAACTATTTATTCCTACTACTTTTGATTTTGCTGGAAATTATCATTCTATTAAAGGGACGAAAGGGTGCTCAGAAATATGCATTGAAAAATTTCTTACGGATTTATCAACCATTGCCCTCAGGCACTGATATTCAGCCAGTATGTTCCAATACATCCATGTCTTTCCATTTTAAACCTTTTAATTCTGTTCTAATTTATCATTGCCTGTGCCTGATTGTTCTGTATCCATCTGATACGAATGGTTAAATACAACATTTTAAATATCACTCTTGCCTATACATATTATTTTTCTTGTCAGGTGATATAATTGTAATCATTACATATTTCTTAAGCACAACTGAAATCTTCATTTAAATCAATAAGTCTTGTTTCTGTGGTCATTGTTTCCCAGAACTCTCAGGATTTCTAAGCATGGTGGTTATTCTTCCAGGAATAGTGCCGAGAGTCTTCAGCAGCATGCATTTCTCTCTAATTGACATTATTTCACACTCTCCATTTTCCTTACTATTGAAAACTATATTTCATTGGTATATTGCCAAGGATCCTGCTCTGTTTCATAATAATGTTCTGTTCGCACTCTCTGCACTGACAAATACCTATTCCATGCATCAGTTGCATAAATGGCAATTTGAAAGCATTTAACCACAGCTGGATATTTTTCATTGATTCTTTTCATCTGAAGATCATTCATTAGGCTTCTCTCTCCTGTTTCTTCTCACATCCATACCTCCTTTCCTCCTATGTACATAGTGCCTTTTGCATTTTCTATATTTAAGTGTAAATTGCTGACTACAGTTATGCTTTTACCTCATTCCATGGTCATAATGAAATCACAAATTTAAAAATGTACTACTTTTTAAACCTGTTTTCTGACTTGTCCATCTAAATGCATTTTATAATTCTTCGACATTCAGCCTCCTGGTGAATGATTTCTGCAATCTCTCCAAGACATCTGTGCAGTGTTATGGATTATATTGATTGCGTTTTGTCCATGTTCAAATTTGCAGAATGTAGCCTACAGAATATATATTGACTAATAAAGAAATGCATCCACATGGTGGATGGTTGTAAAGAGAAAATATATATTGGTATGCAGCAGGCGCCCACACAAATGAAATGTAGAAAACAGCAGCTTGCCATGTCAGAGTTGCAAATGAAGGCTGTGGCTACAAAACACAGAAAGTCTGGAGTGTATGAAAAGTTTTTCTTCCAAATTCGTTCACACATAAAAATGAAAAAATTGAAAAATTATATATGTGCACCTTAATTTTTATATCGCATTGGTGTTTGGGCATACAACCCTGAGATTTTCATGCCCTCGATTTTTTTAATATAACCACCTGAGCATTTCTTCCCGTGGGGTTACTTTAGAAGACGGGGGGTGTACACACTATGTATGTATGTCAATAAAGAAATGAAGGAATAAAGGAGGAAAGAAGTGAAGAAGGCTGGGGGTAGGAAGAGAGGGAGAAATTCAGTGATTCATTACTTATTCATCATCCTAAACTGGCATATAAAATAATATGTTTCAATCAGTCTAAAATTTTCATTGTATAATCTCTGAAAGAACTAGTCCCCACTCCCTAAACTGTTTGGTGTAAATATTTATCTATGTCTAATCATTTCTATGCAAAATAGCCATATATATTTTCATTTTCATAAGATCATCTAAGAATCAAAGGAAAAGCTATTTTAGGCAATGAACATAGGCAGTGATTCCAAAATAGAATTTGAGAAATGCAAGGATAGACGGAATCACAAAAGATGATCTCATTCATAGTGTTTTAAACCCTACAAATAGATTTCTGTTTAGTTGACCTTATTTCAATAGCTTCTCATTTTTTTCAGAAGTGTATTTGATTTGTATATTTCTAATAAACTTATTTTTCTTTTTATACCCAGTATTAAGGAGCACAGCATTTATATCCACTGAACAAAGGATAACTGAAAGGAAACTCCTTGATATCCAACTTGGAGTATTTGTTTCTCGAATGAATATGAGTTTATATAAGTAGTTTTTTCACATACATAAAATTAGAATTTGTTTGTATTATTGATATTATTTCAGAACAGCGGATTTAACATCATAGATGATCTAGATGTGACCTTTCCTTAGAAATCTTTAAAATGAATCACATAGTCTAGAAACAGATCCAGATACTACATGCTATCATCAGAAAGGACTTTCTTCTCTTCGTGTCAAGTTCAGTGTTGGCACCGCATAGACAAAGCGTGTTAAAATAGCAGGGTTCTTGTTCTCTGACACATTACAAGAGAGGCAAGATTATAAAACTGCTCTGTGTCGCATTATAATTCCCATTAGTTTCATTTGCTTCAAAACATTCACTTCTGTGCTTTTTGCAAAAGCTTTCAAACTTATTTTTTGATGATTCTAAAAGTAATTCTTCATGTCTTTTCCGAGTGATACTAGCATAAGTTTTCTTTTCCAGTTGTACTAGGCGGCATGAGAGATTATTGATGCCCTATTTTCTTGTCTAAATAGGCAACCCAAATAATCACAGTGACCTGTTCATTTATATTATCTTTATTTCTTACCTCATACTTCTTCATATTTCTTCATTTCCCATGTTTCCTTATTCTTTGGAGCCAGAAATGATCGTGTTAATCGCTGTTTCCATTAGTTTTCTCCTATACATTTTCTGATCTTTCTCTGAGCCAGTTAAGAGTCATTCAGCCATTTGATAATGGACACTAGTTTACTTTGACCTTGCAAACACAAATACCCTGTTTGATCTTTATTTGCTGAGAGCAGTAAGGCAGAAGAATTACAATCAACTTTTTAGCACCCTTCTGTTCAATTCTTTTTCAGAAATCTTTCCCTCAAAAAGCCTATTCTAGGCTCTTTCTTTTGGCAGTTTCCTAGAATTTTCCTTTGCTTTTCACCAACTGGAACATTATCACTAGAAGTAAACTAAGGGACCATCTAATTCAACACCCTCGTTTTGTACTTTAGGATACTGAAGCCAAGAGAAGCTAATTCTTTTGCCTGCTGTAACACAACTAGTTAGTTAAGCAGCCAAATCTATAAGGGATCTTGCCACCATAAGCTTTATCGGCCCATCCGTTTATCTCCTCAAAGCAGCCCTATACCTGATTTCCTTATTTCTGTTCTGTAAGTAATCTAAGCTCAGAATTTAGAGTGACCTTCCCCTAATCCACCCTGCCTGACATCCAGTAAACTGACAAATCCAGTTGATTATGAAGCTACAGTGTTTTTCAAACCATACCATAATTGTCTAGGCTATTGCCATGCTCTCCACACCAGTTTTCTTATTCCAGTCCCTCCCTGCCCCAGTCCCAGCAAACTCTAGTCAGCCTCTCTACTGCAATGGTTAAAATCAGAGTTTCCAGATTCACACAGCTCACAGCTCTGCCACTTTCTAGCCTTGTATTTGTGTTTCAGTTGCTGCTGAAACTCTCTAAGCCTATTTTCCATCTATAAAATGGAAACCAACCCAGAGGCTCGTTGTATTACAGAGATATTGCATGAAAAGCATTTAGCGCAGTGTCTGGCCCATAACAAGTCCTCAGTAAATATTAGTCTTGGGGAAGCAGTAGGGTGTTGTAGTAAGAGAGCAGGGCAGGGACAGCAAACTACAGGTCTCAGTATAAATTCAACATGGGGCCTGGGTTTTTTTTAATAACAGGGGAGCTAAAAACAGTTTACTTGTTTTAATAAGTTGCACAAAACCCAAAGAAGAATATGTAATGGAGATTTATGTGTTCCTCAAAGCCAGAAATATTTACTTTCTGGCCCTTTACAGAGAACTTTCATTAATTCCTGTTGACAGCTGTCAGGGTATGAATCCTGGCTCTACCACTTAGAAACTGTGTAACCTTGGGCAAATGTTTTAACCTCTCCAAGGTTTGGTTTCCCTGACTGTGAATAGTACCTATCTTACAGAATAGTTGTGAGAAAATTAAATGAGATCATTTATATAAAGTGCTTAGCTCACTAGCTGAAATAGGATTTAATAAATGTTAGCTGACATGGTTACGTCTACTCATTGTTGCAGATAAATAGCCTCTAAGTGCAGCTTTAACAGTGATGTTTCTTAAAATTTTTGAACAAAGTTTTTCTATTTCTTATCTAATTAAATAAATATTCCACATTCTGGCATTCAATATTTCTAATGGCATCAAGCAACTCTAAAATCATTGAATGTTTTAAAGCAACAGGAAACCTTAGAAATAACTCCACTAAACTCATATCATAGATATGGAAACTAAGGGCCAATAAAACCATGGCTTCTAGGACCCAAAATCAGATCCTCTCTTTTTAGATAGTGTGATCTTCATCGTGCTTCTGCCATGCAATCTCAGAATTTAAAGGGATTTAAGAATCATTCATTTTCTTCCTAAGGCAGGATTCCACCCTGTAAAATCCCTGTCAGTTGTTTGGTCATCCAAACCCAGTTTGGGTACAGTCATTGATGATAAATCACCCTTTTCCCAGGGAGCAGTTCTGGTTGTTTCAAAGTCTTTATAATAAATGAAAATTGGCTTTCCTGAAATTTCTATGTATTGATCTATTCCTGCCCACTGGAGCCAAAGAGAATTGTCACTTCTCTACGTCTGTAAAATACTCGTCGTCAATTTTCGTATCTTCTCTACACATCCTCGTTTCAAGCTAATGTGAACTAGTTGGGTTTTTGTTTGTTTTCATTGTCCTGCTAAGTTGAAAAGCTTAGAAAAGCTTGGCTCTTTCATCACTGTTATATATTCCACTGTGTAACAGAACTTGAGATCAGAGTATACACTCTAAATAACTGCTTTTGTGAAAGTATTCAATTATATTGATTTTTTTCCGTTCCCTCTGTTGTTCCTCATAATACCCTCAGTCAAGACTTTCATCTTCCTCTTCATCTTCCTCTACAAGAATTATCAGTGGTCCGTTTTGTGAACTTCAAATATCTGAGACTGGTCTCGGTTAATTTAGGAAGTTTATTTTGCCAAGGTTGAGAATATGCACCCATGAAACAGCCTCAGGAGGTTCTAACGACATGTGCCCAAGGTGTTTGGGGCACAACTTGGTTTTAGATGTGTATTTAGGGAGACACGAGACATCAACCAATATATGTAAGATGTACATTTGTTCCATCCAGAAGGGTGGGACAACTTGAAGCAAGGAGGGGGCTTCCAGGTCACAAGTAGGTGAGAGATAAATGGTTGCATTCTTTTGAGTATCTGATTTGCCTTTCCAAAGGAGGCAATCAGATAAGCATCTCTCTCAGTGAGCAGAGGGATGACTTTGAATAGAATGGGAGACAAGTTTGCCCTAAGCAGTTCCCAGCTTGACTTTTCCCTTTAGTTTAGTGATTTTGAGGCCCCAAGATTTATTTTCCTTTCACACTTTCAATATAAGCTATCCAGAACTGATGATAATATTCCAGATATGGCCCAACCAATGGAAATGATAGTGTTTCCTACATACCATATCACAATCAAACCTGTTTTGCACCTTGCATTTACTTTCTTTATTAATGGTGTCACTGCAAATTAGAAAATTCGGGGCTGCATTTACTTCTTCCTCTCCATTATCTTCAGTTTTTATTTGGTCACTAAATTCTGTTTGCTGACTCTTATATTTAAAAATAAAAACACTCAAATCCAGCTATTCCTCTCTAACTACTCTGCCCTTCCCTCAGTCCTTTCTCAGTGGCTATTACTGATTTGGCCTTCTAATGATTAGCCTCCCTGTCCCCAGACTTTTATCCATCTTTATCACTATGGCTAGTTATCTTGCTAAACCACAGATCTAATCCTAGCACCCCATTATATTAAAAAATCTTCTATAGCTATAGCTTTCTCTCCCTCCAGGTCAGTATCCATAGCCTGTCAAGATGTGGCTTTGATAAAGGACAGAAGGCAGGGAAATTCTGGGCAGAAGAGGACAGGTCCCCAATGAGGACCCACCCTCAAGCCAAAAAGCCTGGAACCATGGCCCAAAGTGAGAACTTACATCCCTGTTTTCCCTCTTGAAGGGTGCCTTTTCCAAAACCACCCATTACCCCCCACCCGCCCCCCAACCTGTGCCTATAAAAACCCCAGAGCTCAGCTGGCAGAAGGAGGAGAAGCAGATGGATGTCAAACTACAGTTGGACATCAAAGAGAAGCGGCTTGACTTTAGAGGGACAGTTTGACAGCATAGCTTTGGAGAGGAGTCCAGCTGTGGATGGTCAGACTCCAGGGGAAGATTACCTTCCCACCCTGTCCCCTTTTCAGCTCCCCTTCCCACTGAGAGCCACTTTCATTAGCAATAAAATCCCCCATATTTACCATCTTCAGTTTGTTCATGTGACCTCGTTCCTCCTGGATGCTGGACAAGAACTTGGGTGCCATGACTGGGTGAAAAAGGCCGTCACACTGACCTTCCACTGAGCTGTTAACGCTTAAGCCATCTGCGAACGGCAAAGCTGAAAGGGCGCTGTAACACTTCCTCACGGGCACCCTCCCCTAGAGGCTGCTGCAGGGCCCGTACAGTGTTCGCTTTTGCCAGCACTCAAAAATGCTGGCCCCAGCTGCTGCACCTGCTCACCTGTGCTCCCCCTTCCATGAGGGGTGGACCAGCGAGTGAGTGGAGTTTGCTCCACTCCAGTTCCCACCCACGAAGGGGTCAGGGAAATATCCTCCTTCAGCTCCAGTGAGGCACAGTGGTACACACCTATAGTCCCAACTACTGAAGAGGCTGAGGTGGGAGGATCTCTCGAACCCAGAAGTTTGAGGCTGTAGGCACTATGGTTGTACCTGTGAATAGCCACTGCCCTCCAGCCTTGGCAACATAGCCAGATCTCATCTCTAAAAAAGAAAAAAAATATATGATGTGGCTCCAATTCACTGATCTAGCCTCTTAACTGAATTCCTTCCTGCTGGCTGGGCACAGTGGCTTATGCCTGTAATCCTAGCACTTTGAGAGGCCAAGATAGGAGAATTGCTTGAGCCCGGGAGTTCAAGACCAGCCTGGGAAACATAGTGAGACTTCATATCTACAACACATTTTTTCAAAAAGAACTTTTTCCTCCCTGCTCCCCACCCTACCCCCTTGCAACCTTATTTACTCTTCGGCCTCTGGCCCTCTCGCTATTTCTTTCTCAGCTTCATGCCCTTGAAAATACTCTTTCTATGCCTGGAAAGCCCTTATAAACCTGGAAATTCCTATTCTTATTCAACTCTGAGCCAGTTCATTTTAGTGGCTTAGTTCAGAGGCTCTAGGTTTAAATTGCAATTCTGTCATCTGTCTGCTTTGCCAACCTCGAGCAAGTTATGTACTATGCCTCAGTTTCCTCATCAGTAGAATGAAAATAATACAGTAGTGCTTTTTTCATAGGGTTGTAGTAAGGATTAAATGAGATGAAGCGTATAATCCTCATGTACATAGCACAATACATACTATATGTGTTGCACATAGTAAGTGCTCAGTTCTTTTCCTTTGCGTTATTCTTAGTACATAAGTCAAGTTACATTTGCTCTCCCTTACGCAAGGTCAATTGTTCTTTTTTATGTGTTTACCCATTACTTTGTTCATACATTTGTTATAACCACTGCCATCATAAAGCAACTTGCTACCTTTGTTCATAAAACAAATCCCAGATTCACTGAGCTCAAAGTGAGAGAAGGAAACTTTGCATCATGTGCAGTTCCTATGCTTGTCTCCAAATTTCACATCTCTGTTGGGGATGTCTCACTAATTATCCTTGCCATACCCCCACACCAGCCTTATAATTTTGCATTATATTTCCTACATCATGATTCTAAATGGTCCTCCTGTTCGCTCTCTCTCCATCCCATATTGTTGCAGATAGCTATTTCCTCTTTTTAAGACAGAAACACATTTGCGTTTTGCCTAAGCTACATTCGTAAATTTTACAGTATTTACGAAAGACACAATGGAATCTAGGAAAGATGGAACAGATAAAGAGATTAACTGGCCAACTTTTGAGAGCACCATCCGTAAAGTCCACAAACAAGTGAGGCTTCCTTGTCAGAGAAAGCAATTCAATCACCATAAATGATCATTCAAGCCTGATCTCATTCCCTCTTGAAACTGGAAATTGAAAGCTTGTTCCTCTGACAGTTGTGTTGTCAGTGGATATGCCCAGTGTGCAAAGGACTGGACAAAGGGCAAAAGTACACATATCCCATCTGGAATTTTGAGTCATCCCTGAGACATCATTTTGGATTTGTCTACTGAGATGAAATTAAAACATGAGTAATCAAGCCCACTCTTCTTCCCCCCAAACTCATCTCTTTGGTATCATCAAGAAAATCAAATGCTAATAGCCATTGAACCTCCTGATTCTAGCGCTCTTAGCTATGATAAAACAATCATTAAGTTAATCTAAATGTTGCAAATAAAGGAGCCCCATCAAAGCTGTAGCCCCAAAATTATGCAAATGAGTTAACTGGGAAGGGATGGGGGAAACAACAGTTTTCATCAGACAAACTCTAAATCTAGTTTATTCTCTTAGGAAGATTTTTCTCATCAAAAGAGAGCCACATAAAGATGCCTTACCTGCCTTTCACAGGGACTATATCCCTTGGCTGTACTGTCACTCACTCCAAAACTCTCAAAATGCCTAACACAGATTCTTGATTTTATTGGTTGCATTAGATGTTACGTTTTCTAAATTTTCAGCACCCTAGAGGTCACCTCAGGAAATCATGCAGTTTTTGAATGATTTTCCTTAGAAATACACATGTAGCTATACATATGCCCGTGCGTTATTTAATCAGTTAGTGAAAGGAGGAAAACGGCATTTCTATTATTGACCTTTCTCAATCTCTGAGGAGACTGTATGTCTTGCCTACAGTCCAGGATTGAAAGCAAAAGAAAAAGGCACTGACAAAATAGCATTTTATTTTAATAGTACATTATGGAGAGACAAAAAAAAAAAAAAAAAAAAACCCCTGGGATTTCGTTTGTCTAAGTAGAATTGACTTATGGGTGAGATCAGTCTCTATATTCCTCAGTACACGTGCACACATATTTATGTACACACATATAATTGTCATCTTTGGGCCGGGCGTGGTAGCTCATGCCTGTCATCCCAGCACTTTGGGAGGCCAAGGCGGGCGGATCATGAGGTCAGGAGATCGAGACCATCCTGGCTAACACGGTGAAACCCCATCTCTACTAAAAAT
Organism: Hylobates moloch; assembly: GCF_009828535.3. Lineage (NCBI taxonomy): Eukaryota > Metazoa > Chordata > Mammalia > Primates > Hylobatidae > Hylobates > Hylobates moloch. The sequence goes on along the minus strand of NW_026652282.1, from coordinate 28,048,902 downwards.
ACAAAAAATTAGCCGGGCGTGGTGGTGGGCGCCTGTAGTCCCAGCTACTCAGGAGGCTGAGGCAGGAGAATGGCGTGAACCCGGGAGGCGGAGCTTGCAGTGAGCTGAGATCGTGCCACTGCACTCCAGCCTGGGCGACAGAGCGAGACTCCGTCTCAAAAAAAAAAAAAATTGTCATCTTTGGAAGCTAAGAGCTCTGTATCAGAGTATCAGAATTTACCTATATCCAGGATGCATTGTTCTCCAGTTTTGCATTAACATCAGCTACAAGGTTCACTGCCATCTAAGACTAATCAACAGTAATAGCTAAAGAACAAAGGTCGGTTCCTAAGAGAGATGCCTAAATTCATCTGGCTATATCTTCTGTTCCTCCCAAACCCTAACCACATAAATTCTTCATTGTTTAGAAGGGTTCATTTTTGTTTGTTTGTTTTTCATATTTCCATTTTATTGGGTGGAGTTATAATTGCTATGGCAGCAAAAAACACAAAAGCTATCTACAGTGGCTTAAATAAATAGAGTTTTATTTCTCTCCAATATTAGGATATCTGGAAATAAGGTGCTTTGGGCCCAACGGTGTCAGGACTGGCATCTGTATATTTTCCTCATGCTTGTCATCTCATGGTCATGAGATGGCTGCTGCAATATAGCAGCCACCATTATTTCACAGGGTGAAAAAGAGAAGGCAAAAAGGGTGTACTATCTGAGTCTTATCATTTTTATAAAGCCAAAAATTTCCCAGAAACCTTTTTTGAAAGGCTTCTGCTTGTATATCATTGTGTAGAACTGTGTCACATGACAGCCACCAACAAAAAGATGGCTAGGGAGAAGTAGTTTTCAACAGGGATTGAAGTAGCTAACCGGCAGTGTCTGCCAGTCTTCAGTGGTAAACACCAGCAACTAACTCTGGCTAATTCAAGTCAGGGAAAACAAAGAGGATGGGGTAGGGGCTCTTTATTTAAAAGATACTCATAGAAATGAATGAAGTAATTTGAAAACTAGGTCTCAGAATAGGACATGAAGTATAAGGGTTCTAAAATCTCAAAAGCAGGAACACATGCATCTTCTTTTTAAGTGTTGTCTTTGAAATACTAAGCTCCAAAGTCTTTCCAACCTTGTATTATTTTCTTCCTTTGTCAGCTTCCTGAGTGGCAGAGTCTGAGTAACCTATGGGGTCTTTGAACTCTTTAGGGGAATTGAGGAAGGCAAAAAGGTACCATGATTGGCAGCTCTACTAGAGTCACAAGAAATATGGGGAAAGCGATTCCTCAAAGGAAAAACAAAAACAGAAACAACAACCAGGCAGTTAGTAGAAGGATGAAATACTGGACCCACAAAGACAACATATGTCTTCTCACCACACTTGGTCTCTCTCTCTCTCTCTCTCTCTCACCTTCTCTCTCTCTCATAGTAATAAAACTAAAGCTACAAAACTAAGGCCTAGATATTCATTGTGATCCTTATGAGATCACCAAAAAAAATCTGTATTTAAGTGGAGAAAAATAAATGGAATATCAACTTTAAAAAAATTTTTTTGAGACAGAGTCTTGCTCCGTGGCCCAGACTGGAGTCCAGTGGCACGATCTCAGCTCACTGCGACCTCTGCCTCCCGGGCTGAAGCAATTCTCCTGCCTCAGCCTCCTGAGTAGCTGGGACTACAGGCACGTGCCACCACACCCAGCTAATTTTTGTATTTTCAGTAGAGACAGAGTTTCACCATGTTGGCCAGGCTGTTCTGAAACTCCTGACCTCGGGTGATCCACCCACCTCGACCTCCCAAAGTGCTGGGATTACAGGCACGAGCCACTGCACCCAGTTGGAATATCAATTTAATTGAAAGAGAAAAATGCACTGGTTTAAAAATGTGTCCTGTTTATCCTCAGGTTTTAAAAATATTTTTAAGGTAGTTTAGAAAAACTAAAGTGATTATTTGATAAATAAATTTCAAATGCTATCAATGGAACAAGAATGGATATTAGATATCCTGCTAACAAGGATCATATTTTTACAAGTTGTTTCTCCAAAGAGAACAGAGCTACAGCTGAGATTCTGGTGCGCATAAACCTTTTCATCAGAGCTGTAGTCACCTAACAATTCTTATATCACAATCTTCATATCTCAATGCCTTTTCCAAATAACTTCATCTTTCTTAAGTTGCATACAAATGTTATAATCTAATATTTTTGAGATGGATATCATGTGTCATAAAAAGAAAGCCATTGTAATATTACCAATACCAAGTATTAGCAAATATTAACATAGCTTTAGAATAAAAATAAACAGAGTTCAGGTTCTGGCTCTGCCATAGCTAGCTAGATTTATCTTAAGACCTCAATTTCCTTATATACAAAATGTTGATAATATCATCATCTTGTAAGCCTTGTTGTGAAGAGCAATTTAGCTAACAGTAACAGTGTTTAACATACATAAAGTGAAGACTCCTTTCTGGGCTGATAAGAACGCTAGTTTATTCATTTGCTTTTTTCTATATTTTTAAGCTTAGAGTCTGAAAATTTTCACAGAGTCTGGGAGTCAACGTGTGGGGTGTGAATTGGAACTTCACCACTTACTAACAACTCCCTTTTGTAGTGCTTCCATTTATTTATCTGTTCAATAGGAGTAATAATAGCACTCACTCAAAGAGTTGTCTGAGGATTAGATGAGACAATGCATGCAAAATACAAAGTGGAGCACCTGGTGTATAGTTGGTATTCAATAATTTCTAGTTATTGATATGATGATGACGATGATGATATATTCTCTTGATATGTGAATGCTCATCACACCATCCTATGGAATATTTGATTTTAAGAAAAAGTAGTTTGTTTTCTTTTTTGAGACGGAGTCTCACTCTGTCGCCCAGGCCAGAGTGCAGTGGCACAATCTTGGCTCACTGCAACCTCTGCCTCCTGGGTTTAAGCAATTCTCCTGCCTCAGCCTCCAGAGTAGCTGGGACTACAGGCACCCACCACCATGCCCGGCTAATTTTTGTATTTTTAGTGGAGACTGGGTTTCACCACATTGGCCAGGCTGGTCTCGAACTCCTGACTGTGTGATCCACCTGCCTCAGCCTCCCAAAGTTCTGGGATTACAGGCGTGAGCCACCATGCCCGGCCAAGAAAAAATATTTTAAACAAGTTAAGATCATTTACTATACTGTGCCCTAAGATGAGGTGAACATGTAGATCATGAGATCAAATTGATTTTAGATGCAGTTCAGTTTTTTAAAAGAATGACCTGCTTTCCATATTAAAATTTCAAAACAATGACATGTGGAGATGATGACAGAATATGGCTGAATGAGGTACCTTGTTATCCTCAACCTTTTGGCTCAGAGGCCTCTTACTTGCTGGAAACTTTCCTAACATTTTAATGATTTATTAACATTTTGCATGCACTCTTTATACTTTTCATTAATGACTAGTTCACTGCAAATTTTTCTTTGCTTTATTTCCTATTCTTGGTGTGACATTCATTCTCTATCTGTTTCTATGGAAGCTTTTGTGATGCCTCAGAGAGAAAGAAGTCTGAGTCTTTGAAATAATGAAAACATTACTAAACCATAAAACCTAGATTTCAGGAGCCTAATAGAGGATTAGAGCTTTATTACATACAGCCATCTTACAGTTTAGCCTTCAAGTCTCAATTGTGGAATGATTTTTTGTCCTTTTTCTCCAGCGTGCCACAAAGCTTCCTAGAATACCCAGATGCAGAATTAGAAGACCCAATCTTGACACCAGGGTCAAGGGTATCTGTGGTTTGGGGGGACTTGTGCTGTATATTGTTGTCACAGCAGGAACAGTTTGTGTTGGTATAGAGGCTTTAACTTCTAGTAAAGGTATATATAATGAAAATGTAAGCAACCATCGTTTATTTTTCTCACATAACAGGAATTTAAGAGAAAGGTATACCTAAAATTGGTTTATTAGCTCAACAGTTTCATTCAGAATCCAATTCTTTCCATCTTTGCATTTGCTATCCTTAGCCTTTGGCTTTGGTCTTTGGAATTGTCACGTGATGGTTATAAAATGGCTGCCACACTCCAGGAATTGCATCATGACAGTGTGAATGGAAAATAAATAAAGGAAGAGTGGCAGTTCTTGTCATGTTTCAGAAGCAACAGCATGTCTCCCTAACATCTCTTTGGCCAGAACTAGGTCAAGTAGCTGCATCTACCTGCAAGGGAAACTAAGAAATTGACTATCAGTGCTTTTTAAACTTTTTTTGTGTGTGTGGAAATAGATAATCACTAGAGAAAAAAGGGAGAGTGGAATGGTTGTTGATGAGGCAACCAACAGTGTCTACCACTCTATTTATAAACCTTTTCTTGATGTTTCCTACTAAATGTGTAGCCGTGTTTTTTGTTTGTTTTTTGTTTTTTGTTTTTGAAATGGAGTCTCACTCTCTCGCCCATGCTGGAGTGCAGTGGTGCAATCTCGGCTCCCTGCAACCTCCGCCTCTCAGGTTCAAGCAATTCTCCTGCCTCAGCCTCCTGAGTAGCTGGGATTACAGGTGTGAGCCACCACGCCCGGATAATTTTTGTATTTTTAGGAGAGATGGGGTTTCATCATGTTGATCATGCTGGTCTCGAACTCCAGACCTCGTGATCCGCCCATCTCAGCCTCCCAAAGTGCTGGGATTACAAGTGTGAGTCACTGCACCCAGCCAATGTGTAGCCTTTTAGTTCAAGGACCTTTCATTATTAATCTTCATAGTCCAAACACCCGGCATATTGTCTGGCACAAAATAGGAAGAAATATTTTTGGACGCTCCAAGGAATTTGCAAGACAGTGAGTCAAATAGCCAGTAAAAATGTTAGCATTACTGTATTATTAAAAATAGTGAGAAATGCTCCAGGCGCAGTGGCTCATGCCTGTAATCCCAGCACTTTAGGACGCTGAGGCAGGCGGATCACTTGAGGTCAGGAGTTCGAGACCAGCCTGACCAACATGGTGAAACCCTGTCTGTACTCCCAGCTACTTAAGAGGCTGAAGCCGGAGAATCGCTTGAACCGAAGAGGGGGAGGTTGCAGTGAGCCGAGATCATGTCACTGCGCTCCAGCCTGGGTGATACAGCAACACTCTGTCTCAAAAAAATAAAAATAAAATAAAAATAAAAATAGTGAGAAATGTTGTGAAGACAAAGAATAGGCTACTTTGAAAGAATAATAGTGGGAGCTTCTTCATAGTCTAGGAAGGCCTCTCTGAAAAGGATATATTTAAGCTAAAATCTGAAGGTTAGGTCAGTCATATGAAGAGCGAAGGGAATGGAATAATATTTTCAAGACACTGACCTAAAAGGAGCCAAGTATGGCTAGGAGCTAATAACTGAGGGGGTGAGTGGTACAGGACAAGGCTGGAAAGTTTATTTTATGGGCAAGCAGAGAAATAATATAATCTGACGTACCTGTGAAAGTACACCTGAGCCGATGTACCTGCAAAACATCATACAATCTGATGGACCTGCTGTATAAATGAGAGATTGAATGTGGCAAGAGTAGAAGCAAAGAAGTCAGATAAGAGGCATTTGCAGTTGTCTTGATGAAAGAAAATGACTACTGGGAGTAAGATGGTGGCAGTGGAAATAGAGAGAAATGAACAGATTTGAGATGTATTTTCGAGACAAAATCTGTATGACTTGGTGATGGATTAGATGTCAGGCATGAGGGATTGAGGATGACTCTCAAGGTTTTTTTGTTTGATCAACTTGTTGTACTGTTTGCTGATGTGATAAAGATAGAGGAGGAAGCAGATTTGGAAAAGATCAGGAGTTCAGTTTTAGACATGTTCAGTTTGAAATGTGTGTGATATGTCCAAGTGCAGAAGTCAAATTCAATTATAGCTCAAAGGACAGACCCGAGCTAGACATGTAAATGAGAAAAATATTGATACAAAATGGAATTTAGAGCATCCAGAATGGAAATCACCTAGCATGTAAAGAGGGAAGGGAAGATGGCCTAGGACCAAACCTTGATAAACTTCAAGAAAAAGAAGTCAAGTAGAGGTGGGAGAAGAGAAGTCAGTCAAAAATCAAAAGAATATGACATCTCAGAATTCAAGGATGTGAATCAATGTGTAAGTGATGGATGGCTTTCGGTCTGGGCTGTTTTTTTTTTTTTTCCATTTTGAGTTCCAACTTTGCTACAGTCCGGCTACGAATCCCACACCCTCCCAAATTATCTGAGGATGTTAATTGATACTTGATCAGAAAGCAGCGATTTTTAAAGTCATGTACTTCCAAATTATCTGAGATATGAAGCAATGAGATAGGGAAGTGGCTGAAATGTGTTTCTCTGGCTCAGCTGTCATGAGGGCTTGCTCTAGAATGGCACTCAAGCACATGTTTATCCACTGAGCTCTATATCATTTATTCCATTAGCTGAAGAAGGAATCTCTCACACTCTAACTTCAGTTCTGTTGGACATGGGAATAAAAGTTAGATGTATACAGATTAAGCTACATAGATGGTAGAAAAAAGAGGATTCTTAAAGTATATTGGAGAAATGCATTTCTTTTTTCTTTTTTTTTTTTTTTTGAGACGGAGTCTCGCTCTGTCGCCCAAGCTGGAGTGCAGTGGCGCAATCTCAGCTCACTGCAAGCTCCGCCTCCCGGGTTCACGCCATTCTCCTGCCTCAGCCTTTCCGAGTAGCTGGAACTACAGGCGCCCGCCACCACGCCCGGCTAATTTTTTGTATTTTTAGTAGAGACGGGGTTTCACCGTGGTCTCGATCTCCTGACCTCGTGATCTGCCCGCCTTGGCCTCCCAAAGTGCTGGGATTACAAGCGTGAGCCACCGCGCCCAGCTGGAGAAATGCATTTCTATGGTCAATTTTCTTGAATAGTCTAAGATCATGTTTCATGTATATAATTCTTTATATTTCACAAAGCACCTTTAGATGTGTCTATTCCATTTAACCCTCATCATGACTGTGTGAAGTAGGGCACAAAAGTGTAGAAATGATTTTTTAAAACTCACTAAGCTAATCAGTGGATAATCTGTGATTATAATAGAATCTGAGTTTCGGCATCTTTATCTCATTCCTGACTGCACTGTATCTGGAATGGTAAATATTGTTCATCTCACACGCAAGCTCTTCTTGACTGGTATCAGCTGCCTAGAGTGGTTTATTGTAAAGGAGCATAAAGCAAATTGGGGAAGACTATAATACAGTGCCATAGACTGATTAGTAATTTCTACCATTGGTATTAAATGAGAAAATAATGGTACAAGTGCTTTACATTTGTCTGCCATTCCTAAACTAAGGCACCTCCTGTTATTTATAAGGAAGAATATTCAGACAAGTTTAAAAGTCTCTTGTTAAATCATTTAATGAGGTTGGATAAAATGGTTTAAAATAAGAATATGCCTGTTGCACAAATAATCTACACTCCCCCAAGATAATGAATAAGTCAGCTGGGGCATCTCAAGTTTCAATATGTAGAGGATCAAAATGAAATAGTCATAAAACCCCTTGCAGACATTTCTTGGGCAGGCAAACTAATTTCCTAGTAAAGGAAGTTGGGAGTTGGAAAAATTGTATATGGGAACTTTCTATACTACTTTTGCAAATTTTCTGTAAGTGTAACTTTTCCTAATAGGATGCTGAGATTCAGATCTTCCAATAGTCTCAAATGTTTTTTGGTTTTGTTTTGTTTTTTTGAGACGGAGTCTCACTCTGTCGCCCAGGCTGGAGTGCAGTGGCGTGATCTTGGCTCACTGCAACCTCCACCTCACGGGTTCAAGCAATTCTCCTGCCTCAGCCTCCCAAGCAGCTGGGATTACAAGCGCACACCACCATGCCTGGCTAATTTTTGTATTTTTAGTAGAGACGGGATTTTGCCATGTTGGTCAGGCTGGTCTCGAACTCCTGACCTCAGGTGATCCACCCACATTGGCCTCCTAAAGTGCTGGGATTACAGGTGTGAGCCACCGCTCCTGGCCTCATTTAACCATTTTGATTTTCACTTTTTCTGTCTTCAAAATGAGTTATTGAGCTAGGTAAACTTAATGTCTTTTTTAGCTTTAATTACCTAATAATTCTGTGATTCTCAACTTGGTGTGTTAAGCCAGATTACACCTAAGAACCCCTGAAGACTTTTTAGCTAGGAGTATAAATATTCACTTAGTCATTCAATTAATATCTATTGTGGGTCTGTTATATGCCAGGCGCCATTTTAGGTATTGATAATAAAGCAGCAAACAAGACAAAACCCCTGCCCTCAGGAGAGCTTACATACTTGTAAAGAAGACAGATGATAGGCCGGGCGCAGTGGCTCACTCCTGTAATCCCAGCACTTTGGGAGGCCAAGGCAGGTGGATCACGAGGTCAGGAGATCGAGACCATCCTGGCTAACATGGTGAAACTCCGTCTCTACTAAAAATACAAAAAAAAATTAGCCAGGCGTGGTGGTGGGCACCTGTAGTCCCAGCTACTTGGGAGGCTGAGGCAGGAGAATGGCTTGAACTCGGGAGGCGGAGGTTGCAGTGAGCCGAGATCACACCACTGCACTCCAGCCTGGGTGACAGAGCGATACTCCGTCTCAAAAAAAAAAAAAAAAAACAAAGAAGACAGATGATAAACAGGTACACAATTATCATATAACAATTTTAAATAGTGACAGCATGTTGAAAAAAATAAAGCAAGGAAGAGACTAGAGAGTTGTTCATGGAAGGAATTGTCATTTTATATAAGGTGATCAGGGAAGGTTCCACTGAAGAGGTGACATTTGAGCAAAGACCTGAAAGAAGTGGGGAGGGAGACACGAAAGTTCATGAGGAATTGTGTTCCAAACAGAGCAACACATAAAAAGTCCTTGAGGCAAGACTAAGCTGATTATATAACATTTAAAAGAATTAGGCCAGGCGTGGTGGCTCATACCTGTAATCCCAGCACTTTTGGAGGCCAAGGTGGGTGGATCACCTGAGGTCAGGAGTTCAAGACCAGCCTGGCCAACATGGCAAAACCCCGTCTCCACTAAAAATACAAAAATTAGCCAGGCATAGTGGTGCACACCTATAGTCCCAGCTACTTGGGAGGCTGAGGCAGGAGACTCACATGAACCCAGGAGGCGGAGGATGCAGTGAGCCAAGATTGCACCACTGTACTCCAGCCTGGGTGACAGAGGGAGACTCTGTCTCAAAAAAAAAAAAAAAAAAAAAAAAGAATTAATTTACGTATCATGAGATCATCTAGTCTAACACCCTTACTAGACAGGTTCAAAAAGGTTAAGACTTGGCCAAGATGACACAGCTATTTAATGTGATATCTGGGTTAGAATTCACCTCATCTGAATTCCTCTCAAATTGTGCTCTTTGAGGTCAATGTGCCTTTTAAAAACATGACAGAAAGCATGGCTGTAGATTTCATATCATACCAAATTTGATGGAACAATGACCATTTTTAGCTTCCTATAGAGTCTAAGACTTGAACTTGCCAAGGGAGTCACAGCTGGATTTGTAAGCATCAAATCCACACATGTACTTAATGTCAACCAAGGATTTTGTGTCCCGTGTAATGCTCCCCCAGGAAGCCCCCAAGTCCACTAGTCCTAATCACTGTGCTTGGCTCCATAACCTGCTGGCCCAAACATTACGCAAAAAAGAGCAATATTCCCAAGGTGGTCATGTTAGTTGTGGTGAGATGTCAACCATAAGTAGATGTGACCGAGGAAATGCCTTAAGGAAGCAGCTCAGGAACACCTGAGTATATGTGTCTAGAATGAAGCCTATTAAAAAACTGCTGCAGAGCTAAAGACAGCTGAAAGCCATTATGACACTCACAAATACTTTATAGATTGAAACCAAAGAGTTCCTTTGTGATTAGATAGAGCAGGACTCTAAGAAATCATATTTTACTTCGTGTGTTCATTCATTCATCATACAGTCAGTGATTCAGTAAACAATATTGAGCATCCATTATGTGCCAAGCACTGTGTTAAATTCTGGAAACACAGAGATGTATTAGACCCCTGTCCCCAGGGAGCATAAAGACTAGCACAGTTAGACCTCCCTCCCATATGAAGAAATTAAATGAGGTAAGGCATTAAAAGTGCTATGATTACATAATACAGAACCCAAAGGGGAAGGCATTTTCTGAAAAACCAAAAACTGAAAATATCAGCTTTTCAGCCTCACACAGACATAGGAAAACCAACCCCTGTCAACATCATCTCTTTTTTTTTTTTTATTACTATACTTTAAGTTCTAGGGTACGTGTGCACAACGTGCAGGTTTGTTACATATGTATACATGTGCCATGTTGGTGTACTGCACCCATTAACTCGTCATTTACATCAGGTATATCTCCTAATGTTATCACTCCCCCCTCCCCCCACCCCACAATAGGCCCCAGTGTGTGATGGTCCCCTTCCTGTGTCCATGTGTTCTCATTGTTCAATTCCCACCTATGAGTGAGAACATGCGGTGTTTGGTTTTTTGTCCTTGCGATAGTTTGCTGAGAATGATGGTTTCCAGCTTCATCCATGTCCCTACAAAGGGCATGAACTCATCCTTTTTTATGGCTGCATAGTATTCCATGGTGTATATGTGCCACATTTTCTTAATCTAGTCTATCGTTGTTGGATATTTGGGTTGGTTCCAAGTCTTTGCTATTGTGAACAGTGCCGCAATAAACGTACGTTTGCATGTGTCTTTATAGCAGCATGATTTATAGTCCTTTGGGTATATACCCAGTAATGGGACGGCTGGGTCAAATGGTATTTCTAGTTCTAGATCTGTGAGGAATCGCCACACTGACTTCCACAATGGTTGAACTAGTTGACAGTCCCACCAACAGTGTAAAAGTGTTCCTATTTCTCCACATCCTCTCCAGCACCTGTTGTTTCCTGACTTTTTAATGATCGCCATTCTAACTGGTGTGAGATGGTATCTCACTGTGGTTTTGATTTGCATTTCTCTGAAGATCATCTCTTAATATAAAAAGCATAATGTGCTTATTTCACATTGCATGCCTGTATCAAAACATCTCATATGCTCTATAAATACATACACCTAATGTGTACTTACAAAAATTAAAAGAATTTTTTTAAAGCAACAATAAATACCTTCATTAGTCAACCAAATTAAATCTATTAATGTAGCCATGTTTGTGAACAGGATGGCCACAGAACCCCGTGGATGTTTGCCACCTTAACATTTCCTGAAACAAATATGTTTCCAAAACATCTTGCCTTTCTAATATGACAACTGCAGACGTCCTAACTAGGCTCTGAAGGTGCTCTCCATAGCACTGATGTTATTGATTCAGCTGTTAACAGTGCAGGCATAAATGACTGATGATAACTTGCTAAACGTCCCTCCCTACTGCCGTTGAAATGGCTCTGGGCTTTATCCAAGCTGGGCTGCTAAATGAATAGTAGATGTACCAACAGAGGAGAAATTGGTCCTGAGGTGAATTAACTCTCCTGAGGTAGACTTGTTTGTGCTTCCAACAACCTGTACGTTAAACCTTGTGAACCTTCATGTAGGAATTTTGACGAGAAATGGGCAATTTTTGGAAAGCCTAATGTTTTATCAACCGCTTTTTCTTCTCATTGAGACCTGTGTATTCTCAAGGGACTTTGGAAGTTTGCATTTTAAGACCAGACTTTATGAGAATTCTTTGAAGTCCTCCACGTTTCCATTTATCAGTTTTCCTAATATAGGCATCCTACGCACATCGTTGAAAGAGTGTTCTTTTTGCCTCACAGGTAGATCACAAAAGTGGGCCCATAATCATTGGGTAGAGGGTTTCTCAGCTCTGAGTTAAATTGCAGCTGGGTATTGTTTTTCTGTAATAGGATCTGCTCTGAGTGAATGGTGAAACGTGCCCGTTTTTGAGGTCATGAGAGCAGAGCTTTCCGCATCATGGACAGAAAAGGGCAACCGGCCGTGGTTTCAGTTATACAGGGAGAGGAAACAGTAGGTTTTGTCTCTGCTTTGCTATTACTTCAACAGCAGCATACTGTTGGACACTCAGACCTTAGGGCACAATTTAGACTTGTTTCACAGCTGTCACTTCTTTCCTCAAAAACAACAACCTGCATGGGGGAAATGAGTGTACATTTCAGGGTTTTTCAAGAATTGATAACATGTACTTCACCATGAATTTATATTCCACAGGTCCTTGTTCTCTTCTCTGGTCATCAGAGTACAAAATCACAACCAAAAAGCTAGAATTGATATCTATGAAGCTAAAGTAGTAGTAGCAGTAGTGAAGCAGGATATTACCCTGACCCCCTTGTGGGCGGGAACTGGACTGCATGGCCGCTTCGGTGCTGGCAGGGGCAGACTCCACTGGCTCGGTCTCACGGAGTGCTACCCTTCATGGGAGAGGAAGCACAGGTGAGTGGGTACAGGAGCCAGGGTGAGTGCTTTTGGGCGCCAGCAGGAACAGAACTCTGTGTGGGCCCCAGGGCAGTGTCTAGGAGGGTGCCCGCGACCCTTGAATCCCCAGAAGGAGTGTTACAGGGCCCTTTTATCTTTGCCATCTGCAGCTGGCTTAAGTGTTAACAGCTCAGTGGAGGGTCAGCGTGACAGCCTTCTGTACTCGCACTTGTGGCACCTCAGTTCTTGCCCATTTTCCAGGAGGAATGAGGTCACACAAAGAAATTGGAGATGGTAAATGCGGGGGATTTTATTGCTGATGAAAGTGGCTCTCAGCAGGAAAAGGAGCTGAAAAGGGGACAGAGCAGGAAGGTAATCTTCACCTCGAGTCCAGCTGTCCCCAGTCAGACTCCTCTCTGAAGCTACGCTGCCAGGCTGTCCCTCAGAATTCAAGCCACTTCTCTCCAATGCCCAACCATAGTCTCCAACATCCAGCTGCTTCTCCTCTGTGCCGGCTGAGCCTAGGATTTTTACAGGCACAGGATGGAGGGCAGGGTGGGCTATGGGTGGTTTTGGAAAAGGCAACATTTGAGCAGGAAAACAGGGATGTAAGTTCTCACTTTGGGCCACAGTTCCAGGCTTTTTGGCTTAAGGGTGGGGCCCTTGCCAGAGACCCGCCCTTTTCTGCCCAGAATTTCCCTGCCTCCTGTCTCTTTCAGTAGTAATAGTAGTAGTAGTAGCAGCAGCAACAGAAGCAATACTAACTACTACATACCAAGCATTAGCTACTTACTTCATATCTATTCACCAACCTAATTGTTACAACTATCACTCGCATCTGTGTGAAGAGACCACCAAACAGGCTTTGAGTGAGCAATAAAGCTTGTCAATCACCTGGGTGCAGGTGGGCTGAGTCCGAAAATAGTCAGCGAAGGGGGAGATAGGGGTGGGGCCGTTCTATAAGATTTGGGTAGGTAAAGGAAAATTACAGTCAAAGGGGAGTTGGTCTCTGGCGAGCAGGAGTGGGAGTCACAAGGTGCTCAGTGGGGGAGCTTTTGAGCCAGAAGGAGCCAGGAGAAGGAATTTCACAAGGTAATGTCATCAGTTAAGGCAAGGACCGGCCATTTTCACTTCTTTGGTGGTGGAATGTCATCAGTTAAGGCAGGAACAGGCCATTTAAATTTCACTTCTTTTGTGATTCTTCAGTTACTTCAGGCCATCTAGATGTGTATGTGCAGGTCACAGGGGATATGATGGCTTAGCTTGGGCTCAGAGGCCTCACATTCCTGTCTTCTTACATTAATAAGAAAAATAAAATAGTGTTGAAGTGTTGGGGTGGCGAAAATTTTGGGGGGTGGTATGGAGAGATAATGGGCGATGTTTCTCAGGGCTGCTTCAGGTGTGATTAGGGGTGGTGTGGGAACCTAGAGTGGGAGAGATTAAGCCGAAGGAAGATTTTGTGGTAAGGGGTGATGTTGTGGGGTTGTTAGAAGAAACATTTGTCGTGTAGAATTATTGGTGATGGCCTGGATACAGTTTTGTATGAATTGAAAAACTAAATGGAATAAGAGAAGGAGAAAAACAGGTATTAAAGGACTAAGAATTGGGAGGACCTAGGACATCTAATTAGAGAGTGCCTAAGGAGGTTCAGCATAGCCCTGCCAGCAAAGATTATTTATTTAAGAGTTAAGAGTGGCGGTTTGGGGATAGCACCAGGAGATATCAGCTGTGATGGCTTGGAGAAACAGTGTAAACCGGCAGTGTAAACAAGAGCAGGGCATTTATGAGTAGTTGAGACTGGTGAATAGGAGTATGACTAGACAGAAGATAGTAGGGATGGCAAGTTTTTTGGGGCACAGTCTAAGTTGGTCTGGTGTCTGGAATGAGACTGGGGCCTAATAAAAAGGAGCGTCCATACAGGAGCTCAAATGGGCTGTACCTTGTAGCATTCCGAGGACAGGCCTGAATTCTGAGAAGGGCAAGTGGTAAAAGTATTGTCCAGTCCTTTTTAAGTTGGTGGCTGAGCTTGGTGAGGTGTGTTTTTTAAAGACCATTAGTTCACTGAATACTAAGAGCCTGAGAAACTGCTTAGGTGATTTGACTAATAAAGGCCGGTCCGTTATAGGACCGTATAGAGGTGGGAAGGCCAAACCGAGGAATTATGTTTCCCTGTGGGAAAGGCCTCTACCTATCCAATGAAAGCGTCTACCTAGACCAAGAGGTATTTTAGTTTTCTGACTCGGGACATGTTGAGTAAAGCCAATTGCCAGTCCTGGGTGGGGGCAAATCCTCGAGCTTGATGTGTACGGAAGGGAGGGGGCCTGAATAATCCCTGAGGAGTAGTAGAATAGCAGATGGAACACTGAGAAGTGATTTCCTTGAGGACAGATTTCCACAATGGAAAGGAAATGAGGTTCTAAGAGACAGGCTAGTGGCTTGTACTATAGCATAGCCTGCCTTTGCTGGTGAGTGGCCATTAGGCCTGGTGGAACTGCCATCAATAAACCAAGTGTGATCAGGATGAGGAACAGGAAAGAAGGAAATATGGGGAAATGGGGTGAATGTCAGGTGGATCAGAAATACAGTCATGGGGGTCAGGCATGGTATCAGGAATAATGTGGGAGGCCGGATTGAAGTCCGGGCCAGGAGCAATGGTAATTGTGGGAGACTCAACAAAGAGTGAGTACAGCTGAAGGAGCCAGGGAGCAGAAAGTATATGCGTCAGGTGTGAGGAAGAAAATAGATTTTGGAAGTTATGAGAACTGTAGAGAGTGAGTTGAGCATAGTTTGTGATTTTAGGGCCTCTAAAAGTATTAGGGCGGCGGCGGCCGCCATACGCAGACATGAGGGCTAGGCAAAACAGTAAGGTCAAGTTGTTTGGATAAAAACGCTACAGGGCGTGATCCCAGTCCTTATGTAAGAATCCTGACTGCACAGCCCTGCACTTCAACTGTGTGTAATGAAAAGGGTTGGGATGAGTCAGGGAGAGTTAGGGTGGGGTCAGTCTCTAAAGCTGTCTTCAAGGAATGGAAAGAGGAGTGGGGAAAGGATTTAGGATCTATGGGGTCAGCTAGGTTTCCTTTTGTGAGTTTATATAATGGTTTTGTTAGGATGGCAAAACCAGCTATCTAAAGTCGAAAGTATCCAACCATGCCTAGGAGGAAAAAGAGTTGTTGTTTTGTAGAAGGGATTAAGGTTTGGGAGATTAGTCGGACATGAGCAGCAGGGAGAGCACATGTGTTTTTAATGAGAATTATACCGAGATAAGTAACAGATGAGGAAGAAATTTGGGCTTGACTGAAGTAATGGGGGCTGGCTGTGAAGCCTTGCGGCAGTACAGCCCAGGTAATTTGCTGAGCCTGATGGGTGTCAGGTTCAGTCCAAGTGGAAGCGAAGAGAGGCTGGGGTGAAGGGTGCAAAGGAATAGTAAAGAAGGCATGTTTGAGATCCAGAACAGAATAAGGGTTGTGGAGGGAGGTATTGAGGACAGGGGAGTATATGGGTTTGGCACCACGGGGTAGATAGGCAAAACAATTTGGTTGATAAGGCGCAGATCTTGAACTAACCTGTAAGCCTTTTCTGGTTTTAGGACAGGTAAAATGGGGGAATTGTAAGGGGGAGTTTATAGGCTTTAAAAGGCCATGCCGTAGCAGGCAAGCGATAACAGACTTTAGTCCTTTTAAAGCGGGCTGTGGGATGGGATGTTGGCATTGAGCAGGGTAAGGGTGATTAGGTTTTAATGGGATGGTAAGGGGTGCATGATCGGTCACTAAGGAGGGAGTAGAGGTGTCTTATACTTGTGGGTTAAGGTGGAGAGATACAAGGGGAGATGTGAAGGAGGCTTTGAACTGGGGGAAAAGGCAGTAATGAGGTGTGGCTGTAGCCTAAGAATAGTCAGGGAAGCAGATAATTTAAAGTGTCTCGGCCTAATAAGAGAACTGGGCAGGTGGGGATAACTAAAAAGGAGTGCTTAAAAGAGTATCGTCTAAGTTGGCACCAGAGTTTGGGAGTTTTAAGAGGTTTAGAAGCCTGGCCGTCAATACCTACAACAGTTATGGAGGTAAGGGAAACAGGCCCTTGAAAAGAAGGTAACGTGGAGTGGGTAGCCTCCGTATTGATTAAGAAGGGGACGGACTTACCCTCCACTGTGAGAGTTACCTGAAGATTGGCATCCGTGATGGTCTAGGGGGCTTCCGAGGTGATCGGGCAGTGTCAGTCTTCAGCCGCTAAGCCGAGAAGATCTGAGAAGGAGTCAGTCAGAGAGCCTTGGGCCAGAGTTCCAGGGGCTCTGGGAGTGGCTGCCAGGTGAGTTGAACAGTCCGACTTTCAGTGGGGTCCTCCACAGATGGGACGTAGCTTAGGAGGAATCCCAGGCTGTGGGCATTCCTTGGCCCAGTTGCCAGATTTCTGGCACTTGTAGCAAGCTCCTGGGGGAGGCGGTTCTGGAGGAACCCCTGGCAGCTGCAGTTCGGGCATTTGGAGTTCTTGTGTGCCGGAGATGTGGCTGGGGTTTGTCTCACAGTGGAGGCAAGGAATTGCAACTCAGAAATACATTGTTACTTGGCTGCCTCTACTCTATTATTGTACACCTTGAAGGCGAGGTT
>NW_026652282.1:28006375-28031964 GCF_009828535.3 Hylobates moloch | reverse complement strand
TGAGAATAAGACGGCCTTTTGACCTTTTAGGGTCTAGGGCTGTAAAGCATCTCAGGGTTGCTGCCAAACGAGCCATGAACTGGGCTGGTTTTTGTTTTTTTTTTTTTTTTCCATTTGATGAAAAAGAGCCTAAACACTGTCTGATTTGGGATAAAGAAAAAGGAGCATTAACCTTGACTACGCCTTTAGCTCCAGTCACCTTTTTAAGAGGAAATTGCTGGGCAGGTGGGGGAGGGCTAGTTGCAGAAAGAAACTGTAAGCCAGACTGGGTGTGAGGAGCAGAGGTGATAAAAGGATTATAGGGTGCAGGAGCAGAGGCTGAGGAAGAATTGGGCCTGGTGAGGAGGGGAGAGGTCAGATGGGTCTGTAGAAAAGGAAGATTAGAAAGACTCAGCGACGCTTGGGGTTGGGACTGAGGGGACAGGTGGGAGGGAAAGAAGGAAGATTTGGGACAAGTTGCATTGGGAACAGAGACTAGGAAGGGACCAATGTGTAAAAGAATGCCTGGATGTCAGGCATCTCAGACCATTTGCCTATTTTATGACAAGAATTGTTTAGATCTTGTAGGATGGAAAAATTGAAAGTGACGTTTTCTGGCTATTTGGAACTACTGTCGAGTTTGTATTGGGGTCAAGCAGCATTGCAGAAGAAAATAAGGCATTTAGGTTTTAGGTCAGGTGTGAGTTGAAGAGGTTTTAAGTTCTTGAGAACACAGGCTAAGGGAGAAGAAGGAGGAATGGAGGGTGGAAGATTGCCCATAGTGAAGGAGGCAAGCACAGAGAAAAGAAAGTAGAGACACGGAGACAAGGGGTGGGGGGTTCTTGTTCCCCAGAAAAGTGGAGAAGGGGTAGAGACATGGAGAGAAGGGGTCGGGGGCTTCTTGCTCCCCAGAAGAGCAGTACTTGCCACTGAGGGTGAAGGCGAAGGGGTCGGGGTGTTTTTGCCTCCCAGAAAAGTGGAGAAGGGGTAGAGACACGGAGAGAAGGGGTCAGGGGGTTCTTGTCCCCCAGAAAAGCGGTACTTGCCACTAAAGGTGAAGGACCAAGGCAGGCGTCCCCACATGGTCAGACACCTCTGAAATGTGGGTGAATAATCAGGCAGGCGTCCCCGCGTGATTAAACACCAAGGGAAGACTGTCTTCCCAAGTCCGTGACTGGCACCAGAGTTTTGGGTCCATGGATAAAACGCATCTCCTGTCTCTACGAGAAAAGGAAAGGAACTGAAATTAAGGGAGAGATTGAAGTGTGGCACCAAGATTGAAAGGAGAAAGAGGTTGAGGGACAGTGAGAGGTTGGAGGAGAGAGTAAAAAGAGGCCGCTTACCTGATTTAAAATTGGTGAGATGTTCCTTGGGCTGGTTAGTCTGAGGACCAGAGATTGTAGGTGGATCTTTCTCACAGAGCAAAGAGCAGGAGGACGGGGATTGATCTCCCAAGGGAGGTCCCCTGATCTGAGTCACGGCACCAAATTTCACTCGCGTCTGTGTGAAGAGACCACCAAACAGGCTTTGTGTGAGCAACAGAACTTTTTAATTACCTGGGTGCAGGCGGGCTGAGTCCGAAAAGAGAGTCAGCAAAGGGAGATAGGGATGGGGCCATGCTATAAGATTTGGGTAGGTAAAGGAAAATTACAGTCAAATGGGGGGTGGTTTTCTGGCGGGCAGGAGTGGGGATCACAAGGTGCTCAGTGGGGAAGCTTTTTGAGCCAGGATGAGCCAGGAAAAGGAATTTCACAAGGTAATGTCATCAGTTAAGGCAAGGACCGGCCATTTTCACTTCTTTGGTGGTGGAATGTCATCAGTTAAGGCAGGAACAGGCCATTTTCACTTCTTTTGTGATTCTTCAGTTACTTCAGGCCATCCGGATGTATACGTGCAGGTCACAGGGGATATGATGGCTTAGCTTGGGCTCAGAGGCCTGACAACAACTATCTTGTAGATAGGTACTGTTGTAATTCCCAGTTTACAAATAAGAAGACTAAGGTATAGAGAGATTGAGTAATTTGCCCAAAGCCCACAGCTCGTAAGAAGCCAAGATTCAAACCCAAGTAATGTGGCTGCAGACCTGGTAATCCGAACCATTACATTAGGCTGAGTCTCAATAGTTAACTTATTTAAGCTAATGTTAATCCCATCTTAACAAGTTTGAGTAATAAAATCTTAGGTTGAAAGGGGCCTTCAAGATCTAGTCTAATTCCTTTCAAGAGTTCTTCCACGTTTCTGCTAGAAGACTCTTTGGCCCAGGCTTAAAACTTAGTGATGGGGAACTCCTCACTTTGTAAAGCAGCCTGTTCAGTTCACAAACACCCTAATCATTAGGCTGTTATCTCTCACATTGAGCTGAAATTGATCTTCCCATAACCTCCGCCTTTCTGTCTATATGTATGCTTTGGAGATATGCACAGTAAGTGTAAACCCTCTTGGCAAAGACAGCCCTTCAAATACTTGGGAGGCATTCAATTCCCCACCCTACCTCCCGCTCTGCTCTCACTACCAAGTCTTTAGAATAGTGTACAGGTATCAAAATCAAAACAAACAGGGAGTAGAAACTTAGTGCCAGACTTTAAATATTTTTTATTTATAAAATCTTTTTGTGTAACGAGTAGAGCAACTCCTAACTGCATATATGTGCTAAATTTGCAAATGGGGCACTTTGTTTTTCCCCGTGCACTGGCACCAGAGGTGGTAAATGCTGGCCTGTCAGATTCAATGCATTTTGCTGGGTTAGAACCGCAAGGGCTTTCCAGGGGACCAAGCTCTCTGCTGTAATCATTAAAACCTGCAGAATCCTGTGTGACTCTGGGGAGAAGCCCAGCACTCTTGGCCCTCGTCCACCCTCACTAGGAAAGCTGCTTAAAACTAGGACAGAAGAAACAACCACTGGCTTAGGATCAGTCCTCAGACCTGCCTTGGCACTACCCCTTTTATTCCAAATTTTGCAGTGGCACCTCCAACTTCTTGGTCACGTTTTGTACCTTGTCTGTTTCCTCATATAACTTTATTCCAAATTCCAACCCATGCTCTGACATTTCCTCTCCATTCTTGCTAGACAGGAATTTCTGGATATGGGATATTGGCCCCTGCCCATACCCTGACTCTGTGTATTCTTTTGTCCTGCTGACCAATTTGAGCTTTTGAATAACAAAAACTCCCCAGCCACTTTAAAGTCCTCTACTTTAGCTTGATGGTCCCTCTCCTGTATTTTCTGACCTTGACTCTGCTCTCTATACAAATAGTAATTACACTCACCCCCAAGCAGAGAATCTGCGTCAAAATCCATCAGGGTATCTAAGCACATCATTATATTTGTCAACTTCCCCAGACTCCTGATCTCAATCCCTTATTTTCAACAACCTGGCACTGACAGAGTATAATTTCTTTTATATCATGGTGCAATTTGATGTGCTTTTCGAAAGGTTATGGTGGTGATTTTAAAGAGATCTGTTTTGTTAGAGGAAGGAAGGGAAATAGTGCTGTTTGCTTCCATGCAGTTCCCCAGAGCCTATGCCAGGGTGATTTCAGCTCATGAGAGAATCTAAAGTCTAAAGAGATGTGTGGAAATTAGAAACATTGGTGTAAAAAATCAGATTATGGAGACGTAATATCCAGGATGCCAGAGGAGGCAGGGAGCTTCAATCATGTTTGAAACTATAGGTCCCACCCAACAGGATGAGAAAATAGAGGAGAAGCCAGAAAAGGTACCTGCTTGTGGATAAAATCAATTAAATGGAATCAATGGTATGGTAGCCATCATTTCTTTCTTTTCAAATTGTGGTAAAAAGACATAATGTAAAATTTACCATTTTAACCATTTTTTAGAGTATAGTTCAGTAATGTTAAGTATATTCATGTTGTCATGTAGTGGACTTGCAGAACTTTTTCACCTTGCAAATCTGAAACTGTACCCATTAAACCACTCCTCATTTCCTCGTTTTCCCCAGCCCCTGGCGGCCACCTTTGTACTTTCCGTCTCTATGCATTTGACTATTCTAGGAGCGTCATATAAGCGGAATTATACAGTATTTGTTCCTTTTTGGACTGGCTTATTTCACGTAGCATAATGTCCTCAAGTATCACCCATTAGCTGTCATTTCTTGAACACGGTTTTCTGCCAAGCACATGATCTCATTTTATTCCCACCACAACTCTCAATAGCAACTGTGTGCCTTTTTTCCATTTCACTGATTAGGAATAAAAGACTCTCCAAGACTAGGCTCAGAAGCAGAAGCAGAAGCAGTTGGAGAGTTGCTTGCAGAAGGATTATTGTCATACTGGGGAGTGCTCTCAGGATTTACACCTCTAAGAAACTGAAAGGGGCATGACTGTGCAGAGGAAAAGCTGGTTCGCGATGCAGTTGCAATTACGGCTGCAGCAGGAGCTTGCAGGGAAGCTCTGGAGTAGGTTTGGCCTTTCAGAGTTGTCCCCGGTAAATCAAATCGGTGAAGACTTTAACCCATTTATGCCGGAGGTTGCAAAAATTTTTTGTGAAAAGTCAGACCTTGGCGATGACCTTGAGCAGTAGGATATAAATAACTCCCACAAGCTTAGTGTCCCAATAATGGAACACTAGGCATAAATGAGTTAATCCCTGCATCAGCCAGTCATTGGCCCTAGGTCTCTCCCTCAGGGAGGGGATGTAGCTGTGTGAGGCAGTTCCCTGAGGGTACGTTCCAATGAAGGCCCCAGCTGTGAGCCAGCAGCCAGTAAGGCAGCAGGTGGCCCATGCATGCAAACGCCCTAAAGAGGAGGTCCAGGGTGGAGCGCCACAGTGTCTACTACAGACGCTGAAAGAGTAAATACATTTTTTAAGGTCACACAAATGACATATGGGACAGAACAGTGTTTAACTTCAAAACTCATGTTCTTTCTGCTATACTGGGCTTTCTCTCCAAAAGAGGCCTAATTTGCACACTAAAGTCAAGCTTAGAATCTATTCATAGTTAAAATGTGGAGTCAAAGCCCAGGAACTATGTCCTTCAATTCATCTTTCATTACTTACCTATTCCTTATCATTCCCGCTGACACCAACCATTTTTTCTGACCCTTGTCATGAGGAGTGAGGTTGTATCATTGCAGTAGCTTTCTACTTGTACTCCGTGCCTAAAATCTCTCCTTCCTCCCTCTGGTCAGCCAATTGCTGTCAAGTTAATCTTCCAAGAACACTACTTTTGCCAATTTAATTTAGCAAAACTCCTGCTGTGTGCCAGGAGTGTCCCAGACGTCAGGTAGTCTAAGATAAGCCATAGTCTCTGCCCCTAAGCCGTTTGCAACCTTTGGAGAGAACATCATTATCACCACTGGCACCACCATTAAGCTCAGAGCTAATATATGCCAAATGAGACTCTGCCAGTCACTGTGCTAAGGACTTGACATGTTATCTCCCTTAATTCTAACAACTACTTTCTGAGGTACCTCTGATGAATAGCATCATTTTTAGATACAAAAGCAGAAACTTAGAGAGTTAAGTACTCTGCCCAGTGGCTCTCAGTTGAGAAATTAGGTAGTCACACCAGGCAGTCCAACTTCAGTGCCTGAGTTCTTAATCATCATGTTTACAACTTTGGCTCAACATTGTCACCAGGATTGGGTTCAGATACCTCCATTATCAATATTCTTTCTATCTCCTTGTATGTCCAAACAAACAAAACAAATGCTCCCCTCCTGATGAGGAAAGTCTCCAAATCTTGATACCTGCTGTGTCTGGACAGTTTTTCCTGCTATCTGCTGAGTGCTGGAAGGATTCCCTCAATCCAGATGTAATTGCAGATCCAGCTCAAGCTCAGCCTCCTCCAGGGAACCTTTGAACTAACCACCCAGAAACAAGCCTTTCACCAGACACTACTCACTTTCACATATCTAGGTCTTATTTCCCCATCTGAACTGTAAGTGTCTTAAGAGCTGATTTTGTTGTTTTTTAATAAAAAATAATTCTTAGTTTTTTTTTCTTATTACCAAAAAATTATTCACTGTTGAAGCCTTCTGAATTTTTAATAACTTTTGGTGTATTGCTTCAGAAATAAATCTAAGCTTCTGGATTCTTGAAAAAGGATAGCGACAGAACCTTACAATTAATATTCAATATAACTAATCCGATGAAAATTCAGTCATTGACATATTACTGAGAACTACTGGATCTCAGCATTTTTAATTAAATTGCAGATTCATATGGAGTTGTAAGAAATTATACACAGACTGCACATACCTTTTCACCAAGTTTCCTCTAATGGTACACCTGCAAAACTCTAGTTCAATGTCACAACCAGGATTTTGACATCAACATTGTCAGCATACAGAACATTTTCATCACTACAAAGATCCCTCCTATTGGCCTTTTATAGCCACACCCACTTCCCTGCCCCCCACCTCCTACTTCCAGCAACTACTAGTCTGTTTTCCATTTCTATAATTTTGTTATTTCAATAATGTTATATGAATGGAACCATTTGGGATTGACTTGACTCACTCAACATAATTCCCTAGAGATTTCTCTAACCTTTTTATATGCAGCAAGACTCGTTTCCTTTTTATTGTGAAGTTGTATGCTATGGTTTGGATATACCCTAGTTTGTTTAATCATTCACCCCTTGAAGACATCTGAGTTATCTCTAGTTTTGGACTATTATGAATAAAGCTACCAACATTAATGTACACGTTTTTGTGTGAACATAAGTTTTTACTTCTCTGAGATAAATGCTGAAGAGTGCAATTGTTAGGTCATATGGTAGTTAAAAGTTTAGTTTTAAAACTGCCAAACTTTTCCGAAGTGTCCATACTATTTTATATTCCACCAGCAATGTATGAGTGATCCAGTTTCTCTGCATCTTCACCAACATTTGGTGTTGTCATTATTTTTTATTTTTAGCCATTCTGATATGTGTGTAGGAATATCTCATTGTGCTTTTAATTTACATTTCCCTCGTGGCAAATGCCGTTCAACAACTTTTCCTGTACTTGTTTGCCATATGTATATCCTCCTCAGTGAAATGTCTGTTCATGTCTTTTGTCTATTTTCTAATTCAAAAGTTTTTTTATAGTTCAGTTTTGAGAGTTCTTTCTGTATCAGATACTAGTCCTTTCTTGTGTATAGGATTTTCAAATGTTTTCTCTCTCATCTTTTCATCTTCTTAACGGGATGAAAAAGAATTTTAATTTTGGCGAGGTTGAATTTATCGCTTTTTCCTTTTATGGATCATGCTTTTGGTGTCGAGTCTAAGAATACTTTGCCTAGCCCTGGATCCCAAAGATTTTCTCCTGTTCTTTTTTTTTTTTTTTTTTTTGAGACGGAGTCTCGCTCTGTCACCCCGCTTGGAGTGCAGTGGCCTGATCTTTGCTCACTGCAAGCTCTGCCTCCCGGGTTCACGCCATTCTCCTGCCTCAGCCTCCTGAGTAGCTGGGACTACAGGCGCCCGCCACCACACCCAGCTAATTTTTTGTATTTTAATAGAGATGGGGTTTCACCGTTTTTGGTTCTCCTGTTTTATATGTCTTATAGTTTTACATTTTATGTTTAAGTCTGTGATCCATTTGATTTTTATATAAAGTATGAGGTTTAAGTTGAGGTTTATTTTTTGCATATGGATATTCAATTGCTCTAGCATAATTATTTGAAATGGCTGGCTTGATTATTGAAGTAAGGTCAGACTTATTTCTCTCCTGGGCTTCAGACCCAGCCACCTTCTGTGTTTCCTGTCCACCACAACCTGAATGTCCCACAGACACCTCTGACTTAACGTGTCCCCAACAGCTCATTATTGTCCTCCTTTTGTCCCAATCCACCCTCAACATTTTTCCCTCCCTAATTGTGCTGTTCTCATTAACACTACATTTCACCCAATTGCCCAAGTCAGAAATTAGGGTATTATTTCCGAATCTACTTTTATCTTTAAATCTAACATGATGCATTGCCAAATTCTGTCAGCTCTATCCCCAGGCCACCTCTTAAATTCATTCCCTTCTTTACACCTCCCTTGCCTCCAATATCTTTTGACTCAAATGCTACATAGCCTCTAATGTATCTCCCTGATATTGTTCTTGCTTCCAAATCCCTTTTCCACAATGCAGCTATAGTAATCCTCCTAAAATGCAGATCTGATTAGGTGACTCTCCTTATTTTAAAGTCTTTCTTATTGTTTTCTGCTGCCCTAAGGCAGAAGTTCCAACAAATCTTGTTATCAGATTCTGGATTAAATCCCAGCCTCAGCAGCGGGACCTAAGACAGTGCCTGAATTACCATGAACATTTACTGATGACAAACAGGGTCTTAAATAATGAATGATGTAGACTTTCCACTGTCAACATCACAGATTCTGGTTTTTAATAGTATTCACATTTGCTTCTCCAAGAGTCCAGGTTTAATGATGGTGAGACCTACCCTAAGACCAGGCTTTGTAATGAGGGTTACCTCATCACAGAATCAAGAAGGGACCTCAGGCTGGGCATGGTGGCTCACACCTGTAATCCCAGTACTTTGGGAGGTGGAGGTGGGCAGATCACCTGAGGTCAGGAGTTCAAGACCAGCCTGGCCAACATGGTGAAACCCTATCTCTACTAAAAATACAAAACTTAGCTGGGCTTGGTGGCACACACCTGTAATCCCAGCTACTTGGGAGGCTGAGGCAGGAGAATCTCTTGAACCCAGGAGGCAGAGGCTGCAGTGAGCCAAGATAGCGCCACTGCACTGCAGCCTGGGTGACAGAGCAAGACTCTGTCTCAAAATAAATAAATAAATAAAAGGGACCTGGGTGCAAGTAATTCTAAGAAGCAGGAGTAAGAGAACAGGAAGAATGAAGCAACAAAGAAAGATGAGCTATTCCCTGGAACTGCTGAGAAGTGTACAGAAGAAAACAGATCTGGATATAGGTAGCTACAGCCTGAAATACGGAAAGCCAGAGCAGGTGTATACCTGCTCCTGCTCCCATTGGTTGAGAATTGATTCCGTTTTCATCTGATACGGGCAAGCATTGGATCTGTGTGGGACACATCCTCTCCAATGCACCCCTGCATTTTCTGCTGCTCTGAACTTCACACAGCATCAGAAAGATTCAAAACAATCTAGAAAATCTAAGTATAAATATAAAAAGGAAACAAGAAGTTTTTCTATCAAAGCTGTGAACTATATGATGTGAGTAAGCTCAATAAACACTGTGCAGAAGTTAGGGGGGAGAAAAAGAGAATTGCTGCCAAAGCACTAACCCCTGTGGCTGGCTATGCTTGCCCACCCAGGATGCTCCCATGTCATGCGGGTCAGGGGAACCTAGAGCAGAAAGCTGCAAGGCTCAGGGATCCCTTTTGAGAAGGGATGCTGGCTATACAGCAGGAGTTAGAACTTGCACAGAACCATCCACTACTGCTGACAGTGGAATCACAGGTGGGCTGACAAGATGTGGTGCAAGCACCAGAGATATTTGCTACAAACCTCAAAGTGGAGCAGAGCAGCGGCAACATCAGTCTTTCTTCTTGGTGTCAATAGAATACCTGTTTATTTTTTGAATTCTCCATATATGAATAATGATAATAGTACAAGAATTCAAAGCAGGATAGGCTTTGTGTCATTGGAGGAGTATGGAGAACCATCAGTGCAGTAAGTGTCGTAGGAGGTTTCTAGACAGTTTTTAAAAATCCATATTGAGTCAACCATCAAATGTGAACAATTCTGATATGCCAGATCATTTGTATTCTTAACTCATGGGGTTATTAGAAAGATCAAATGAAATAATCATTATAAAGCACTTTGTGCAGTGCCTGGCACAAAGCATGCACTCAATAAATGTTAATGTTTATACAATTATTATTATTGATTGTCAGAATTATCAGATCCACATCAGCAAAGAATAGTAGGTGGTCTGTCAGCAGGAACATGGAAACATTCTCATTACATAGAAGTCAGTGTTGCAGGGACGGTCATTAAAACAGGATCTAATTTTAGTCTTCTGAGAGAAAATGCTAGGTTCTCTGGAAATGTTGAATCCTTCCTTGAGCATGTAGTTTAATTTTTCAAAATTATATTGCATATCCTGTAAAATGAAAATGAAATTGTACTGCTGTTCATTAAAGGCCCCCAAAAATCTTAGGCACTATACAATATAAATGAAAAAAAAAAGGCGTAATTTTTCCATAGGGCATAATTAGAAATAAAGAAGCAAGGTCAGTCACTAAGTTCCGAGCTATAAAGGAGGAAAGGAACAAGATTTTCCCCGGTTATTTTATAGCTGCCAGGTTGAACTCATACTTATCCAATGAGCCCCAAAATGGAATACCGTTCTGCACCATCTATACTGATGATAGTGATTCAGGGAGTAAATGATAAGATTCCATCCTTCTAAAGTGCTTTTAGAATTGGATTCTAGTAAGTTTCATTTTGCTATTGGCCAATCACAAAAGAGACTACAATAGAGAAAAGTGAAGACATCATGCTGAAGACAGGCTGCTGCATAGAAAAGGAAGAGGGACCCCCTAATTTAGAGATCCGGATGGAGAAAAAAAGGCGGTTATGCTGTAGCATAAGAAAAACATTAAATAAAGCAATAATAGAGCAGAAAATGTCATTGAATAGAAGAAAAAAATCAGACAGACAGAAATAGACTAAAATGCCAAAAAAAAAAGGATGCAAAAGGACATTGAAGGGGACATACAGTGATTATTACACAGATTAAATGCACACAGTTAAAATAGAGGTGAAAAGCTTCTAAAAGGAATGAGTGTGTAGTGAACTTAATTTTATCATCTTTACTAAGACAAAGTCCCTAAAATATTTTAAGACACTTAAAAAAAAAAAGTCTTAAAATTTTGAGAGCCTTTCAGCTCTGTCAACTCTAGACTTTCCCTCCTACTTAAGTTTTTTTCTTTTTTCTTTTACCTTTTTTTGTTTTATCTTTTATTTATTCATTTTTTGAGAGAGAGAGAGAGAGAGAGAGAGAGAGAGAGTGGATCAGCCTTAATAAGAGAGTGGTCTTCTGCCAGGTGGTATTCTCCTAATCCCTTTCCAGTGAGATCCACAAGGGTTCAAAACCACTTTCTGGGGTCTTAGAGGCACCACTTTCCTCTGCTCATATCTTTCTGCTCCAGCGCCCGCATAGTTTGTGTTATCAGTGGTGCGTAGCCTGAGACATCCAGGACGTATGCCAGCTCTCGAAGTAATGTGATTGGCATCCAAAGAAACACAAGAAGCCCATGATTTTGTCCCTTTGCAATTTAAAATCATATTTAAAATGCCTTTTGGTCATACAACTTTGAAAATGATCTTGTTAATCACTTCCAGGAATCTATATTCAAAACTCAGCTTAGAGTTCTCTACTTCTTAACAGAGTGCCTGCCAGTAACTAGTGACTGTGAACGAGTTTGAAAACATAAATTGATGTGCACATGCTAGATAATAGCAACACCCTGTGCAACTGGGCAGCATTTCTGTTGTTTGGCTTTTTTATTTTCGTGGACTCTCCCAATCTGAGAGAAAATAGATTTGAGTTCCTTTTTAATCGGTTTAGACCCAGACAAGGGTTTAATTGGTTTAGACCCCATTCACCTACGTGTGTCACTCTGTCTCCAACCCAACAGAGGAGATGACCAAGACAACATGCTCTCCAGCCAGGAGGTGGGGAATATTTTGGTGTCATAGCAGACAATTATTGATGGAAAACTCATGTTAGAAAATGTAAGTTACCTTCTTCTAGACGGAGTAAAAGGGGCAGCTGCCCAGACTTTCATTTTAAATAGGGAGCCCATAATACAAATCTTTTAATACAATTTTAAAAAGAAAAGACATAGAGGGTATCTCTTAGGACCTGTCAACAACCAACCCTCTATCAAATGGCCAAATCACAGGTGGTCTGCAGCTTAGCCAAAATGTCCAAGTACCTTTTTGTAACACAGAATCTCCTTTGAAGATCCAGCTTTCATTAATGATCCCCAGCAGCTCTGGTCAATGTGTCTTTTCACAAATGAAGCTTTTTAAAAGCTTTCAGT
Organism: Hylobates moloch; assembly: GCF_009828535.3. Taxonomy (NCBI): domain Eukaryota; kingdom Metazoa; phylum Chordata; class Mammalia; order Primates; family Hylobatidae; genus Hylobates; species Hylobates moloch. Next base: position 28,020,006 of record NW_026652282.1, on the reverse strand, counting down.
GGACAAATGTGGCTTTGAGTTTTCAACTAAATCTTTCTGTTTAAAAGGAGTACTGAAATGGGCATACTTTATAATCTTAAATGCTGCACACAAAATACTGAAATATTATTGACCCTGAGAGATTGGTTCAAATCAAATAGCATACTCATGTAAATGTTCTCTTTTCCTAATAAATAGAAAGGGGCGGGATATGCTGGATAGGGGTGCACCAAAATTTTCAAAACGCCTCGAAACTAGTGTATATTGATAACCTTGTGGCATCTAATATATAGTATTTTTTTTTTTTTTTTTGAGATGGAGTCTCGCTCTGTCGCCCAGGCTGGAGTGCAGTGGTGCGATCTCGGCTCACTGCAACCTCCACCTCCCGGGTTCAAGTGACTCTCCTGCCTCAACCTCCTGAGTAGCTGAGTAGCTGGGATTACAGGCGCCCACCACCACACCTGGCTAATTTTTTGTATTTTTAGTACAGACGGGGTTTCACCGTTAGCCAGGATGGCCTCAGTCTCCTAATCTCGTGATCTGCCCACCTCGGCCTCCCAAAGTGCTGGGATTACATGCGTGAGCCACCGCACCCAGCCTAGTATTCTATGTCTATTATTTCTTCATAATGAGATTGGGGGAAATGTTTGGAGAATTAATGCAGCAGTTGGTAAAATCATTCTATAATGGTACCATTCTGCTCTGTCCCACATTTTTATGAAGTATCTTTAAATTTAAAAAGGCAATGTGCTTTGTAGTTCTTGAGCGACTTATATACCTTGCTCTGAATAGTTATTGTGACGAGTTAATTTGTAACAACTTTTAGGATCAATGTTAATTTTCTTAAATGTTTCCGTAGTTTCCCCTTTATTATAAAGTATATTAGGCTTGACTCTCGGCTGTAAGTGACAGAAAACTCAACTCAGATTAGTTAAGAAACAAAAGGGTGTTGGTGGCACTGGTGGCTTTCAGACTATTGCTGCAGGCCCACCTGCCATCCTCTTAACACCCTCAACATACCCTGCAGAAAAGAGAGAGCTACTCTGACCTGAGAACTTAAAGACTGTATGGGCTTGACTCTATATGGCCCGAATTGGGTCACTTGCCCACCTAGGCTAAGGGAACGGAATCGTGGAATTGATTGATTGATTATTGTTGCAGGTTGAGTCCTCCAAGAAGCAGATGCCAGGGCAGATTTATTGCAGAATAACACCTGTGAAGAAATAGGGGTGGAAGCAGAATTGAAAAAGGGAAGCCATCAGATCACAATGCAGATCTTCTAGACTCTGTGTCAGCCCAACAAGGAGTGCCAGAGCAAAGACTGCCAATTAGAGGAATCCTGAATTGGGCAGATCTGACAATAGTCTGTATATAACTGGGGACTGTTAACTTCTCCTTCCTCAACCAGCTACAGACATAGAATAGGACTCTCTTATCTCGAACATCAATATCTGTATATATGAAGTAGAGGGTGAAAGTTTACTATACACTAGTGGTTGTCAACCAAGAGCAAGTCTGTCCCCCAGGGGACATGGCAATTTCTGGAGACATTTTTGGTTGTCGCAACTGGTGAGGAGGTGCTACTGGCATCTAGGGAGTAGAAGCTGGGGATGCTGCTAGGCATTCTCTATAATGCATGGGATAGATAGCACAACAAAATATTGCCCAGGCCAAAATGTCAATAATGCTGAAGTTGAGAAACCTTGTTCTATAAAGATACATGTCTTGGCTGGGCGCGGTGGCTCACGCCTGTAATCCCAGTACTTTGGGAGGCGGAGGCAGGCGGATCACGAGATCAGGAGATCAAGACCATCCTGGGCAACATGGTGAAACTCGTCTCTACTAAAAATACAAAGATTAGTTGGGCGTGGTGGCGCACACCTCTAGTCCCAGCTACTGGGGAGGCCGAGGCAGGAGAATCACTTGAACCCGGGAAGCGGAAGTTGCAGTGAGCTGAGATCGTGCCACTGCACTCCAGCCTGGTGACAGAGCAAGACTGTCTCAAAAAAAAAAAAAAAAGATACATGTCTTATGTGCACATGTGTACTGAAAGAGGCCACGAAAACCTTTTGTTGTTGATACATTCTTGATAGTTTCTGTTCTTATATGTAGTTATGAATACTTGAGATTCCATCCAATTTATTTAACTTTTGACCAGAAAGGGTAGATTGGATTGGTGAAACATCTATATCTTGAATATTTAAAAGATTCTGTTTTTTAAGACAAATATTAACTTGAATTAACGTAAATATTCTTAGTAGTTAAAGTCCTTAAAGACCTTAGTTTGGTGAAAAGATAAGAATCATCTGTGTTTAGCATATGCATTGCCTTATGAAGATGGTAAGTCAAAAGTATGAGTTTATTTCTGATATTTAAATATCCCTGGGGTATAGATTTGTTTACTCTGGAAGTTTACTCTGTTGTTTTATTTCTTCATTATATATTACAAAGTTGAATGTTAGGGCCAGGTTAGATTGGAAAACAGGTTAGATATTCCTTATCCAAAATGCTTGGGACCAGAAGTGTTTTGGATTTTTTATTTTTGTGGATTTTGGAATATTTGCATATTCCTCATGAGATATCTTGGGATGGGACCCAAGGCTAAACATGAAATTCATTTATATTTCGTATATACCTTGTACACATACCCTGAAGGAAATTTTATACAATATTTTAAATACTTTTGTGCGTGAAACACAAAAGTTTTGGCTGTGACCTGTCACATGAGGTCAGGTGTGAAATTTTCCACTTGTGACATCATGTCAGTACTCAAGAAGTTTCAAAATTTGGAGCATTTCAGATTTTGAGCTTTTGGGTCGGAGATGCTTAACCTTTATTAAAAGCTCAAAATTAGATTTTAATCAGTGAAAAATTACTGCAGTGTGCCAACATATGCGAGAATATATTTTTTTTCTGAGACATCTACTAAAAAATAACACAACAAAAGCAAACTTTTAGCACTATACGTTTTGAGCCATTTAATAGATGCTTTAGCCTTCAGGGAATTTAGCTCCAGAACTGCTGCCAGGAAAGAAAAAACATTGGTTAATGCCTGAAGGGATAAAAAGATCAGCTAACCAAAATAAATAAATAAATAAATAAGTAAGTAAGTAAGTTTTCTTCAAGATGTGAAATGTGTGTTCAATCCTAGATCAAGGACTAGATGTTCAAAGTTCTACGTATGAGGTTTAATATTACTTTGGAAAAGCCTAGAAAAAGTTTGATATCAGTGCACTGAAATCATTTTCAAGTAGGAACAATAGCGATACTAGCCCTTTACTCACTCAACATTCACAGTTTTTATCTAAACAACACAAAATCATTCAATGCTTTTATATTTAATCATCTATATTCACCTAACCATAAAAAATCAATTTCGATACAGTAAGGAAAAGACAAGAAAACAAATCATTCTAATCACTGTATTTTGAAAGTTCTTTGCAAACAACCGTGAAATGGTTAAAAGATAGGAGGATGGAGACCAACCTGGCCAACAGGGTGAAACCCCATCTCTTCTACAAAATACAAAAATTAGCCGGGTGGGTTGGCGCATGCCTGTAACCCTGGGTACTCGGGAGGCTGAGGCAGGAGAATTGCTTGAACCTGGGAGGCAGGGGTTGCAATGAGCTGAGATCATGCCACTGCACTCCAGACTGGGCAACAGAGCAGGATGTCTCAAAAAAAAAAAAAAAAAAAAAAAAAAGAAGATGGTAAGAGAATGATGACTTGTTGCTTACTAAAATAAAGGAAAAATTGATACTCTGAGTGATACTGTTTGAAATCTCAGGAATCTCTGAATCATTAAGATTATATCACCAATGGCATGCAAAATACCTGTTCAAAAAATACTCCTCATGGACATGAGATGCTAAGCTGCTGATACTCTGTGTCTGACCTAGGACAATGATGTTCTGTGTCACCTCTTTTCTGATGCCTCCCAGGTTGCTCCTGGCCTCACTGCTGTCTCACTTCCAAAAATACATATTGCTCTTATTGGTCATAACACAGAGACTATCAGTTAAAAAGTCTCTAATTCATTTCAGCTGCAGTCATCTCCCAGCAAGACACAGGGTTCTTGAGAATAGAAATTTCTCATGTGCCATCTTTGCCATCCACCACACAATGAACATATAGTACAGTCTACATAGCAGCCCTTGAAAACGCTTGTGGAGTCATTGATTCTTGAACCCAACTGTCATACTTTCCAGATTTAAGTCCTAGTAAATGATTAAAATCATATGGGTTATCCTCAACAAACCAGCTCAAGTATTTATTATAAAAAAGGGAAGCTAGATATGGAACTTCCCCTAAAGATGTGTCTGTCAAACTCACCCCATTGTATTCTGCTCTGATACCATGTTTTTTGTTTGTGTTATTTTTTTTAAGAGACAGGGTCTCACTATGTTGCCCAGGCTGGTCTTGAACTCCTGGGTTCAAGTGATCCTCCCACTTCAGCCTCCCAGGTCACTGTGAGGGATTACAGGCTTGTACCACCATGCCCAGCCCCACCTTTTAATACAAATAAGTAACAGTGACCATTTACTCAGTGCTCACCTTATAACAGATGCTGTTAAATGCTTTACACGCCTTAGCTCATTTTTAGTTAAATGTATTGTTTTTGCCCCAGCTATGATAGGGATCTTTCTAACAATGAGAATGAATGATAAGAGGGGCTTTAAGGAGAACTCACTGCCACACCTTTCATAATTTTCCCATCATTCCTCCAGTCTTTGTTCAACCGTCCATGATTTACTGATTCGCTATTACATCAAAGTATGCTGCAAAAAACCAGTGGTTCCTTCTGATTTTTATGCATCTCCTCACCTAGGGTGAGAGTCTGAGGCTTCCTTGACTCTACTTTCTGATACTGTTACATTTAACACATAACGTCTTGCCATACCATCTCTTGTTTTTCTTTCTGGCAGCTTATCCTCTCTTCGCTTTCTCCATGCTTTCATTCATCCTAAAACACCATTCTGACAATGATATTTAGGTTGGTACATAAGTAATTGTGGTTTTACCATTACTTTCAATGGCAAAAACTGCGATCACATTTGCACCAACCTAATATTTTTCTTACTTAAAGAATTAATTTAGAATATGGAAATACTTGCCACCAGGGAGTGGGGAACAAAATGTCTAGAGAGACATGGTGAAAGAGAGACTTGATTTTTAAATAACTTTTTTTGTTTTTCTTGAATTTTATTATCATGTGAATGCATTTGAAAGAAATAAAATTTTAAAATAACTATTAAAAAAAATTCGAATGCCTTCCCATGAACAACTAAATGAAGTCTCTATTCTTAAACCTGACAGTCAAGTACAGCTCTGGTTTGACTCCAAGCTACATTTCTAGCCTTATATTATTCAGCTCTTTTTCTGTTTATCCTTCATATCCGGGCCTTTACTAGTGCCAAAAAAAAAAAAAAAAAAAAAAATTGCTCATTCTACTCTTGTCACCCAGAGTGTTTCTTCTGTTTTTGCCCATCAAAAGCTTACCCAATTGTGAAGGCCCAGTTTCAAAGCAACCTCCTTCATTAATTTCATCCCGATACTCTGTAACCCCCACAGCTATTTAGGCTTGTTCTAGCTATTTGCAGTTATCAGAAAAATGAGTACATACCGAGTGCCAGAAAATGGTCTCTCCAACTGTGCACGTTACGACATCTCATTCTCTGTGCCTCCGTTTCCTCATCTGTAAAATGGTCACTATGGTGTACTTTCCTCATAGTGATGTTCATTCTTTCAAGTAGTTAGGTGCCTACTATGAGACAGGCACTGACCTGGGTCCTGGGGATACAGTAGTGAATAAAATAGATTCAGTCCTGCCCTCATCAAATTTACCTTCTGATAAGAAAGACATAAATGAAGTACACTTATAATACTCTTGAAATAGCACTTGGGATATAGTAAATGCTCTATAAATGTTTGCTATTATTGTCATTATTGGTAGTGTTGTTATATGGTATTTCTGTTAACACATAAAGAAACTAAGGTTCACAGGCTATTAGATAAGATGCTGGTTAAATAGCTAGTAAGGGACTCCAACTCAGGTCTTCCTGACTCATAAAATTCGTGGCCTTTCCACTACACTGATGGATGTACACCAGGCTGTACATCAGAACTATCCGTGGAGACTTAAAGAAAGTAAAGATTCTCAAGCCTCAGCCTCAAATTAACTAAATCAGAAATTATTTAGGTGAGCTAAGAATCTGTATTTTTTTTAAAAGTTCTCGAATAGTTGTGATACACTGTCAAATTGGGGAATGACTGCACTACATTAAAATCTTTCCCATAATACTTTATTATGCTTATTTGTAAATATCAAATCTACAAATTCACTAAAGACCATCCCCTTGTTTTCTTATTTATTTTTATTTTTTCTGCTTCCTCTCCTAGCAAAGTGCCTTATAAACACTCAATAAGTATTTGAGTAATTAATGGCTTAATTATTTAAAGTTGCACTTAAAATGCAAATACAGCTGTGGTACTAGAAGCCTGTTATGAACAATCATTGATCTTCCTAGGGTTATTTACTAATCAGCTAAGGACCAGCAGTTGGGAAGGAAAGGCTAAATATTTGGGAACAGAACTGAGAAGGTCCTCAGACCAAATGTTAGCCACATTATTGAATGGCCTAGGGCCCCGCCTTAACTTTACCTACACTTCGTTGACAATTTCAGGTAAAATGCAGAAAATGTACGCTAACAATCAAGAGATTCCTCCCTCACACCATTGTAGTTTCGTTTCTTTTAAGCTGACACATGTCTCTCTTTTGGAAAATATGGGAACAACCTGTTTTAAAGAAAGAAAAAGAATCCTTTATTCTTGTCACACCACAAACATGGAGTTCACTGCTATACGTTAAGATTATAAAGCAAAATCCCAAAATCGCAGTGACTGATTATTCACAGTAGACATATGAAGTCAAGAAGCTTATTTTTTCTCTCTTTGCTAAGGCACAAAGCCTGGGGCTATATGCATTTTTATTACACTGTACTGTGTTGATTTCGCTTGAGGATTAAAAAGAGAGTTGAGGCACAGTGCACGTATCCTGATGGATTTTAGGATTTCTTGCTTTCGTGAAAGAAAGAATCTCATAAAGTACCTCAGATTATTGCTCAGGGAAGTATACCTACTTCCATGATGACCTAGAAATTCAATCTTTTGTTTCTCCTATAAAAGATCACATTGTACTTTGGATGTTTTCCCTGTAGTTTTCTGCACATGTAAGGCCACATTTGGAAAAACAAAATAGTTTTAGTTTAGATTTGAAGTGAAAATATCGAATAGTTCAGGAAAGTCTTATGAGCATTTGAGGAGCTTACAAACAGCCTTGGGGGTGGGGTGAGGTGGAATGAGGGAGGAGGGAGGCAGGGGGAGAGAAGAGGAGGGCTAGGTCAGAAGAGTGCAAATAAGACAGAGGGAGAGAGACCGTAGAGACTGTGAGTCCATGGCAGAGTTTTAATTCTGGTTCTGACAAATCTACACAGAGAAACAATGGAAGTGCATCGCTCCATCCCCTGTCCTTTATTAAGAAGCGTGAAGTATACTTATTTATATAACTTGCGGCTTATCTTATGATATGCAAAGAAGAGAGAAGACAGAATGTTGTAGGATTTGGAAGTACAGTAGATGAGATCTTCCGCTTTATTGATTTGTAAAGAACGGCTTGATACTGGTTTGTCAGTTCTGCGTCAGTGAGAGAAAAGAAAGGCGCTTTTCAGTCAGTTGCGGGAGGAGGAGAGCTGGGAAGTGGAAACAGGGTCTTCTGGCAGACAAGCTTCCTTGAGTGGTGGTCAAATTGACTGTGAAGGGAGTCAAGGTCAGGAAGCTTTGGAAATGCTGCAAGGATGGTATGAGATTTAAGGAGTGTTGATTTCCTTGGTTAAGGATTCTTGCATACTTCAGCAAATTCCTCCTTCCGGCCTTTATTAAAGAAGTGTTTGGTAGAACAAACTGAAAATCTACAAGTATATTGTTACCCAAAATATAAAAGTTTCTGCCACTGAGACGAAAATGTTTGATTTCCAGTGCTTTATCTTTTTGCATTTATCTACCGGTTTCAGTCATTTGCTAATACGAATTTCCTAATATATGCCATCTTTTTTTTTTTTCAGACAGTACCAGTCTTATGGTATCTCATTGATGATTATTTCAAATTGCCACTTTTGTTCCTTGGAAATACTCCTGTGTTCAAATACCAGGAGGCGTAATTATGTAATTACCATGTGAACATTATGCTACTTATGGGCCAAAATGCCCCTAGAAAGGAATGCTCCAATGGCCTCAGAAAATTTCTGTGAGAATGATATCTTCCAAATGTGGTATAAATAAAGCTCAAGAATAAATAGCTAAAGCCGGAATGCAAATGATTTAATGTAATGATGTTGTAAGGTGAGAGCCGCTTGACTTTAGTTCCTGTCGCAAATCATGAGATACATTAGGAAAACTTTTAAAAGGGAACCTATTTTTTAAGATAAAATCTGTATCAAGTTACATCACCTTCCAGGCAAAGTAATTCAACTTTCCTCTTTTCTCTTTGAGACCAAAAAAAAAAAAAAAAAAAAAAAGGCAGAAGAAATGCTTCCTATGATCTCTTCTCTTCCTGTCACAGTTTTCGTAAGTCTGTAGATGTAATTAAAACTAAAGATTTTGACAAATGAAGCAGGATAGGAGGTTGATTGCTGCTTTTCTAAATTAAAATTAATGATACCCTTAAGGTACTTGGGTCTATGAAGTCAATTTAATGTTGATATAACCTGACTCCATTATCACAGAATGAGGCAGTTGCATAAGCATGAAAACCAATAAACAAACATCCAAAGTGCATTTTAGAAATCGGTGAGGTGAAAGATTAAAGGCTTAACAATGGACAAAGGGCTTGCTGTTTTGTTCTCTCTTGCCTTCCAGTTTGATGGAAGGGTTCATCAGAATTAGAGGAAGAATGTTCTTGGAGAAGTGTTGGGCTGGCACTAGGCTAGGAGTCCTATTCATATCCTGCCTCGCTTGTCTTGCAAGCATGTACAGCCCCTTCATTTGAGGCGCTGTTTGCCTCAGCAGAGTCTGTGTACTCTTCTGGTAGGTTGTATAGAACATAACAAAGGGGGAGGGGTGCAGGAGAAAGGAAAGAAAAAGGAGGGAATAAAAAAAGGAGTCAGATTAAGAAAGAAGCACAGAAATATAAAATGGAAGGAAAAAAGCTATGATGCAGGAACCTTAAAAGATAGATTAAGGATGGTCTCAGATGGCACGGCATTAGTATCCATGCCATAAGTCACACAGAATCAATTAATAATTATGCTTCTACTCAGAGCGAGTGCCATGTTAGCACTAGTTGTTTCCTGTGATCTATCCTGAAGTGAAACGCAAGAAACACCGTTTAACTCCTAAGTGTCCTAATGTCAAGAAAACACAGAAATAAACCCAAAGGAAAGACAATTCAGTCAATCTTTGCATTCAACAATCCCAGGTTTTTTTGCCGCAGAGCTATACCTATCACAAACCTTCATTCCAGAAGATGGCCGGTAGAGGTGGCTCATGCCTGTAATCCCGGCACTCTGGGAGGCCCAGGAGAGTTTGAAATCAAGATGAGAACTTATCTCAGACTTTTTTTTTTTTCCAGTTACAGCTCAAAAGAATCAGAATTAGAAGAATATGGATTTTAACTGAAAGGGATTACCATTAGTTAAAAGGATTTTAACTGAAAGGGATTACCATTAGTTAAAAGGATTTTAACTGAAACTGTAATCAGTCTCTGGAGAGTTTCCAGGATAATGTTTGGGCGTGTATTTATGAGTGTTACTTGTGAGGATTTGGGAGTAAGAATGAATGAGGAAGTTCCTCCCCCAACACAGACACATGCACACAGAAACTGTACAAACTGAAAAACTTCAGGACAAAAACTCATGAATAGACTGGAGAGTCATTTGTGTGCATATGTATGGTTTATTTACTAGCATCACAGCATAAGAAGAGTTTTTGTCTTTTGCTTTTGTTTTTGTTTTAATAGGCTCATTTGTGTAAGTGTCGTGTCTGTTTCTTGCATTCCCGTGGATATTTATCAAGGGTCTAGACAGACTGAGAGCCAGAAAATCAAAACATACGTTCCTAGTTACATGTTTTCTCCAGACTGGAGTAAACATGATTTCTGTATGTAGTATCAGTAAGATGTAGCTTGGACACTAGGAAGAAACCACATTGCCTAGCAATGTATTTCCACATAGGGAGGTAATGCTTGTCACTCCTAAACGTCTAGTGAAGATAAAACTTCAAAGTAGAGTAATTAACAGAAAGGTCAAAAGACAAAGTGGAAGCCCTTGAGAATCTAAAACAAAGTTAAAGAACCAACATTTACATTTAGATAAATTTATTTGAAATCATTTCTAAGAGCCATGATGTTGTTATCGATCCTTTTTCTTTCTTTCTTTTATTCTTTTGGCTTATTTAAAAGCAACGTTGAAGAAAAAATGAAGTAAAGCTTACCTTTCACAATACACAGAGGAATGGACTGAGCTTTGGGAAACAGTCACGGCTTGGAATTTAGAGTGTGTGTCATATCATAATTTAGTTGGATGATCTGGTGCTCATTCATTATACCCAAAATTACACTTTCAAGTCTACCGTATTCATACTTATCTCAGTGCCTAACAAGTAACAGGAACTCAAAAAGCCTTTCATTCATTCATCCATTCAGTATTTCTTGATCATCTTCTATGTACTAGGCATTGTGATAAATCCTTAACAAGACAGATAAGATCTCTGTCTTTGTGGACAATAAACTTACATTCTAGTAAATATCTTTTGAATGAATGTAGTGATATTTCTTACTGAAGCTAAAAAAGGAAGGTCTCTGCAAACAGTATACTGTCGACAGAACTCATCTGAAATGAGAAGACAGAGGAGAATAATATATAGCCCTCATAACTCTCAAATCTTAAGTATGATTATTTAAAAACTAGAGTAAAACAAATGTGGAGGAGATTTGGACTTCAGGGTTGTTTTATAAATTGCCGTTTTACATTTTTAAATCTAATGTTATAGGCAAAATTGAATCGAAATGGTTTTCTTCTTTTCTTCTTTTACTTTCATCATCAAAAATGGAAGAAAGGAAGAAAAGAAGGAAGGAAGAAAAGGAAAGGGAGAAGAGAGGGAGGGAAGTTTTTCCAAAGCTTGTGTCAGGGATCTTGAAAAAGAAATTATTCATTTAAAATATAGTTGTTATAGTAAAGATCCACTAATAAACAGTACATTAATTCATTCAACTAATATTAATTTAGCACCTATTGTATGCCAGGTACTGTGCTACTCACTGAGGATTTAGCAGGGAAAGATGTGCCCCTGTCCTCATGGAACATATAAAAAAGGACCTTTTTTTTCCTGACATGCTTTTACTGAAGAATTGCTGCAACCTAGATTATGAGTACTCATGGACCAGATGGCAGTTTTCTGCCCATCTGGGATAGTTCTGAAGAATAGACCCTCGTGTATCAATCAAGGTTTCTTCAGTTCTAAGCTTTCGTGATCTATGATCTAATAGTTGAAACAGGATGTATGCTTCCAAAAAGATGTTATATTTGTATTACTTTTATAAAAGGAAACAGAGACATGCCCTATTAATTCAGAAGAGATTGGGTTCCTCCTGGCTGTTTAAATCATTCTATTTAAACTCCTTTATCTCTTCTTTCTTGGCTCACCTTCCAAAGCTCACTCTTACCCCTTTTAGTCTCACTTCTCTTTCCTTTCTTTAATTGCTGAGACAAATTGTTCATCTCTAACTGGCTATACATGACATCTCCAGTTAAATGTTTCACTGTTAGGACAAATTCATTATATTCCAAATGAATTCATACACACACATGCTATTTCTTCCTTTTCTGATTTTCATATTGCCATCAGCAATATCTTCATTCTCCCAGTCTTCCTTACTCAAAATCCAAGAGTTTATTTGCTTCTTCAGAAATTAATCTCTAACACCAAATTGGATAGTTCTTCCTCCTTTCAAAATACTTTCTAATATGTACCTTCTTTTACATTCAATACAATATAGCCTTAATTCTAATGCATATCAACCCAAGTCTAGTAAGTTACAACAGCCTCTTTCTGATCTCAGTCTCAGGTGCCCTTTCGAATCTGTTTTACCCCATACTGATCTTCCCAAACCCTAACTTTCCTCTAAAATAGTGAGTCATGTCACAGAAATTTTCAGTGGTTCTCTTTGCCTGCAGGGTAAATCTTGAGCCTCAGAGTCCAGGACGCCTTGCTTTGCATCATCTGCTTTCAACATGACTAACTAATTGTATCTCACTGTCGTCCTCAACACCACTGTTCTGCAGCCCCAAGCCTTTCTTCAGCTTGTCACTATTTCTTACCTCCAAACTTTTACACTTGCAGAGATCAGGGACTATAGCATTTGCTTTTTGCCTATCTCTTTCAATATTAACAAATACTTATAAAGTGAATAAACCACCAAGGAAAGAACTGATTGTGCCCGAACATAAGACACAGGTATATAATTTCTGGCTTTTGCTTCCTGTTTTGTATATACTACGGTATATTGATTTAAAATACAGCCAGTTAGAAAGATCTAATGCATGGAGGCTCTCGTTTAATAGATTATCAAATTTCATTTCCTTGCATAATTGCTCACAGAATTAAAGTGCTTTGTTCCTAAGTCCCAAGCTAAAGCTTTTGAGGACTTTGGTTGCTTTCAAGTTTTTCTCCTTCATAAATTTATTTCTTTATTTAGCCAGTTGTGCATTCAATCCACACAATACCTTTCTCCAATGGTAATTTGTGGAAAGAAATATTTTATGCTTAATTCTTCTCGCTGTCATGCCTTCTCTTCAGTTTGAGTTATGAAGATGGAAATTCACTTTGATCTCATTTTAAAATCTTGACAATATTGAATGTACACTGGAAACTACCACTGGAGGCCTCCTTGTATAAGAAGGCAAAATTCTTCAGAGATTGGGAGTCTAGAATGAACTTTGATGCTGCATCAGCTCGGTCCCTATGAAACTAACATCCTTACTAGAGAAAGTGGCCTATGGCACAGTCATATTCCTTTACCATCTACATCTTCCCCTTGGGATTTCTTTCTCAGTATGTGGAAAGATTTCTGATCAGTGTCCCCTCCCATGTGGCATCTTCATCTTCTCCTCTCTACCCCCAAACACTCACATTTATCTCTAGATTGATTTATTCAGGAAATGACCCATTCTGAAGTTAGAAATAATGACATATGCCAAACATTTATTTATTTGCATGCGTTTTCCCACAACCTTTCTCTATAATCTTATGGTATCACATTCTTGAAGACCAGGAATTGACCTTGCATTGGGCCATAAAATACGTTGAACAACTGAAGTTTCATAGATATGCACACTAGAATTGGTCTGCATTCAATAAACTGATTGAAAATAAAGAAATTAAAAAGCCAATTACTTATTAAATATTTATAAAATACTTTTTTTTTCAACTTTAATCTTCAGGATAGTAGTTAAGAGCAAGACCCAGACTGAATGAGTTTGAATCCTAGCTCTGCCAATTTACTAACTACTGAAGCTTAGGCAAGTTTTTTTTTTAACCTCTCATGCCTCAGTTTTTACATCAATGAAGTCGGGGGGAATAAGATCTTTTTTTTTTTTTTT
>NW_026652282.1:27987260-27991333 GCF_009828535.3 Hylobates moloch | reverse complement strand
TTTTTTTTTTTTTTTTGTATTTTTAGTAAAGACGGGGTTTCACTATGTTGGCCAGGCTGGTCTCGAACTCCTGATCTCGTGATCCGCCTGCCTCGGTCTCCGAAAGTGCTGGGATTACAGGCATGAGCCACCGCACCCAGCCAGGGCTGGGCTTTTATTTTCCCATGTGAATTAGTCATTGGCTGTGGATTTCTGGGGAGTAGGAGATAGCAAAGCAGTTACCATTTGGCCAAGGGAGGATTTCTGGTGAAAGGAGCAATGAGGCCTTAGCAACCAATACTCACAACCACTGTGGCTGGGTGAACCAGCTCAGTAAAAGGGATCTGAGTGGAACAACAATAGTATTAACCTCTCCTAGACTTTATGAAGCTGCTATCATACCCCATGCATAATCTGGCTTTAGAGCTGAATGGGCGCATTTAGCTGGATCACTAACCACCACTCCTCCGTCACGTACTTACATGGAAATTAGGCCGGTGGCATGGAAGAGATGAGACAAATGTCTGTTTCTTTCCTATTTCATCTTCCTCATTGTGACAGATTCTTCTGGGCCTCATGAGGACCTAGGGCAAAGAGACCAGCACCAGAGTTCTGAATCAGTTTTATAACATGGGCACTATTTTGGTGGAATGCTGGCTCTGAAAGGTGTATTTTTACACTACCCAGAAAATGAAGGCATTTGTGAATTTGGCCTGGGGTAGCATTTTGTCATCTGTCCAAAATACAAAGCTTTGCACAACAGAAATAGTGGGATCACATCCCTGTGGGCAAAAATCATTACTTTCGTTTTTCCATTTGGATGTTTTCCATTTTCAGAACACAACCAGTTTGGGATTACAAAGTACTTTCTGGTGAGAACTTTGAAGTGAGGACAAAAGGCATTTTGTTCTTTTGTAGACTTACATAAACTGTTCCTGGTTTAAAAACCATTCTAGATTTTTAAATAGACTTTCAGATATCTGCAGTAAAAATCGTCTTGATTTCAGTCCACTGCAGGTACTGCTCTGTTATGTGCTATGTCTCCTTAAGGCTGTAAGGGACAGGGATAGGCTTAGGTGATAAGGAACATTTTCAGGATACGGAGAAGCATAAAGAATAACATGGGCCAGGCACGGTGGTTCACACCTCTAATCCCAGCACTTTGGGAGGCTGAGGCGGGCAGATCACGAGGTCAGGAGTTCAAGACCAACCTGGCCAGCATGGTGAAACCCCGTCTCTACTAAAGATACAAAAAATTAGCCAGGTGTGGTGGCGCATGCCTGTAATCCCAGCTACTCAGGAGGCTGAGGCAGGAGAATCGCTTGAACCCAGGAGACGGAGGTTGCAGTGAGCTAAGATCTTGCCATTGCACACCAGCCTGGGCGACGGGGCGAGACTCCATCTCAAAAAAAAAAAAAGAAAAGAAAAAGAAAAGAATAACATGGAACAACAGACACCATGAGACATGTTTGCTTCTTTCTGTATGTGCATTTGCTGCCGTAGACTTCAGACTATTACAGTATCATATCTTCTCTCTTCTCTCCACCTAACACCTTCTACTTATAGTTTCTACTTTCTTATGACTTCCATTTTCTTCCTTTGTTATCCGACTTTTTAAACTTCCCCACCCATCTGTCATCTCTGTTTATCTCTGTGTATTACATTCAAGCTCTCCAAGAAAAAGTATCTGATTGGATGAGTTATTTATTATCCATCTAAGGGTAATGCCACCTCACAGGCCACAGGCCAGATTGTAAACCAAGCTTTCTTGACCTGGGCACTATTGGCATTTGGGGCCAGATAATTAGTGGAATGCTGGCTCTGAAAAGTGTATTTCTACACTACTCAGAAAATGAAGGGATTTGTGAGTTTGGTCTGGGAGAGCATTTTGTCATCTGTCCTAGAATACAAAGCTTTGCGCAACAGAAATGGTGAGATCACATCTCTGTGGGCAAAAATTATTGGGGGCTGTCCTGTGCATTATCTCTGGCCTCTACTCACTACATGCCGGTAGCACTCCCCTCCCTTAGTTGTGACAACCAAAAATGTCTCCAGACATTGTCTATCTGATGTCCCCTGTTGGGTGAAATTGCCCCTAGTTGAGAATCACTCCTGTATACCAATGCCTGCACAATTTGTGGTAATGAAAGTCATGTGGACCACTAAATACAGTGACCTATGCCTGAGGAATTATTTGAAGTTGCTTTTCTGCATCCTTAGGGACCCTTTAGTCTCTCGATGAAAGGGAGTGTCCTCAGCAGATAATCTTCAGGAATTGCCTCAGCTGCCTCACCCAAGATCGTACCCCTTATAGGGGCAGCTCTTCCTGATCAGTGTAGGAGAATAATGACCTGGCCATTTTGGCCCAACTCAGGAGAACATTAACATTCTAGCTCAAGAGCTCCCACGGGGTTGAATGAGACTGTCACTGGTCTGCATTCACCTTGACTTCTCCCTATTCCTATTCCTGTTTCTTTCACTTCCCCTCCACAGTTGTCTATCCTGCTCTGTAATCATTGCCTTAGAGTTGGCTTCCTGGAGGAAGCCAATCTGTGAGGGGGCAATGAAATTGACAGGCATTTAGAAGCATCTAAGAAAAAGGTATTGTAATAGGCCCATTACAGTCACTGGGTAATTTGATTTACTCTTGCTTTCATAACGAGGTTGATTATTTTGTCCAGGGTAAGTAGTGATTATTATTATTTAAGGTGTCCAACCTCATGATCTCCATTAATAGGTAAGGACTTTGGGGACAGCATAAAATTACACGAATCTCTTACCTTAAACCTTAAGCTCAGCAGCATACATGCCCATGACAGGCAAGAGTTAGAACGTAAGATGGTCAGTAACACAGATCTTGAAAGGAAATATGTTGGAGTGTGAACACTTTAAGGGCGTAGGGCCTGCATTACTTTTTTATTAAAAATAATTTTGCATCTAACACAACATCTTGCATATTAGATGCAGGATATGCCTTGATTGAGTGAATAACTGGTCACTTAAAAGATTGTTCCCAGTCTAATAAAATGAAAGAACTTAGCCTAGTGCTGAGTCTAATGTCCAGAAAGAGTTAATGAACTTCACTTTATTTTCAGTCAGTTAAGAATTGATTCACTTTGTTACTCAACAAATGTCTATTGGATGACCAATATAAATCAAACTCTGATCTAGGAACTGGGGAAACAGCAGTAAATAAAACAAAGTTCATTTATTGTGGAGCTTACATTTTTACAAGAGAAGATGGGCAATCAGGTCATGATAAGTTTGATTTAAAAACAAAGAATAAAGCAGGCTAAAGGGGCTAGAGGATGGGAGAAAGGGATCCTTTTAGTGGAGTGGTCAGGAACGGTGACATTTCAGTAGAGATGTGAGGAAGTACACCAGTCAGATATTGGGGGACAAAGTGTTCCAGGTGGAGGAAACAGTAAAAGTAAAGGATCCAAGATGGAGCATGCTTAGAGGGTTTGAGAAATATTAATAGCAAGGAAGCCAGTATGACTGAAGCCAAGGAAGAAAGACGGTGAATGATAGGAGGTCAGTGAGTGACCAAGGGCCAGACGAGGAAGGGTCTTATCAACTATGGTTGGCTATCGTTAAAAGCCTTTGGCATATATGCTTTGTGAGAAGGGAAGTCATAGAATTCTGAGCTAAGAAGTGACATGGTGCCTGTAGCATTGTTACTTACTGTGCCTGTAGTATTCATTCATTCATTCCTGTATTTATTAACAAAAACGAGTCACCTGAAATATAAAGATAAAAAGAATTATCGCCTTGGGACATTTAAATACTAATCACAAAAGACAGACCTATAAAAAATGACCTCCTACAGTGGTAGTAAATAATGGGTGCTATAGGAGTAGAATGGAAGGAGAAATCCATTCCACAGTGAGGGAAAGGAGATGTTCTATCTAAATGAGTATTAATGCATATTGTCCCTGAGGCTACATGCACATCCAAAGTAGAGGGTATTCCTTTTGATAGGAACTTAGCAAAGAATGTTTATAATTGCTTGGTCCCTGATCTCACTTAGCAAGAGTCACAAGATGCATTCAGTGATGAAAAATCAGTTTCTCCCTTCTACTTACCCATTCTGA
>NW_026652282.1:27903747-27987250 GCF_009828535.3 Hylobates moloch | reverse complement strand
AAAACAAAGTTCATTTATTGTGGAGCTTACATTTTTACAAGAGAAGATGGGCAATCAGGTCATGATAAGTTTGATTTAAAAACAAAGAATAAAGCAGGCTAAAGGGGCTAGAGGATGGGAGAAAGGGATCCTTTTAGTGGAGTGGTCAGGAACGGTGACATTTCAGTAGAGATGTGAGGAAGTACACCAGTCAGATATTGGGGGACAAAGTGTTCCAGGTGGAGGAAACAGTAAAAGTAAAGGATCCAAGATGGAGCATGCTTAGAGGGTTTGAGAAATATTAATAGCAAGGAAGCCAGTATGACTGAAGCCAAGGAAGAAAGACGGTGAATGATAGGAGGTCAGTGAGTGACCAAGGGCCAGACGAGGAAGGGTCTTATCAACTATGGTTGGCTATCGTTAAAAGCCTTTGGCATATATGCTTTGTGAGAAGGGAAGTCATAGAATTCTGAGCTAAGAAGTGACATGGTGCCTGTAGCATTGTTACTTACTGTGCCTGTAGTATTCATTCATTCATTCCTGTATTTATTAACAAAAACGAGTCACCTGAAATATAAAGATAAAAAGAATTATCGCCTTGGGACATTTAAATACTAATCACAAAAGACAGACCTATAAAAAATGACCTCCTACAGTGGTAGTAAATAATGGGTGCTATAGGAGTAGAATGGAAGGAGAAATCCATTCCACAGTGAGGGAAAGGAGATGTTCTATCTAAATGAGTATTAATGCATATTGTCCCTGAGGCTACATGCACATCCAAAGTAGAGGGTATTCCTTTTGATAGGAACTTAGCAAAGAATGTTTATAATTGCTTGGTCCCTGATCTCACTTAGCAAGAGTCACAAGATGCATTCAGTGATGAAAAATCAGTTTCTCCCTTCTACTTACCCATTCTGATAAGATGAATATCTCGGGCCGGGTGCGGTGGCTCACGCCTGTAATCCCAGCACTTTGGGAGGCCAAGGTGGGTGGATCACCTGAGGTCAGGAGTTCAAGACCAGCCTGACCAACATGGTGAAACCCCGTCTCTACTGAAAAATACAAAAGTTAGCTGGGCATGGTGACAGGCACCTGTAATCCCAGCTACTTGGGAGGCTGAGGCAGGAGAATCGCTTGAACCCAGGAGGCGGAGGTTGCAGTGAGCCAAGATGGCGCCATTGCACTGCAGCCTGGGTGACAGAGCAAGACTCTGTATCCAAAAAAAAACAAAGATGAGTATCTCCCTTTCCAGTTTCGTGTGTAGTCTCCTTATAGCCCTTCTGTTCAGAAAAGGGATTTCTTATGTATGTATAATGAATATAAATATAGGTTTTAGAGAGCGCTAATGTCTTAATGAGATAGAAATAGGCAGACGAGAGAGAATAATTGAAGGATTAGTCAACATGAGGGCAATTTGATACGGAAAGAAAGTCTGAGTAGGAAATGTCTGTGAAAAAAAAATTCGAAGAGGAATGGAATGAAATGAGCTTATTTATGGTGTGAGTTAGGGACAGAAGGGATTTATTCTCAAGAGGTGAAAAGTGAAGGAGTTCATGTTATAGAATTTGACCTAGACCAGCTATCAAGGGAAAGAAAGTAGTTCAAAAGACTTGGTCCAGGAGATCTGGAGCAGATACATCTATTAGAGGAAGAGTCAAAGTTTTGAACTGCATCTTCAGTTATTCCTGGAACCCAACACAAAAGCTCATGACAACCTTGTTATCTTCAGGCAAAAAAAAAAAAGGCAGCAAGGCTTATGTCTTCAACAAGACGGCCCATAACTTCAGGTCAGAGAATTCCATTAACATGAATCACCCACACCAATTTAAATAGGAAAAAAATAGTAAGTTTGGTAATGTAAAATTTAGTTTAAAAATCAGAACTAACAATTGAAATTCAAGCAAGAATGTTTTATTTATTTCTAAAAATATTTAGCTATTTGTTTTGAATTCTGAAGTAATATTAATATAGTATATAATGATAAAACACAGTTGATTTTCATAGTAAACATCAGCATCAGAATGCCAAGAGGAAGATTTGTCTCCGTTCATGTTTTATTACTCTGAGAACCGCATAACATTTTTTAAAGAGTCAGAAAATGGCTAGAAAAAGAGGAAGAAAGATTGTTTCCTTAACTAGTTCCCTGGTCCCGTGCTTTGGTGGTTAACAGTCAGTTTAACTCTAGAACCATAGAAAGTCTCTGTCATTTTCCTGGTTACCCTGGGATTCCTCACATTGGCAGTAAGTTAGTGAATGAGATAAATATCCTGATAACTAGCTACATTAATGATGAAAATGATAATAAGTGTAGGAGCTGGAATTTTCAAAAGGTATTGAGCACTCTGTGCTCTTAACACAGAGGAAGCATTTTGCATAGATTAACCCGTTTAATCCTCACGCCAACCTTGTAAAATAAGGACTATTATTGTCTCCATTTCACAGAAGAGAAAACTGAGACTAGAACAATTTACTAACATATTCAAGTTCATACTTGTAACTATTATGGATTATCAGCCTTAGAAAAGGGGTTCCAGACAGCAGTGAATAGCAACCCACAAGTCTCAACTGCACAGAACAAAGAGGATGATACTCCCCATTAATCTTTGCATGTTAGTAGAGGCAGTGGCTAGGAACAAATGGGAGAGACTTTGGCTGGAGGATATTTTCTATTCTTTAATCTTTATGACACTGTTTCCCCTCTCCCCTTCTCTACTCCTCTCTCTGTCAGCTATATCCACAATAATGCCACAATATAACTACTATACAAGAATACAAAGCTTCTATTCTCAAGCTTATGGGTCTACAGGTCAACTGTAATTCAGGTGATCTGGATAAAACTTGACTGGAAAGCTCTACTTCATACTGTAGAATGCCTGGGTTTGCCTCTAGGCTCTGAGTTCAGTTTAGATGGTCTCTAAATGTGTTGGGTTGTCAGCCCCAGACTAAAAGGATCAGGAGCAACCTGGGGCATGTTCTCATGGCAGATTGCCAGTGCGACAAGCCTCTGTTCACATCATATCTGCTAAAGCAAGTCACATGGTCAAGGAGCTAGGAAGCACACTGTGCTCACCATGAGGCCATGGCTAAGGTATACATGTTTAATTCTTTCACAACTGAGTGAAAAATGGGCCCCAAATTCAATCTCTCCTATACTCTTTTTGCTTTAATTGCTGTCACAGCTTTAGTTCTTTCTCACTCTTCTCGATTGCTAATGGATGTACATCCCATCTATAATCATTTGGTTTTCTAATATCTGAGTTGCTCCCTACTGTCTCAGGTTTCAAATTTTACTTTCCTTGAAATTTCCCTGGTGCCTAATACAATACCTTTCACACAGAGAGCGTTCAGCAAATGGTGTTGACTGCCTGCGGTCTTTTAAAAGCCCATCTGCAGAGACAGTAAAGGCACCTGGCGATATTGTATTGACTTGTTAGTAACCTGACTTAACCCGGATGGCCCAAAGACTGTAACCGCCATTACCTGGAGGAAAGTTCTCTGGTAATGCAGTCAGCCAATTATGATCGAATGTACTCAAAAATGCCTTGAGCATAAATTATTCATGGCTCTATTTATGTAGTTATCTATCTTCCTATATCTGACCTTAGGAAGCTTGATTGCTTTCTTACTCTTCTAATAATCACCATGATGTTTTTGAAGTTTTCTGTAAGTCAGTTAGAAGAAGCTTTTTTTTTTTCATGAGTAATGCCACCCAGCTTTGGCTATTAGACTTTGTGTGACTGTGCAGCCAGCAGCACTGGATATTAGATATAGTTTTATCTCTGCAACTCAGTCACCTTGCCAAGAATTTTAGTACGAACTCTTGACTTCCCAGATCAAGTGTGAGCCTGATACTCTAAATGACTTGGCAATCTACTGACAAATCCCATGGTGTGGTATCCTGTTCACCATATGCAGTGGTCTCAGAGCTCAGCATTGTCTGTCTGACAGCTCATATAATATTTACAGGTTGTTATTCGTGAGGAATTTTAGTTAGCCATAAAGATTTTCACAGCTATGGCAGACATTAGAGTTCTCACTCATCACTCTTGTGACCTTCCTGTCTGGAATGTAGCCCATCTATCTCTGCTGTTGAAATCTTTATGGAAAATCTGCCCATCTTTGAAAGTTTAGTAAGTGATCTTAAAGTTTTCATTGAATCTTTACTTTTGATATACGATATAGACATATAAAGCACTATCCTTATTTTAATTTAACGTTTTGAAAAGTGTTAAATTTAACTTGGCCTTTCATTTAAATGACAGAAAACTTACTCTTGCTACAGGAACTATATGCGTCACATCAAAAGAAAATAGAAATCATACAGAAAAAAATGGGAATGGGAAAAATTACGCATGCATACATATATATTAAACACTAATAACTACATGAAAGCTTCAATACTGTATTATAATCTTGATTATGACTTTAGGAAATGAAAAAGGTAGAAATACATTTTGCATCTAATTTAACATTATAAAGAAACCCTAAGCAAATTCAGTAATGAAGTGAACTGAATAGGCTGGGTTACAGAGCACAAGAGAGGGATGACCAACAATCAGATGTTGCCCCTTTTCATTTACATTTTCGTCTTTTTATACACAACTTCTCAAATGCTTGCTTCTCCTCCATCTATTCCCTCCTTCAGCCTCTGATCACTAGTGTGAAATTGCCCTTTTGAGGTCACCAGTGATCGTGGGATCAAATACATCTTCTTCTTCTACACCCTTAGTCTGTCAGGCTCAAGAATTGTTTATACTTCGTCAGCTAGGCTGTTCTTGTGTTTCATCCCACTTTATTCTAGCTTCTGTATTATTTTTCTTTGACAGCAATTCTGTTGCCACCACCATTTGGGGGCATTTGCCAGGGTACATTACCTTTTGTTTTCCTCCACTGTACTCATCTTTTTTTTTTTTTTTTTTTTTTTTTGTACCTTTATAGCTTTCTTGGGGTATAATTGATGTGCAAAAACATGCATATTGTGTCCCTTTGCTTTTGTGTGTGTCTGTGCATGGCAAGAACACAACACGAGATGGACCCTCTTTTTTTTTTTTTTTTTTTTTTTTTTTTTTTGAGTGAGTTGTGCAGTGGCACGATCTCAGCTCACTGCAACCTCCACCTCCCAGGTTCAAGGGATTCTCCTGCCTCAGCCTCCCGAGTAGCTGGGACTATAGGTGCATGCCACCTCGCCCAGCTAATTTTTGTGTTTTTAGTAGAGACGGGGTTTCACCATGTCGGCCAGGATGGTCTCGATCTCTTGACCTCGTGGTCTGCTCACCTTGGCCTCCCAAAATGCTGGGATTACAGGGGTGAGCCACTGTGCCTGGCCGAGGTGGACCCTCTTAATCCCCTTAAGTTTTAAGTGCACAACATAGTATTGTTAACTATAGACACTATGTTGTACAGCACATCTCTAGAACTTACTCATCTTGCATAAGTGAAACTTTATACTCATTGAATAACAATTTCTCATTCCCCTGCCCCGTCTTCTGGCAACCACTTTTCTATTTACTGCTTCTATGAGGTTGACTATTTCAGACACTTCATAAAAGTGGAGTCATACAGCAATTATCCTTCTGTGACTGGCTTATTTCACTGAGCATGTCTGCAAGGCCCATCCACATTGTCATCAATGGTAGGAACCTTCTTTTTTTTAATGCTGAATGATATTCCATTGTATGAAAATGTGGTGTATACATACAGTTCTCTTTGTATTATCTTCCTTCCTTAAAGAGTCCAGCCATTCTCATAGCATCTGCTATGATTCTAGTACTTACGGTCTTGTCCTTTCACTTGCATTTCAGTGAAAAGAACCAAATTTATGCTGATGCAAACACCTGTACACAAAAGTTGATACCAGCTTTATTCATGATTGCCAAATGCTAATCAGTCTATGGGCCTCTTGATTTCACTGCATAAAATTTAAACTAATCTGTTTATCATTCATGCTGATGAATGGTGGGTAAATGGTCTAGCTAAGAATGAAAGATCTGTTGTATAGATGTCGTTGGTCTAGGAAGACAGAGATGTAGAAAGAAGTGCCATAAGCCCAGGCAGTTAGATACTATTCAAAGGCATTTCTCTCTGCCATACTTTATACTACATGTGGCACATTAACAGTAGTTAGGAGTGGATTCAAGGCTAAAGATAAATGCTGCCCAGGTGAGAGAGAAAGAATTGATTCCACAATTACGATCATCCAGACAACACATCATAGCTGTGTGATTACAAACATTATTTGTGGGGTGATTAACATTTTGCAAAGCAATTTCATATTGATTTTCTCATTTTATCCTGACAACATTTTGGTGAGGGAGATATCATTATTCCCATTGGAATATAAGGAAAATAAGGCTTAGGCAGGAAAAAGACTAGTTTAAGATCATGAAGTGATAGGGGAGTCAGGACTCAAATCCAGTTCTTCTGAATCTGTACTCTGCACATTTTCTGCTTTATCCAGCTCCCTCTCAAGATGCTGGATTGGGCTTTGAAATAGAAAGCCAGCATCCTGAGCGCCTTTCTAAACTCTGAGTTTTACAGTCTATCAGGGGAAGAGGAGAGTGTGAGAGGAATGTTCCCAAATAATCTACTGTATTATCTAACTTGCTTTGAGAATTATGCCAACTAAATACTATTGACCTGCAGAAAATTGATTTTTCTCTTTACACTCATATCAGTAAAGAGAGGCTTCTGCTGCCGTAAGTGTAATTTATGTAAAATGTTTTTAAAACATTCATAGCCTTTAATCAAGTAAATATACTTCTAGGAATTTTGCTTTAAAAAATTAACTAAAATCTGTGCAAAGATTTATCTACAAAGATGTTCACTGTGGCCTTACTTATAACAGTGAAAAACTGGAAACAACTTATATGTTCCCAAAGAGGGCATTTCTTCAATAAATCATGATACATCCATAAGTGGGAATTTTTTAGCAATGAGAAGTCTGTTGTAACCCTACAAGCCCACTCTTAAGCATTCACCTTAGAGAAATGAAAACTTAGGCTTATGCAAACACCTGTACACAAATGTTGATACCAGCTTTATTCGTGATTGCCAAATGCTAAAAGCAGCCTAATGTCTTTAAATAGTTGAATGGATAACTAAGCTGTAGTACACCCATATAATGGCATACTACTTAGCAATGAAAAGAAACAAATCGTTGATACAGCAATATGGATTATGCATTATGCTGAGTGAAATAAACCAGTCTCTAAAGGTTACATACTGTATTTATATGACATTCTGGAAAAGACAAAACAAGTCAGTAGGTGCCAGGTGTTGGGGCTGGAGGATGAGTTGACTACAAAAGGATACTATGAGGAAATTTTGGGCATGAGGGAACTGTTTTGTCTCCTGGTTGTGATGGTCATCACATGAATCTATACATGTGTTAAAAATCACAACTGTAGACACAAAAAGTGATTTTTACCATATGTAAATTTTTAAATAACAAGTCAATTACAGAAGAATATATAAGCATGTAGAAAAATTGTTCATAAATAACCCAGTTCCCTCATCCCTTGAGTGAGATAACTCTGAAGTGTGCTCTGCACTGAAGTGCCCAGGTGCTCCGAGCCCCAGGTGACCCCAGCAGCAATGCGTCCTTTATCAGCTTTCTTACCTTTCTGCCTTACTTCCCAACTCTTCTACCAGTGCTTCCTTGAATTGCCACCAAAACTACTTACACTCACCTTCTCTTTTTTTTTTTTTTTTGAGACGAGTCTCGCTCTGTCACCCAGGCTGGAGTGCAATGGCACGATCTTGGCTCACTGTAACCTCAGCCTGCCAGGTTTAAGCGATTCTCCAGCTTCAGCCTCCCAAGTAGCTGGGATTACAGGCACGCACCACCGTGCCTGGCTAATTTTTGTATTTTTAGTAGAGATGGGTTTTTGCCATGTTGGCCAGGCTGGTTTTGAATTCCTGACCTCAAGTGATCTGCCCACCTCTGCCTCCCAAAGTGCTGGGATTACAGGCGTGAGCCACCGTGCCCGGCCCCACTCATCTTCTTGTCTCATCTACTTCTGGGGGATTGCAACTAGATGGCTTCCATTCTCCTGGTTACTATAGCTCTGCCCATCATCATATCTGTGTTCCAGGCAGGAAGAGGAATGGGAAAAGGGCAAAAGCTGCCTCTCCATTTGGTCAGCCACCTCTAAAGAACTTTCCCAGAAGCCTCACACAAATACCCTCAGTTGACATGCATAGTCCTTGGGAACATGGCTGCATCCAACAGTTAGAAATTCTGTTACTAAAGAAGAAGGAGACTGGGTATAATACAGGCAGCCTGTCTCTGTCATGGAGCACAAGGGGTCTGAAAGCAAGGACAAATAAAACCATTAAGGTCATGTAAGGAAGGACTGGGATAAAAAAGTGAGGGGAAGTCAGGATGTAAAGGGCCTTGAATACCAAAGGAAGGAATTTTAAATTTAGTTTATTAGCTTATATATATGAGTGGTTTAAAATTAGTTTATAAAATATGGAAGGTTTTTGAGTAAAAGCAATGTGCTCCAAATAGTACTTTGGAGAAATTAATCTATTAGTGCTACACTGGATTAGCTGAGAAGCTAGGGAGAACCTAAAGACAGCTATGAGGCTATTGCCATGACAGCAGCATGAGAAAGTGTCTACACTTTGTCCCGTAGTGTGGGTCCACTCTCCACACTTCCCTGCCTTGCCCTGGGCCTTGTGAGGTTGACCTGTGTGGGCTGCATGAATGGAATCCCCAGCCCTCCTAGCTTCAGGCTGGGCTCAGCCACTGGAGCACCATGGTGGGAGACAGTGGGAAATGGAGAATGAGGTTGGAATGCTTATTCCCCTGACTCGCTCCCTACCTACTTCCCTTGACCAAAGATCTGTCACATGACCAAAGATCCTCTTTACCCTATGCATATGCTCAATGGCTGCCTTTTACAAATATTATCCCTTGTGATCTCCTTACACTCTGCAAACACCTTTGTGAACAGCCCGTCTACTGAAGTCTCCTCAGCTTACCCAACTTGGTTGTGCCATCTGTTTCCTGCCAGGGCCCTGACTGATACAGTCCCATTATAATATATGTTCTTGTGAAACCTGATCCCATTTGAATCATAAGGCCCTTAAGGGTGAGGGACATGTTTGGACTTCTTTCCCCAACCCACCCTTGCCTGCAAATACCTAGCATGGAGCTGAGCACATCATATGTGTTCAGTAAATACCACTTTATTGATTTTAATGCTGGAATGGCAGATGTGCTCATTGAAAGATATCCTCAGAGACTAAAATTAACAGCAAAGTAGCAGGAACTGTGTCTGTCTTACTTACTGCAGCAGTGCCAGAACCTTGTACAATGCGTAACACAAACAAGGTGCTCAGTAACGAAATGTTGCATAATGAGTGAAATGATGTTAGTTACCTTTTTTCATTGGGAACTGGGGCTCTGTTTTTGTCTTTATCAGGTGAAAATAAGCCTCATCTTAGCTCTTTTGAAATTAGCATCTCTGAAACTGATTAGATAATTTATTTGGGACATTTGAAACAGGAGCTATGGTGGAGATTACAGATGACAGGGAGGCAGTTTTTGACCAGAATAAAAGGAAACTGTTTCTAATCATCACTAAAGCTATGGAAAATTTACAAAAAAGCTCCTCCATAATGTGATGGCAGTAAAGTTGTTTAAGCAGCTCCTGGAAAATCGTTTGGTGGAAATGATATAGAGAGTAAATGTAGATATCAGATATAATGTAGCAAACTTGGACTAGGTGATATAATTCCTTTTTAAGATTTATGTATTTACTTGGCTTTTTGGCAAAATATTTATTATGGGTTATGTACCACACATGATAAAATAGAGTGAAGTTCAAAGACTAAACAGACTTGGTTGTAATCCTGGTTGCCCTCTCTACTAGCTGCATGACCTGGATTAGTTTACTGAACGTTTCTGAACCTCGGTTTCTTCATCTGTAATAATGGAATAGCATGATCTCACAGGGTGCTTGAGAGAATTACATCAGATAACATACAGTGGAGGGCACATAGTAGAAATACAATATATTTGTTTTCCCCTTTATTTCCTGGATCATCTATCTGATTTCATCTTGAGTAATAAACCAAAATTAGGATCTAATTTACGACCTTACTAGCTCATTTGATCTCATGTGATCTAATGTGATACTTCAACATCTGCAAAATAAAAATGACAATACCTACCTCACAGATCATTTTGAATATGAAATGAGCTAGTTTAGGTCATGTTTCAGGTACATAAGTTGTTTTCAATAACTCCTTGTTCCTTTCTCCTCCTCCCACCTTCCCCCTCACTTCCTCGAGATCAGGCATTCTTAATGAGTGTGATATTGCTCCCAAGGGGGTGAAAATTGTTTCCTGGATAATGAAAAAAACTTACTCTTTTTATGTGTGAAGCACAGATACACATGATCCAGAAACAGACATACAGTACCTCTATAGTATTAAAATTTTATGAGGGATAAGACGACTAGAAAAAAAAATGTCTAAAAAGATTCCTAGGGTGTGGGGTACAGAGATAGTGGAGAAAAGATTAAGAAGCATTGCTCGTTTTATCAATGTGGAATGTGTCCATAAGACCATTACCAGAATTCGAGTGCTTCTGAGGAGCTAAGTGCCAGTGGCTAGTAGATCCTCCCTAATGCCTTTTGTTCAACCCCAGAGGTGAGTTTTCTATTTTACCTCCAGTGATTGCTATATCGGTTATTTATCTAAACTGCCCCCACTTTTTTGACCCACCTATGTTATCAAACTCCAAATCCACCAAATATGAGAAAAGTAGAGAGATTAATGAATGTGTTTGTGTTGGAATTCCAGAAAGTGCTATTTTGGCATGTCTTAAAATAACATTAGCATTCTTTTTAATTTTCTGGTTAGGCCCCTGTGTTGATTAAAATATGACTTAACACCAGGGTGCATCACTTGGAACATTCTGTTCATCGTGCATTTAAAAATGGTTGAAATAACAACTTCCCCTAAATAATGTGGCCTGTGCTTGTGATTTTCAAAACTACCTTGGGCACAATATTGAATCCTGTCACCTCAAGGAAGGAAAAGCATTTGAAGGTAGAATTGCTACCCTTTCTTGCTCTTAATAACATACTGTATGTGTAACACAAAAGGAAATTCAGAGGTTGGTTTTGCAATAAATAAATGCATGTGTAGTTTGCTATTTAAATTCAGTGGACAATACCCCATGATGCTGGTGCCGTATGATAATGGATGATTTGTACATTCAAGAATCTGAATCACAAAGCTGCCCTGGAATTACACGTAGTGGTTATAGACACATCTGTATAAGAAAATACCAAAGGACAACCCGGTGTCATATAAAAGCTATTTGCCGATAAATTTGCTTTTGGTGGGCTACTAAAAATGGACACATCAGGCATAAAAGATGTGTGTGTCTATTACATAGGCCAGCTTTATGAAGAATGACAAGCTTCCACTGGTACACTGAGATAAGAAACAGCTGTTGGCATCAGTACTGCTACAAGAAATGAAAAAATTCTGTGGCACACTTATGAGCACTACCACATATTTGAGCAACTTTTGAATAGATGGAAGACCAGAGTCATCTGGCAGCCCCAAAGGAAATTGCCAACAACCCTTAAGAATCTCTTGAGAAGGAGCACTGAACCCAATTCCATAGAACTATCATCCAATTGTGTGTTATTTCTAAAGCAAGTAGTTCCAGTGTGTATGTATGTGGTTATGATGGGGCAGGGAAGGAATGAGGGGAGGCTGTTGTTATTTTCCTTTTTTTTTTTTTTTATTGTGTCAAGGACATTTTTGAGCATAAAATTGTAGAGTTTCAAACAATGACTGCAAAGCAGTTGCTTAGGTGAATTTATAAACTGTGAATCACAGGGGAAAAACATCTTTCAGGAAAAGAAATACACTGAATCTCACCATTGGATCTATTTGATGGCTACACATAAGACAAAAAGCTTTTTTTAAGGAAAATAAATGAACACTTAAGAACTGCAATTATAAAAGCTTGAAATTTCATATTGATCTAGAATTTATAATATTTTTAAAATTCTTTAAAAATATTTTCAGCTACTTAGTTCAAGCATATTCTGATAACTTCTCTGACATTTAATTGAAATTTTTCCCGTTTTAATGTAAACACAAAAAGTCAACTCTAGATACCCTACATAGGTCTTCCCATTAGCTCAGCCAGGCAACACCAATTTTCCTCTGTCTTTCGCTGCCTAGAGGTTGTTTCTTTCAGGCCGAAAGCCCCTAAGCCAGGCCAGGCAGCCAGCAGCCCTCTCCAGCACACTTCTTTCTGAGAGGCGCCTAAGAATAGTGTAGGAAATCCAAAGTGATTTTTCTGCTATCAGAGGATGGTCTAGCATCCTCCAAATTAGAAAGAATTTCTGCATCACTAGAATGATTTAAAAAAAAAAATAGAAAGGTATATTAAGAGAAATTGTGAGGCCTCAGCCCATAGAGAACTTTAAGGAAAGAATAGCCATTCTTTTCTCAGTTTAGGTATTCACAGGCTTGGCATTCACAGCCAGTGAGGGCTGGACCAAGAGCTCTCTGGAGTTCTCTTCTTCCTTTTATGATGCTGGTATTTTAAGAAGAAGGTACACTGAGCAGCCAGGAGCTATAATTTCTGGCTCTCCACCATGTTTCCTGCTATAGAGGGCTAGCTTTTTAATATTTCCATGACAACAGACTCTGACCAGATAGGTCAGGAAGTCTAGCCCATGGTTTGTTTGTTTGTTTGTTTTTCAGATGGAGTTTCGCTCTTGTCACCCAAGCTGGAGTGCAGTGGTGTGATTTCAGCTCACTGCATCCTTTGCCTCCTGGGTTCAAGCGATTTTCCTGCCTCAGTCTCCTGAGTAGCTGGGATTACAGGCACCTGCCACCATGCCTGGCTTTTTTTTTTTTTTTTTTTTTTTTTTGTATTTTTAGTAGAGATGGCATTTCCTCATGTTGGCCAGGCTGGTCTTGAACTCCTGACCTCAGATGATCTGCCTGCCTCAGCCTCCCACAGTGTTGGGATTACAGGCGTGAGCCACCACGCCTGGCCTTAGCCCATGTTTTTAAATCAGATCTTATTTACTCTGTGAACTTATTTGGACAGGAGAGCTGTATCCTACAGAAGAGAAAAGGACAAGAGAAGAGTTGGGAAGAGAATGAGAAAGGCAAAGATGGAAAGGGAAGCAGGGAAGGCAGGAGAAAGGGAAAAGAAAGGAATAGAGAAAGGACAGAGAGAAATTGAAAGTCGGAGACTACTTCAAAACAGCAGCTAAATGTCTTTTTTCTCCATATTAAAAATTTCCGTCTGCCAAAATGAAAAAGCATAATTACCGGCCAAATACAAATCCATTTCCTATATCGTTTAAATGACATATCTCCAAGGTACAAAACAGCAGGTCTGGTTAAAGGTTGGGTGATTTGATCCCTCTATTACTCTATATAAAACAAAGAAGCTGGAGTTTCATTACGCTTAAATTGTCTGGCAGTGGGTGAAGTTAACTTTTATTAGAAGTTGTTCTTTCATATTATACAGTGTAGTCAAGGATATATTAGCTTTGACGTCTTCTTACATCTCAATACACTGCGGAGTGAATTGACTATGAGACTAATTTAAAAGGGAGTTTTTCATAGGAGGAAATAATGGTCAGCATCAGCTGTGCTTCAAATTATTAGCAGAATGAAAATTCAGGGAAGAAGTATAGACACATAAAATTGCTAGATATTAATAAGAATGCTTCTTTTATTTCTGTTTCTGATAATATTCTGTGTTTCTTAAAGCTCCAGTGTCTTAAAACTATATTCAGGGGGAAGATTATATTGTTGAGGAGACGTTATAGTGCCGCAACAAGATTATTTTGTCTTAAAGAAGAAAAACCATCAGATCAAACAGTATATAAAATATATTTGTAGAGGTTCAGCTTTACGGAAGAAATCCTACAACTTAAGCCTGAAAAAAAAAATGCAAAGATCATTCATTTGACCAATACACAGTGAAGTCATAATAAAACAAATTTCTAGTATGTAGAAATTTGCCCATAATAAAACGAAATTTCACATATAGGATTCATCACTCATAACAAAAGTCTTATTACGCTCTGATATCAGTAGCCATTCCCTCACTTTTGGTCACCTTTTCTAATAAGATCACACTGGTCAGCTGACATTTTGAGGCACCAAATTAAGCATCTATTTGGTAAGTGAATTTGGATCGTCTTTAAACCAATAAAGATAAAAACAAGCATATAAGAGTGATAAGCATATTACTTTAGCTTCAACAACTTAGAATGTAAATATATCACAGAGGGATATTTCAGCTACTGAAATAATAAAATCCAGTCAATCAAATAGTAAAAAATATTGAGAACCAGCAACAGAAAGTATTATAAAAAAAGCACTCAAGGGAGACACATACAAGACACCCCGTCAGTCTACTCATTCTGTTTCTTATCTGTTGTATAGGTTTAGCAGTGGAAACGTTTGTGGGTTTTTTTTTTTTCCTTTGCATCTATCTTTGTGCCTGAATGAGTTCAATTTCACTTAGATTAGGACAGAAAATTCAGAACAGCGGGTTAATCCATCCTGTCTTCATGGGCAGCTGAGCAAACAGACCAATATCAGTGTAAAATTGTAATTCTGGAGATTAATGTTGTCTTTCCTGTTTGCGATGAATTTGACCTCCTTGCCTTTCTTTTTTTCCTCCCTCCTTTTCAGCGTCTGTCCAGGGTCCCTGGGAGAGAGCCATCTCACCAAACAAGGTGCCCTACTATATCAAGTAAGTTGGAAGTATCACATTTTTAAAAGAGCATTTATTGTGACTAATCTGTATATTCACAAGTGAGTTTATTTTTAAAATGCAACAGTAGCCTGGACTACGATACCTATTTCTTTTTTTTTTTTCCAGAGGAAGCTTGGATAAAAAACTTATTCTAAAATTACCATCGTAAATTTGCTGATGCAATGAGGAACGACTTTTAAGAAAAGTTTATTGAATGCAGGATATATGGTGTGTTTTGTGACAGAGGGGGCAGATTTTTCACAATAGAATGAAAAGCTCCAGATAATTTTATTGATAGTGGGAGTCAATTTCTTTTATTTAGGGGTTTTCTCACATTTCTTCTTCTGTCAAAGATAGAAGATTTCCACAGTTATATGTACACAACTGTTTTGGGTGAATGAATACTTCATGTTTCCAAAAGGCAGAAAGCAGCAGTCCTCAACTCGTAGGGCTTAGTTGTTCATTCTTGATACATAACACTCAGTATTTGTCACCTAACGACAACAGAATAATATTGTTTGCTGGAAACATTTGTGCCAGTCAAAAGAATATGAGTGCTTGGAAGCACCTTCTGTAGTATTTTGCATGAAATATAAATGACAATACATTGGGTCAACACGGAAGAGAGAGGAGAGAGGATATTGAGTGATTACGTTACCTTCACAGTCTCTCATCCATGTGCAGTAGAGTCTAACTTAAATTTAACTTTGAATTGGAAACCTCGACAACAACTACAATTTACTGGGTTCATAAAATAGTCCTCGATACCAACTGAAGTCTTTGAACTTGCTTCTGCCATGAGCCTGACTAAAAATATTATATGTTTTCCCGTTTTTTTTCCGCCTGCCATCTTTTATCGAATCTGTTTTTATTCTTTCACTGCCCATCAATTCTTCTTAATTCAGTTCTAAAGCAATAACAGCAGTCCTAGATCTTCATTACTACAGTCCTCAAGAAATTTGATTTTATGCCTCTATTTTGTTAACTCAGAAAAATGGGAGTGAAGGTAGTCTTTTGACTCATTCAGGAGAGATACATACTTTAGGAAACGGTTTACCATTTGTCTTACTACATTTTTCCAGATGAGGTATCTCTTAACTTGAAAATTCTTTTTTAGTATGCTTTGATTCTGCTTTTTAGTTTTCTTATTTTCTGAATTTAATTTTATTATTGTTATATTTAATTCATTAATTTGGTCACTCAAAACTGTACATTTTAAATACGTATTTAAATCACATGCTTTATTAAATAATATATTGATGTAGACATGCACTGTATATTACCTTACATCCACTGTATATTTTATGGAACAATTTTCTTCAAACTCTAGACAGTGATTTTCTACATCAGTCTCTTTGTCCTCACAAATTTTTATTTCTGACTAAGATGTTTGAGACCTGCTACTTCTTCAACCAATTCATAACGCTCTCACTTTTATCCAATTCCTTTATGAGCTGAAATAAAGACTCGTTTTCTCCTTTCATAGATGAGGTTTTAGGATCACTGGAGAATTCAAGACACCTTTAATCTGTTATTCTCCAAATGACTACTTGTTTGGGGCTTCACTAGAGGTCTCACATGGATTCCTAGGGTCTCCCTGGTCCCATTGTCCTTTCCCTATATATTGATCTTCTTCTGTCTGATGTTACTTCTACTACAAGAGATCCCAGTACATTGCTGTGAGGGAATGGAAATGAACTCCGTCCAAAAAATAAAAAAGAGACAAATTCCAGAAAAGCTGTAATTCCCTTCTGTGTATTAGTCTCTTGCTGTTTCTCAGTGGAATTAGAGAGCAGCTACATATCCTATTTGTCCAATGCTCCTTCACGTACCTAAAGACCATGGTGATAGTATTGATAAGGGCACAGATGTATGAATAAGAAAACTTCAATTTTAGTCCTCCAGTCTAGTCTTAGAGGCTGTGTCATTAGGCGATTGTATGGCTTTAGGCAAGTCACTTAACCTATAAAAATCTTGGTTTCTTTCTTTTTTTTTTTTTTTTTTTTTTTTGAGATGGAGTTTCACTCTGTTGCCCAGGCTGCAGTGCAGTGGCCCGATCTCGGCTCACTGCAACCCCTGCCTCCTGGGTTCAAGCAGTTCTCCCGTCTTAGCTCCCAAGTAGCTGAGACTGCAGGCACCTGCCACCATGCTTGGCTAATTTTTGTATTTTTAGTAGTGACAAGGTTTCACCATATTGGTCAGGCTGGTCTCGAACTCCGGACCTCAGGTGATCCACCCGCCTCGGCCTCCCAAAGTGCTGGGATTACAGGCTTGAGCCACCATGCCCAGCCAAACCTTGGTTTCTAATTTATAAAATAAGGAGTTGGACTAGATGATATCTAAGATCCTTTTTAGCTCTAAGACTTAATGAGCATGACTCATTCAGTTGTCTTGTCCAAACTTAAAAACCGAAGATCTCAGCTTTTGTTCGATAATATCTTTATTTTTAAAATTCATTATTTTAATGAACATAATGTAAATTCTTACTTTAAAAAATAGGAATTTTATTTTTCCACTGTTTAATTAGCTTTAGATGTGCCCTATCAACCCACTCCAATTTCACCACACACCTCTTTAAAGAGCTCAAATCTTGGTATATAATTTAGGACTATTATTCTTCCTGGCACATGATAAGAGAGATAGAACAATAGGCAGGACAAATTTGCAGAAAGGTGAGTATGGAGACCTTAAAAGCCTCTGAAATAATCAGTTCCTTGGAATGAGGAAATTACGTAATTTCTCAAAAATATCTCTGAAACCTTATGGAGAGCAATTCTCTCTACGATTATAATCTCTTTGAAATTAGGGATGGTATAATTTCTCAAATATAAGTGTAAAATGTTAAACTGTAATATAGGGGAAACATACATGTTTATAAAATGAACATTGTCGGTAAGCAGATGATTAATGGCACTTGTGTCTTATTAACCATTACTATTATCTAAAATGTTCTATTGAAACCGAATTAATTTGATGTACAAGGTTCGGTGGACTTTATGCACAGCTTAATGCCGTTCATAATCTGAGATGCCGTATTGGTCTAAAAAGAACAAAAATAAGTTTACAGTGACAATGCTTCAACCAGTCCTCATTTTTCCTCTTTTTTATCTTGTTTGTCTTGACTTCCAGTCAAGAGTTTTTACCACAGATGCCCAGCTGCAAAACCAGGTGTCTTCTCTGGCTATGTTTTTAATGCTTTATAACTTTTTCTTTTCAATGCTGGGATAAAGGGATCGCCCACATAACAAGAGGTTTCTATACCAATGGCACAGTTCCTGTTGGTTGTTGAATTGTGCACTCATTCTTGAGATTTTAACTCATTAACATCTTTTGCTCTAGTTTGCAAATCAGGCAGTGTTTATGCCTGCATCCTGACATCAGCTTTTCATGTGATGCTAAGAACCTTGATTTTGATACTTCAAACTACGTGTTTGTCTAGTTTATTTGTCCACAGCATACATCGTTGCAGTTTTCATATTCCCTCTCCCTTGGGGCTCCCTTATTCCTGCCAGCATCTCTTTCAGGTTATTTGATTACAGCTTTCATTGCCACTGAAAGAATAATCGCCAACAATGTTCAACCTGTTACAACTGCCTTTTCTACCCTCTGCCATTTTGTAGTTTTTTGGCCTACTGTCAAACTCATGAAAATTTCAATATAATAGCCTTTAACCAGCTGCTGCATTCTGTTAGAATTTCTTTCACCTTTTTATGTTGCATGCTCCCATATGGGTAAACCAAACAGAGCCAAGAGCTGGGACTCTCTTGCTTTCTTAATGAGTTAGAAAATTATTCTTCTGTATTCCGGACTGTCAAAAGAATTTAGGAATCCCAAACATGCATGCAGGATGTTCCAGCATAGATGTCATAATAAAAGCATAAGAAATATCAGACTGGGTCAGACCAACAGGGCAACTAGCCCAGAACTCTGTCCCACCTGAAGATACCAATGGTTGTTTTGTCAGGTAACCTAGTACATTTTACCTTAAAAATGCGGATACATCATGACCACTTCTTAATAATGCATTGTAAATCAACTGGCAGTGAGTTTATCCAATGGTGTCAAACTTTTCCTATTCCCCACTTCAGCTTTGTCTTAATACTAATATGTTCCATAAATGTACCGACTTCTAGATAAATATAGGCATTTTAATTTCTCTTGAATCTGCATCCTTTAACCTCAAGGAATGGCCTCAATTAAATTCTTTGAAATTCAGTAAAGACATTTATATATATCCAGAGTCGACTTTAGCCTCACATCCCCCTACTAATGCTTTTCATTTTCATCTTCCCAGTCTGAGAAATTCTAATCCTTTTTAGTCTTTTAGTCTGTCCTTGACTGAAAGATAAGCTTTCCCCTTGATTATCTTAGTTGTTTTTCCCTGGATCTTTTCCAGCTCTGTTATATCTTCTTTGGGATGTCGTGACTAGACTGGCCCAAATATTGGTTATGAAATTTGTTAGCATTGTCTCTAGTTTCCACTCACTCATGAAGAAAGTAAATGTTATTTGCTGTCTCCCATTGGTGCAGTAATGGAGAGATCAATTGAGGTCATAACCTCTTCTACATATATTAGTTCTAGCCGAAGGTTGGTTTTCTGCTACTTTTCTGTAATACCGGCTGAAGTGTTTGACCTTATATTTCTGCCAGCTGTCCCTTAGGAAGGATTTGATTTTTAGACAAGCTGGTCCTTTCCTCCTTCAAAGACGCTGTGGTTGCTAAATATTGGGAAGAATTCACTAATGAAACTCAGGAGTAAACCTGCTGACTCTATCAGCAGTAATGCATTTCATCAGGTTCCCTTTCGCAATATCTCTGAAGCCCTTCACAGAAGAGTTGAAAGATGGGGTTCTTGGGAACTTGCTAACTGCTCAGCTTTTTCTACATGCAATGCTCAGGAAGCAACTCACGTCCAAAGGAGTTTTTATCTTTTCCTGCTGGTAATTTCGAATGTTGTATATACATTGCTGTATATGTTGCCTGATGACCTTGATCGACCCTTCTCTTCACTCTCAATCTCAGGCATGTTTCCACAACCATTTATTGCATCTGAGTTGCTCACAACTTTCTGCTGCTTCCTGCTTAGGAAAATGCGATATAAAACCTTACTGGATGAAGTTAACAGTTGCTTCAGTCAACATTTCTTATTACTGTTGCTGTGTGTGCTGACAAAATTGCTGATTTGGGTTCTGACTGTCCTGTCTTCTTATGGCCTACCATTCCTATAGCTCTGTTAGTATGAGTATTTGGCTCTCTGCATGGAACTGTGGCCATCTGTCTAGATTTACCTTTTGGTATTTGTGGCTCTCTGTATCCTGTTGGTCTACATTCTGGTTTGAACTCACGGATCTTGCTATGGTTTTTAGTACCAGTGTTCCCCTAACTCCAGTAGCATCTGAATCTTGACACCACCTTCCCCTGCCCCCTACTGTATTGCCTCTATTACTAGTTTCATGGCAATTTTTTCAGATTCCAAATATGTCCCATGCTTAAAGCATATCTTGCTCTCATTCTTGTTCTAGCCCCTGTTGGTACCAGGCATTGCTCCAATTCAAGTTTTGGTTGATTGATTTGTTCCTTCAAAACATTGATTGCTATTGCAGTACCTGTATTTATATACAGAGGGAGCAGTGCCTAACTACATCTTAGCCTTAACAGCAGACAACGTGTTAAATATCCCTGTGTTGGCTGGTTTGCAGTAGACACGTCTTCTGACAATGAGATGGGCTCTTATTATAAAGAAACTGGAGTATGATATCAACATAGAAAACATTTCCTCAGGCCGGGTGCGGTGGCTCACGCCTGTAATCCCAGCACTTTGGGAGGCCGAAGAGGGCGGATCACGAGGTCAGGAGATCGAGACCATCCTGGCTAACATGGTGAAACCCCGTCTCTACTAAAAATACAAAAAATTAGCCAGACGTGGTGGTGGGCACCTGTAGTCCCAGCTACTTGGGAGGCTGAGGCAGGAGAATGGCGTGAACCTGGGAAGCGGAGCATGCAGTGGGCGAGATCGTGCCACTGCACTCCAGCCTGGGTGACAGAGCAAGACTCTGCCTCAAAAAAAAAAAAAAAAAAAAAAAAAAATTTCCTCATTTCTTATTCCAGACACGTCACTCTTCTAAGAATGATACAAGTCTTCTGACATTGGGTTTGAAAATCGGTTGAATTTTGTCATAATCTTTCATACAATATGAACACATCATATAGTATATAATTTTGTTCTATTTCTGGTAAGATCCTTCTTATGTATATTTTTCTTCAAAATATACCTTTTAGCAGCTAAGACAACATTAAATAGGGGAAATTTTAAATAGACTAGGCATCACAAGACTTGAATTCTAGTTCCAGCTTTACTGTCACCTAGCTATTATTAATATTTGACCAATGGGAAACTGCTTATTTTCTATGGGCCTCAGTTTCTCCCTCTGTCATTTAAGGAAGCAGAATGACATGATATCACAGGTCATTTCCACTACTAACATTTTCTCATTTTGTGAATGTTGATTTTGAAATAGAAATTGTTTGTGATCATTTTCAGGAGAAGTGAAAATGAATCTTCGTATCTCCCTTGAGGATTCTTATTGCACCATCAATCTTATCAGGATAGAAAGGACAAATAATATTAAATGTTTCACTTAACTATTTAGCACTATTGATGATAAGAAGTGGATGCAAGAGAGAATCAGCTGTCTAATTTGATCTGTCAGTCTTTGAGGATTCTGGTGAATATTTTGGGGTAATTAATTTTTTTTTTGGCTTATAAACAACAGAAATTTATTTATCACAATTCTAGAAGCTGGGAAATTCAAGATCAAGGTACCAGCAGATTCGGTGTCTGCTGAGGGCAAACTTCCTAGATGGCGATCTTTTCTCTAATCTCACAGGGCAGAAGGAGCAAGGCAGCTCTCTGGGGTCTCTTTTATGAAGGCACAGTGAGAAGCTCAGCAGGTTTGTGAAAAATACATAAAGGCACAAATCCCATTCACCTAATCACCTGCTTGCCTTCCAAAGGCCCCACCTCCAATTACCATCATGTTGGGGATTAGGTTTCAACACGTGAATCTTGGTGTGGTCGGTGATAGGGTAGAGGGCTGGTCTATAAACATTCAGACCATAGTAATCAGTAAATAAACAGGCCCAGGATCTAACCCAGATAGGTAATTAAATTTTTGAAATCACTGCCAAAAGCCTGATGCTCTGACTTTTCAAAAGGCTTTCGTACACAAAGATAACCCAGAGGTCAATCTTCTCTGCTGTGTTTTCTCCTCTGCCATTTGATGGTTTCAAAGGTCACATTACCTGAGTCTCAGTAAGCTCTGGAACCACAATGAAGGAATAGTTGGTAGTACATTATTGATGATATAATCATGAAAACAATTCAGGTTAAGATATTAACTGCAAGAGAGTGAAAGGGGTGCCATAGTGTTGTGCAGAGTGCTGAGTCTGGTTTTGGTTTTATAGATCTTGTTGGGAGAACTAGATGTTGATATCATCTGCGTCTCATAGGTTCATGAAAAAAAACCCTCACATCCTTTTTTGTAATTTCATAAGCTGATTTGTATCACCTTGACTGAAATAACAGACTCCAGGAGGATAGCTGTTGTCATCTCTTTTTCTAGCATAGTGCCTCACAGATAACAGGTACTCAGCAAATATTGGAATGAATTCATGAACATATGTCAGTAATTCTATGTGCTTTTCAGTTTGCTGACTCATTTCACCTTCAAAAAAATCTTGTAGTATTTGTGTGTCAATTTAGATTTGCCACTCAAATCCATCTCTCATGCCCTCTAGACATGAACTTTAGTGTTAGAAAGCATGCAGAGTGTTTGATGGAGTTTCTCATAGCTCCTACAGTTTGGTGCTTAAGGGACAGTCCTTAGCATGGATGGGTGAATGGTACATACCAAAACGTGAGTTCTAGATTCTGTTCTATCTTTATCTAACAATATGATAAAGAGTATAACTTAGCTCAAC
Organism: Hylobates moloch; assembly: GCF_009828535.3. Classification (NCBI taxonomy): domain Eukaryota; kingdom Metazoa; phylum Chordata; class Mammalia; order Primates; family Hylobatidae; genus Hylobates; species Hylobates moloch. The sequence continues at coordinate 27,964,518 of NW_026652282.1, read as the reverse complement.
CTCAAGAGAAGGTTGAACTAGATAATGCCTGGGACCACTCTCAGCTCTAGCTTTGTTGCAGTAGAACTGGAGTCTGTTTTTCCTAAATATCATTCATGAGGCTTCTTCTGGTTTTCTAGTGGTCAATAGAGCTTTAAATTGATCAACTACTGTTTTTCACTGAGCATTGTGGATAAGACCTACTTTTTGGGCCAGGATATAGTAGCCACTGAGTCTTAACAGAATGTCATCAATGATACATTTTTATTTTACAGAAAAATGTTGTAACATTCTATATGGCATATGTAATGTGGAAAGGTGGCAACATGTATACATACACCTATACGTGTGGCAGCTAAAATTTAATGTGTGTACGGGCAAAATAATCCTCTATTATGATACACGTGGTATAGCATTCCCTGCCTCATTCGTGGCACTTTTGGAAATGTGAGAATGAGCATAGAACATATTCAAGTTGGTTTATCCAAAAGAAGAGGAGTAAATTATTTCAGCTATTTCCCCATTTTCTTTTTCTATCTTTCTTAAACATGCACTTTCTTACATAATCACGTGTTAGAAAAAAACCAGTAGTCGCATCAAATAAATCTGCATTTGAAACAACTGTATCATATCCCAACTCTGTTCGTTTGAGCCATTTGCTTAACGTGACACCCATTCTACTTTATGACACATAAGGAATATTAAGAAATGTTAATTGGCTTTCCTTCTCTTCTCTGAAACTGGATTGAGGTCTTATTGACCTCTATTAGATACCGAGTGTTCAGGTTTTTAGGAAAACACTCATAGAGATATAGCCCCAGTGTGAGCTGCATTTTTAGAATATTTTCTGGAACCCAAATATGTCCCTAATCAAATTAGTTTATTTTCATTCTTAGCGTTCCCACGTAATTTGGGGTATGTGTGAATTCCCAAACATTCCTGAGCCTCTCCTAGGCTTCTCTAATTGCTCCTTATTCTGTTCCCCTGGGAAGCAGCATCCTGTTTCCTTCACAAAGGTCAGCAGCAACAGCCCAGGCAATGTTTTAAAATAACTTAATAACCCTGAACTGCCTCTCTCTTCTTTGGATAGTTTCCTTAGAGCATTAGTCCTTTGAACACTGACCTGGTTGCAGAAAATGCCCCTTTCTCAGTGGGAAAATTCCAGATCCCATTCAGTCTTCCCCTCCTTCATTCCAGGGGATAGGGTAGGGGAGTAGGGGGTAGGGAGAGGGTATTAAATACTTTTTTCAGGAGAAAAGTTAACACGGTAACACACTCTCTCTTTCTCTCTCTCTCTCTCTCTGTGTGTGTGTGTGTGTGTGTGTGTGTGTGTGTGTGTGTGTGTATGTACTCATTTTTAAAGAAATAGACTGTGAGTGCATTGTATAAATCAGTGCTGTCATGTTGCAAATTTTTTAAACCGTTGTACAAGATTGAAAAACAGTATCTCTGTATACTGACTCTGGAAAGCTTCTAAGATCAGGTCCTAGATGAGACTTAGCTCACTGTCAGCATTCGGCAAATGATCACGTTTTCTGTGATATCATTAACTCTTGTGGGGAATGAAACTGAGAAGCCTCACTGCTCTTCCTGAAACTTTCAACTGCTTTTTTCTGTTTTTCTTTCTCAGCTTATCCACATCCATCTTGGTCCCCAAAGCCATTGCATGTCAGATGGTCAGTGCAATGTGTAATTTTTAACTTGCTTCTTTGTTGCTTTAGAAGGAATCGTTTTGTTGTTTTCTTTCCTTTTGGTCACGATTTCTTGTTCATGAGTTTTCTGTAAACAGTGTATCTCATAGTTAAGTCCATGTAATCTGCTAGACAGGAAGAAAAGCAAAGTTTAATGTGTGCCTACTATGTGCTAAATGACAGACTAAGCGTTTCATCTGTATCTTCCCATTTAATCCTTATAACACTTCAGTTATTATCCAATAAAGAAAAAAACTGCTATCAGCCGGGCGTGCTGGCTCATGCCTGTAATCCCAGCACTTTGGCAGGCCAAGGTGGGTAGATCACTTGAGCTCAGCTGTTCAAGACCAGCCTGGGCAACATGGCGAAACCCCATCTCTACCAAAGATACAAAACAGTAGCTGAATGTAGTGGCATGCACCTGTGGTCCCAGCTACTCAGGAGGCTGGGGCAGGGAAATCCCTTGAACCAGGGAGGCGGAGGTTGCAGTGAGCCGAGATCACACCACTGCACTCCAGCCTGGGTGATAAGAGTGAGACCCCATCTCAAAATAAATAAATAAATAAATAAATAAATAAATAAATAAATAAATAAATGTTAAAAAAAAAAAAAGAAGCAGCAGCTGAGATTCAAAAAAATTGGAGGTTTCTCCAAGTCATTCTAATAAAGGGGAGGGGGGAGAATTGATACTTAAAATCACCATGATAAGAAGGATAGACATTGGAGATTCAGATGGGCAGTATGCTGGGTGAGGGGTGGATGATGAGACATTACTTAATGGGTACAAGGTGCATTACTTTGATGATGGATACAGTAAAATCCTAGGTTCACCACTATGCAATACATCCCTGTAACAAAACTGCACTTGTACCTCAGAAATTTATACAAATAAAAATAAATCGAATAAAATCATCATCATCATCTCAGCTATTGCTTCCAGCTGTTTCAACTTTCTAATATTTTTGGTTGAAAACTGGCCATTTGTATAACCAAATGTGGCCAATCCACCACTGTGAGGCTGCCATCTTGGGCATCACCAAAACTATTCTATTAGTCCTTCCCTGCACTGTTAGGTGGGTTTTCCTTGGCATATCTGCCCAATCAAGTTGCAGAGACCTAAGTTACTCTTTGCTGCTTTGGGCAATAAAGGGGAACAAAAAAGAAAATGAAACAAAAACTTGGCCAGCCCTGATGTAAGCGCTCTTCTACCTCCCTGCAGGCTGAGAAAGCAAAGTCTTTCTTTTTTTTTTTTTTTAGATTTTTAAAATGTTTTATTCTGGTCTAAATCAATTAAAATGAGATCTACCCTCTTCTTTTTTCTTTTTTTCTTCTAAAAAAAAAAACACACACACACCAAAAAACCGGGATACATGTGCAGAACGTGCAGGTTTGTTACATAGGTATATGTGTGCCATGGTGGTCTGCTGCACCTAATGACCCATCCTCTAAGTTCCCTCCCTTCAACCCCCAAACCCCAACAGGCCCTGGTGTGCATTGTTCCCCTCTCTGTGTCCATGTGTTCTTAATGTTCAACTTCCACTTGTGAGTGAGAACATGCAGTGTTTGGTTTTCTGTTCCTGTGTTAGTTTGCTGAGGATGGTGGCTTCCAGTTTCATGTCCCTGCAAAGGACATGATCTCATTCCTTTTTATGGCTGCATAGTATTCCATGGTTTATATGTACCACATTTTCTTTATCCAATCTATCATTGATGGGCATTTGGGTTGGTTCCACGTCTTTGCTATTGTAAATAGTGCGGCAATAAATATACATATGCATGTGTCTTTATAGTAGAATGATTTATATTCCTTTGGGTGTATACCCAGTAATGGGATTGCTGGGCCCAAATGGTATTTCTGATTCTAGATCCTTGAGGAATTGCCATACTGTTTTCCACAGTGGTTGAACTAATTTACATTCCCATCAACAGTGCAAAAGCGTTCCTATTTCTCCACAGCCTAGCCAGCATCTGTTGGTTGCTAACTTTTTAATAATCGCCATTCTGACTGGCGTGAGATGGTATCTCGTTGTGGTTTTCATTTGCATTTCTCTGATGATCAGTGATGTTGAGCTTTTATTCATATGTTTGTTGGCCATGTAAATGTCTTCTTTTGAGAAGTGTCTGTTCATATCCTTTGCCCACTTTTTGATAGGGTTGTTTGTCTTTTTCTTGTGAATATGTTTAAGTTCCTTATAAATTCTGGATATTAGACCTTTGTCAGTTGGGTAGATTGAAAAAATGTTTTCCTATTCTGTAGGTTGCCTATTCACTTTGATGACAGTTTCTTTTGCTGTGCAGAAGCTCTTTAGTTTAATTAGATTCCATTTCTCAATTTTGTCTTTTGTTGCAGTTGCTCTTGGCGTTTCTGTCATGAAGTCTTTGCCCATGCCTGTGTCTTAAATGGTATTGCCTAGGTTTCCTTCTAGGGTTTTTAGGATTTGGGGTTTTACATTTAAGTATTTAATCTATCTTGAGTTAATTTTTGTATAAGCTGTAAGGGAGGGGTCCAGTTTCTGTTTTCTGCATATGGCTAGACAGTTTTCCCAGCATCATTTACTGAATAGGAGATCCTTTCCCCATTGCTTGTTTTTGTCAGGTTTGTCCAAGATCAGATGTTTGTAGATGTGCGGTATTATTTCTGAGGTCTTTCATGGATAGGAAGAATCAATATCGTGAAAATGGTTATACTGCCCAAAGTAATTTATAGATTCAATGCTATTCCCATCAGAGTACCACTGACCTTCTTCACAGAATTAGAAAAAAAAACTATTTTAAATTTCATATGGAATCAAAGAAGACCCCGTACAGCCAAGACAATTCTAAACAAAAAGAACAAAGCTAGAGGCATCACACCACCTGAATTCAGACTATACTGCAAGGCTACAGTAACCAAAACAGCATGGTACGGGTACCAAAACAGACATATAGACCAATGGAGCAGAAAAGCAAAGGATTTCTAAGTCATATTCCACCACCTCCATCAGGGCTTCCCTAAGATAGAGAGTATGGCCAAGACCATACTTAATAAATGTCATAGAATGTGTTTCTCTTCATACCCTCAATTGTAAGTCTTTTTGAAAGGTAGCACATGGTCAGTTTAGATGGACAAGGAGTGCTCTGCAGGAGCCTTTGCAACATTTGTGCATGTCCTTGAATTTGACACCACCCCCCGCCCCCCATTCCAGAGCAGATAGTCTCATCCTTCCCTTAAGCCAGAGGCCTATGGTTCTAGCTTTACTAGGCAAATATATATGGTCTGTGACTATAAGTCACAATTTCCCCCAGGCCTTGAGCGCTGAGTCTGCCCATGTATTACATGCAGAACATTTCATCTTATTGCAGAATGATACTTTATTCTTATAACAGAGTGATATTCATTATTGCAGAGTGACATTCTTTGTTCTTTATTTTTTATCATTATAACTACATGGTGCAAAAGAAGTATTTCTCATACTTTCTCTTATAATGACTCAAATTACAAAACCAATCTGGGCAATTAATATGTTTATGAAGATAAATAATGGCTTATGTTTTCTGAAGATAAAGAAAAATCTCTGTCTGAATATAGCTGGGCGCAGTGTCTCAAGCGTGTAATTCCAGCACTTTGGGGGGTCAAAGCAGAAGGAACACTTAAGCCCAGGAGTTCAAAGCTAGCCTGAGCAACAAAATGATACCTTGTCTCTACCAAAAAAAAAAATGCTTGGCATGGTGGCATGTGCTTGTGGTCCCAGGCACACAGGATGCTGAGGCAGGAGGATTGCTTGAGCCCAGGGGGCCGAAAGTTGAGGCTATAGTGAACCGTGTTTGTGCCACTGCACTCCAGCTTGGGCAACACAGCAAGACTCTATCTCTAGAAAAAAGAAAAAAAAAGAAGAAAGGAAGAAAGAAAAGAAAAGAAAAATCTCTATCCGAAAAATGTAGGCACCCTGTGTTAATATGTAAATACAAGTGCTTTATCAAATAAAGGCTAGATTAATTGTCTTTTCTCACTCTTACTTATATCAATACTACAAGAACTTTTCTGCCAAAAAAAATCAAATAATAGAGAAGAATGAACCCTAGATAGAGCAGGAGGGGCTGAGCAGGCACGGCAAAAGTTCAAGGTGGAAATATCTTTATGCATCCAATTAAAAATAATTTGTGTACATTTTACTCATATGTCTATATGTACACATACATATATACACATATACACACATATATATGTGTGTGTATATATATATACATATATATATATATATATACATATATATACATATATATATATATGGAGAGAGAGAGAGAGAGAAAGAGGACGACGAAGAGGAAAATAAAGAGAATAAAGGGTATTAACAGCAGGTCTGTGACTTATTCCCTGGGGGATGTGAAGGGAATGAATGACCTTAATAGCCCACTTTATAAACATGTTAATGACTTCCCAGACCTTCCTGTTAATCTTGTTAATAGTGGTTAACTAGAGGAAAGATACCTGAAAGTCCCTATCTATAAAATGATTTTAGTAGGGTATACCTGGCCTGGCTAGATAGCTTATTGTAAATAAACCTGGAATGTTTGGATTTATGAGTCATGGCTGGCTGGAGAATAGGGCATAGCTACATGAACATTTTTCTGTTTTTGTAATTGACAGATTATAAAATGGAAAACTTTTGAGATTGAAATGATTTCCTTTCAATGTTTCTGTGTAAATTTTTAAAAACATATCTGTTAATATGAAACCAAAGCACATCATAATGGGAAATAACATGGATGTTTTGGAAACACATGTCTGATTATTTCAGGTTCCCCAGGGAAATAATGTTCTATCTGTGCCCAGCACTTCCCTATAATTCTTTCTGTCATTAATAAAGATTGGTACTAGATAAGAATCTAGGATTTGTGTGAGTCTGATGTGAGATCCAAATGTTATACTTACACAATTTGTATTTATTTTAGTTTAAAAATTATCTTTGCCATGAGCAAGAGGGAAAAAAAGGAGGATGAGCGGGCCCACATATTTTTCCTTAACATGTTGTCCCAAGTTTTAGGAAATCACAAGTCTAAGAAAAGGCCAGGGTCAGGACTAGGAAGTGATATAACAGTTACACATGTCTACATTTAAAATTATACAAGTAATAATTAATGTTTTAACCTTATTTTTAAGCAGATCCTAGAAATAGCAAGAGCCTCTATAACATCCCAGCTAAGACCCCAAGTTTTCTTTCTTGTTTAACTCTTGAAATATTTTGTTAATTTTCAGATCCCTTGTCTCCTCAATTAGGCCGTAAACTCTCTGACAACGCTTGTGCCTTATGCATCTTTGCATCATCCCTAGCATGTATTATATATCTCACATGTAAAAATAAGAATAAATACTTGATCATTTGTTTTGATTTTGATGATTAAGCACTGGAAGCTGAGCTATGATCCCAATAGGTATGCTTATTTAAAAAAAATAGATGGCAGTCCAGGCGTGGTGGCTCACACCTGTAATCCTAGCACTTCGGAAGGCTGAGGTGGGCAAATCACCTGAGGTCAGGAGTTCAAGACCAGCCTGTCCAACATGGTGAACCCTGTCTCTACTAAAAATACAAAAATTAGTCTGGTGTGGTGGCAGATGCCTGTAATCCCAGCTACTCAGGAGGCTGAGGCAGGAGAATCACTGGAACCCTGGAGGCAGAGGTTGCAGTGAGCCGAGATCGTACCATTGCACTTCAGCCAGGGTGACAGAGTTGAGACTCCATCTCAAAAGAAAAAAAAAAAAATCACACACAAAAAAATAGATGGCATGGCACAGCAGCTTATGCCTGTAGTCCCAACACTTTGGGAAGCCGAAGCAGGAAGATCACTTGAGTCCAGGAGTTTGAGACCAGGCTGAGCAATATAGCAAGACTCCATCTAGAAATAAATAAATAAATAATTTTTTAAAAATAGACAATAACAGATAAAGAAGTTCCATGTTTTTTTTTTAAATTCTAGGTAGCCCCACTGGTATTACAGTTGATTAAATTATATTTGGAAGCGATTTTTTAGCAGTTCATTTATTTTCTATATTTCAGTTTGTTGAGAGCAGAAAAAATGCTTGATGGGGTTGATTGCCTGGCTAGATTATGCTATAAACTATAAATCTTTGAAAGTTACTGTTTTGAAGAAAGCATCTTTAAGTGAATATATTCCTTCAGTAGCTCCTATTACCAAAACTGTTGTGAGAATATCTTAGGAAAACATCTTAAAATCCTCTTCTATCAAAACTCCCAAGCTGCCTTCAGGAGCCAACATTGTTCAGTGAATGCATGTAAGCCTATGTCTTTAATAGAGGGATCCCCAGCCTCTGGACCATGAACTGGAACAGCAGGAGGTGAGTGGTGAGCAAGTGAGCATTACTGCCTGAGCTCTGCCTCCTGTCAGATCAGTGGTGGCATTAGATTATCGTAGGTGCACAAGCCCTATTGTGAACTATGCATGCGAGGGATCTAGGTTGTGACCTCCTCATGAGAAACTAATGCCTGATGATCTGAGGTGGAACAGTTTCATCTCGAAACCATACCCCCGCCCCCTGCCTCCCAGTCTGTGGAAAAATTGTCTTCCAGAAAACTCATGCCTGGTGCCAAAAAGGTTGGGGACCACTGTCTTAGTAGATCTTGAAAAAAGCTGGAGTAAGGCAAGTGGTAAATCCTAAGACATACATTGAGGCAGAGCTGTGGTGGTATCCAGTAGGGAAGAACAGACTTCAAGTTTAGAATTGAGTTATACTCAACCAGTTTTTGCCTTTCTCTGTTAAATATTAGATATCATTACCAGACACACAAAAGATTTTAATTGCATGAATGCCTGATGTTGATACAAGAGAGCCGATTTTTTTTCACAGATAGTTTTTTGGGGTTTTTTTGGTAGGGAGAAATATCACTCATGATATCTTTTTAAAGGTGCTTTATTATCAAGGATCTTAGAGCTGTTTCTCTAATTCATATTTCATATACTCTTAGTCCTCAAGCCATTTCTTTTTACTGAAAGCACTATAGAGTAGCAAAAGGCATCATTATATTGCTCAGCCTCATTCATCATCAACAAAATTGCCAATTATATTCCAAGTCCTTGAATGTATTGTTTAAAAAGATATATAAGCTCAAAGGAAGCAGCTCAATGTTGAGGCGGGAGATGAAATGTACTGGCTGGTAGATTCAGAGCATACTAATCTTGTTTTCACTTGTGAACTGGAAAAAATTAACATGGAGGGATGGAGAAAACATGTTCAAACTACAAAGTCATTTTTTCTGAGAAGTTATCTGACTGTAACTGTAGCTATAACTCAGGGTATATCACAGGGCTCAAATGTGGAACACTTCTTTAAAATTAAAACCTAAAATTCCTGATGTCTAATAGAACGTGTAAAAATAGCAGCCTCTGAAGGATCTGACATGAGCAGAGGAACATTGAATAATATAATCTGACAGTATGGGCCATACCCTTACAGTAGTTACCATGGCCTGGAAACTATAGAATTAATTCTGTAAAACATCAGAAAAAAAGCAACATAAATATAAAATATTTTAAATTAAAAAGACCGAATAAGAACAGAAAAAAATCCCCCAGCAAATCAATATTGCTTGGGGAAGCATGAATCCCAGACCAGCAATATTTTAATCCAAATAACTTTTAGTTCCATCGTGAACACCTTTATCACCAACTTTTATAAAGAGTGGAGTGAAGAAAAAAAGTACTTAAGGTTGTTGGAAACAGTTCTCAAAGTTGGTGGCTTTATTCAGAGATTCATGCTTGACTGTACCAACTTCTATTTAATTTATACATAGTACTTTGTCAATTTAGGAATTTGATTTACTTGTCCTTTCCTAAATATGTGTATTACAAAACAAAAAATAGAGAAATGGTAAAATAATTACAAAGATGATTAAGCAATAGTGTTGGCGATAGTGAACAGATTATTGCCGTTTTATAGAGTAATAATATACCTAAGGAAATCTGTGGGAAATTTAAATTGGGATATAAAGCACGGAAGTCAGGCAGAGATGAAATAATAAACCAATAGGAAGTTAAATTTAGGCATGAGAGTCCAAAGATGTAAATTCTATAGATGTTATAATATGTATGCCCTTACATAATTTTATTACTCTCTGAACTTCATTTCTCTGTGAAATATGGGGAAGTGATACTGAACAATGCAGCAACTCTTCTGCTTATAAACCAATCAGAAGATATATAAACAACTCTTAAGGGTTATATATTATAAAGATACAATTTAGTCTGGTTTTTTTTTAAATTTGAAAACTAATTTTGTATAAACCCTAACTGGGCAATTCTCCATTCTTTGACTTGAAAATTATAGTAAATATGTTTTCTCAATTTCCAAGTTTCATGTATTCTTTTCAGAGAAAAAAGACAAACTTTTAAATGTCCAACTACCTGGGACTTCTTCTGATTATCTTTTAAGATAGTTCCAATATATACAATTTCAAACAACAACAACAGCAAAATATATTTTGCCAGACAATATGTCTTGTTTGTTTTTAATGTTCACAATGTAAAGTACACTTATTGCCAAACCTCACTTTCAATGGTGTTACAAATTAGCAAAATATAGCTAGTTCGTAAATACTAATAAGAAAGTTGCTGAAATTCAGCCCTGAATATTTCTTTTCTGCAACTCCAAAGAGGAAAATTTTTGAAATGCAAACCTTGACCTTTATCAAAGCCTAGGTAAAGTTTGTTGGAGGTGTTTGGTTTTTTGCTGGTGCTTTGTTATAGTGCAGTTTGAGACTAGACTAGATTGGCAAGACATAATTGGCTGCTATGTGGAGAATGCATTTGGTGGAACATGTGAGTTGGGGTGAGGAAATATGAAGAGCCAGAGTGGAAGCAGGGAGACCAGATAGTAGTGTGGGAAGCACTGGTGATAGATAGGATCTAGATAATGGTAGCAGTGGAGATCACAAGAGGTGGTTGGAATCGGGAAATATGGTTTAGAAACAATCACAGGTCTTGCTGATGCATTGGAGGTCAGGAGGGACAGAAAGAGGGCAATCCAGGTGTCTCCTCGGCTTTCAGCAGGAACAGGTACTTAAAGAGGAACAAATTTGGTAGGGAAAATCAAGTTTTAGTGATCCATTGCAGTGCATGGTAACCATGGCTAATAATAATGTCTCGTATATTTCAAAATTGCTAAAAGAATAGATTTTTAATGTTCTCATCACAAAAATAAATGATACGTTGGTGAGGTAATGGATATGTTAATTAGCTTGATCAACTCTTTCTACAATATATACCAAGATCAAAACATCACATTGTACCCCATAAATATACAAACTATTATTTGTCAATTACAAATAAATAAAATAAATAATTTTTTTAAAGAGATGTCTTAGACACCACGGACAGCACCAAAGGGTGGCTTGAAGAGCTTCTACACTCCAGTAATACCTGCCCATCAGCCATACTTTACTTCCAGCAACAACAGGAAAACATTTAATCTAAACAAAAAAAAATTGCTTGTCAGCTAGATAGCTACTCTTCCATATAGAAACCCTAGAGCTGCTTGGGTTTAGACATGTTTAAGTTTGAGGTACTTATTGGGTATCTAGCTGTGCAGCTCAAAATTTGGATCTGAAGCTAGGGGAAGACGTCAGGACAAGAGCTTTAACTTTTGTAATCATCAACATATACATCCTTCTCAGAGTCATGGGGTGGGATGCCATCATATTGGGATGAGGGAGGAGACCCTGGGACTTCACAGTATCAAGCTAGTTTCTGTTTTGCAACAGGCAAATGTATTAATGAATTTATTACATTAATTAAGCAAACTATATTTATTAGGGGCTATTGTACCAGCTGTTGTAAATTTTATGTTTTATATTATATATATAAATATATCTATATATAAAATGCCCACAAAATAAAGGAACTAAGTCATAAATATGCATATGATTTACCTAAAGGAGCTAAAATAAGGATCTCTGTTTCTATTTCAATTCTATATTAAAGATCTATCTAAGACTATAAAAATATATATAACAAGGTACAGGAGGTAAAGAGTATTTTCTTAGGTATCTAAAAATTTTTCCTATGCTTTTGAAATCTGTGTGATTTACTTTCTTGAATTGGCCTCTAATATAGGAGTACAATATCATTGCAGAGATTAATTAGTGTGTTTGTGAACTGTTCTCAAATGCTAAAATGAAAGCATAAAACTATAAAATGGCATCATTATTCATTAAAGAAGCATAGTTTCCAAGGGTGTCTCTGATCATTGTCACAGCATAAATGACCAATTTCACCCATAATTAGCCAAGTTAGTATGAAGTTATTTTTTACTTGGTATATTTTGTTTAACCTCAGTTATATTTGTCAAAGTAGAAACTGCTATTGGTTACTGCTTTCAGAATTTCTCACAAATGCTAAAATGCTTTTTAATTCTAATGTACTTAAATGGTTTGATTCTCCTTACCTAAGAAAAACATCAAGTAGTTTTATCTAAAGATATACTCTTGACTGATTCATCCATTGATTCATTTGTCAATAGATGTTTATTTATCAGAATATGTGCACCAGATACATTGCTGGATGTAAAGGGCACATTTGGTGAGCAACATCCATGATACCTCCAAAGTATAGCCAGGGAATAGATAATGGAATTGACACTAAGAATAAATACATATTAGCACAAAAAGAGAGAGAGAGTCATGTGTCAAGGCAATTTAGCAGGAGGGAACTTGTCAATATAAGGGATTAAAAGGACAGCGTGACTAGAGCTGGAGGAGGTGAGGAGAAAACTCAAAAAGTCCTCTGGCTGATGCAAATGAATTGGATGAGGAGCCCATGAATACAAACGTTTGAAGGTTACTGATGAAAGCCAGGTGAGAGATGATGGGATTTGGACCAAGATGATGATAGTTTGGATATGGTGAGAAAGGCATAGATTTGAGAGATTTTTAGGAGGTAAAAATCCTTAAGATTTGAGGATAGATATCATAGGAGGAAGGGCACAAAGAGAAAGCAAAACATGTCAAGGAATCACACCTAGATTTCTGGGCAATGCACAGTTGGTGATTCTTTACAGTGAGTTAGGGAACTCTAAAGAAAGATCAGATTTAGGGTGGTAATTTGATTGTAAATGTTTGGATTTCAAATGATGGGTGACATCCAAAAAGCACTGTAAATAGACAGATAGTGTGCACCTAAAGAAAGAAGGAGGCGAGTCTGGGTTGGAGTTACTAATTTACATATTATTTGTATATAGCTAGTAACTGAAACCATGAGTGTGAATGAGATTCTGATGCTACATTTTGGAAGGTCAATTTTTAAAGTGTTTTGCTTTTTGAAGTACAGGTGCAATACTAAAAACAAAAAAGACTAATTTTAAAAAATTAAATTAAAATGAAAAGCCTGGAAAGATAAACACGAAAGTTATCATACTGGTTGTAGTATAGGAGAGGGGGCATCAAAGAGGATCGGAATTTCATCTTGAACGGTGTATTTTATTTAAAAAGAAGCTTTGAGCAAAGATAAAATGTTAATTCTGAGCATTAGAAGGAACCCATTTGTTATTTTGTACTCTGGATCTTTTTGTATTTCCTAGAACTCTTAATCTAAAACCAATATTGCAAAATATATCACCGTAAACAACTGAATGGTCACTAGCTTATTAAATACCTTGTAGCACCTTGGTTGCTTGTCAGAGGTCTTCTTTGAGAAAAATCTTTAATTTTTAGTACTTTATACTTGATCAGCATAATTGCACCAAACTCTTAATCTGAAAAATAGCTGTTTTCTAGAGCCCTACTTAATACTGAAAACCTACTGTGTTTGTATTGCAATTGCATTTTTCTTTTTTTTCTTTTCTCCCTGCTTTTCAGTTTGTATAATTTCTGTTACCCTATATTCAAGTTCACTGATTCTTTCCCTGTCTGTATTGAATCTACAGATGAGCCCATCTAAGGTATTTTTTTCTGTTACTGCTTTTTATTTCTAGCATTTCCATTTGATTCACTTATAGTTTCCAGCTCTATACTGAAATATACTGAAATATAGAGCTGGAAACTGTAAGAGTGAATCAAATCTAATCTTGCATATTGTCTTCTAATCTTACATATTTTCTATCTAATCTTGTATATTGTCTTTCTTTTCCCTCAAGGGCCTTTAAAATATTAATTATGGTTATTTTAAATTTCCTGTCTGATAGTTCCAACAACTGTTACATATCTAAGTCTGGTTCTGATTCTTGCTTTGTCTCTTTAGACTGTGATTTTTCTTGCCTTTAGGCATGCTTTGTATCTCAGGGGTAAAAATCAGGCATCTTAGATAGAGTAATAGATACTGAGGTAAATAAACATTTGACATGGTAATTCATCTTAATCTGACTAGGAATTGGGCTGTGTTTAATGTTGGTAGTTGCTTTGGTTGTCATTGTTGAGTTTTGTTGTTGCTATGGCCACCAGAGACTTCAAATTCCTCTGGTAACTTTGTTTCCTCATTGGAAGCTTGTTAGTGTAGTGGTTGAGTGTCGGGCAGACGCATTCTCTAATGTTTGAATTAATACACAGTTGGCCTGGGTCTTGGGGATGTGGTCTTTACAATTATTTCTTTCCCTTCCTCCAGAGGTAGAGTATCTTCAACCTACCATTCCTTTCCTGGAGCTGCAGTGGATATCCACCAATGTTCTCAGTCTATGGCCCCAAGGCCCTTTCTCCTGCATAAGGCTGAAAAACAACAACAACAAAAACAAACACACAAAACAACAAAACAAAACCACACATAGATGAGATCTGGTGTTCCCTTCCCCTAAAATGCAGTGGTATTTCCTCAGTGTCTGATATGGTTTGGCTCTGTGTTTCCACCCAAATGGCATGTCAAATTGTAATCCCCACATGTTGGAGGAGGGACCTGGTGGGAGGTGAATGAATCATGGGGGCAGATTTCTCCCTTGCTGTACTCGTGATAGTGAGTGAGTTCTCAAGAGATCTAGTTGTCTGAAAGTATGTAGGACTTTCCCCTTCACTGTGTCTATCCTGCTGCCGTGTGAAGATGTGCTTGCTTCCCCTTTGCCTTCTGCCATGATTTTAAGCTTCCTGAGGGCTCCCCAGCCATGCCTCCTATACAGCCTGCAGAACTGTGAGTCAATTAAACCTGTTTGCCTTATAAACTACCCAATCACAGGTAGTTCTTTACAGCAATGTGATGTCTTTTCCTCTGAAGAGAAGGGTATAAGCAAATTCATAGTGACTGGCTACTGTGACCCTTCCCCAATCAGCAACACAGAGGGTGTTGGGGAGGCTTTCTCCAGATTCTTCCCATCCTCCTTGTGAAGGCAAGGTACAGTTCCTGAAGGAAAAAGCTTGCAAAAGCTTGGGACTCCACCTATGACTGTAGCCCCCAGGATCTTCACACTCTCAGGCTAGCTCCCACATGTCCCCCAACAATTTAATCTCCCTACTAGTTTATATGGCATCTGCTCCAGGGATCCAAATGCTCAGGCACTGCTTCTGGCTGAAGGCCAATCTCTCTCCAGATTTCAGGTTGTTCTATAATGTCATTTCTCTGATTGGTTGATGGAAAGTCATTAATTTATCTGTCCAGCAGTTTTCTTGCTACAAGTTTGGGAGCAACCTCTTTGCAGCTCTCTACATCTCCAAGTTGAAACTGGAAGTCTGAGCAATACATTTTAGAAATTAATATTTGGAAGTTTTCCCTCTCATAACAAAAATAATAAATGTTCACTGCAAAAAACATAGAAAAAGATAAAAAATATTTAAGTGCCCATCACCACCTAGACAACTGCAGTGAACATGTTGGTAATGTCTTCTTCCAGTTTTTTAAAATCTGCTGATAAAATACAAAAGATATTGTTTATATAACTTTGTATCCTACCTTTTCTTGAGCAATGCAAGTTTAAACCTAAATACAAAGGTACTCTAACTTCCTACTTTACGTTTTTGACGGCAGATGTCAGCTGTCTTCCCAAGTGCAGTACTCTTGGCTTAATATCAGGTAGACAAATAAGGCCACCACAAATTCACCTTTCACCTCAATAACACAGGTAATTTGATAGTTCTGCAGACCCTATAATATTACTTGACTCAAGACCCAGAATACAAGTCTTTCAAGGATTACTCTGGAAACTATATAAAGTATTGGTATCACCTCCCTTCATCATATCTTGCCAAATCCAACGGTTTGGAACTTCTGTAGGAAGATTTTTGTAACATGAAAAATGCGTGTTGCACCTTCCATATCCAGCAAAAACACCATCAGTTTTTTGTTGGCTGCACCAATGACATAAAATGATTTCACTGACTAGGGGGTGACCCAGAATGGAAATTTAGAGCATTGAAAATAAAATCAACCAACGCAGTCTTTGCAGCAAACCATGTGGAAACAAATTTAAATATGGACCATACTCTTTCCAATTCATCTTCAGATGTTGCTTTAAAATTTGTGCAGGTGAAAAAAAATCTTTATTTTAAGGTAACTCAATCTTTCGCCATTGGAGAGAATAGAACTTATTTTTGTTTCCTCTTGTATATTCCCAGTTGTTTAAATGTTCTCTGTTTTCTTGTGTGGACACATAAATCCAAATATATCTAATATCAAGATATTTACCATATGCAGCACTTTTTCCTCAGATAGTTATTTTTTGAAATATTCAAACAGCTTACCTGTATCGTCCCCCAATCCTACTTTTTTTTTTTTTTTTTAAGACGGAGTCTTCCTCTATCACCAGGCTGGAGTGCAGTGGTGCGATCTCGGCTCACTGCAACCTCCACCTCCCAGGTTCAAGCGATTCTCCTGCCTCAGCCTCCCAAGTAGCTGGGACTACAGGTGTGTGCCACCATACCCAGCTAATTTTTGTATTTTTAGTAGAGACAGGGTTTCACCATGTTGGCCAGGATGGTCTTGATCTCTTGACCTCATGATCCACCCACCTCAGCGTCCCAAAGTGCTGGGATTACAGGCATGAGCCATCACACCCAGCCTACCCTATTTTCTAAACGAACAATTAGTTGACTTTTCTTCAGTTCTTACTCAGAAATATCTGACCCTAGGTTCCAACTTTTGTTTTGCTCTTTGCAGTTAGTTTTTATGTGTACTGCTAGGGAGATGTGCTTTTTTTTACCTTCAAATTTAAAAAAGACAGAGTTTTTAATTTCTTTTAAGTCAAAATACAACTGTTCTACTCTAAAGCTTTCTTTTAAAAAAAAAAGAAAAGTACCAAATCCCCATCCATAGTAATTAATTTTGACAGTGTAGGCTCACTAGTGATTCACAAACCTGTATTTTGTGCATCAGCATTCCTTATTATTCTAATTAAAGTGTAACATTGTGCCCTCGCTAATCATTAATGGGTTTTCATTTTGTAAATGACATTTGCAGAAGTTAAAACAGCGAGTTCATGTGAAGTCCACAGGCAACGGTGTTGAAATTAGCATCACCATAGCAACAGTCTTCCATCATTAGCATTCAGGGCAACAGGAGGTGTTTTGTTGTGTTTTGTTTCCCAAAAAAAGAAAAAGAAAAAAACTTCAAAGGTAAAGCCTACAGAAACTCTCTCAGAAGATATTTATGTTCCTTGTGTGTATGTATACTGTGCTAGATCTCTAAGTCTATATAGAATTTTTTAAAAATTGCAGTGTGGATCATCTCCTTTCCAGATTTGTGTTTTGCCTAGTATACTAGCTAAATTTCATGATCTTTCTCCAGCTGTACACGTCTGACCTGCTGAGCAGCATTTACTCATTGCCAACCCGCTGCTCACCAATACGGTTTCCTACATGGATGAAGAGAGTCTGTATTCATGAAAATATTTGGTTCAATCTAAAAGTATTATGTGCATTCATGAGTTTTTCATTTAATTCATGGAAAATAGATTTATGCTGTTAGATCCTCTGGTGAACTCATTTAGTCATGTTGTAGATATAGGTCAATGATTATTCTCATTCATCTTTAGACGGAATTAAAGAGGAGTCAAATAGAGAACAATATTATCTTAACTGTGTCTCTGGCAGTGGTACTACCACTATTACTGTGTGTGTGTGTGTGTGTGTGCATGTGTGTGTGTTTGAATTCTAATATTCTGGGAAACTTTAAAAGTGGCATATCTAGCACTTATGTTTTTCTCAGTACTAAAATGCATAAAAGAGCACCATATTGACCTACCAGCTGCTTCTAAATCACACCAGTAGTAGGTAATTATGAAATTCAAATGAAGTTTAATTTTCATTTATTAGACAAAAATGTCATAGCTCAAACCCAGAAGTGTTACCCCCAAGCTTGGATATAGACAGGTATGTGTGTACATTTTACTTTTTAAGATGAATCATAGCAGTCTTCTCCATTACATGTAAGGACTAGAAGTTGTACATTCCACTCAGGTGCCTAAAGGCAAGCCAGTGCTAGCCCACACTGACAAAACAAAATGAAGCAAACGATCTGGCTTTCAGTCAGGGATGCATCTATGCTATTATCAGCTCTGTCACATAATAAATGAGTCTATAGATAACTTGAACTACTCAGCCAGTGGGCTGTAACCCAGTGATTCTGTGGTATTGAAAGGCAGCAACCCCCAGAAGCCACATGTCTCAGTGTGTACTCCAGGACTGTAGGCCCATAGAACTTGTATGTATGCACACATGCATATGCGTTCCCCACTTTTCTAATGGCAATCCAATCTATGCCTAATCCACGGCTAGTCCAGAAAAGGACTTTTTTAGGTTTTCTGTCTGCCATGACTTTGTTGAGAGGCAGTACAAGCCAATCAGGTGTCTGTATTTATAATATGCACAATGTTAGGATAACTCAAACTCATAAGGGAAAGATTAATGGCTGATTACTATGAAAACCAATTCTAACCTTGTGATACCAGCACCTACCATCTTCCTTTTTCTCTTATATGATGAAAAGATTTCAATGTTGGCTTTTCATTCTGATAGAATGTGCAAGCCAAAATCTAAATAAAGTCCAGTGGCAATGATCCCCTTAAACATTATATCTTTCTTCTCGATATGCTGATGTTTTCTCTTATAAAAATCTATATAAGTTTCAAGATTTATATGACAGACAAAGAAACCACACAAACAGGAGTTCCCTCACATTCACTACTAGTCACTTGCTGTATCATTCTGGGAATAGTGGTCTTCAGATTGCATCTCTACTCTACCTCTTGTTCTTTTCAACCCCTCTCCTCTTTTTTTAGACCATACAGGGCATCAGACAAGGTTTAGTTTACCACTAAACTTTGGAATTTGGAACATGGTGTATAAACTGATACAGGTAGTTCTCTCACAGATGTAGTATATAATTATAGACTTGAGTTTTCAGGGGCTCTTCTCCAGTTTCCTATCAATCAATTTCCCTGGCTGAGACATTAGCATTTGTAAGTGACCATGCTTACTATGTACACAATTGTAAAGTTAAGTACAGGCTTTAGAAGAGATTATTTTTTCTTAAGAGTAGGTTACTCTATAAATGCCAAAGCATGTGTTATGACATAGAAATTCAAATGACTAAGAATAGCTAATTGTTTAGAAACATCTTTCTTGATGTCTGTTGTTCCAAAATTTGATCCAATTTAGAGTGGTACCAATCCGTGGTGTAGAATATAAAAGCTAAAGGATAACAAAAAGCCTAGGAATCTCAAGCCAGTAAGAAAGTTCTACCAGTCAGATGAGATGTTGAGAGCATTTATGACTTGGCATCAGGAATATTACAGGTAAAATTCATGTGAGCAATGATTGCAGCTATGAACCATGTTATTTGTTCCCACTTGTCCAACTGTAATTTTTTCACTTAGCTCAGAGTAGTTCTTTGTAACATTAGGGCCCACTCATCTGCCTTTAGATAGGGTTTTAAAAGATGCCTAGAAAATAGTTCTGTGCTAGAAATCAGAGTCTCTTGACCTACTGTAAAGGGAGCAGTAAGCATGTTTCCTCAGGAGAATCTTTGTATATACTGCGGATCCCCATAAAAATCTTTGTGACAAAATTGCCTTTACTGAAGCCGTCATCCATTGGATTAAAAAATAGCTTACCATTAGCTTTTTGAAAATAGAAAACGTTGAGCTTTTTCAATGATACTTTCAATAGTTTTTCACAACTATAAGTCCTCAAGCTATCAGTCTTATTTTTAGATGCCATACTTATAAGATGGTTATAGAATTTATAGAGTATGGTTTAAAAGACTATTCAATTATAGAGCAATCATTCAGTTTATTCCCTTGGCAGAGGTAAATGGAAACCACTCCAGATCAACAAGAATCTACTCTCTTCTGATTCAGAAAGGAGATTTCCTATCTTTTCATGAATAATCCATGTTCAATGTTTAACACCTCAGGAAGATTTTCTTAATAGTTTCTTCTGGTCATAAATCCTTGGTCTGTCATCAGGGACATATTGAAGAGTTAGTTACCAAAGTTCTTAATGTCTCCCATTGTAAAATAATAATAATAAAGTCACTTTTTGGATTGTTTCTTTCATATAGAGTCTATGCTTTTGTATGCTTAATACTTTAGCTTTTGACTTCAAGCTTTAGGTAATGCAAATGAAGCTATTACATCACCAAAGTTAATTTCTCTTTGTAAGTATATTCTCAACATTCATAATTGAGAGCTGCCTCTTCTTTGGCTGGTATAAGGTTTTAATTTATTTTAGCACTTTCACCCTAGAATGGCAAAAAATGTTAAAATCAATTCCATGTATCACCAGTACAAAGTACTAACTCAAGGCCGGGTGTGGTGGCTCATGCCTGTAATGCAAGCACTTTGGGAGGCCAAGGCGGGCAGATCACTTGATGTCAGGAGTTCGAGACCAGGCTGACCAACATGGTGAAACCCCGTCTCTACTAAAAATACAAAAATTAGCCAGGCGTTCATAGCGAGCGCTTGTAATCCCAGCTACTTGGGAGGATGAGGCAGGAGAATCGCTTGGACTTGGGAGGTGGAGGTTGCAGTGAGCCAAGATCATGACATTGCACTCTAGCCTGGGTGACAGAGCGAGTCTCAACAAACACAAACAGAAACATTGAATTGTACACCTTAAATGGGTGAATCGTATGGTATGTATACTACATGTCAATAAAGCTGTTATATGAAAAAAAATGCTAACCCACACATTCTGAAAGTATATTAAAAGCAAACCTACGGCTGGGCACGGTGGCTCACATCTGTAATCCGAGCACTTTGTGAGGCCGAGGTGGGCGGATCACAAGGTTAGGAGATTGAGATCATCCTGGCTAACACGGTGAAACCCCGTCTCTACTAAAAATACAAAAAATTAGCCAGGTGTGGTGGTGGACGCCTGTAGTCCCAGATACTCGGGAGGCTGAGGCAGGAGAATTGCGTGAACCTGGGGCCGGAGCTTGCAGTGAGCCGAGATCGCGCTACTGCACTTCAGCCTGGGCGACAGAGCGAGACTCCACCTCAAAAGAAAAAAAAAAAGAAAAAAGCAAACCTACGACGTCTCTTACAAACACAGGCAACTATTCAATTCCGAGTTTACACTACTGAAACACACATGAATATGACACTAAGAGAATCACGTAGATCTGCACTGTTCAATCAACACTACATCTCTCAGCACAAGAATTTTACATCTGATTTCCATTTGGGGAAATAGATTCAGAATGCCATAAACCAGATACTTCTTGCCTTCCTTTAGTGGTCATTTCTGCCATTATCATTTAAGGGAATGGGTCTCCTTCTCCCAAAACTGTTACCCTAAGATTACAAGCTTGTCCTTTAACTTATCTCTGATAGCACACCTCTATAACAGGTCATCAGTATTCAGTCAGCTAATTAGACTGCAGAAGTAAGTTTACTCAAATGTGAGGAGATAAAATTGTGAAATGTAAGAGGAAGAAAGAATGTTAAAGATAATCCAACCCAAACTGTTCATCTTACAGATAGGAAAATGGAGGTCCAAAAGGGGAAAGTAATTTTAGTAACATGGCTAAACTGGTCTAGAAAACCAAATCTTCTGATACCTGATCCCGTGGTCTTTCTAATGCCATGGTTGTTCGGGTAGAGAGTATATTCAGGTAGATAACTTACAAATAGCCCCATGTGTTTGTATAGCACTTTATCGAACACTTTCACCTCTATTCCCACATTTGATTCTTACAGTATCCCACGGAAGGTTTGAGTATCATATATGATTATTCTTATTCCTACAGACTTGGAAACTGAGGCTTTGAGATGTCTTGATTTATCTCAGATCATTTGCTATGGACTAAAGTCTGGGACTGAGTTGCTTTTGTCTAAGCTGAGTGCTTTGTTCTGTTGTGCCGTATTGTTAATTCATTTCTGTTGGTAAACAACACAAAGGAAAAACTTGTATAATTATGACTCTTTTTCATCCTCAGGTCATCTATCCTACTTTTTATCTAAGCTTTGGAAAATATTATGTGCTTTCCTTTTTTTGTATTTTCTTTTTGTAGAGATGGCGGCAGGGGGTAGTCTCACCATGTTGCCCAGGCTGGCCTCAAACTCCTTGGCTCAAGCGATCCTCCTGCCTTGGCCTCCCAAAGTGCTGGGATTACAGGTGTGAGCCACCACACCTGGCCTATTACGTCCTTTCTTTAGCTTGCTCATTTAACCATCTGACCATGGGGGTCAGAACTGTGTTTTACTTAGTCGATTAACTGATAGGACAATTTAATATCTACCCTCCACTGGCAGTAACCCCCATAGCCCCGCTCTGTGTCTCATTCTGTGCCCTGAACAACCTTGTCTTAAAAGCATTTTAAAAACAGCAAGTATGGGGAGATTTCTTATCTCCATATAATACAGAGGCAAGTGTAGAGTATGGCTATGGAAAACAACCAGCAGGTGAGGCTGTGACATAACAATTTTAACCCAAGCCTCATTGCTACATTGAGGTATCCTTGTTCAATAAATGGATCAGAAAATATGTAGTTTTTCTCTAACGTTGTCTAAACAACAACAACAACAAAAATCATTACCCATAGTATTTCAGTAATGTGTTGTATTGAATGCATTGTTTTCGAGGGTGTTTTCAAAAAATAAGTTGATTGAATCTCTTTTTTTTGCTTGAAGAATGACACACATTCAGAAAGTATACAGATGATACATGTTCAGCTCAATGCAATTATCACAAAATGAATACACCCATGTTCGCCATCTAGGACAGTAAATAAAACATTATTAGTAGCCCAAAACCAGACTACAGACACACACACACACACACACACACACACACACACACACCGGGTTGAGGGGGTGGTGAGAGAGAGAGAGAAAGCGAATATTATGTTAACAGTTGGGGAGTCTAAGTGAATGGTTTATGGGTGTTCTTTTAACATTTCAGTTGGTTTAAAATTTTCAAAATGAAAAACTTGAGGAGAAACATAGAATATCACCACTACCTCAGAAATCACCACCCTACTTCACCCACATTCCCTCTCCCAATCACTATTCCTCCCTCATCTTAAAGGTAACTGCTACTGTGCCTTATAACACTATGGTTGAGTTTTGCCTGTTTATTTGAACTCTATAAAAATGGAATTGTACAGTATGTAACCTTTTGTATCTAGGACTCAATGTTGTGTTTATGAGATTAACTCATGTTGTTGCATGAATCTGTCATACATTTTCATTGCAATTTGATATCCCATTTAAAATACATACTATAATTTATCCATTCTATTGTTGGGGAACATTTTGGTTCTTTCCAGTTTGAAGACATTATGAATAAGGCCTCCTATGAACATTCTTTCATGTGTTTTTGGCGCACATGTGTGTACAACTATGTTTGGTATATACTTTGTAGTAAAATTGCCTATGTTGAGGGTAGGCATATGCTGAGCTTTAGTAGATATTCCCGGTTTTCCAAAGTGGTTGTACCAGTTTACACCATCATTAGCAGTATATGAAAGTTCTAGTAGCTCCACGTCTCAACAGTACTTGATACTTGTTAGTCTTTAAAATTTTCGCCATTGCAGTGTGTGAGTATAATCTCATTGTTATTTTAATTTGCAATTGTCTGATTACTTATGAGGTTGAATATTTTTGCATGTATTTATTGACCATTTTGGATATCCTGTTGTGTGAAGTATCTATTCAGTCTCTTGCCTATTTTTTTTTTATTGATTCATCCTCCTTTTTCTTATTGATCTGTGGGACTTTTTTTTACATATTCTAGTTTGTAGCCCTTTGTAAATTGTATGTGTTGCAAATATCTTCTCCCATTTTATAGCTTTCCTTTTAATTAAATTGTTTCTTTTGATTGATAGTTCTTAACTTTAATATAGTCCAATATATACATTTTTCTTTAGGGTTAATTCTTTCGTGTCCTCTTTAAGAAATCTTCCCTAATAAAAGACAATGAATGTATCCTCTTGTATTATCTTCTAGAAGCTTACTATTTTTTAACTTTTACATTTAGATATATAGAACACCTGGAATTGATCTTTTGTGTAATATGTGAGATAGAGATTGAGTTTTATTTTTCATAATATGGGTATCTAGTTGGCCCAGTACTTGATGCTAAACATTCATTATTAGAATTCATTTGTTAGTATTTCCTTTAGAGTTATTGCATCTGTGTTTATTAATTATATTGGTCTGCCATTCTTGTCAAGGTTTGGTATGTGGATTATTCTGGTTTCATAAAGGCAAGTAGGGAAGCCTTGCCTCTTCTAGTCTCTGGAAGAGTTTACTTAAGATTGGTATTTCTGCCAGTGATATGATTTGGCCTTGGAATTTTCCTAGTGGGAAAATTTATAATTACAGTGTTCATTTCTTAAATAGTACAGGGCTATTCCAATTTTCTATTTCTTCTTGTGTCAGTGTCCGTTGACTTAAAGCACACTAAGATACTCTAAGATTGCTATGGTCAGCCTTTGCTGGTCTAAACCAGAGGTTGCAAACTGAAATGCCAACAGGGGCTAGCCTGCTACTGTAACTGGGCAAGGCTAGCAAAGCGTAAGTTAATGGGAGCTGGTAGGGACTACAGAATACATGTGCTGTCATAGAATGGTGGCTCCAGAAAATTATCGTCATGCAAGAATAGGAGCCCAGCATGGACAAATCATTCCTTTTAAATGAGAAGTCAGAAGGTTGGATTATTCTGTAAAATATCTCTGAATATTTAAAGGTTGAGTAATTCAGATTAAAAAAAAAAAAACTGTGTGGGCTAATCAAAACATTTGTGCATGCCAAATTTAGCCCAAAGTCTGCTAGTTTGCAACTTGTACTTCAAACTAATGAAAAGCATAATAGCACAGATATAATTCCATTTTCAAATAATATAATTCATTTATAGTTGACATTTATTTAATTTACACTTGAATATGAATTTGTCATTTAATTTACCATATTAAAAACAGTTTAGATTTTAAGGCATCCAAGTCTGCAAATAACTAGAATATTTTCATTTACTCTCATGTTTGTGTACTTATTTTTCCTTAAATCTTATTTTCATGATATACTTAGTGTCTTGTGGACATTCCAAAAAACTGATTTGACTTAAATTGTCCTCACTCCAAGCTTTAAAATTGCTTAGTTCACAGTCTACCTTTCCTAAAGCAAACCTGGTAGTCTCATTTCAAGTTCCTGGATTTTTTTGTTTGTTTGTTTGTTTGTTTTTGCCTTGTTTCTTTTCAAGTTTATATAGAGTGAAGGAGTATCAGACTTCTTTTAATTTTTGCAGGGAATTCAGAGTGCTGTGGATTAAGATCCTATATATAAGATGCTTAGGATAGAAGCATCATGAATGAAAAATTATTCATATGAACGTACTTTTTAGAGTATTATTTTTATTCATCAGCAAATAATCATAGCTGCCGTACTAGGCAGGTAGGGACCATGAAGACTACTGTCCTTGTAGTCTAAAGTCTTGTAATCTAATAAGATATGCATAACTATTAAATAGTACATTGAAAACACAACCTTAAACGATCAAAATATTTGCAAATTGTATTTAGTTGACATGATTGCATAATTGTATTTATGTGACAATTATATTTATTGTTCACATATTTAGGGAGTCAATATGTACTTGAGGTAATCTTTGAGCTATTTTCAGGGTGAGGTATTAGCTCATTACTGTTAATACTACCATCACCAAATGCATTACCTACTTATCTACATTTCCAGGAAAAATTCAAGAAATTAGAATTTTAAAAATAATAAAATAATAATAAATAAGACTGGGCACGGTGGCTCACGCCTGTAGTCCTAGCACTTTGGGAGGCTAAGGCGGGTGGATGGATTGCTTGAGGCCAGGAGTTCGAGACCAGCCTGGCCAACATGGCTAAACCGCATCTCTACTAAAAATCTAAAAATCAGCCAGGCCTGGTGGCGTGCACCTGTAATCCCAGCTACTCGGGAGGCTGAGTCATGAGAATTGCTTGAACCCGGGAGGCGGAGGTTGCAGTGAGCGGAGATCGTGCCACTGCACTCCAGCCTGGGCGACAGAGTGAGACTCTGTCTCAAATAATAATAATAATAATAATAAATATAATAATAACCTAAGTGACTATATTTGATATATAGTTAAGTGATGTTTTTGTAGACTTTACTAAAAAATAAATTAGCAGTTATTTAATTTTCTAGTTTATAAAGTACTTACATAAAGTTGCATATATTACTTCATTTAATTTTAAAAGAATAACGTAAAATATGTAGGATAGATTTCCATTTTATAGTCAACAATACTTATTATTTCAATACATTATGTGATTTTTTTCCCCAGTATCACAGTGTTAGAGCCCAGGTTCAAACCAGCATTTTCTAACTGTAAGTCTGGAAGTCTATCTGCTTATTCTGTGTAAGATGCCTTATGAAGTTCATAGAGGAGACAGCTCAGTGGATTCAGGCCTGGTCTTATATTTTGCTGTTCATCTTGTTTTAAGTGTTCTGTTAAGCAAATGAAATAAAACATAACTTTAAACGTTTTATTTACTTTTAAAATTTGATTTAGAGCTAACAAAAATTAGAATTTGTACTCCATTTACAACGAACAGAACAACCAAATATGCAAAATTGTATTTGCATTGTCAATTACAATAAATAATTATAATGGTATATCAGAATGTTAAATTTTGATGGTTTTTTTTTTTTTTTTTGAGATGGAGTCTTGCTCTGTCACCCAGGCTGGAGTGCAGTGGACTGCAACCTCCACCTCCTGGGTTCAAGTGATTCTCCCGCCTCAGCCTCTCGAGTAGCTGGGATTACAGGCACCCGCCATCATGCCCAGCTAATTTTTGTATTTTTGTAGAGATAGAGTTTCACCATGTTGGCCAGGCTGGTCTCAAACTCCTGACCTTAGATGATCCACCCGCCTCGACCTCCCAACGTGCCAGGATTACAGGTGTGAGCCACCACGCCCAGGCTAAAATTTTATGTTCTTATATTTCTTCAAGGAAAGCAAAAATGTTCACAGAGAGGGTTAATACTAGTTATACATACAAAAAAACTAAAAATAAGATTTTGGATTATTCTATTATATGATTTTCCATTTATTGAAAATCATAAAGTAGTTGAATGAATAAGAGCAGCACAGATGTGATTACTTTGGTAGGAAATCTGTCCTCCAAAGTTGTCAGTTGTCAGTTATTCTTAGCATTTTGAACAGAAGTCTATGTAATTAAGTCACCTGTTGTTTCTGACAAAATGAGCAAACACACATAAAATCTCTTGGTTCGTCTTAATGTCTCTGTGGCAGAGAACTGACCACATTATTCAGTTCCTTTGTCCTTTTTAGACAAAAGCCACCTCTACATGGCCCTATAAGTCTCCAATTCAAGGATTATAGCCGTTATCTTAACGGGATTGTACTTGGTTATCTGATAAATTGTTGGCAACATACCCACATTGCTTCCTTTACCTGGCATAAAATTTAGTCAGCTGGGGCTCAACGATTGACCAGCTTTATCTTGCACGTAGTGAAGGGAAGGACTTTCTTACTCCTGGATGTGCCTAAATTTAAGCGTTTGAAAAAGATTGAAGATACCGATTGGCCTACCTGCCCTAAATAGATGATTCCCACAGGCTTAACTGGTGAAGTGCTTGTCCAAGGTAGACAGAATCTTGTCTTTAGAGAGGAGCAAAAAAACCCCCCAAAAACACTGGCGTGTTCTTTTGATGTTCTATTTCCCAATTGATGTCCAGGTTCACACTACTCCACAACATCTTCTTACTGTCCCATTGCCTCTTAACCGTCTCTCCTCTCTGGCCCCCACTTTTTTTTCTGTTTCTTTCTTCTGCTTCCACCATTGCTTCTGCTCTGAAGCAATCATTTTCTCTCCCTTCAACCAAGGGTGGAATTGGCACACAGTCAATTGGCTTGGGAGACTGCTTACTAATCTGTCTTTTTTGAACACTGGAATCTTGACACTGGGTATCATTTTGAAGACAGCCTGGTTTGGATATTTATCTATTAAGAGGAATCCTTAATTGGTGTCTTTGATAGGAGTATTTGAAGGAGTCTTTAATTGGGAGATTTTAAGGCACCAGAAAAGATTCATTAGGAATGACTGACCTCATGTTATATAAATGAGAAATATTTACCATTTGCTGTACACTTAATTGAAGCATGATTATATATAAAAGCATATAATTTAAAAAATGTAAATAAATACCTAAATAAATAAATGCCTATAACTAGCATGCCAAAGGATTCTGATATCAGCTTTCAATCTCTTTTAGTAGAGACTGGACAAATCAGAAAGAGGATTTATACCTATCCTCCTATAGATTATACTTTCTTCTCCCAACATCCGGTTTTAATTGAATCTCCTCATCGTGCTTTCTTTCAATCTTGAGCTGCACAAGTTGTTTTCTCCTGTCAGAGCTTTTAATACACATTGACAAGAATTATTAGTCTCGATCTGCAGTTGCTCCAAGTGCAGGTTTGAAATAAGGAGTTGGCATCAATGTGCTAACGCGTGCTACTTTGGTATTTATACAAAGTGCCTGCTGCCAGTTACTTGCCACTTAGAATGTGGGTTTTTTTTTTTCCTCTCTCCCCTCTCTGTATTCTACCTTGCATTGTGGGAGTAGAAGGATTCTCTGTTTCTTTTGGCAGACAGAGAAACTTTCAGATTGGGGTCTAATGAAAAAAAAAGCTTCCGTTATACAGATGTACAGATGTTCTAAGGTCACGATACGTCCTATAATATTCTTATGTGAAACCTCCTCTTTATGTTCAACCTGTGTGCGTTACACTTACACATAGTAGGCACAGTAGCCATCAATATTAGTTGCTTTAAAACCCAGGCCTCCTAGGCTGTGGTTTGCACTAAAACATCATATTCAAATAAAAGCATTCCAATACAAAGTAGAGAAACAGGGACAGGCATGGTGGTTTAAGCCTGTAATCCCAACAGGCTTTGGGAGGCTGAGGAGGGCAGATCGCTTAATCCCAGGAGTTTGAGACCAGCCTGGCCAACATGGCGAAACCCGTCTCTACTAAAAATACAAAACTTAGCCGGGCATGGTGGCGCATGCCTGTAATCCCAGCTGTAATCCCAGGCTGAGTTATGAGAATCACTTGAACATGGGAGGCGGAGGTTGCAGTGAGCCGAGATCACGCTGCTGCACTCCATCCAGCTTTGGTAAGCCTTGGTAACAGAGTGAGACTCTGTCTCAAAAAAAAGAAAGAAAGAAAAAAAAGTGTAGAAAGAAAGGATCTGATTAAACTCACATGAACATTGCTTCTCAAATTTTAATGTGCATACAAATTGCCTGGGAATCTTGTTAAAATCCAGATTATGACCCAGTGGGTCTAAAATGAGACATGATGTTCTGCATTTCTAACAGGTGATGCTAATACTGCTGATCTGTGGACCAACCACACTTTGAGAAGGAAGGAAGTAGACTATTATATTTACTCATTCACTTGTTCCATGATAACTCTTAAAACAGACTGGTGACTTTAATACAATTCAGAGCACCAAATAAAGATTGTCATATGCCTTATTTTTAACCTATCATCTTATATAAAAATTATCTGATAAACTTCCCAAGTGTGCATATATATTGTCATTTTAAATAGGTTTCAATAAAATGAAGATTCATGAGTAGGAATATAGGAATAAATGACATTAAAATTTTTCTTTATAATTTATATTTCTACTTTCTTTTGAAAGAATTTGTAGTGGCTTAAACATAAGAGCACAAGATGAGCCAGTGACAGGAAAAACCAAGTGCATCTGACATCTTAGCTTATTAGGTCTAGAAGACAACCTCCATTACTTGGTAGCAAGCGACTGGGAATATTGGTGTTCAAAGCTGTGCTTTCCCGAAGGCAAAAACAGCATCAAAATATGAAAAGCTTTTTACTTCTGGCATGAGTGATAAAGATGCAGATTTGAGACGCAGGTGAAAAAATTTAGCTGATGCTTCTAAAGGCTAATTTTATATAAGTGTTCTTGTCCAGCTGTTCTTGGTAAGTCCAGCTGCTAGTTGAACAGAACAGGTGGTAATCCCTGTTCAGTGGCTCATTATCACCCAGAGGCTTTGATCTGGCTAATACATAATCAATCAGCTTCTGAATATTAATATTCTTCCTATTTTCATTTCACTTGTTTTACCTAAATTTATTTTCCAAAGTTCCAATATGTTTTTGTTTTTTAATAAGATTTTTGATCATTTATTTATTTTGACATAACTAGGCTCATGATATGCCAGCTGGAGTTTATTACACCCCTCAATCACAAGCTTTTTTTCTTCCCTCTTTATGTCCTTACAAGATCCAAATTGCAAAACCTGAGGATAAAGTTTTAATTTTGGAAGCAGAAAAGACTGAAACTATTTTAGAGGAGAGCATTAATGAAAATCAATATCTAAAAGCCTCATTTTAAGACTGTGAGCCCTATAGCCTATACTTCTAGTCTCTTCAGAGTTGTGATGTGCATACATTAAGGACTAAGAAACATTTTTTTTAAATAGTCACAAATGTGAAAAGTTAACTCTCTTCAACTGGTCATGTATTCTGTAGTGCATACATTGGTGGTCATTAATTAGAAAGGTAGCAATTGGCCGGGTGCGGTGGCTCACGCTTGTAATCCCAGCACTTTGGGAGGCCGAGGCGGGCAGATCACAAGGTCAGGAGATCGAGACCACAGTGAAACCCCGTCTCTATTAAAAAAATACAAAAAAAAAAAAAAATTGCCGGGCGTGGTGGCGGGCACCTGTAGTCCCAGCTACTCGGAGAGGCTGAGGCAGGAGAATGGCGTGAACCCGGGAGGCGGAGCTTGCAGTGAGCCGAGATTGCGCCACTGCACTCCAGCCTG
This sequence comes from Hylobates moloch, assembly GCF_009828535.3. Lineage (NCBI taxonomy): Eukaryota > Metazoa > Chordata > Mammalia > Primates > Hylobatidae > Hylobates > Hylobates moloch. The sequence continues at coordinate 27,933,616 of NW_026652282.1, read as the reverse complement.
GGCGACAGAGCGAGACTCCGTCTCAAAAAAAAAAAAAAAAAAAAGGTAGCAATTAAATTATTTTCCAATGCTTTCTCCATCTGTTAACTTATTTTGTGTTATATAGCTATATATGTTTATATGTAACATATATGTCCCTGTAGTTTTTCAAAATTATGATATGTTTCTCAGGTTGAAAGTACTAGCTGAGATTTTTGTCTCTTCACTCACAAGCATCTATGTAGTTGAGAATTTGCTTCTTTTTACACAAATAGGAAATGTCTTGAGTTGCTTTACTCCCCTAGAAAAGATCTTCAAAATTGGAGGAACCAAGGGCAGGGCGCAGGGGTAAGTAAAAGACCCAGTACCCTAAGTAGACCAAGGCAAATAGACTAAATCTAGAGGAAAATTTTACATTATCCCACTGTATGATTTGGGAGCATTAGATTTGTTTGTAGGGGAAAAAATCAATTTATGATAAAAATTATTGACAATGGTTTAATTTGTATTAGTTTTGCCCACTTCCCTGTTATCTCAGAATGGCACCTCCATGGACAGTGGAATGGTCCTAACAGCCTAAATATGGTAAGCTTTAAAAACAGATGGCTTGGGGCCATTCTGCTTATTATATCCTTGCTTTCAATAGCATAACTGTTCTTCTCCAATGGCCCTCTTTGTTTTTTGCTTCATTACTGGCACATTTCTTTAATATGTAATCTATAACATTAACATGAAAATGGCTCTCAAATACTATTACTTTCTCCATCTGTGACCCAGTACTGTTTATCATCATCTAATGATCATTCTTATTGCAGATGGCCCTCTTTAAATGTTTCAGAATAGCATTTTAAAGACATTGAGGGTGCTTCCTACGTAGATTGGCAGACTGAATGTTTTAATATCTAAAATCTCGGTCTACACGATGTGTGATAAATGACTGGAGATGCAAGGCACCAGTCAGTTCCAAAGCAAGGTGTAAGAGGGACAGGAGGAGAGTGATAAAAAAGAATACATACTGTATGTGTGTGTGTGTGTGTGTGTGTGTGTGTGTGTGTGTGTGTGTGTGTGTGTTTAAGCCATTAGATTTATCTTTAAGGAAGCATTATCTTTAAGGAAAGTTGGAGTAGGAGGAACAAAATGTAATCAAAAGAAACAGTTGTTGGCCAGAGGAGGTGGCTAATGCCAGTTATCCGAACACTCTGGGAGGCTGAGGTGGGAGCACTGCTTGAGGCCAGCAGTTCAAGACCTGCCTAGTCAAGGTAGCGAGACCCCACCTCTGCCAAAAAAGAAAAAAGAAGAAGAAGAAGAAGAAACAGTTCATTATTGCAATTCTTAAAGAAGGAGTTTGTGTTTCCTTTCTGATCATTCACCATGGCCGTGATAGAAAGGAGTGATATCAAATTGATAAATGAGTTCCCTAAGGCTCAACGTATACTAAATGCCTATGCTGAGCTTCCAGGTTTCCAAGTTCCTAGAGCCTCTCCATCTGAAGATCCTATCACCAAGGATTCTTTGTCTTCATCTAGTACTTTCTTTCTCCTCTCTCCATTCTTTCCTCATTTGCAGATGCTTACTGGGATCTGTCAATCCAACACAGATGATCCCTGACTTACAATGGTTGGATTTAAGATTTTTTTACTTTATAATGGTGCAAAAGTAATACACATTCAGTAGAAACCATACTTCAGGTATCCACACAACCCCTCTGTTTTTCACTTTCAGTACAGTATTCAATAAATTATATGAGCTATTCAATGCTTTAGTATAAAATAGGCTTTGTGTTAGATGATTTTGCCCAACTGTAGGCTAACGTAAGTGTTCTGAGTAAGTTTAAGGTAGGCTAGGCTGAGCTGTGATGGTGAGTAGATTAGGTGTTTTAAATGCATTTTTGACTTAGAATATTTTCGACTTATGATGAGTTTATTGGTACATAACCTCATTGTAAGTTGAAGAGCATCTGTATCTGGGGTGGAGCAGAAGTATTGCTAGTAATGCTTCCATGTGTCAACTGTTTGCTTAATTGGTGTGCTACCACACATGTCTTGAGCTTGTTCATCCCGTGGCTTGCCATTGTGTTGGAAAGGAAGGTGTTACAGCATTGCCATTAATAACATTTCTAAGTGGGGCCAAAACAATGTTTTCTTTATCTGCTAGATCTTTTTATTTTCTTCTTTCTCTGTATATGTGAGCTGTTCCCAAAATTTAGCACACATGTTTTATGATTCTCAACATAACATTTATGGTCCTTAACATTAATCTCATATTAGAAAATAAATCATGACGAAGATGAAATGTAGACCAAGCAAGGGAAGTTATGAGGACCAAATTGTCAGTATAAAACTTTTATAATTAATATTTTCGTGAACTGATAGCACTTGCTTCAGAGAGCTAAACTCAGAAAAAAGAGAAGTATTCTAACCTGAGAATATATTTTTAAAAACTCATAATTTAAGGTAGGGGGCAAGTAGATTTGGCCATATTTTGGGCTTTCTTTACCAATTCAGACACAATAATGACTAAATTTGTATCCTAGATTTAAATTTGCTAGATGGAAAAGAAACACATAAATATAAACCCCATCTGTGCAAACATAACCATTCACATTCTTATGCAGGATTTTGGGGTAGGGGAGGGCTTTTGTTGTATTATAACATAGCATGTTAATTTTTAAGATAAAATGGAAATATTATTGTGCTTTTGTTAATTTTTATGTTAAAAATGACATTTTAGGTACCTAACCAAATTCTCTGAGTTCTTTCACTAAAGAATTTTGCCTAATATTTGATTAAATTCATTATTACTAAAGATCAATGGAATTTCTTTCAGTTTGAAAAGTTGAAAAAATGAGTTGACACATTGATTCACAGAAAAAGTTATGAAATTTGAGAAGAAAAATTATTGAACCAATTTTATTTAAAATACATATAGATATTATGTGTATCTGCCTTCATTTTCAGGATAATGAATGTCAATGTTAAATGTGGAAACATTCTAAAATTGGAAATCAGACTCCACTTGGTTCAAAGAACATCTTATTTTAGATAAGCCTTTTAAAATAATGATTGAAATCCAGTCAATCCATACCCTCACACATAATCCTCATGCATGATCTTTGTTTTTCCCTATCTCTCCTCTAAATGTCCTTTACAAAGATGAGAAATGTTCTTCCCAACACAAAATTCCTTTGATTATATATTAGAAAGAATTGACACTTTGCAGCAAGGTTTAGGAAAAGCTAACCGAAGTCGAGCTTCTGTGAAAACTGTGTTACCAAAACATATTGGATTTACTGCTGTTAAATAATGGATTATTTTTTTTTTACTATTTATGTTTGCTCCTCATTGAAACTTGTAAATGACTTTATTAGTCTTAGGCAACACATTTCATTTTGCCTTGGATAAAGATGCTTCTTCAGTAAAGTGTTCATTTATAGCATTGAGAATCTTGAAATATAACCGGTGTCATCAAAGGGTAGGAAGGTAGAGGCACAGAGAAGTGATTAATCACTTTTCCCTCCAACGAATGATCTACTGTCAAGTTCAATAATCATATTTCATCTATAAAGAGCACTTTGAGCAAAGCCTATATTTTGCACACATCATTACATTTGATTACAATGAAGTATAAGTATATGCCTATTATTTAGCTCTAGTTAAAATCTGCAAAAAATATAGGAGGCTTGTGGGTGATGCAAATTGGAGATTTGCATAGGTTTAGGGTACAATATTAGAAAACACTGTAGTTTTATTTTTGCTTTATGACTAAAGGGCACTAGCTGTGTTATCTTGTTTGTTCACCAAACTAAAAAAACAACAGCTAAAAAGCAACGTAACAAATTTCTTCTAACCTTAACCCAGCCACTGCTGTCGCATGACTCTCACAAGTCAGAAATAAAGAACCATTTCTCTACTGAAGGTCATCAATTCATTTGAGTGCCATAGATAAGTAAAAAATAACTTAGTCTGAGACATTGAAATCACTTGCTTTCTAGGTAAATCTTTTGGCTTTTAAAATGACACAAATCTGACCAAAATGTTACTCAGTTTTATGGGAACGGGATTCTTTTCTAGATAATCTTAGGGACGATCTTAACTCATATTGTTTTTTTTGTTCAGAGACTAGGTCTAATTTGTTAGAAGTGCTGCCATGGGATCTCATTCTACTCAACAGGAGTGCATTCTTCTTAACCAGTATCCACTAAAACTCACTCCTCCTCCCATGAAAAGAGTTACCGGTGGAAAACTCAGAGAAAACATGGAAAGGGGATTGGTGATGTCATATAAGGAGATTAGAAAACATTTTTTTAACGTTTAAAAAATAAAGAGATGAATTTTAAAATTTAGAAACCAATAAGTTTGATGTTGATGAGCAACAAAATCCTGGAAAATGACATCGTACTGATTATTAATGATTACATAGGATAAGATGCTGCTGGGAATCAGCATGATACTCTCAAAATTTGCCATGTCACATGCACCTCATTTTCATTTTTTGTTATGTCTACTTGATGGTTAGATGAGAAGACTGTTATAGACAACATAACTTATGATTTTACACCACATTTTTCAAGTCCTCTTTCGAGAATATCGGGTACCAGATAAAGAACAGTGGGGCTGGGTAATAGGCTGAATTTGAAGCTGATTAAATAATGACATCTAAAGAATGTCAATTAATAGATCTAGATCAACACAAAGTAGAGTCTTTGTCGTTGGCCCTGTATTTAAGATATCCATGACTTTGCACATGGCTGTTTCTTCTTCAGCCATCTCTTAAGCTCAACTCAGCCCTCTGCCTGAAGACCTCATTTGGCCAGTTTTGCCCATTCATTACTACTGTGAATTCTCTTTTGTTATTTTTTTTCCTGTTTTATTCTGCGAATGGATTGAGCTAGATATGTGGAAGTTATGGGAAAGCAAATTTTAACTAAATATTGAAGAAACTTGTGTAATCGAGCTCTCCAAAAAATAAAATCCACCACTTTGAAAAGCATTAAACTCCCTGTACAGTAGATATTCAAGACTGAAATGACTCTCACCCCTAAAGGCAATTTCTGTATTGGATGAGAGGATATAATTCATTAACCTTTAAGGTCACTTGTGAATCTAATGTTTTGATATTTTCGGAATTAATCAGAAGGGAACTGACAGCATGACCTGAATCTGTCCTGTATTTATATAAACATCCTGTGTAATGCACCTCATTCTTTGTGCAATCGTATACATTTTTGAATGTTAAATTTGATTTTAGGGCAAATGCTTTTTTAAAAATAATTTTAAAGTAAACTTTATTAAATAATAATTTACACACAATAAACTGCCTCCATTTAAAGTGGTTCAGTGATTTTTGGCAGATGTGTACTTGTGAAACCACCACTGCAGTCAAATTACAGAACGTTCTTACTCCCCCAAAAGCCTCCTTGTGCCCCTTTGCAGGTCATTTTTCCTTTCACCCCTGATTCTACGCAACCACTGATCGTCTTTCTCTCACTATGTATTACTTTGCATTTTCAAGAATTTTCTATACATAGAATCATACAGTATTTTTGTATGTATCTGGTTTCTTATATTCAGCATAATGATTTTGTTTCCAGCTTGAGGATATTATGAATAAAACTGCTAAAATTTGTATACTTGTTTTTCTAAATGCCCTTTTTAAAATCTTACTTTTGAGAAGCATATTACTAAAATAACTTCCCAGGTTATATGTGTATTTGTTCTTTCGAATCATTTCAGCGTTATCTTATTAACAAGCAACTGGAGGACATACACCAAGGATAAATTGGCTAGGTGCTAACTGAATTCTGTGAGAAAGTCCTAGTTTCTAACATTCTTTCTTGGGAGCAGATGTGTAACAGCTACTTTTGCTGTATAACAAACCAACCCCAGAACTTACTGGCTTAACACAGAGGTCAGCAAACATTTTCTATAAAGGACAACATAGTAAACACTATAGGCTTTGTGTCTTTGCATCTTTGTTGTGTGTTCTTTTTCTTTTTACAACTCTAAAAATGTAGTCATACTTAGCTGAGAGGCTGTACAGAAGCAGGCCATAGACCAAATTTGAACAATAGTTCACAAACTCTATAACACAGCGGCCATTTACTTAGCTCACTATATGATGGGTGGACTGGGCCATTTATGTGGTGTGACCAGTTGTACTACTGTTTGCCAGGCATGCTTATGCATCTGTAGTCAGCTGGCAGCTGGATAAGCTATCGTGACCTGACTCATATGTCTGATGGTTGGCAGGCTGTCATCTAGGAACAGATGCAACTATGTCTGTGTGTATCTCATCATCCAACATGCTAGTTCAGGCTAGTTCATATGGAAACTTCTCATGTTTCTGCTTGTGTCATGTTTGGTCGTGTCCATTAGCCAAAGCAAGTCATGTCATAGGGCCATCCCAGATGTAAGGAGTGGGGAAAGACTCCACCTGTTGGTGGGAAGAGATACAAAGGCACACTACAAGAGCCAGACACCAAGGAGAGGGCTAGAACTCTTGGCCATTTTGCAAGATATCACAGAATATTCAAGAAAAGTTACAGGAAGGTTCCTCTGTGGACTAAATTCTTTTCTGAATTTAGATGTAGGTAAAATGGGGTGTGCTGTTAAAATTCATGCTTTGTAAGTAATCATTGCTAGGCTAAACTGTTTGTGGCTTCACAGCCAATGGTAGACATACAGCATCCATAATCTAGTGCTTTTAAAAATATAAGAAATACTGATTACAAACATAGTTAACCACTTATTACTACCGGGAATTTAATGAAAGCTGCTGTGATTAAATACTGAAAAAAGAAAGATTGTGAGTTTCTTTCTGGTAACTTTCAAAGCTGGTCACTCTTTTGAAAGGAATTTTATTCGTAAAGCTGTTATTTTTACTCATAATATGCTTAATATCCCCACGGCTGTAGACTGTCTAAAATGTTCCTACAATTATATGAGAATACTTTTAAAAATCATGATAATTATCAGTCTTCATGGGCACTTACTCAGATAAATTTCCCCAAGCACTTAATAGGATGAATTTATAAGCATTAAATAGAATGGGGACCATCCAGCCCTAAAATGTGACCATTCTGTCAGGCACACACTTGCCAATTTGTTGGCGTGGACCTGAGCACCCTAGCAAGGACTTTGAATTAGGTCTCACTGCAAGATGGAAACAGAAGGGCATTTCTCAGTTTATGTTTTGAAGTGTTTTGTTCAGACAGGCAACGTGCAGTTTTGTATAGTAGTGGGAGCTACCTGCTACTCCCCTTAACAATACTTTTAGCAGCAATGTTTTTCCTCCTGCAATGTGACAATATCACCATGCCATTTGGAAGAAAACAAAAAGGCTGAGTGATTCCTGGTATACTCCCAAACAGCCACCCAAACGAACAGCTGGCAGAGAAGACACCCCCTAAAACTTGGAGCAGATTCTCAGCCCCTGCAGCATCTCATGTGGTTAGAACTTCAGACTTGATGAACGCCTCCCCAACTTGCTCCCCCTCCTGAATCTTTTAATCCTCCTCCAGTCTCTTGTAATGTTCCAGCCCTTACCAGGGAATAAGACTGCAAACTGTCTTCCGTCAACTTCTTTCCAAATCCTAGTCTAGAGAAATTATAATGATGCATGATTGTCCAGTGGGCATGTATAGTTCGTCCATTTCTTTATGCAGTAAAGCCTGTAGCTTTCATCTTTTTTGCCAATCCACTATAAAAATTACATTTTATGTCATCCTGCTACACACACACACACACACACACACACACATATCTATATCTGTAAATCTTTTTCTGTCTATTCATGCTTGTATGATTGAAAGAAAAGTTTCACAAAACATTACTTACCCATACCAAATAGTACACTTTCATATTTTCTTCTTTTTTAATTTCAACTTTTATTTTCGATACAGGAGGTACATGTGCAGGTTTGTTACATGAGAATATTGTATGATGCTAAGGTTTGGGGCTCATGACCTGTTACCCAGATTGTGAGCATAGTACCCAATAGGTAGTTTTATAACCCATTCTCCCCACTCCAACCTCTACACTGTCATATTTTCTATTCTTTTCTGTTTCATTAAGAACAATACTGGTAATGATCCACTATATAGATTTCATGACGTGCTAAGGGTTCATGACCTGCAGTTAGAAAAACCACTGTACCTAGTTTTATCTCCACCTCAGGCCAGGCCATCAGAAAGCTGCATTCTTAGACCACTTTGCCTTGGCCCCCATAAGATTGCCTCAACTCAGGTGTACCTCGGCATCATGTTCCTGGCTTATGTCGAGGGGCACAGAAAACTGCTGAAGGGATTTTTCTGAAAGTCGACACCATGCAGTGTCTCCCACCTTAGGTCCCATGCAGATCTGTTTATTCAATCTAAGTCATTCCAGACTTGGATTTTCCTTTGTTTCACTTACACTCTTTCCTCCTTATCAATAATCCAAATAATAAAATCGATCATATTTCCTTTTATATTTTTTCTTTTGCTTTGACATCTGCAAAGGCCACAACCAAATTATACCCACCTTTTAAAACACTTTTTTACTGAAATATATTAGGCATATAGAAAATAAGGGAGATGCTGGTTAAAGGATACGAAACTTCAGTTAGAAGGAATAAGTTCAAGAGCTCTATTGTACACCATGGTGACTATAGGTAATGAAAATCTATTATATTCTTGAAAATTGCTAAGAGAGTAGATTTAAGTATTATCACCATAAGAAATGATAAGTATATGAGGTAATGCATATGTTACTTAGCTTGGTTTAGCCATTCCACAGTGTATACATATTTCAAAACATGTTATACATGATAAAGATATACAATTTTTATTTGTCAATTTAAAAAAAATAGAGAAAAATGGCTTAAACTTAAATGTACAGTTCAGTGAATTTTCACAATCTGAACACACTCATTTAACCAGCATCCAAATCAAGAAACAGAACGTTACCAGCCTTTAGAAGACCCTTTGTGTGCCCTTCTGATAGTTACCTATCCTCCAAGGGTAACCACAATCTTGATCTTGAACACCATGAAATATTCTGGCCTGTTTTTGTCCTTTATATAAATGAAATTGCACAGCATGTACTCTTTTGTGTCTGACTTCTTTAAACCTGGATTCATCCATGCTGTTGTATGAAGTGGTGGATTGTTCATTCTAATTGCTATGTAATATCCCATTGTGTCAATATCCTGCAATATATTATATACTCTACTGTTGATGGGCATTTAGTAGAAAAAATGATGCTATAAACATTCTAAGACATACCATTTGATGAATATATGCATGCATTCCTTTGAGGACTATATCAAGGGGTAGAATTTCTGGGTTATAGGGTATGTGTGTGTTCAGCTTCTGTACATTCTTCCAAACAGTTTTCCAATGTGGTTGTACCAATTTGCACTCCTACTAACAGAGCATGAGAGTTCTAGTTGCTCCACATCATTTCTAACACTGTATTATTTGTCTTTCTCATCCTGGTGGGTATGCATAGCAAAATTGTAATAACCACATCAAGCACTGCGATCTTCAAATCTGTGTTCTGGCTGGGCACGGTGGCTCACACCTGTAATCCCTACACTTTGGGAGGCCAAGGCAGGCTGATCACTAGAGGTCAGGAGTTTGAGACCAGCCTGGCCAACATGGTGAAACCCCATCTCTACTAAAAAGACAAAAAATTAGCCGGGCATGGTGGCAGGCACCTGTAATCCCAGCTACTTGGGAGGCTGAGGCACGAGAATTGCTTGAAGCTGAGAGGCGGAGTTTGCAGTGAGCTGAGATCATGCCACTGCTCTCCAGCCTGGGTGACAGAGTGAGACTCCGTCTCAAAACAAAAAACAAATCTGTGTTCTAAATTTTCCTCCCTTCTTAAAGTTTTATGCTATTTATATTTCCTTAATGCTGGGTTTTATTAATTTTTAAGAGTTATACATCATTATAAGTTGCCCTAAAGCCTTTACAGAACAATGCACGGTATAAATATGTACATAGTTTATACACAAATATGAATCCATGAATGCACAGCTAATAGTGCCATTATCAAAAATCCTACACTTTTCCTTTTCCTCTAGCCCTCACATTCAATTGGCTCAAAAGTGCATTGATTTTATTCTATAACCTGTCATGAATTCAGCCTCTCCACAAATTCCCAGTGCTCCCTTCTTAGTTCAGACTTTCATCCACTCTTAACTGGGCTGTTGTCATCGTCTACTTGGCATACATTTCCATTCTGATCCCTACCCTATTTTCCACCCTTGTTTCTTCCCACCTCAAATTTAATTCTATTTAAAAAAGAAAGGTATTCAAAAGTACAGGTGGTGCCAATTTTTTCTTCTCTATCCATCATATGCAGAGAGGCTTCCAATTCTTTGTCGACCTGTTTCTAAGGGATGAGAGTAGGTCAAGCTGTGAGGACTTCAATTCCCACGTGAAGGTCTTATTCATATTAACTCAATAATGTGATTTGATGTCCTAATGGGGAAAGTAGTATTTTCTGCCAGTTAGTCTTCCCAAGATATCAAATCCAATATTGGCCAAATACATTTTTGAATTCATAAAAAGCATAAACTGATGTCATAACACAGCTGTATATTAACATAACAACTCTGTACCTTAGTAAATAATATGAGCGATTAGCTCACAGAGTCCGTGTAAGAAACTTGTTTCAACTCTTCATATTCTAGCAAAAAGAAAACACACGCACACACACGCACACGCACACACACACACACACACACACAAAACCTGATTTAAGAACTAACTAGGTGATTAAAGCCTACTTAGTTTTTAATTGAAGTGCATATTCTCTAATCCCAAGAGGCCAAACTAATCACCTTTCCCTTTTTGCTGCTTTTTTTCTCTCTATTTCTGTAATTATTATAATCTGTCTGATATTGTGTTTAGCTATATATGGGTCTATCTTCCCTCATTAGATCATAAGCTCCTTAAGGAAAAGGCCATATTTCCTTGGGATCCCACTAGTAAAAAAAAACAAAACTGGATTACAATGTTGAAATTTTTATATATTTCCATGTCAATCTCCAAACGCTCCTCGGTTTTTACCAACCATAAAGAAAAAATGAGAAGGGTTTAAATGATAAACAAATACATATGTAAGTGTTCCATAAATACACTATGTTTGAAGCTATTTAAAGAACTCAATACAGGATAATATTTAATAGAGAAACTTAGTCTAGATAGAGCACATAAAAAACATTTCTTGGAAATTTGTGGATAAATAAAAATTCCTTGCATCTGTATTTTCCTTTCATCTTCAAAATATGCGTTGACAAAAGTAAGCCAGAGCTGGATACAAGATTCAGACATTGGTAGATCATTAATTGGTTAAACTGGATTTTATCTTATTTCCCCTTTTATGGATCCCTGTCTTTGTGTGGAATTCCTACCACATGCTGGCTGTTCAAGGCTTGCCACCAGGAGACTTTCTCCATCAAGCTAGGGGATATTTCTCCCTCACTGTCCGCCACCAAATCGATATTCACTTGCTCTCTGACTACTCCAGGTTTCTGCTGTCTGACAATATGAACATGGATATACCTTTTAACATGCGTGAATACTATTCATATTTTAATCTCACCCCACTTAATGATAGCAAATGCTGTGAATTTTATGCCTATCTCAGGCTATAGGTAGTGCCTTATCTTGCAAAAAAAAAAAATCTTACTTTTCCTACTGGCTTCCTTCTTAAATATAAAAAGCAAAAAGAGAAAAGCTAAAGAGCAGTTTACAAAAGAGCAGTTTACTAAACTCAGACCTCTCATTTTCCCTCACACGACAATCTAAAACAGAATGTTAAAGTGAATTTATTTTGATCTGTATACCTAACTATTCCTGAACATACTGAGTTCTCTTTTAAGAAATCATACCTGCCTGACAGGCTGCTTTGCACGAACACAGCATTCCCCAGCCTTCAAATTGCTGTCAGAGTCATTATGTCATCTTGACCCACAATATGGCAGTATTATCCACATTCTATAGATAAGTTAACAAAAGCTTCCAAGTGGTTAAGTGACTTGCTTGTAAAGGGTTAAGTGACCCGCCTCTAAGGGGTAGAATTGGTCTGGACACTCTGCCCCTCTATCTTCATGCCTTTGCTATAATACACAGCTACGCTTGCTGAAGATTAAGGAAGCTGCTTTTGATAAAGCGTGATTCTTGTAGATATTCATCTCAGGAAAAAAAAAAAACACTGGTGTCTTCATCTGTAGCATTTGATTATTACATTTTCTTTATCTGTTTCAACTTAGGATGACTTCCTTGTTCGCTTAATTGACTGGTAATTCCTTTGTTTACTTTTTTCCAAATCTCAAGAAGCAAGTCTAGAGTATTAACAATGGTTACATTAGCATTTAACATTCTTTTATGAAATTTGAGTATTTCAGAAAGGGGTAATTTAGGCAGGCATGTATGTGAACTTTGCATTTTAATTAAAAAGACTCAAAATGAAATGAACCTCTGACAGTAACAGATGACTACTTCTAAAAGCTGCATTACTACTCGATATATGCTCAGTATTTTCTTGTGGATAAGTCCTACGACTTGTTTCAAGAAAAGTGACAGGACTAAAACAATTAAGAAAGACAATGCTGCTGTTTTTTTTAATCATACGTTCATAAATAAAACTAGGTTGTGAATTGTTTCCAGAGAAGCAATTGACAAAGTATGAGTAAATCACTCTAAGAACTAAAGCTGCCTTGATTTTTTTAATGTTCAACCAAACCTCTATCCTTGTCCAATGATGAATTTTCTTTGACAAATAAATATTTACAAAGTATGAAATATAGACTTTGTGCCTTTCCTAAGGCCAAAGCATACTGTTTAAACTAAAATTTAATAAATTTTTCTCACCTCAAATACACCAAAATAAGAACATAACTAAAAAGTAATTCTCTCTTGTAGTAGACTGTCCATGAATCTTTAGTTAGATAATATTGGCATTGTGAGTTTCGGGTAGAAAGAAAAACTGTAATTTCTAGATTGATCAGAAAATCTGAGAGTATTTATGGATTTGAAGAAAACAATAAAGTCTGATAGAATTTTCTGTAACCTCCCTTATGGAGTCAAGAAGGAGGAATCTTTCAACATCCTCCCATTTTGCAGTGAAAAGTCTTCATGCAGTAAATAGTTTGATTGGGTAGATCAAAGGGTTAATTTACTTCTGATTTGAGAAGAGACCCAGACTTCCCCGATTTTTTTACAAAAATGTGTTGTGTGGGAGGAAGGTAGAAAGAGGCCTCAGAATGAATTCACTAATTGGGGTTTTCACCTGCTGTGAGTCTAATCGAATACAAAGCCTTATTTGTAGCTGAAGAGGAAGAGAGATTATGCAGAGTGTAAGAATTTCTGCCTAGTTTTGAAATTCCTCTTATTTGGCACAATTTGGTGGGGAAAGGCAGACAAATAGTTACAAGTTTGAGCTGTTGTTAAGGTAGACTAGGAATGCTGTAGTCAGATATACTTGAACCACCTTAACCAGTGATCCATTTTTAGCAGGAGGTGGTGTGGGTCATATACATGGGTTATCGCTGTAGCTGGCAGGCTAATAGGTACTCCAAATTCTTTCCCATGAAGCAGCCGTCAGCCTGTGAGGTTAATGAAGTATGGCTTTATTTTAGTGAAGATGCTAAAATTCACATCTCTTTAGATGTTCGGCTTGATATAGGTGGCTCTGTGAAGCTTTGAGAAATCTTATTAAAAGAAAACTGCATGAGAGTGAAGCAGAGCTCGACTTTATCTGGAACCTGTCTGGTGAAATCTCTGGTTTAGATGGCAGCTGGCTCACAGAGAACTTTCCTCAGCCTGGCTTACTCTGCCTCCCTAAAGAGACAGGGCCTGGAAAAATAGGCTTTTGTGTGGGTGTGAAGTGCTCTGTGTCTGAACGTAGAGGCCTCTTCATTTGCTGGTTAATGTGAACTGGCTGGATAGTCTTACATCCAGAAGATGTTGGTTTCAGATTGATCCAGGGGGATTGTTATATATATTTCAATTAGTATGCTATAATATTTGCCCTAACCAGCAATGATTCACCATACGCCAACCCATTTGTTAGATGTCTGAATCACTGTTCATTGTTAGTACTTGTACTATGCAAAGAGGAACATGGAATTCTTATGTCTTTATTGTATACCCAAATGTTGACATTTTACTATAGAATATGTATTCTACTTAATTGAAGTGATACCTATGAATTTTTATAACGTGATACAGGTTATACTTAAACTTAGGGAGCACAAGGCAATATAGATAGAGAGAAGCTGAACCCTAGGAGTTGGTGAAGTCTCTCGGGACCATCCCTCCAGGCAAGTACCCAGTTCAAACCATTCCTTGTCTCTGTCCTTTCCTATGCCACTCCTCATTTTTACACAGCTAGCATCAGGCCAACATTGAAACCACATGCAACCCAGAAAGGAAAAAGATGTGTTTGTGGAAGGTAGGAACAGCCTAGCTTCAGCTGTTGGCCCTTCACACCCTCCACTAGATGGGCTCATTCGAACCCAAGACCCTTCCAACAGTACACTGCAAATCCATAGCTCCAATTCAGACATCTTCCCTCTGAGCTCAAGACTGAGATGTCCAACTGTCTCTTGGATACCTGCACTTTTACATCACCACCTCCAATTCATTATGTTCAAGACTGGATTCATCATCTCCTTCCTAACACTCTTCTGCCCCCTCCTCCTGAAATTCCTAGCTCGGAGAATGCTACTCATCCAATCTTGGTTGTCACTCAAGGACAGTGGTCCTTAACCTTCACTGCATATTAGAATCACTTGGAGAGTCTTAGAAATCCTAATGTCCAAGACCAATTAAATTAGAATCTCAGGGTGGTGAGACCCAAACATCTAAATTTATTAACAATCCCTGAGTGATTCCAAAGGGCGGCCAAGCTTGAGGACTATTGCTTTACTTCTTCCCTCTCTTCCATTCATACATCCAGTCAGTCAGTCAAGACTCCTGTAGTTGGAACCTTATTGGATCATTTTTCCACCTCCTCTGCCACTACTGTAATTCACATCCTCCTCATACTGCAATCTCCTTGTACCTGATGTCTGAATTCCAGACTCTGTCTTCTGATCAAGCCCCCACACCATTGCCTGAGTGATTTTTCTAAAAGACAAACCTGACAGAGCCACACTCATGCTTTAATTCTTTCTTCCTTAAAAAGCTCCCTCATACCTTTCAGGATACAAGTCAAACTCCAGATTGTCACACTAAGCCCTTTCCAGTTTGCCCATTTCTCTAACCCTTATCTTGACATTCTCTCCGACAGATCAAGCAGACCGTTGAAGCTCTTGTAAAGAACAAGCTGGTTGCATCCTTTTTACCCTCACACCTGCTGTTGTCACCATTCATAATTGTTGATTTGCCTTTACCCTCAAAAGGCCAGAAGCTCTTTGTGGGCCTACAGAGGAGGCTTCTATGAATATTTATCCAATGACTGAGTCTCGTCTGCTTTTTAGCCCCAGTGTGGGGGGGATCTGACTTTCTCCTCTATCAGTAGTCCCCAGTCAGCATCCAGTCGATTGCCCCAGAGGGTGGCTTTGGCTGGATGGGTCTCAGTTCGGTCAGGGTCCTGGGAGAAAAAGACAGTACATTCAAACGGAGCACTTGAAGAGAGTATAATGAAAAGGCTATTTACAAGGCTCTAGGCCGAATGGTAAACTTTTGCCCAAAGGGGTGAAGGGAGGAATGGTTTGTGTAACTGGTGGAATGCTGGTGCTGTAGGAAAGGACTGGCCGACAAGACTTGTGGCTGCAGGTCAAGGAACTCAGCAGCTGCCAGGCCAGAGATCAGTAGGAGGGAACCTGAAGAATAAATACCCAAACATCGCTCTCCTCCTGTCCTTTCCTCTCCTTCTATAGACCTTTCATCACTGACTCCCAACTGGCTGAAAGCAAAAGGAAGCCAAACAGCAGGAAAGCCTGATTGATGTCCCCACAGAGGTGCAACCTCCTGGGGCACAGAGCACAATGGAGAAGGACAAAGAATAGAGATGGAGGGGAGAATGGGGAAGTATCCTGCATAGTCCCTTAGGTCAGAGATGCCCTTATTCTCTAAAGATACCCTCAAAGTTTAAATGGTTCAAAGACCAGAGTTTTGGCTACGGGAAAATGTACTGGGTCGCCTTCTTTGACCTCATCCCATTTCATTTCTTCTCTATCTCTATTTCTAGCAAATTTACTCTTCTCTGCTCTGAGCCATCAGTGAGATTGTCTATGAGTATACTAGAAAAAACACAGACCTTTCCCACAGGAAAAGAAGCCATGTCTCTTCATGGCAGCATAGCAGAATAGCTAAGCGCATGAGTCTTGGAGCTGGACTCCCCAGTTCCAATCCTTGCACCATTCTAGACAGTGGCACTGGGAACAAGTAGGTCATGGCTGATTCTGAAGTCAAAATTTTAGCTGAAGTTTATTCTGGTAGCAGAGCTGCAGGCTCTTTTCAGGTCCGTGGTTCATATCAAAACAGTAATAATAATAATGAGAAGGAGGAGAAGAAGAAACATCTACTATAAACAAACAATATATTATCATACATGGCATCACTACATAATTTACATATGACACAAAGGTATATCAGTTATGTTCTTTTCCAAATGCTTTCCTCTGATAAGCAAAATTCATAATCTGACTGCAATTGACAACAAAACAGTCTCTGTGATGCCCGCGTCATTTCTTAATACTTTCAGTATTATAATATGACATCAAGATTTGGGAACAAGTCTTCAAGTGCCTATAACTCCAGTCTAAAAAAGAACTTAAAGATGTATTTTTGAGGATTGCCATCTGTCAATTTTTTAAAAAAAGTCTGAATAGTGATTTCTTATTCCATTCTTTTTTCTTGTCAACAGATTATTCTTAGTAGTTTTCTAATTGGACACTGAGAAAAGAGACTTAAGCATTTATAGAGAAGCATGTCAGAACTCCTGAATTTTGAGCAGGTAATTTAAAAGTATAAAACAAACAAGCAAAAAACAGGAAAGGAAGAGAGTGACAAATGTCTTACTATCCAGGTGTTACAAATCCCTAGTTTATCGATTTGTAATATTTACAAATGTCCATGCTCTGAGGCTTCTGTCTTTTAGTTGAAATAAACATAAACAGTAGTTAAGTGATTTGCCACACTGACACAGAGATTGGTGTCTCTGATTTACTGCAAAGGGCACTACTTCCTCATTACAGGACACTAATCCCTCTTCCCCAAAGATAGGAGCAGACCTAGAATATACTCTTAGACCAAGGGACAACTTCAGCCAAAGCAAATCTTAGTGTGCCCCCCTCAGACCGTAACAGCAGCTGCCTCCACAACTCACTAGCTAAAAATTGCTAAAGGGCAACACTAAGTGATCTCAGTGCATGAGCCAGAATGCCAGAAGAAGTGCCATATTTGCTTAAAAATAGCAATACCGATCATACTTACATGCACATATCTTTAGTGATAGCATTTACCTTTATATTTGGTTTGTTAAAGGTAATAAAGAATCCTGGCATTCCCTTTTGCTTTTGTCCACATACTTTATTTTTGCCTCTTTTGCCATGCTGTAGCGTTAGATAAAGCAAAATGGGTGTCCTTCCACCTAAAACATTCTAGGGGGAAAAATGGTGAGCAGAAAAGGATTATTTTAAAAGAAGCCAGACATGGTGGCATGCACCTGTCATCGCAGGCACTTGGAGGCTGAAGTGGGAGGATTGCTTGAGCCCAGGAGTTGGGAGACCAGCCTGGGCAACACAGTGATAACCCCCATCCCTTAAGAAATAAATTTTAAAAAGGGGACCACATTTAAACTGTAGACCAAAGTGGAATGAATCAATCAGAAAGGAGAATGGAAAGCAAATGTTTGAAAGAAAATAAAAAGAAAAGCAAGCCAACAAAATAAATGGACAAAGAAGGACGGTGAAAATATCACTAACAGTTTATCGTAAGATGCTCTTTGGATGCCAATCTAAGGTGTTATGTGAAGTTTGCAGAAAATCCTTGTGCTAATGAAGGCTTTCTTCTTCTTTTGAATATTTCCAAGCTTGAAATAATTGTGTGTAGTTAACTTCTATCATCATATTGCAAACTCTAAAATTAGAATTATTTGAACTGTTCAGGCCCTGTAACTTTTCCAATAAAATATTCTACTGGAAACGAGTTCCTTCTAGATCTTCCTAAAAGAATACGAAAGGACCAAACCATCCAACAGCACTGGCGGTATTGTCTTCATTTAGAGAGTCCATACCGGTGATTCTCAAACATTAGTATGCTCAGAGTTTCTGGTTCAGTAGGTCTGGGCCGGGCCCAGGGAATTTTCATTTCTAAGAAGTTCGCAGGTGATACTGATACTGCTGTTCCCAGGGACTACATTTTGAGATCCGCTGCTATGTCACAAATCCACAAACGAAGTCTTTTTAACAATCCCTTTTAGCCTAGGATGAGCCTAACGGCAATTTCATGTCCTTATCGCTGGCCACTTTAATCTTCAACTGAGGAGGAAGGGAGAGTGAGAATTATGTATATAATTTTTTTCTTTTATTTTTTAAAAAGAAAACTCCAAGCCCACACTCTTAATTATCTGGGATGAAGTCATTTGCACCTGGGTCATTTATTTAGGCAACAAGTAGTCTTGCTAGAGGCTTTTAGGAGGTGTTAGCAGAGCAGTGTGTGGCTTCCAGGTTCCTGGGTCTACCTTAAATCCCCAACCTCTTTCTTTCTTTCTTTTTTTCTCTTTTCTTTTTCCTTTCCTCTTCGAAAGCCCCAACTGCCTGCCCAGTCTCTGGGTGTACGGGTTCCCAGGTCCCTAGGTGGGGGCGGAGCCCGACACGGCCCCGCCCCGTCTGACCGCAGCGCCCCCTCCCCGGCCCGCCCGCGCCGGCTCCTCCGCAGTGCTTTCAGCTGTGAGCTTGGGCGGCGGCGGCGGCGGCGCTCCACTTTCGGGGAGCCCGGCGGCTCTGGGAAGCTCACTCCTCCACTCGTACCCACCCTCGACCGCGGAGCCCTTGCAGCCATGAGGGAACAGCTCAAAGGGTAAGTGGATCGCGGCCCCGGCCCCATCTGATCGCCGCAATCCGTGCACTTGTGGCGCGAGCAGGGGACAAGCTGACGCGGTCAAAACTTGGACAGGCGCGGCGGCTGGACCCGGGGCGCCGGGCGGCTGGGCGTCTAGGAACCTCTCCTGCGGGTTCCCGCGGCGCGGCTGCAGGTGCGCCCCCGGGGTTTCTCCCCAGGCGCCGGGCTAGTGGGGGAACCTCTTCCCTCGGCTTTGGGACGGGCTCGGAGAGAAAAAGCTGATTTCTCCCCGTCCCCAGAGGGGATAACGCGTTCCTCACGCAGGGATTGGGGCCGGGGGAGCTTTTCGCTCCTTTCCAGGCTGCCAGTGTGGACATGGAGCAAGGCTGGCTGTTCCTAAATCGTCGCTCTTACTCGCAGAGGGAAGGGGCGCACGCGGCTCTACCTTCCATTGCACTGCAAGTGCCAAAAGGTCAACTTTCTGCCTGATTTCTTCCGAGGATTCCAACTGACATTTCCCTCGCTGCATTTTCTACCGTGCTCATTCCATGCCCCAAGACCTGCAGAAATCAGGAAAGAAAGAACAAACAACTAAAGCCCAGAAGTCAAAGATTTCGGGGGGTTGGGGGGGACTTTTGTTTATTTGGGCTTTTTTTGTTTGTTTGTTTGTTTGTTTTTTTGCCCTTTGGGATTGGGTGTGGAGTCATTTCTTGGGTGTTCTCTCGCATTTCTCCAGGTGTCTGTGCTCATCTTCAAGCAAAGTTTGTCACTCCCAATCCGAGCACGGCAATAAAAAGGGCAGAACACTTTGCTTATATTAGTCAAATTTGAAGTTAAGTTTGAAGCTTTAAATTGAAGGGGTTTAGTTGCTTGAGGGAGGCATAATATTAATTATAAACTGTTTTTACATCGTGAAAAAAATCCATCCGATTTAAGTGGTGAACTTTTAAATGGCGTCTTTAAGTGAAATCTACATTTTTCCTTGGGCAATAAACTCTTCTTGGTCTTCTGCTTTATCCCTGTCATCTCTCCTTGTCACCCACCCCCCCCCCCACCCCCAATCAGCCTTTCTTTTTTTGCCTAGATTTTTTATTGCCTTTTACTCAAGCCCCTCTTTGGAGGATACATTTGCTGTTGGAGAAGCGAGAGAAGCAAATGAAGCAACACGGTTATATGAAAGGTCTCTGACCCTTGAACACCGTGGAATTGGTTTCAGTCATCATTGTTTG
This sequence comes from Hylobates moloch, assembly GCF_009828535.3. NCBI lineage: Eukaryota > Metazoa > Chordata > Mammalia > Primates > Hylobatidae > Hylobates > Hylobates moloch. The sequence goes on along the minus strand of NW_026652282.1, from coordinate 27,913,405 downwards.
ATCTCCGATTGGACACGACCCTGAAAAGAAATTGCTTTGGCCAAAGTTGAGGGTGGGTGGGAGTTAAACCTTGAAAAGCAAATAGAACAGAGGACAAGTAACAGCTGGAACAGCCACGGAGGCAATCATCTTTGTCCTGGCTTTAGCCAAACAGAATAAAATGGTAAATATCCCAGGGAACAAGAAATGGGAACTAGAATGGATTTCTGATGCTTATATTGATGCCCATCCCTCCAAACCCCTGCCCCACGGTAGCAGAAACTTTAAAATATATTTTACCATCCACACCCTGCCAGTATTCCAGCAATGCAAGCCAAGTTCAACAATTCAGCATGCAAATGCCAAGGTTCCTCTAGAAAAAAGAGTCTGATCCTCAGATTAAAGGGAAATCATTTGTGTGTGTGGATCAATGGGCTCCAGATTATATATGAAACCAAACTCTAATCCTCTGCAAATCGCAAGAGAACGCTACCTTTTTATATTGCTGCATAGCGATTAGTTTTCTCCCTGGGAAGTAGTGGACAGATAGTTTTTTAAAAAGGCAACTGTTGGGAATATTTTCAGTACCAAATAACAATGGTGGCAGAAGAAATCTTATTTTCATTAGGCAACTGCCATTTTCCCAGCCACAGCAGTAGATATTTGTTACTTTTTATAAGTGTTTAATGTTTGTTTTTAAGAAACTAAAAAAGCAACTCTGATAAGTGATTATTCCAGCACTGACAGCAGGAACAGCTCTGAGGCAGTTATAATAACCTTGCACACCACTTGAAACTAAAGAAGGTGAGAGAAAATTTAAATTATATGGTAGGAAATTAGGTCAGCCTTGTGCTCAGTAGAGTAATGCTTTAATTTCTTACTATTGACAAGTAGGTGTTGCCGGGGTCTTTTGTCATAGTCAATGATTTTATATTTTAATTTGCATCAGGGTCCTATCACAGCCTCAAATAAAAGGGAAAAGGAGAGATCATGGTTTGTACAAAGAAGAAGAAGCGGGGAAATCTTCATATAAATACTGCTCGGAGAGGCATATCTGATGCCAGGCTTTGGAATCAGCAGGGCCAAAATCAATAACATTTTTTAAAGATGTAAAGAGCGTTTTAAGGATTATTTATGAAGCTGATCTCTGTGTTAATGTACGTGCAGACTTGTGGTCTATGTTGAACATTATTGTTCTCAGAAAGGCCAAACAAAGATGTACCCATTAGCATGTGAACAGGTTTCAGAATTTCCTTTTTGGTTGTTCATGGTATGTGGGGAGTGTATTTCCGATGTGGAGAGTGAAATGCAGAAAAGAGACAATTACCAAAAACAGTGGCCACCCACCCTTCCCCTCCCTCCCCCTCCCTCCCCCTCCCTCCTCCCTAGCACACCATGTTTTTCTATATTGTCTGCATATTCCAGGTAAATGTGGGCTCTTCTCATGGAGTTATTGAGAATTCTCTACTGTTTTTGAAGGCAGGCACAGAGTAAGAAACGAAGCTGTAAAATCGGTATTGATCACAGACAAAAATTGGTTTGTCCTTCAGGGTACAAGATAGATATGAGTTATGCAGATTTGTGCTTACTATTTCATCCAGTCCATATTCACAGTTCCTATCTATTTTGGAGGGTTAAATGTGACCCAGTAGGGCTCTGGGTTCATCACAGGTAGAAAATAACACGCCGTGAAGTGAATATTTCGTTCATCATATAGTTATCAAAAAATCTGAAGGTTTTTCGGCTACGTTGCCAAGCATTTTTAGCATTAAATGATTAAAAGACTATTTTTCTCGTTTTAAGGATTAGTCACACCCTTTATTCTTTTCTTCTTTCCACTTGTGCTCACTTCTTTTGCTTAGAACTGGTTTGCAATTGAAGTGAAACTAAGACTGCAAAGGTGAAATCTAAATCTGTTTTTCTAGTTCTTTTGCATTGCTTAAAAATAAAAGGTTTGTGTGTTGAAGGTGAAAAAGTTTAGCTTCTGGAATTGTTTGAGGAGTTCATTTATCTATGTTATTCAAGTCCCCCAAAATCACAGATAATTGGGAGAATAGTACCTATCAAGGACTAGTATCTTAACTCACAAATGGGCAATGGAATTGGGGGCTTAGAATTTCTTCCTTCTTCCAGTAAAGGAGATTTTCAGTTTTGCCGAGGACTGGTGGATTAAAAAATAATAATTTCTAAAACTCTTTTCATAATTTTAACCTTCAAAATACTTTAAAAAGGTGGGAATGTATGTATGCCAACACTCAAGAGATTTCTTTCGAAGATGGGGAGCTACATGAAGCCCTCATTCATTCTATGTGGGATTCTCCTGTAAATTGTATACACTGTTTCCCTTTCCTTTTAGAATTGTGTTTGGTACAAGTTTATTTCTTGCCTATGTTCCTCTAATTTGAAGTCCATTCCAGATGGTGGCTTTTCACGGTGGTTCCCTGTCTCTGTCTGATCAGGCTTATCAGCTCAGCTAAATGTTTTTCTGCAGACCTATGGAAGATGCTACGGTCCTTACAAATATCCTGGAGATGGGACATTGTTGTTACACAGTGTGACTAGTAAGGGCCTGTGTGAGCCCTTGTACATGTGGGCACACATGTGTGTGCTTCCTCTCTTTGCTCTTCCTTTCTCCCTGGTGCTTATATCACATCTGGATGACCTTTGGAAATAGAGGAGGCCTGAATGCAGGGTGGTCTCAATAGAAGGTAACCTTTCCTTGCTCTGCACTTATATACGGAATTGGTATACACTCACTTTCCGAGCTGAGAAATGCCTGAGAACAAGCAACACTTTTTCCATGAAGCTGCAAGCTGCAGCCTCCTTGTGCTGTGCATATAAAGTACCGGTCCCGCCTACCCCTTCTCCAGATCATAAACCGGCTTGGTCATGGGGTTTCCTAAAACCCCTTAATGCATAGAGACCACATCTCCTGCTCTTCTCGCTCTTTAAGACTTGAATGTCACTCTGTTATATTCCCTCAACTGATAGGCCCTTGTTATAGTCCTCAGATGTGAGTTGTCTCTATGGAAAAGTAAAACAGAAATAAACATATTTGGAAGACAGTGAAACAGCACTTCACAAGTGAACATTTTCTTGCAAATTGATTTCAATAGCCCTCACTGTTCAATCACTGACTAGTAAATATCACAGGGACGGTCTTTGAAGTTGTACAGTTTGGGTGATTTCCGTATGTCTTTATGAGGTTTGTGATTGTATTCCATTTCTTAAACCAACTTAAATGGTTGTTTTAACTTACTGTTTTTAAACGTAGGTGATAACACGTAGTGTGTTGGTTTTGCTCTCTAGGAAGGGTCTTTCTTCGCCTTGATTGACTCAACTACAGTTGGATCCACATCTATATTGTAATCAACTAATAACAGATTTGCTTTTAATAGATGACAATTTGAGGGGCACATGATACCAAAAGCGACCACATATCGAGCACCAAATGGTGCCGGTCACTTACCTATGTCAACTAATCCTTTAACCCTCCAAGGTAAGCAGGCTTGCTTTAAATGTCACCGCCAGTAGGGCGCAGAGCCCTAAAATTCAAAACAGAGGCTAAGGCCATTTGACATTGTTGCCTCTCCAGACTCCTCTTTCTGTGTGAGGCTCCTGTACTTTCTGGTCCTCTTGAAATGCCCCAATTTAAGCGATTTCTCTTTTTTCCTTCCCTCCCCTTCCCCCCAAAAGTTTATGAATAGGCTCTGCATATGAGTACCCAAATATCATTCAAAACTGCATTTTACCGTATCAAAGCTGTCATGCAATCCCTGAAAACTGGAAATACGACGCTATGGTGATTTATGTAGATGGGTCAAAGTAAGGAAAAGTATATGTAGTTATTTCTCCAGGGTTTATTCATGTAATTGAATGAGGAACAAAGGTGTTTTGTTCTTTTTGTGGCAGGAGCTGATAGCCAGCAGCCACACTTCAAGAAATGGAAGACAGCTGTGAATGCTTCATTCAGGCCCAAGTAAATATAGGGAGAGGTGTAGTGGTGTATAGCTTACTGAGTTTAAAGAAAAAAAACACTTGAAAGTAATGGGAAGAAGGAAGTCAGGCACTGGATATACCTTAAGCTGAAATGAAATACGGGTATCATGGATATGAGATCTGGATATGTAGAGGAAAGAGTAATGGGAAAATGTCAGGGGCAGTGAAAGCAAATGAGAAGTGAGATGATTTGTGTTTATTGAACTAATGTCCGGTATCTCTTTGACAGAGTTGAATAATAATCAGTTGTCAGTGTCCTTTCTGTAGTGTTCCACATTGGATAGGTGAAGAAATCCTGATAGTCAATTATTGATCACATAACAAGGTCAATTTATCATAACTGAAGCACAATCGATTTGTGGGTGCAAAGAAGAAACAAATTCTGGAACCGAATAATGTTTATATTGCTTTTCCCTTTGGAAACAAAGCAGAAAGGGGCCTTTCTGCTTGTAAGATAAACATTTCTTCAGTACACTATGGAAGTGCTTTGAAATAAAGATTCCGAATGGTTCAAAAGCAAATCGCATTGTTGTTGTTTCCTTTTTTCCTGTTTTCTTGACTACTCATTGGAAATGCTAAAGTCTTTCTTTATGTTTTGTGTTTTAGCCACGAGACTCAAACAACTTGCTGGGACCATCCCAAAATGACAGAGCTCTACCAGTCTTTAGGTAAGGACATGGCCATGTTTCCTCCAAGTTAAATGACAGGTGACTTTTAGGATAAAGTAGTTTGCAGTGTGAAAGTTACTTGCTATATAAATACATCACTGGATTGTTTCAAGGTCGCAGTGGCACCTTCCTATCCAAAATTGACAATCAGCTTTCTTTTTTTCAGAGGTTCCTTAAAAACAAGTTTTAGAAGTTGATTGATTCCTAAAAATTCAGTATACCTGAGAGGGCCTAAAGGTCTTTGTCATTTTCTTTGGTGCCTAAAATGATGGAAAAACAGTTGCAATTTACAGCTGTTTTTTGTTTTGTTTTGTTTTCTTCCCACTAAGATAGAAAACTGTTTCAGGTGCTTATTGATTTCTTCCATGTGAAACCAAGACAACCCTTTTGCCAAACCACAGATGTTGTGTAAAGGAATTTTCTGCCGTCTTTCTGGTGCTCACAATTCGTAAGGCCTGGCGGGTCATTAATGTGAACATTTAAATGATTTCTTTAGTATGGCTTGTTTTGTGTTTACGTAAGAGCCTGACAGTTGTATTTTCTTTCCCCTCATAACTTGAATTTTATATTCAAGAGCATACAAATAAGGGTTTGAAAACACCAGTCTTTTTACACTGGACAAATGTCCAGATGTCTGGTTTGTTGTTTTAGATCTACAGGGAATATTCTGAAATGAATTATCTTAAGTTGCAGCTTGTTTTGGGTTTTGTTTTGGGACAGGGTCTTGCTCTGTCTCCCAGGCTGGAGTGCAGTGGTGCGGTTATAGCTTATTGCAGCGTCGAACCCCTGGGCTCATGCGGTTCTTCTGCCTCAGCCTCCTGAGTAGCTGGGACTACAGGAATGCACTACCACACCCAGCTCATTTTAAAAATTTATTTTTATTTATTTTTGTAGAGTTGGGTCTCACCATGTTGCCCAGGCTGTGTTTTTATATATTTTTTTAGTATCAAAACGTCATGTCTTTTCTACTTTTTCAAGCCTGCATTTCTGTGAATGGACATGTTGATAGACAAACACATAAGGCGATATCTTTGGATTTAAGGTTATGTGATAAACACCCTGGGAATCAGGGTACTGAAACATAAATTCTGTGTAGGTATATGTAAGTGGGGTGTGTGTGTGTCAGGGGGTACGTAGCTATTACTGCTTTTGTGTCACAGATTCTCACAAAATGAATTGCAGCTATAGAGACACCAAGGACTAGAGAAGAGATATCAGCCAAAAAATGGTTTTATTAAACATTTTTCTAATTATAAATGATTAAATTTCTTCTAGAAAACCTGAAAAATGTAAATAAAAAACATGAAAAAGGAAAAACAAAGTCACTTATACTAGCCAGAGAGATCCAATACATTTCGAGTAATATTATGTCATTTCAGTCTGGTTGTAAGGGTGTAAACGTTTAAAATTTTAAATAAAATTGGGACCAGCTAATTTTCAAGTGCTGCATTTCCAGCCCCTACAGAATGTTTCTGGCTTACAATTGTGGACTGTTTATACCACAGGTGGAAAACGTGAATGCTTATCTTTTGGCAAATGAGAGAATGAAAAGGCTTCATCTGAAGTGGGCAGCAGCTGTCCTGGGCAAGCTGGTCTTTCTATCCCAGTACTCCCAGGACCCCTGATTGTACAAGAGAAAAACTAGAAATCTGTCCACAAAGAGCTAATTTAAATTTGTCTGTGGGCCTCCTGATCATAACCTGTGGTTTACACAGATTTAGCCCACTTCCAACGTTTCCTACTCTAATTACAGTAATTTCTAGTTGTAATATTTTAATTCACTCTTATTTTAAAATCATTATTATTATAGAATTAATACCTATTCATATTTTTTAAGTTTAAAAATATAGACAGGCTAACCTAACAATAAAGAAGAGACAAATCATTCATAACCCCACTTCTTAGAGTTAGCTGCTGTTTAATAATCTAGGATCTTCAAAAATGTCTTTCTATACATATATTTTTATAGAAGTTGAATCATTCTGTCTTATAACTTGCTTTTTTTTTCACTGAAAAGTAATGTATTACCATGGCCATATTTCCATTTTGTTGTATTCTCTACCACTTTCAATTACTCTGTAATGAGAAATTGCAAACATGTTTGATGAAAAGCTAATTATGGACTATCAGTGAATACATGTTTGCTCCCTTAATACAAATAAAATATACGTTTAGTCATTATATTTCTAAAATTTTCTCCATAGTGTAGATGTGGTGATAAACTCAAAACTGATAATTTCTCATGACTTGTGACACTGGGCTTGTGACATCACTCAATTTTGAATGATAACAGAATTTTACAGTTGCAGGGGATTTTAGAACTCATTTATTGCAAACTTTCTCTTTTATAAAATCAACTTTCAGGTATAATTTTTATGTAATAAAAGGAAGTCATCGTGTGTGATCAATTCCAGCCCCCTTTGAAATTCTGTTTCTTGCTAGCCCAATAACAAACCATTTGCAAGTGAACTAAGTGTCGAAATTTGCTTTTCACCTTTCAGAGTTAATATTTCCAATAGTTTTGTAACAATAAAACATTCGTTGGGCTTTTATCCAAGTGGCGATTCATCAAATAATATCTCCCATTTATCGCGGGTCTGTTGTATGTTTTCCACATACAATGGAACGTGCCAGCAACCAACCTGCATGGTGGATGGTATCAACATCCACATTTCACAGGACAGTGAAGCCAGGCTCAGGGAGGAATTGATCAGGGCTACACAGTTATGTGGGGCTACACCTGGATTTGTCCTCAGTTTTCTGTTAGTACTTTCACTGTTCTCATTGATTTTATTTACTAGGTAAAGTATATTTATGTTGGTTACTACATACCTGCTACACGTATATAGGAACTGATAGTTTTACCTATGAATAGTAAGTTACTTGAGTGGTATTTCTGGAAATGGTATGGTGGGTTCCTAAACAATGGGCACTCCTTTCACTGTTGCCTGGCACATATAGAATGATGGTTATATGGCTACATCCTTTTTTGTTTGTTTGTTTTTTGAGACAGAGTCTCACTCTGTCACCCAGGCTGGAATGCAGTGGCATGATCTTGGCTCATGGCAACCTCCGCCTCCCCAGGATGAAGCGATTCTCCTGCTTCGGCCTCCCAAGTAGCTGGGATTACTAGGCACCCGCCACCATGCCCAGCTAATTTTTGTATTTTTACTAGGGATGGAGTTTTGCCATGTTGGCTAGGCTGGTCTCGAACTCCTGACCTCAGGTGATCCTCCCACCTTGGCCTCCCAAATTGTTAGGATTATAGGCGTAAGCCACCGCGTCCAGCCTGCCTACATCCTTGAGATCCCATATAAGATTAACTACCAGCACTGCCTTTCCCCCTCTCCAAAATTATAGTATTTCAAAGTCGAAACATAAGCAGAAAATACTGAAAAGAAACTTTTCATTGATTCTTAGTTTTTACTTATTAGTTTATATTTTTCTTCTTCAAGAGGTATCCCTTTAGGTCCAAATTGCTCTTTGAGCTGGATGAAATGGTCGGAAGCCTTCAACTACAGTCAGTTCATGAAAGGTATCTTGAAAGCAGAAATGGTGTTGTGGTCTGGCATGTCAAATGTTTAAGACCACATCTAGCCCCCTCTCCTAATTGAACCTGAATCTCATGTCTCTGGTGAGGTGCTGAAAATATCAAGATGTTGCTTTTTCCCTCTGTACCCCCACTCCAGACATACTCTACTGTGGAAGCTACAGTGGTTCACAGTATGCATGGTAGGTTACACATTCCTGGAGACGCCCACTTCTAAGGAGATTTCCATTCTCTAATTTGCCAAAGTTCCCAAGCAGCCTGTTCAACACATGTTTATGTTACCTGCCTTGCCCTCAAAAGCGTTCAGGTGTTCCCCTGCACCCAGGGTTTGATCATAATAGGATTAGAAGGTGAAAACATTTTGTTATAACTGAAAAAGTAGCAAGTATTTACTGATGAAAAGCTATAATATTGCTTGAGATATTACCATTGGAGCTCTCTAATACATTCTAGGTGGTTTTCTTTTTCATTCCTTTTCCACTGATTTTCTACAACGAATTTATATTATTTACAATTAGATGTTTGGTAAAAAAGTTTCTTCGTCAATACCCCCATTCCATTTCTTACTTAGTGTCTCTATAGCTACAATTCATTAACTAATGAGAACTTATGACAGAAAAGCAGCAGTAGCCACACACACACACACACACACACGTCGATAATTTATACTTAAGGACCCTGATTCTCATGGACTTTGTCAGGTAACCTTAAACTCAAAAAGATCATCTCGTGTATTTTTAGTCTGTATGTCCAGTCGTGAAAAATGCAGATGTAGACATTTTAGTGGTAGAGAAAATAGAACTTTTTTGATTAAAAAAATAGATAAAAAACAATATAAGATAATTAATTTTAGATTATTTCCAACAGATCTAAAATGGCTTTTCAGAGGAGGTTTCCATCAAGTGTTAGAAATATTGTGTTTCCCTCATTTTTCGGCTGTGTACCCACACAAAAAATGGAGAGAAAATATTGCCAGAGTCCTACACAAACAAAGCAAGACATAGCAAAGAAAGAATTTAAAGGTTCACTATGATGACTGAACAGTCATTAGGAATTTGAGTCCCCAGAAAATTTTTTACATCACATTAATGGTTTGACAAAAGCATTGTCTTGGATTTTCACAGGGAATAAATCACTAAAAGCAACTGGAAATCAGTTTTCTTTCAGCATTTGTCTGTGACTACCCCCAATAGTCATAGAATGGTAGTAGAGAATAGTGTCTCACGTCTATTTTTTGTAGACCTTGGTGCTTTATCTTTAAAATGTGAGGATATTGGGGCTGGGCACGGTGGCTCACACCTGTAATCCCAGCACTTTGGGAGGTCGAGGAGGGCGGATCACCTGAGTCAGGAGATCAAGACCTTCCTGGCTAACATGGTGAAACCCCATCTTTACTTAAAAAAAAAAAAAAACAAAAAATTAGCCAGGCATGGTGGCACATGCCTGTAATCCCAGCTACTCA
>NW_026652282.1:27809506-27903737 GCF_009828535.3 Hylobates moloch | reverse complement strand
AAAAAAAAAAAAAAAAAAAAATGAGGATATTGGACAAGTGTCTAAGAATTTTGTTTTTCTTTTACTTTGGGCTGAGGGTGGGGCAGGCTGTTTCTAAACTAGCTGTGATCATTATTTTTCAAGAGGTACCTTTCGGCTAACTCTGCAGACAAGTGGGTTTCTAAAAATGTAATCTTTCCTATGGTTTAAAATGTACATTCTGAGAAAACAAACAACAGGAGCAGATCATGCCACCCATCCATGTCTTACAGGCTGAGTGAGGCAAGCTGTTGTCAAATAGAGAGGCTCTTGAGATATTTCCCATCAGACTCCTCTGGGTCATTCATTTGTTATTGAGAGGGCACATTCTTCGTCACTCCCTAGAAGTAATAATATGTTTGATTCATGAGGTGAATTTTAGATTTCTATTAGCATTTTTACAAATGTAATGGAAAGACTGTTCCAATAGGTTAGCTTGGTGATTTAAAACCCTGAGCTCTTCAAGGCTCCAGAAAGCATTTACAAAATCGGTAGATGTTAGATAGTAATATGCTCTGGAATTTATTTTGAAATACTAATATAATATTGATTTACATGAAGTGCAGTTATGTGGTTAAAAGCCTGTGCTTTTCTCACAATTTATGTCTAGGTCCATAAGTTCATTACTGAAATTTTAAGAAAATATTTTTTTAAAAGCTCACCCTGTCCCCACACACATAATATATGCTGCTTAAAGATACTTTTATTGTTTTTTTTTTTTTTTTTTTTTTTTTTTGACAGCATCTTGCTCTGTCACATAGACTGGAGTGCAGTGGCCTGATCATGGCTCACTGCAGCTTTGAACACCCAGGCTCGAGTGACCCTCCCACCTCAGCCTTCCAAGTAGCTAGGACTATAGCCGTGTGCCACCGTGCCTGGCTAATCTTTTTTAAAAATTTTTGTAGAGATGGGGGTCTCACCATGTTGCCCAGGCTGGTCTCAAACTCTTGGGCTCAAGCGATCCTCCCACCTTGGCCTCCCACAGCTCTGAGATTCCAAGGATGAACCACTGCACCTGGCCTCACAATTTCCAATTTCAAATCTTACTACAAACTTAAGTAATCAAGAGGGTATTTACGTATGGACAGATATACTGATCAACAGAGTAGAATTTAGGCTGGGCACAGTGGCTCACATTTGTAATCCCAGCACTTTTGGAGGCCGAGGCGAGCAGATCACTTGAGCTCAGGAGTTCAAGACCAGCCTGGGCAACATGGTGAAACCCCGTCTCCCCATCTCTACAAAAAATACAAAAATTAGCTGAGCATGGTGGCATGTGCCTGTAGTCCCAGATACTCGGGAGGCTGAGCCCGGGAGGTCGAGACTGCAGTGAGCCGAGGTTACATCACTGCACTCCAGCCTGGGCAACAGAATGAGACCCTGTTTAAAAACATTATTTCTTAGCCTGTCTTATTGGGAGGTCTCTTAATTATAAATACAATAAAATATGTGGCTCCCCAATGGTTCCTTTTTAAATTACAATGTGAGTTTTTTTGCATTTGTGATACTGTCAGTATAGTACAAGAAGACCAGTTTATGAAGGAGACATGTAGGTAAAAATAGGATAATGTGAAGAGAGAATCACTGCACTTCAGAAAGCTGATTTTATTTCAAGCAGTTTATTAAAATCTAGATGCACCATATGTTCTGATGTTACTTATTCCAATTTCCTTTTCCTTCATTGAAGCCCTTTTAACCACAAGTTTTTTCTCAAGGGGTACTGGTTCTCCTTTTCTTAAGTTATAGCAATCTTCAGAAGGATCTAGCCCTTTTTAATCTGTTGCCCAATTTTTGGATCCTACTATCCAGCATGATGCTCACCTGAATGATGCAAAAGCTCTCAATTTTCGAAAATGGACTTCTGAGTGTTTTTGGAATTCTTAGGAAAAGTGGTCTTTAAAAACCATAAGATTTGAAGGCATTCTATCAGCACATGGCCCTTAGCTTCATGTCTGTGGTTTGCAGAGAGCTTCAGAATGTTAAAATGAGGGTTTAATTGTAGGGTCTGCTGGGCCCCAGGTTAGGAGTGTGATTCTTCAGCAGTTCTAGTTAGGAGAACTAGTTAAGTCCTAGTTAAGTCAATGGGGCTAAAAGCTTTTTAAAGATACATCAATATCATTGTAAATCAGCAATTTGCAAGAGAGTTAAAAACACTGCTATCAAAATCCTTGTACCTCTTTCCTCAGCTTGCCCAAGAGGAAGGGATATCGTAGTTATTTGTTCATTCTCCTCTTTTGATAGGCTTTCTACATTCCATTAAGTATTCGCTCCTGAGGGTGCTCTTGGGTTAGAAACTGCAGGATTCTGAATGACTATGAATTCCTTCCTTTTGCATTAGGAGCTTGTCCTAATGCTTTTCTCGGCATATTTTGTGAACTAAACTGTTCTCCACTAAGCTACTCGATATTTAGCTTTCCTTGGCTCTTGCTTCTGGTTCCTTAACATATTGCTCAGTGTTAAAACCTCTGCCTTTTGACTTTTTACTGCCATAACGCTTTGAACTGGAAAGGATATCTAGATTCAGATGCCAGCTTTGGTGTGACCTCTGGCAAGTCCCTTGCTTTCTATTGGTCTTCATTTTCTTATATGTCATGTTGGCCAGTGATCTTTCATCATTAAATGACTGGTTTTGTTTTAACTCTTGGCTAGAGTAAAGCTTGGTTGTATGAATGTTGTCAGCCCTAAACCCCCAGTTCCTCTTTGTCACCACCAACCTAAAGGATATGAATAATAGGATAATCATATTTATTAATTAAAATTTTTTTTTTTGAGATGGAGTCTCACTCTGTCGCCAGGCTGGAGTGCAGTTGCACGATCTCATCTCACTGCAACCTCCACCTCCCGCGTTCAAGCGATTCTCCTGCCTCAGCAGCCTCCCGCCACCATGCCCAGCTAATTTTTGTATTTTTAGTAGAGACGGGGTTTTACCATGTTGGCCAGGATGGTCTCGATCTCTTGACCTCATGATCCACCTGCCTCGGCCTCCCAAAGTGCTGAGATTACAGGCATGAGCCACCGCTCCTGGCCTATAATCATATTTGTAATAATTGTACTTTATTTGTGTAGCACTTTACAATGGCGAAGAGTTTTCAGAAATAACCATATTTAATCCTCACACAGCTATAGATTAGCTGGCATATGACCTGGATTTTCTATCAATTTCAGTTTCAGATTTTTTGTCCTGTCATCCCTTTGAGTATCCTTCCAGTTTTTGATTTGGGAAATAATGCTACCATATCGGTGGATGGGGCAACTTTTCCCTTCTTTCCATTTGGACTTGAGCAGACTGAGGCTCAAGACTTGACTTGATTTGTACTCACATATGGTAGAAGGTAAGGAATCAAGTCCAGAACACACATTTTAGGAACTCCGAGTTCTCTGTTCTCAAAGGAACATCCATTACTCTTAGCATGATTTATAAAACTGCTTTATCAGCATAATTAAACTGGAATCCATATGACATTCTTTATTCCCTAGCTGACAAAATTAGCACAGGAGATTTACTCAAATTTGTTATTAAGGCTGTTATAAATGTCCTTCCTTTACTCTACTATTCAGCTTATAAAAGAAAAAAGAAAAATAATCTGCTCTTTTAACTTTGATTAGGATCCATTGACTTTCCCCATTCGTAAAATAGAAATGTAATGTCCAAATCAAAATTTATGGCATTTTAATGGACTGTTCTAAATATTATAATATTTTTTCTTGTTCAGATAACTTGATTTAAAGCTTCTAATTGAAGAACATAAATAAATAGATATTTCTGAATTGCATCTCTCAAAGTTTATTTCAGGAGGAAACTCAAAAAGAATTGTTCCTTAGACTTTGACTGGTTTACAGTTTTAAAAGAGCTGCCAAATTGTAGTTTACTGATCTAAATAAGAGGAACATTAAGGTTACACCTGCAGCTAGAAGAAAAGTGCTGGATGTGTACAATTTTATGTAGCTGGATCTGCAGAAGATGATTTTTGCACACAGAGTAAAGGCATCTAAAAACGTGTCTGCTCTTATTCAGACATTTCCAATATTTCTTTTTTAAGCCCACAAGTCTGATTACCTCTGTATGTCTCTTGGGAGCTGCAATTTTGCTGGAAAGAGATTCAGAACAGTCAGAACACTCACATAAAATAGATAGAGAGTTTTTAAAGTCTGTACCCTCTACGGTAGTAATAAAATGACCTAAAAATATTCTGAAAGTCTCTCTTATGACACAGTGGATGAATCATTAGCTTATTTATGAATTGGTGATATTCTGTGAGAATGTTTCAAAATTTGCTATTCCACAAAGTGTTCATCGCTTGCATAACTCCAGGAAAGTCATTACACCCCCTCATAAATAGAAGCTTACATAACGGAGACAAATGTTGCTTATATTGATATATTTACATACAGATTTCTTTACCAAGCATTAATTTTGGTAAGAAAGTGATTGTTTTTATATTTTACTTTCTTGGTCTGTAAAGAGGCTATCACTTTAAGGCCAGGCATGGTGGCACGCACCTGTAGTCCCAGCGCCTCCAGAGGCTGAGGCAGGAGGATCCCTTGAGCCCCAGGAATTTGAGTCCAGCCTGGGCAATATAGCAAGACCCTGTCTTAGAAAAAAAAAAGAAGCTATCACTTAAGAGCAGTGCTTCTCAAACTGGTGAAGGGCCGGGTTTTTGTTGGTGGTGGGTTTTTTTTGTTTTTTTGTTTTTTTTTGAGACAGAGTCTCGCTCTGTCACCAGGCTGGAGTGCAGTGGTGTGATTTTAGCTCACTGCAACCTCTGCCTCCCGGGTTCAAGCGATTTTCCTGCCTCAGCCTCCCAAGTAGCTGGAATTACAGGTGCGCACCACCACACCCAGCTAATTTTTGCATTTTTAGTAGAGACGGGGTTTCACCATGTTGGCTAGGATGGTCTTAATCTCTTGACCTCATGATCCGCCAGCCTACGCCTCTCAAACTGCTGGGATTACAGGCGTGACTCACCACACCCAGCCGCGGTGGTGGTTTTTAACATACTACACATCACAGATTTTTAGGCGGTTCTAATGAAACTGACAAGTATGCATTCACATCACATGTAACTCAACAGTCAAGTTCAACAACACTCGACCTCATCTGTACCCTGCTCCATGAGATGAATTCATTGATCATGAATTTGGATGTCATGGCAATGTCAAATTGCTATAGAAGTTACTGAATACATTGTCCATATCCATGCTTGTGAAAGACCATATTTTGAGTAGCACTGTTGTAGAGCACTTAATTTTTGAAAGTATAAATGTAAACTCAAATCAAGTGACTCAGGTCGGGGGAGGATAATTAACCAAACAGGAACACCTGAAAATGTTATTGATGCGGTTTAATGTTTTGCCAGTTGAGTCAAGTTCAGGCAGAGGACGGATCTATCTTCTTTCCTACTTGGTAGCTCTCCTTAGCAATTATTTTGGAAGACGAAGCATAGAAATCATTGTGTTACAGGAAGGAACCAGAGATTAAGCGGCAGAGCCACTGCTGCCTAGTTTAATGTCTCTCCCACCCCCTATAATTAAATATAATGTATATAATGTGATAAATTGAAAATACAGGTTTGTTTTTATCTAGAATATAAACTATGATATGTGCACTCTTTATGGGGTGCATTCAGTGGGGGAACTAATTGATTATACTGTGACTTTCCTATTGTCACTTTATGAGTTTAGGTTTGGAGGCAATGTTTTGTAGCAACAAAATTGTTCATTGACTTTGAGGCTGGATTTAAATTCTGATTCTGTCACCAGTTCTCTGTGGTCAAAAAGGAAGCCACGAATAATTTTGAACCTCAGTTATGTGATGTATTAAGTAGTCATGATGAGACTTATCTTGTGTTGTGAGGATTAGAGATGACATATGTAAGATGATAGAATGTCTGATGTAGTAACTGCTCAAGGAATTATAATTGCTATTAATAGTGATGTGCATTATTATTATTATTAGTTATTATTATCATATACCAGTGTCTCTCCTTATTTAATAATCTATTGGGTTCCTGAATTGAGATACCAAGAATTCAGATAGTGAGAGACACCCAGGTTTAGGTCTTCACATTTGACACTCAAGGAACCACTTAATGTTTCTGAAGTATTTTACTTCTTAACCAAGGTGCTAAAGATCACCTGATCACAATTTATCCTAACTTTTGGAAAGCATACACTTACTTTAATTTGACATGCAATTTAGAATAATACATTTTCTACTGTGTTGTTTGCCCTCCCCCAATTCTAAAATAATATATCATTCAGGATAAAAAAGACTACACTTTGGGAGGCCAAGGCAGGTAGATCACCTGAGGTCAGGAGTTCGAGACCAGCCTGGGCAACACAGTCGAAACCCCATCTCTACTAAAATAAAAATAAGAAAAAGCCGGAAGTGGCGGCGTGTGCCTGTAGTACCAGATACTCGGGAAGCTGAGGCAGGAGAATTGCTTGAACCTGGGAGGCGCGGGTTGCAGTGAGCCAGGATCGCGCCACTGCACTTCAGCCTGGGCAACAGAGTGAGACTCTGTCTCAAAAAAGAGCATTAATATCTAATAAATGATGGTGGTACTAGTCTGTGGTAGTGGAGGTATCACAGAATGGCTGTAGAGATGAGGAGGGCTAAAACTGTGAAAAGCCTTATATGGTATGTTGAAGGTTTTTATACTAAGGTTTTTGATTTGGAAGATGTGTCAATCAGGGTCTGCCTAGTCAGAAAACATAAACCCTCTAGTTATTTCAAACAAAGGGAATTTAATGCAGGAAACTGGTTACTCAAGAATGGAAGTGCTAAGAAGCCACACACACAGCATGAAGTTTCTGTTATACCTAGGCCTGGAGGGACAATGACAAGATGTGTTATCACCAGAGCCCCAGATGTCATGGGCATCAAGGTGGAGTTGGAACCGTTGGCCAGCTGGGACCAATGAGGGAGGGGCTCCGAGGGAACTGGAGCCAGGAAGGAGACACAGTTAGCCAGACCTATTGCTGGAGGTAGAATGAAAAAGGAAGTAGGCCCGGCTTCTCCCCTCCGCCTGCCCTCTAGTCTTCTGCCAGTGACTCCTATTGGCCAAACTTACTTGGAAGCCAATTGGTAAGGGAGCAGGAAAATGTACTGTAATAAACAGCTGAGCAGAGAAAAGGCAGAGAAAGTACCAAAAACCAACAAGCAAATGATTGACGTACAGGAGATCCCATGGACAGTAAGGCAACCAACCCTCTATGCAGATATTTCGGGAACAAGAAACATAAAAAAAACTAAAAAGCTTTCATAGGAGTTTGAGGTGACATAGATAAGATACCAGAAGGACACCCTGGGTTCAAAGGAAACTGATCTTAAAGGAGAGGAGGTAGCAGTTAAAACAAATTGTCTGCAGAGAAGTCCAAACACTAAGGATAAGCTTCCATGCATTTGATGAAAGTACTTGCAACCTTTACAATTTTTTATGCTCATGACTATCAAGACTAAATACAGACATACCTTGGAGATTTTGCAGGTTCAGTTCCAGAACACTTCAATAAAGCAAATACCACAATAAAGTAAGTCACACAAATGTTTCGGTTTTCTAGTACATATAAGTTATGTTTCTAATGTAGTCTAGTAAGTGTGCAACAGCATCATGTCTTAAAAAACAATGTACATACCTTAATTTAAAATACTTTATCGCTAAAAAAGCTAACAATCACCTGAGCCTTCAGCCAGTAATAATCCTTTTGTTGGTGGAGGGTCTTGCCTCGATGTTCACGGCTGCTCAGCATGGTGGTTGCTGAAGATTGGGGTGGCTGTGGCAATTTCTTAAAATGAGACAACAATGAAGACTGCCACTCAGTTGACTCTTCCTTTTGTGAAAGATTTCTCTAGAATGTGATACTGTCTCATGAAATCACTTACTTTGCTCATCCGTAAGTAGCAACTCCCTGTCCATTAAAGTTTGATCATGAAATTGCAGCAATTCAGCCACATCTTCACGCTCCACTTGTGATTTCAGTTTTCTTGCTGTTTCCACTACATCTGCAGTTACATCCTCCACGAAAGTCTTGACCCCCTGACAGTCATCCATGAGGGTTGGAATCAACTTCTTCCAAACTCCTGGTAATGTTGATATTTTGACGACCTCCTATCAATCACAACTGTTCTTAATGGCATCGATAATCATTTCCAGAGTTTTTTTTTTTTTTTTTTTTAGAGACAGAGTCTTGCTCTGTTGTCCAGGCTGGAGTGCAGTGGCATGATCTAGGCTCACTGCAACCTCCGCCTCCTGGGTTCAAGCGATTCTTCTGCCTCAGCTTCCTGAATAGCTGGGATTACAGGCGTGTGCCACTATGCCTGGCTAATTTTTGTATTTTTAGTAGAGACAGGGTTTCACCATGTTGGCCAGGCTGGTCTCGAACTCCTGACCTCATGATCCACCTGCCTCGGCCTCCCAAAATGCTGAGATTACAGGCATGAGCCACTGCACCTGACTTCCAGAGATTTTCTGTTTACTTTGCCCAGATCCATCAGAGGAATCACTGTCTATGGCAAGCTATAGCCTTACAAAATATTTCTCAACTAATAAGACTTGAAAGTCAAATTTTTTTCTTAATTCTTGGGCTACAGAATGGATGTTGTGTAAGCGGGCATGAAAACCTGAATCTCTTTGTACTTCTCCATCCAAGCTTTTTGGTGACAAGGTGCATTGTCAGTGAGCAGTTATATTTTGAAAGGAAACTTTTTTTGAACAGTAGGTCTTAACAGTGGGCTTGAAATATTCAGTAAACCATGCTGTAAACAGATACACTGTCATCCAAACTTTATTTTTCCATTTATAGAGCACAGGCAGAGTAGATTTCACTTAATTCCTTTTTTTTTGTTGTTTTTTCTTCCAAGACGGAGTCTTGCTCTGTCACCCAGGGTGGAGTACAGTGGCGCGATCTTGGCTCACTGCAACCTCCACCTCCCAGGTTCAAGCAATTCTCCTGCCTCAGCCTCCTGAGTAGCTGGGATTACAGGCGTCTGCTACCACGCCCGGCTCATTTTTGTATTTTTAGTAGAGACGGGGTTTCACCATGTTGGTCAGGCTGGTCTCCAACTCCTGACCTCGTGATCCACCTGCCTCAGCCTCCCAAAGTTCTGGGATTACAGGCATGAGCCAACGCGCCTGACCTGATTTCACATAATTCTTAAGGGCCCTGTGATTTCAGAATGGTAGATGAGCATTGGCTTCAACTTAGTCACCAGCTGCATTAGGCCCTACTAAGAGAGTCAGCCTGTCCATTGAAGCTTTGAAGGCAGTCATTGATTTCTCCTCTAGAGCTATGAAGGTCCTAGATAGTGTCATCTTTAAATAGAAGGCTGTTTCATCTATGTTGAAAATCTATTGTTCGTTGTAGCCACCTTCATCCATGATCTTAGCTTAATCTGGAAAACTTGGCTGCAGCTTCTGCATCAACGCTTGCTGCTTCACCTTGCACCTTAATGTTATGGATATGGCTTGTTTCCTTAAGCTTCTTGAACCAACCTCTACTAGCTTCCAACTTTTCTTCTGCAGCTTCCTCATCTCTTTTAGCCTTCACAGAATTGAAGGGAGTTAAGGTTTTGCTCTGGATTAGGCTTTGGCTTGAAGAAATGTTGTGGCTAGTTTGATCTTCTATTCAGAGCACTCAAACTTTCTCCATATCAGCAATAAGGCTGTTTTACTTTCTTATCATTTGTGTGCTCGCAGGGTAGTACTTTTAATTTCCTTCATTTAACTTTTCCTTTGCATTCACAACTTCACTGTTTGGCACAAGAGGCCTAGCTTTCAGTCTGTCTCTTCTTTCAACGTGCTTTCCTCACTAAGCTCAATCATTAATAGCTTCTGATGTAAAGTGAGAGAGGTATGGCTCTTTCTTCCCTTGAACACTTAGAGGCCATTGTAGGGTTATTAATTACCCTGATTTTAATATTGTTGTGTCTCAGAACAGGAAGGCCAGAGGAGAGGGAAAGAGATGGGGAACAGCTGGTCGGTGGAGCAGTCAGAACACATATGACATTGATCAATTAAGTTTGCCATCTTATGTGGGTGTGGTTGGTTGCACCCCAAAACAATTTCAGTAGTAACATCAAAGATTACCGATCACGATTCCCCATAATAGATATAAAAATAATGACAAATTTGAAATATTGAGGGAATTTTCAAAACGAGACACAGACCCAAAGTGAGCACATGCTGCTGGAAAAATGTCGTCCACAGACATGCTCAGCACAGGAGGGCCACAAACCTTCAGTTTGTAAACAATGCAGTTTTCACAAAGTGCAATACAGCAAAGTGCAATTTAATGAGATGAGCCTGTAATGAGCCTCTTTAAAGCAGGAACGGTCTTCTCATCTTTGTCACCAGTGCCTGGTGCATGGTAGCCTCTGAAAAAAATAATTGTTCATTGAATGAAGCACAGTAAAGCAAGGGAGAGTGATTTTGCTCGGGAGGAAAACAAATACCACTCAAGAAGATGGAAAGATATAGATGAGGAAAGTTTTCTAAGGCGGATTATTAAACTGGCAAGATGGAACTCTGGAGAGATGGAGTTCTTTCCAGAAAGTAGAAGATAAAGCCTCAAAGTAATTAAAATAGGGAATATCAATTAAGTTGTAGATTTTATTGGCAATTTGTTATCTTAGCAAAACCAAGTGAACTGCTGTTCTGGAATTAATTTTGCCCGAAAAGGAATAATTAATTGATAATTAAGGAGAAATAAGACCCTTAAAAAGTGTCAATATGGATTCAGAATTTCTATGACAAAGAAAGGAAACACTGAACGCAATTTGATGTGCTGATGGCCTCGTTCGTTCATCGGTTTCCTGCTTCAGTAAACATTTAAGAGCATGCCATGCATTTTCAAACTTTAGGGCAACAGGCTAAAAATATCAAGGAGAAAAAGGTTTACTGAGGGTATAGAAGTTTTTATGATCTTATTTTTATTGAACATTAAAACATGTATGTTCATTCTAGAAATTTTAGAAGATGAAGTGCAAAAACAAAATGAAAATCACCTCACAGCTCAGTACCCAGAGACAGCCACTATTTACATCTTAAAAGATTGCTTCCGATCTTCTTTCCTATGCATTTTTATATAATTGTTTGAGATAATAGTATGTTTAAAGTGTTGTATCCTACTTTATTCACTAATATCATAAGTCTTCTCTTATTCTTAGTTCCTCAGAGATGTTATTTTTCGCTGGTTGCATTTTATTGCAAACTATTTACAAATATATACAAAATATTTTGTAAAAAAATATTTCCCAATTTTTGAAAATTGTGACAAAGAAAAGTCAAATTCGTGTTGAATTTATGGAAGGAAATCTTTAAGAATCTGGAGGCTTATTATAACAAGCTTCTGAGAAGAAAGCCAAGTAAAGTGTTTTAATACCTTCTGTCCAACAAGCTACTTATGTGTAAGTGATGTTACGGAATAGAGTCAGTGTGGTCAAAAATAGACAGTTATCAGAAAGTTCATAAGTAACATTTATCCTATGAAAAATACAGCTATGAATTTAAATCAGTAGTTTTCTACCACAAATATCTTAATGGATAAAATTTTCTTTACCACATATATATGGTGTCAAGGTGACAAGGCAAGTATCCTTGTAAACTCTTCGAATTACGGGAACAGCTTTGCCCTTCTTAGCAAGCAATTTTATACAGAAACTCAACTTTATGATGGGTTTCTGTAAGTTTTAATTTTTATAATAACTGATATGTAAATACTTAGTTACCTTTAACTTCTCTCTCCAGATAGAATGGCTAGCGGACTGTTTTATCTTCTCAAAACATTTGTGTGTACGTTTCCCATGTTCTTTTCAAGGTTCTTGCTTCTAACTGTCAGTTAAGGCTTGTAGCCTCTTACTTCAGTTACATTTTCTGGCCAAGATGCAATTAAAGAATAAGGAGCTGATAATTATTTCCATAGTCATTTCCAATTTTTCTACTGTTCTACGTAAGACTTTGAGGAACACCTTTATGCATAACACCTTTCTACATTTGATTCATGTAAGTGGAATCACTGAGTCGAATGGCGTTAATGTTTCTAAGCTTCTTGGAATGCACTGCCTGAAACTTTCTCAAAAGGCTGTAGCCATTTACACTCATAATACTTCAAAGTGCCAATCTAACCGTGTCCTTCCCAGCATGGAATATTATTTTTACTTTTGCTATTGTAACAAGGAAAATTAAACCGTCTCATTGTTAATATTTGTGTATTTTTTATTTCTAGTGACCACAAATGTTTTCTTTTAAATATCTGCTGGGTGTTTTTCTTCTTTTTTGAGTAATGTGGAAACAAAACGAAGTTAACCAAACACAACCCTTCCAAACCTTTCTGATATAAATACACACTTTTTTGTGTGTTATGTTGAGGGGCTCTAGTTGGTAACAGCCTCCTGGTTACATAAATACTGTCCAGTTTAATTTTTTTTTTCAGCTAAATAAGCCTTATCCCTTTATCCATCCTTAGTGGATCTATTGTCTACCCATTAAATTAAATTTCTTCACATTTTTTTATATATGCAGAGCCCTAAATTACAGTGGCTCTCCTAATAAAAGGCTATTCAGTTATTAATAAAAGAGGAAGATTGCTTCCTGCCTCTTGGATGAGGAAGATTCATGTATACCATAGATATGGTCAGTTTAAATTTACAGTTTTCTGTGAGGCATTGATTTTTTCCCCCATAAATATGGAGTACTTAGAATGTTCAAAACCTTTCTCTGGGTAACAGAATGCACAGAAGTATAAGGCATGATCCCTGTTCATTGCCCAAGCTGGCGTGACTCTGGACATGCAGTGGACCTCATGATGTGATAGAAGTCCTTGCCTATGAGAGTGAAGGAGATGGTACCAGGTCTACTTGTGGCCAGTGGTGGAACACTTGCATTATTCTAAGTCCTTTCTGTCTTTAGAACCCAAATGACAACCATATTATTTTATCTTATTGCTAGTGGTATAGCTTATTAATGCCAACGTATACCCATTTGCTTTTCAAGGTTACTTTAGATGTCTTAGGTTGGAATGACTGAAGCCTTATACATTCAAATTTATATAACACACACACACACACACACACACACACACACACACACACACACACACACACATATCTTATTGTTGCCTGTTATCTTTCTACCTGTTGTATAAGAAATCCTTTGAAAAAAGCCTATGTCAGCTTCACAAAAGACCTTACTGTGTTTTGGGGGAAATAAAATTGGGAAATAATAAAACAGTTAATAAATGTTACAAGACTGTGTACACCAACTTAAATAAGATTAAGGTCAAATGTAGGGTACTTTATATAGGTAGGAAGAGCAGTATTAATTAGAATAATTAGGGAGAGTTGTTTGGAGAGTGGAAAAAAACATTGTTCTAGGAAGGAATTTTTTAATACTTAGGTAAAGTAAAATGTAGGGCTAAGATATTCCAGATAGTGTAGCAGCATAAACAAAGGTATGAAAGACCGGCTTGTTTGCGAGTCAGTGAAGACATTGTTCTCTGAGAATCTACTCCAGATTTTTTTTTTTTTTTTTTTTTTTTTTGCTTTTTGAGACAGGGTCTCACTTTGTCGCCCATGCTGGAGTGCAGTGGTGCGAACATGGCTCACTGCTGCCACAACCTCCTGGACTCAAGTGATTCTCCCGCCTCAGCCCCCCAGGCAGCTGGGACTACAGGCACACACCACCATACCCGGCTGATTTTTGTATTTTTGGTAGAGACAGAGTTTTGCCATGTTGTCCAGGCCGTTCTCGACTCGAGCTCAAGCCATCTGCCCGTCTCGACTTCCCAAAGTGCTGGGATTACAAGAATGAGCCACCGCGCCTGGCCACTCCAGATTTTTAAAAGGGAAATCTGATTCAGTGCCACTGGGGTGAACTAAGTGCCTTAAATTATAGAGTGAGAAATTTACATGGCATTTGATTGGCAATGGGAAAAACATTGTTACATCTTCAGAAAAGAGAGATAATGAAGTCCGTCTTCTGTGTTTTGGAATAGGAATTTGGTGGGTGAGTTTAAGGACAGTTAGAGAGGAGAGAGATTATTTCGTTTTGTTTTGAGGTAATTGACATGATGAGAGTCTTAGGATAGCAATGGGGGAAGGAAAAGGGAACATGACTCCAGAGGTTTTTCTTACCAAGGTAGAATTGCCGGAATGTAATCACAGATTGGACAGATTTTAAAGAAAAAGGAAGAGTTATATGTCTTCAAAATTTGAAGGCGTGGTGACGCAGAGAATGGTGATACCATTGAAGAAAAGAGGGAATTGCAAACTGAGTGGAGCAATAGGGAATAGATACGAATTTGACGGAATTACATACTTATGGGTTTATTTACAATTTGTCTTCTTACAAAAATTTATTTTTGGTGGCTCATATACGTGTATGTGCTTCCATATCATAAGCATATATTTCTCATTAATCCTTTCAAAAACCCTGTAAAAGATATTTGTATCTCCGTTGTGCAGATGAGGCTCAGAGAAAATAGGTAATTTTCTCACATTGCAAAGCAGGGATTTACATGTACTTTTAACTCCTAAACCAGTGATTTAGCCCCTGAGCTATACTTTCTTCCTGAGAGGGGACAGTGGCATTTTGAAGAGGAAATACTCTAACGCCATTTGAAAAGGGGGACCGAAGAAAGAGTTTAGTCAACAGCATGATAAAAATATTACTTACACTTTTATTACACTTAATAACAAGAAGTACAGGGGCAGAGAAAGGTTCCTAACTTTTAGTGAGCAAGTATATATCCAAGATATATCTCCTCTTTGGAGCTTTTGTGATACACTGTCTCTTTTAGTTGTGCAACAGCCCTAGGAATAGGTACTATTATTGTTCCCTTTAAAAATGAGAAAAAAAAAAATGAAGCTTAGGAAAGTTAAGGTTACTTGCCCAAGCTTACGAGGAGACCATAGTGATGAAGAGGAAGGGCTTTAGGGTCAAATGGATTTGAATTTTACTTCTTAGGCCTTTGGTTTCCTTATTTATAAAATGGGATTGAAATAATGATATCACAGTTGAAGGTAATTATATGAGAATTTGTTATTTATTGCAAACATAGGGTAAGCACCTAATAAATAACCATTATTACTGTTATTTTACAGCAAAGACATAAATAGAGCCCATCAAGTTTCCTTCTCTACCCACTAGTTTTTCCATTGTACAGTAGTACTCTCCTGAAAGACAGTGGATGAAGCCAAGAATTTGGAAGAAATCACAGATAGAGAAATCTTGAAAAGAAGACAGATAGATTTAATACTCAATCGTTAAAAAAATGTGCACATGACTTTAAGAAATCAAACACTGTAAGAGGATAGTATTGAAAAGTAAGTCTCCAACCACTCTTGGTATCAATCCCCTAATTTTACTTCCTAGAGACAATTAACAGTATAGTTTTTATGTTTGCTTCTGTAAATATTTTTGCATATACAAACATATACATAAAAATATGCCCATTTTTGCACATTGAGAGCATAATAGGCACAATGTTCTGTTCTTTGATGCTGTTACCTTTTACATAACTAACCTGGAGGTTTTTTTTTTTTCCTGTAGAGCAATAGACTGACAGATTGTGAATGAAAACTTGCACTATGGAGAGTTATGTTAGTGTTTTAATAAGACAGGAACCCAGAAATAAATGTAGGAAGTTTAACATCAGCATCTCGTGGCCTTTAAGTCAAATTGGACAACCATTCAAAGCTTTATAAGTGCTAACTGCTTCTCATGACTTCAGAAGCAAACAAAAAAATCATTATTCAAATGGGAAATTAAGATGAGCATCAGAAGTACAGAGAGGATGTCTTTTTTTAAAGGCGGCACATCTAAGGGAGTGTCTGAGACCTGGCTTCTTCATTCAGGATGGAGCCTGCTGCTACTCTTCAAAAGAAATGTTCACATCCTTACTTCCTGACTTCCTTCCACAACACAGTCTGCTTCACAACACCATGACTTTATATGTCAGAGCGGGTTAGGAGGAGCTGAATCTTAAAAATTTAAGAAGATGCCAAGGTCTAGAAACCACTCTTAACAGGGGAAAATTAGGCCCTGCTTGCTTTTGGGAAAATTTGTTTTCTAGTCAGACACTTGTCAAGGTTAAAGAAATTCACGGGCCCTCTGTTCGAATTGGGAGCAATTGGGAGCCCTTAAGCTGAATGAGTAGACTTGAAGTCCCACTTAGAATGAGCCTTTGTATTTTTGTTCTGTGGCTTGGTCAGGGGAGGGATGCACACTTGGGGAGAAAAAGACTTGGGTTCTAGTTGGTGTTTTTCTCCTAGCTGACTAGAGAATTCAGAACAAGTTACTAAGAGCTTTCTAGTCCTTAGTTCTCTCATTTGGAAAATGAAAATTTTAAATTAGAGATTCTATTTCTAAGGCACCATATATTTCATCTTCTTAATAAAAAGTATATATATTCCCCTAAAGAATACTCTTAAGAAAAAGGTAAAGTTAAAATTACCCAAATTATTTAATTCCTGGTTGCCCAGTAACCATTAAATTTCTCAGCAGTCAGGCAAGAACCACATTCCCACCTTGAGACAAGATTTAGGCCTTTCCAAACTTACCCTCGGGCTCTATTCCAAGTTTATTTGTAAGTTAGTTGCTTACAATTTGGAATGAAATGTGTTATAAATGGTGGTTAGGTCCCTAAGTCACGGAATCTTAGTTAACCCTCAGAGTGCCTGATACACTGCACCATGTAAATAGAAAGCAGCTGTATGTTTTCTGTGGGACCAAAAAACTTTCGTAGGAAAAATGGTAGAAACTCGTACTGCAGGTGTTGACTATTCAGCAAGCTTCTCTAGATAAGGAGGACTGGGAACTTCATCATTATTGGTCTGGTTACATTCCTGGTAACTCCCTCACCCCATTGACTGGTCAGTTTCCCTCCCTGTGGTCCCTGTGCAAGGTATCTGCCTCACCCCATACCCTCTGCTCCTTGCCCTATATCATGGTTCTTCTGAGGGTACTACTGCCCATTCACCCTTGTGCTAATTAGGATTACACACACACTGGACAAGGAAAGACATTTCTTCTGTAGCGGAGAAGCGGAGAAGGCCATCAGAGGCTTTGAGTGTCAGAAAGATTTGGTATTGAATGCAGGCTCTGGGATGCAACCGTAGGGAAGTTACCAAACATTCGTGAGCCTCATTTTATCTTTAACAAAGCTGATAATACAGAACTCAGGACCTTGTAAGGACTTGATGGTATCAGGTACATACGACATTTGCCCTTGAGTATTCAGTGAATGTTGGTATTCCTTCTGCCATCAGCCCGTCACTTCCGTTTTTCTCTTTGGCTCTACAGGGAATACTTGGATACAAAAAGAGCTGAAGTAAGAGTCACGTACATCTTAGGAAAAAAGGGCTGCTTTAGGTTTATCCTCAAGTAGTTTTGTCCAGGATTCTGAGGAGAATAAAAGCTGGGTCAGATCCAGTGTGTTGAAAAGAAAGCTGAGGTGAGAAGTGAGAGAAACAGAGAGGCAGAGAAAGGGGTAATGAGCCCTATCTGCTATGAAGCAGGAGGCAATCCAACAGACAAGGAATCCCTGGTCATTGCCACTGAAAGGAGAAAGAAGGAAAACTCACACCTGTGACTTCAGGGCCGTCCATGAGGTGGGCAGAGGAACTCAGAGTCTGCCCGATTCTTGGATTGAACCTTCAAACTGGTAGAGCTTTTTATCAAGCAACTCCTAAATGCAACATAGTTTTGAGGTGATAAAGAAGAGTCTTTTGGAGGCTGGGCACAATAGCTCACGCCTGTAATCTCAGCACTTTGGGAGGCCAAGGCAGGCAGATCACTTGAGGTCGGGAGTTCGAGACCAGCCTGGCCAGCATGGTGACACCCCATCTCTACTAAAAATATGAAAATTAGCTGGGCGTGGTGGTGGGCACCTGTAATCCCAGCTACTTGGGAGGCTGAGGCACAAGAATCACTTGAACCCAGGAGGCAGAGGTTGCAGTGAGCCGAGATCACGCCACTGCATTCCAGCCTGGGCGAGAGAGTGAGGCTTCGTCTCAAAAAATTAAAAAAAATAAGAGTATTTTCCCGGAGTACTGGTAATGTTGTTTCCAGATTCAAATGTATTGTCCACATACACAGAGGGTAAACAGGAGCCCTTCAGGCATCCTTTATTAAAAGCACCTCAGTCTATGTCAGAGGGCCGGGCAGTCCATTATCTAATGAAAATCTCCTACCATTGATGTATTTTATCATAACTGCAGCTGCCAAGTGATTTTTTTTTAAGGAATGATTTACATATTAGTGTCTTCAGCAGGATCTCATCATTAGCATCTAGTCTCCAGAAACGTTAACACATAACAGTGAAAAGAAAACATTCTCTATCACAGGCTTCTGCATGCATGGGCAATTTGAGTCATACCACCTGTTCTCCTCTTCTGTTATACTAGAGTATACAAAAAGCAGAGATACGCATAGTTTACTATGGTCCTAGATGCTTAAATATCTTGAATTGTGTTCTATCTTGGACTAATTATTCATGCATAAAGACTCAACAGATTCTCTTCTTGCACCTCTCAAACAGCAAAATCAACAAAACCCAAACAATGTATCTTTCCTAATGAGGTGAAAGCATGCGTACCAGCCTAAGACAGAAATGTTGCAAAAATGTTTTTTGCAAGAAGGTCAGTTTGCTTTTCCCATGGTAACTAAGGTTAATTTCTACTGTGGTTCATTTTGGCGTCCATTTTATTCATAATGATTATTAGAGGGCATGGATATTGGGGGTGTATTGATGTTGGGGACCAGAGAAATGGAAAGAGGCAGATGGAGGATGCAAATCATTTTCAATCAGAACCTAAAATTTTTACTGTTAAAGGGTAGAGAAGAATCTTAATTTGACTTTCAAAACATGATTAGTTGAAGTTACCAAAACTATTTTTTTAAATAACATTTATCTTAAGAGCTATAAATAAAGAGGAAATTTTGCACTAGAGATGAAATAATGAACATTTCATTAACTGAAGAGTTAATGAAAAACTAGTTGATTATATGTGTTCATTTATAGGTTGACACGTGAATTTCCAGAGAAGTAACTTGTATGTTTTTAAATTCCAATCCTTATCTTACATCTGGGCAGAATCAGACTTGTGAACGTCCCATTCAAAACAAACAGCTAAACACTTTGCAGACTTTGTCTAGAAGAGTGCCTTACCCATATAAGCCCTCTATTATAAAATTGTTTTAAACGTTAAATTAGCTGTCAAGCTGTTCTGCATCAGTGGCACCACCTGGTAGCAAGGATGGTGAACTCTGCCACCCAAGATCTCTTTACTGCTAACTTCATTTCTCCACCGCAAGGAGGATTGCGGGGGTGGACGATGCTCCCTATTTAGTCTTCTGCCTTTTGTTGCTTACAGTTCAATTAACATGTCAGTTAGAGATGACTTTTGGTGGCAGTTAATAAAATATCTGACCAATTGTATCTTAAACACATAGGAGTTGATATTTTTTGTATAACAAGAAGTCGTCTGGAGTCAGGTAGTTGAGAGCTATGGAAGAGTTCCGTGATGTCATCAGAGACCTGGGCCACGGTTTATTCTGCTGTACCATTTTTAATGAGTGACTTTTGTCCCGATGGTTCCAAGATGACTACTGCTTCTCAGGCAGGAAGAAAGAGACAGGACGTTCAGCCTCAGAGTCTCTTTGTCTTTCCGTTTGGGAAGGGAAATCCTTTCTTGCAGATATCTTCTCAAGCATTGGCCAAAACTGTGTCCACACAGCTTCTCCTGGCTGGATTAGGGCACTGAGATCTTCCAGCCTTTGTAGTAGAGAAAGATCAAGGAGAAAGAATTTGGGAAGGGGTGTTGAGTGAACCAACATACAGTTATCTGCCACAATTAAATACAGTGGATTCACCTTGCAAGTAAGCATTCTTTTTAGACTATTTATTGTCTTTCTCCCTTTATCCCAATTCCTTTATTCCTTAGGAAAGTCTTGATATCTTTGTGAGATGTGTTTCAAAAAAGAAGCTCCAGCTCAGGTTGTAAGCAGTAAGCAAAAATAATAATTCCAGTGATTCACCCATAGAAGTGGAAAGTTATATTATTTGAAGAAAAATTGGATGTAAAATCAATGTCATCAACAGCTTAAACCTGGTAAAAGCAAGGAAGTTCCTTTCAGAATCTAACTTTATTCCAAATACATTTATTGAGCACCATCATTTATTGCCCTAGATGCCAAGGATAAGTGAACACAACATAACCTCTTCAGAAGTCTGCATTTTTCTCATCTTTTTTCCCTCAAGTATAAGAATGAAAAATAAAGCTATTTCTAATTAGTTACATCAATCATTTCTATCAGTATTGCTATAGGTTTTATTTTTATTGTATACTGGGTATTTAAACTAAACTTAAGTCTTTGTGGGCTTAGAAATTACTGTTTCATAAATAACATGGCTTATACAGGAAATTTCCAATGCCATTAACCTTAAAAATGTTTATTGGAATACTGCTTATATCATCTTGGAAACTACCTTTGCGGTTGACATATAAACTGCGAGATGGTCTATTTTCATTATATGTTTGTGTATGTACATAAGCATGCTCATGATAAAGATTGTCTACTTGATCAAACTTTAGTCAGACTCCTGAACCTTCTCCTAGGCCCACCTGTGCACTTCTTTGTAAAATCCAGCTGTAGCGAGAATCCCGCTAAATCAGTTTAGCAAGAACCACCTTCCTCTTATATATCTGATCACTTTCCACATCTGATCAGGTTCCTCATCCTCCACCATCCCCCACGTGACATCTGATCACCCTGGCCTGTCTTCAGCAAGACTCCTGTTAAGTTGTTTTAGCTAGAATTCCCCTTACCCCCATGCTTTCTCTTAGTAATTTTCCATCCACCAAACCCCACCCTGCTCCTTGGCTATCAATTCCCACTTGTCCATGCTGTATTCAGAGTTGAGCCCAGTTCTATACTGAGGTCTCTTTCCCACTATTGCAGTGTTCCTGAATAAAATCTGTTTTTAACCACTTTACTGTCCATCTCTGGTTTTTCTTTGACACTCACATAACCAGAGTTTTGTATGTGTATATTGCTTGACACATCACAAATACCTGGGATATGTGTACTGATTTTTTTACAGGGTGAATAATCTTTTTGTTTTCCCCCATATTTTAGAAACCTGAATCTTTAACCCCTGAGCTTAGTACACAGTTAGGCATATAATAGGTGCTTAAGTAAGTGTCAATTGATGATTTTAAATGCAGAAGTAATTGTCACTTAATGAAATACAGTCAGGAGACTCATGGATTTCGGCCTGTCTTCCTATCTGTTCTTGTACTGCAACAGTAAGTGTATTAATGCAATATTTTTGGCAGCACAATCATTTAGTTTGAGTGCATTAGTAAAAGGTGGAGTCCAAAGAATTAATCACTGGAAAGTTTTGGGAAAACCCAGTAACAACTGTTTCCATAGAGTAATATGAATGACAGCCAGGTAATAGCTACTTATTGGAGGGACTCCACAGTCAGAGCCTTGACAGGGACCTGAAAGAGAGTGTAACTGAAGGGTAAATGTAAAGCTTTTGGGAGAATAAGGGAGTGGTCAGGCTGAGGCAAAGATCTAAAAAGAAATGCCTCCTGGGGCCAAGCTGGTAATTTGAATGACTGAAGGTGACTGGGTGGGAACTGGGGCAACCTGAAAAGCTTCTGTTAGGGTGTAACAGAGCCTCCGTTGCAGCTGACTGTTCTATGAGAATGTGAGTCTTTATTGTCAGGTCTTCAGGTTCTTCCAGAGAAGCAAGATAACGGGAAATCGCCAGATTTTTAACTAATGGCATATCATTCAACAATTTCAAAAACCATTATATGAGCCCAAACCGACCAACCAATCAAACACACACAAAAAAGAGTCTGCAGACTAAATTCAACCAGTTTGTGACCTCTGGTCTGTGGTTACCAGAGAAGTAATTGAAATGGAGTTTTGGGAGAAAGATCATATGTTGAAATCTTGGGAGATAAGGGCAGAGAAATAAGTAAGCCGAGACGGTAAGGCCAAGGTAGAAAAGGTAGCATTTAGGAAAATTTAGTTAAGACTTTTTAAAACAGGAAAGGGCAAAAGATGAGGTTAAAGCAGATGAGGAAATTTACTGTTATTTATTTTCATCATTAAAATATGCTTTCCACAAATTTTTCAACTGTAAGAGAGAGTGATAAATTCAAAATAGGTAATGTCAACCATATTATGAAGAGTATGTTTTTGCAATCCAAAAAAGCTAAGGCACAACATTAAAAAAAATCTGTGAATTTGGCTTTACAAAGGTATAAAAAAATTAAGTCACATCTGGTAATTTTTAGTGTCTTACCTTTTATAACAAAGAGGAAAATTTAATTAAACTGGCTCTGCCCTGGAGAATCTGGGATGTTTGTTCACTTATGAAGAGAGACTGTTAAGATTGGTTAATTAATGAGGTTGAGAATAGAGTTGAAGGAGATCGGGGTAAATTTAGAAGTTTCTGTCATTCTGAGAGTTCTGTAAGTAGCTGAGTTACCCATGTTGTGATTGAGAAAAACAGGAGAGCAGCGACTGAAGGTTCTGAGCCCAAGAAAGAGAATAGTATTGTTTATTCCAGCAGCCACAGTGGCCTGTGTGACTGTAAGTCGCTTGTCAAGAGGGAGACTGCAAGGAAAGTGCATTGATTTGATTTGGAGTAGTTGTAACTGCAGCATGAAGAAGATGATACGTAAGGATGATAATTGAGGACCAATTTAATGGCTGCATACCTTGCTGAAGTTGAAGTTCCTTCTGGAGATAAAGGTGGCAAATAAGAAAGTGCTTAGGTAGAACAGCTTTTTAAAATGAGTTAACAGAAAACAGCAGACTAAATATGGAATTGAGGAGTAGGAAATGAAGGAAATGAAGTTAAAGATTTACTTTCTTTCAGTATGCGGAGCTGGTATGTCATCCCTCTGTTTCCAGTGCCTTCTCCCACTTCCAAATTTCACTGCTCCTCATGCGCCCTGGTGTGTGGTGCAGCTTCGAGATTAAGCCTCCAGCCTTCTGTCAGGGTGAAGAAGCAGGTGGCTGAGATGCTCGGCTCCAAGTGGGGGAAGTGTTTAGGGCTCTGAAGACTTTCAACCAGTCCTTGTATTTTCAGCCACATTTCAGTCTTCAGAGGAACCTGGAGCCTTTCATTTCTGAGACTTCTTGGCTACATAAACTGGCATGCTTCTTGTTAGTTCCTCCCACTCCCTGCCCCAATCTCCTTGTATCCCCAACAGCATTAATTGAGCTTGGGATTTCTCTGGTCTCCTAAGTTGGTTACCAGCAAGTCATTTTCTAAGCCACCAAAATATTGGAGCTCTGATCTGTTCTCATCTCCTCTCCTGTGTTGTTAATTTTCTTTTGGGTAAATGCCATTTTTTATTCCTCTTCTATCATCCTAGTAGAGTTTCAGGGATAAAGAGAGACAAATGAGTCTGCTCCATCTGCTGTGTTTAACTGTAAGTCCCAACACCCAAAATCCTTCACACGACGTACAGGGCTCTGCAGTGGGCCTCCCCCTGCCTACCTGTCAGGGCTTGTCTGTGCCCACTCTTCCTCCTTCCTCTCTGAGATTTCAGCAATATTGGCCTTCTAAGGATTCTTAAAGCTCCACATTCTTCTCTGCTTCAGAGGCATTTTTTTTTTTTTTTTTTTTTTGACATGTGCTGACCTGTTACCCTGCTGTGTTCTTACCTGGCAAGCTCCCATCATCCTTCATGTCTTTGCTTCAATGTCACCTTTTCCAAGAAGCCTCTCTGACTTATGTTTCCCTATATATACAGTCTGATCACTTCCTGTGTGTTTCCTTCACCATTTTACCACAGTACATATGAATATTTGTTTGTTAGTTTGTTTGTTTGAGACGGAGTTTTGCTCTTGTTGCCCAGGCTGGAGTGCAACGGCGCAATCTCGGCTCACTGCAGCCTCCATCTCCCAGGTTCAAGCGATGCTCCTGCCTCAGCCTCCCAAATAGTAGCTGGGATTACAGGTGCCTGCTGCCGCATCCAGCTAATTTTTTGTATTTTTAGTAGAGACGGGATTTCACCATGTTGGCCAGGCTGGTCTCGAACTTCTGACCTCAGGTAATCTGCCCGCCTTGGCCTCCCAAAGGCTGGGATTACAGGCGTGAGCCACCGTGCCTGGCCTACATATGAATATTTGATTATTATCCATCTCCTTCGCTACACTGCAAAGTCAGTAAAGGCAGAGATTTATTTTGGTTACCAGTGTATTCCATGTACTTGGCATGGTTCTTGGCTTATAGTACCTGCGCAATAAATATTGAAAGGATAGATGAAAGGATTATGGATAGATGAATGTCTTTTAAAAAGTTATAAAACAGTTCTGCCTAAAGAGTCTTTTTGAATCAGTAGTAGTATTTCAAATACATATTTAAATACATATATATGTTATAAATATATAAAATATGCATTTAAATATGTCATTTGTACTGTTTTAAATGTATTTAAAATAATATATGTTATATATTAAAATAATACTAATGATTTTTAAAAAGATTAGGCAACACTGCTTTGTAGCTTTTTAGAAGAAATTTATCCTTATGGATCCATACTTATTATGGATTGTATATTTTATATATAATAAAGGTTTTGGGAATTAGAGCCCTGATCCTTCCGCTCTTGAAGCTTGATTTAAAGGAACATGGCACAGTGGTGCCTATATGAGTCAGCCCTCCATTATCTGGGGGAGAATTCAGGCCCCAGAAATGGTACTTAAGATACACAGTTCTCCCCCCAAAAACTTTATGTCGGCCATTTGTTACAGAAACTGCTTTCTCAACAAACCTTTTACCAGAGCAGCTAACAATGAGCAAAACTAATTTGAATTTCAACTCTGCCGTTATTACAGTGTTGCTAAGAAGTGGTGAGATTCTGCTAAGGAAGGCCAAGTAAGAGGAGGGAGCCAGAAATGCCTGAAACAATCCACAGCCAGGATTTTGTGCTGTCTTTTATTTCACAGTTGAACTTCTCAGTATTTTTTGGTTCATAACCTTTTTCTCTTTTCCTCAATTCTGAGTCTTCCACATTTGTGCCATACTAGGTACTTTATTGCTTCTCGCCTTCTTTTTTTTTTTTTTTTTTTCCTTGAGATGGAGTCTTGCTCTGTCGCCCCCGCTGGAGTGCAGTGGTGTGATCTCAGCTCACTATAACCTCCGCCTCCTGGGTTCAAGCAATTATCCTGCTTCAGCCTCCTGAGTAGCTAGGATTACAGGTGTGCACCACCACGCCCAGCTAATTTTTTTTGTATTTTTGATAGAGACGGGGTTTCACCATGTTGGCCAGGCTGGTCTCAAACTCCTGACCTCGTGATCCGCCCGCCTCGGCCTCCAAAAGTGCTGGGATTACAGGTGTGAGCCACTGCACCTGGCCCTCTCCTTCATTTCTTAGAAGAATTTTAGAAAACCATTGGTGACAAATAAGTAATACCATTTCACATCTGGAAACATAACTTGATAGTAATTAGAAATTCACAGACTTTACTTTTGCTACTTCATCTAAGTATGAATGCATAGTTCCTGTTTATCTATGTGTAGGTTTATTTTCCCCCCATTTAAGTAAAGCTCTCTGTTGATGATGAGGTTTTTACGAGTTTAGATTTTAAGAGGCCTCAAATATATCTAAAAAATTATAGACCAGGTATGATGTGTTAGTGTTCCTCTTCTCTCAGCTAATTCTTTAAAGATATGTTCCAGAATTCCTGGTCTGTTCTTGAAGAGCTCCCAATAATTCTAGACTTCTGAAGCCTGGATATTTTGGCTTAATTTGCTTTCAAGACAGACTTGATTTAAATTACTCAATTTATCTCAAGTCTCATTAAGATCCATGGTTCCTGTCTGTTCTAGTGAGTTGGCGCTGGCAAGAATAATACTTGTCCTGTGAAAAGTCCATTAGAATCCTTTGGAGGAGTGAGACTGGAAAATTGGAGACATATTATTATATTTTAAAATATGCCACCTTTCTATAATAGGAGTATGTGGGGAGAGTGCCTTGTTTTGGCTTCTTGGGAAAATTTGGAAAATTAGTAAAATAGGCAGGCAGTAGTAGTTCAAGGCATATTGTATGCCAAACACTGAATTTAGAACAATACTCCCCCAAAAGCATATGTGCTCTAAATTTTATTTTTCACTTATCACCTGGGAGATTTAGATTAAATTTCTTCTGGGAAATAGAGTTGGTATGAAGAAACAAAGACCACTATACCAATTTATCTGTTGGAATAATCATTAGCCTTACAGCTCTTTCCGCTCATAAAGTTAATGAGGTCATTATTATTCCTTCTAGCTAATAGATAGGCGTATTGAAACCTTAGGCCTTTCCAAAAAGTCTCCATAAGCCATTGGAAGGATAGACTAAAACACTCCTTGTTTTAAATTCTAGACCTCAGTTCAGTCAGAGATAGTAAGATTTTTGCAGTATTATTAAAAAGACAGAAACCAGCTATAAAACTGAAATGAAGGGACTTAATGTTTTCTTTCTGTAATATCTTTGGAATGCTTCCATGGCTTTAAAATGCTGAGGTGTTTCTCACTATTTTTTCAAAAGCGTGTAACATGTAGATTTGTGACGCAAACTTGACCAGTTGTTCCTCTTTTCTGGTGAATTTTGACACCTGCTACTTTTACACAGAGTAAAAGTGAAAGTCATGAAACAGAAATACTTACCAAAGTCAAGAAAAATGCATAGACTAAACAAAGGGGCAAGAGAAGCCTATTACTTGTTTCATGTTTCAAAATAAAAGATGAATGGCCTATCACTTCAGTAGTTGGAAATTCAACTTGAGAAGGTAGGTGGTTTGATGTTTGCCCTTGTTCCTTACATTTCTAGATTTCTCTATTTATAGGCTAGAACCAGCCCTGGATAAAATAATACAAGTTATGAAGAGAAATGTGCAGTTCAGCATTTTTACCCTTCTGAAGTGCGCTTTCTCCCAGCTGCCATGGAAACATGGCGTAACTGGTTTCTTGGATAGTCTCCCTCGTCTTGAGTTCCGGCCGTGAGAGCTAGCGAGCTCATTACAACTTGGATCAGAGTCCTGGAAAGTCAGCTCCCAGGGAAAGTGGAGGCCGGTCTCTCATGGGGCACGGGAATGGGGGGCTTTAGCTTTATTAAACTGCATACATACTTTCAGTACACAGTCATCCTAAGCTTTAGCCCAGGACAGTGTCACATTGTTCACAGCTGTATTGCGTCTTGAGGTTTCTGTGTGCATCCTACACACTTTCCTAAAGCAGAGACTTATCTCTTCCAGCTGTAAGCCAGAGGGAGTGGTGCTGCAGACTCCTAGCAACACATGCGGACTCAAACAACGCAGGCAGTTAACGCTCTTGAGTAGTAGACTTTTAGGGCACCAGAACTCCGTGGCAGTTCACTGACAGTTGCCAGATATACATTTGTATGGCTTCGGTAGCATTGTGATGGAAACTAAACGTTTTCCCTGCTACTTTCTTCTGGTATGCCTGAATCACTGTTTGAGAATGGATTGGACTTTGGTGCATAGAAAACTGGTAGCAGAAGGCTCATTCACTGCAGTGGGTTGGGGGTAGGCTGAAAAGATGTCAGGGAGGATTAACTAGAGGCAGAATGTGTCATAGTCAGAAGTATTTAGAAGGGAGGAAAGTTTGAACTCTGATACTGTTCCACACTAATATTCATGCCCTGAAAGAATCAGATCATTCTTGCCTCTCCCACTTGGATCTCTAGCTGCTGGAATTTGCCAATTCTTGATATGAACGCTAAGATTTGGATGGAGCTTGTGACCTCATTTAGACTATTTGTTCTGAATGCTGAATAGAACCAGGAAAATAGGAAAAGAGGGTAGAATTGGGGTCATAAGAGAGGAATCGTCCTATGAAAGAAGAAAGATGATAGGAGACTAGGCACATGAGGTAAGAGGCAGTGGAGAAGGAGGATTAGAAAGGGAAAAAAGAAGAGAAACTTTATGCCAATATCTTCTACAAGATGTTTGGCTGGCACAAAACTAACAATACTTTTGCATAAGTAAAGGAATGAAAGAAAATTTGGGATTGGGTGCTTATCCCTTGGAAACTGCTACAGGCTGGTGTTAACGGGAAAGGGATCTGTATTTGACCACAAGTGCATTTCCACGTCTCTACATTGCTTTTTGTAAAGAGTCAAAGGGACTCAATTATGAGTGTGTGTAAGAGAACTCCACACTAGCAAGTATAGGAAGAATTTGATGGTACTGGTGAAGGATGTTGCACCAATCTGGAGGGGAGGACAGGAATGGTTTCTCACGGATTAATGCCACAAGACAACTCATACCACGAGTTGGCTGAGACCACTTAAAAAAGTAAGCAATGATGACTGGGCAAAAGAGACAGAGGAAGAACCACATCTTTCAGGGGAGAGAGAAAGAAGGACGATTAAAGGGACCCAACTAGATCAAGTTCTACTCACCAAAGAACAGCATCCAGGCAAATGTTAATGATCTTCAAGAAGCAATCTGTATACATAGCATTCCAAGATACTCCGAGATGCTTTGAATATATTGAATACCTTTTGTTGGCATTTATCGTAAACAAGAGACTCACAAATATATTCCAGAGGGGAGGTTTTGGTGTAATTGACTATAGTAGTTATTAAATAATCTATTAATAAAAGCCCACAAAATGGAAGATAGAAAGATAGAAAAACAAAAGACAACACAGGTTGGTGTACAGAATTTATACTTGAAGTTTAACAACACGGAAAAAGAAACTTTATTAAAATATGCATTTAAAGAATTTCCAAATGAATCACCAGAGGCTCTTAGTAAAATATTGATTCCGATTCACAGATCTGGGTGGGGCCTGAGATTCTGCATTTCTCATAAGCTCCAAGCAGATACTGACGCTATTCTTCCTCGAATCACACTTTGACTAACAAGGACCCACACAGGTTCTCTGTAATTGGTGTTGGTAGTCATCCATGGTTAGATGTAGGTGAGGACTGCCCTCTTAACTACCTCTCGGCTGCCAGGTTATAAGGAAAGCAAGTCTCAGAACAAGTTCTGTCACTTATGAGCATTTATTAGCCAATGGGTACAAAACAATCTCACAGCCTGTGCCAGAGACACAGTGAAGTCGCAGTTCTGTCTTTTGGGGTGCTTGGTGTGAGAGGCTCACAGTCTACACAGGCCACAGTCCTCTATTAGAGTGGTTCTCAAAGGGTGGTCCCTGGACCAGCAGCATCAGCATCACCCGGAAACTTGCTAGAAATTCAGATTCCCAGGCCCTTCCCACACCTACTGAATTAGAAAATCTGGAGGTGGGGCCTGGGAAATCTGCATGTTTAAACTATCCACTCCAGGTGATTCTGATGTTTGCTCAAGTTTGAAAACCGTAGTTCTAGCAGCAGGATTCCCTCAACCATCTAACTGAATTCTGGCAACTAAGAATCCAGTGAACCGCAGCTGGACATTTTGGAATTCAGCCTAGGGCACCATTTCTAAAGATGGAGAACCTGCTGGATTCTTCTTAAACTCAATTTAAAGGCAGAGAATGTTTCTACATGTTTTTCAACAATCTTCATATTTTACAGACCACTAATATCACTACACAAGCCCGTCTAACTATTAATTAGGATAATTAATGAAACCCCTGGTGTAATAAGAGCTAAATATAACTGAATCACTTACAGTGGCCGCCTCTGGCCTGAGGCTTTTTGATTAATTGCTAGCCAACCACCCTTGGAGTTCATTCCTGATTAAGACAACTGACTACAGTGTAGCTTAAGCTAACACACACATACATCATAGTGTACTGTTCATGTGAGGGTTTTTAAAGACTCTTAAAATTTACCTTATCAGGGCATAATTTAAACACTATAACATGTTTCCATTTTAAGTGTACAGGTTGAGTTTTGGCAAATGCATACACTCGTGTAACCACCATGCCAATCAAGATACAACATTTCGATCACCTAGAAAACACCCTTGTGTTCCTTTGAGGTCAGTTACCTACTCCCACCACACCCCAGGCTACCATCTGGCGTAGTAGCTGAGTTGTGCCTGTTCTAGAAGTTGATATAAATGAAATCAAACAGTATGGACTGTTTCGTGCCTGGCTTCTTTTATCCAGCTTAATGTTTTTCAGATCAGTTCACATTGTTGCATTATCAGTAGATAGTTCCTTTTTATTGCACTTTGCACAGTAGTATCCCATTGAATGACTTTACCACAATTTGTTTATCCATTACCTTATTGGTTGGTTTC
Source organism: Hylobates moloch (assembly GCF_009828535.3). Lineage (NCBI taxonomy): Eukaryota > Metazoa > Chordata > Mammalia > Primates > Hylobatidae > Hylobates > Hylobates moloch. The sequence goes on along the minus strand of NW_026652282.1, from coordinate 27,873,483 downwards.
CAGTTTTTGACTATTATGAATAAAGCTGCTATGGATATTCATGTACACATCTTTTTGTGGACATACATTTTTTTTTATTCTGTGCAAATATCCAGGAAAAGAATATTTGGGTCATAATATACATGTATGTTTAATTTCATAAGAAACTGCCTAACTGGTTTCCCAAAGTTGTCGTACATTCCCAACAAGCAGAATTCCTCACCAACATTTGGTATTCCAGTCTTTTAAACAAAATTGTATGCTGAATAGTTTAAATTACAGACATTGTTTTCTTTCCCCTAGTTGAAATTCAGGCTTTTATGTTTGGTCTCTGCAATGGCCGTAAAGCTGAAAATGTTGACCCAAGTGACTTGGATATGGATTGAATTATTGCCCTTTCCTAACACCTCGTTAGAATTGGTTTCGTAGGTGCCATTTGATTATGGCAGTCATGTATGTCAGTGTACTTTTTCTTTCTTTCATTCTTTTGTTTATTGATTCATTCACTTGGTCAGTTGGTCCATGATCTGTATTGAAACACCTTTTTCAGAGAGCAGTTGCATATTAAGTTGCTAGGAAAAATGACAGAAGTAGGTGACAGAGTTCTTGTCTTCCAGGAGCTTTTTGGAGCTGAGTTCCTGAAATAAATGTAGCCCAGTATCTATCAAGGCTTGTGCAGACTTGAGTAAGAACATCATCTAAATATAGCTTCCTGCTAGGTGACGTGAGTCTCAGGGCTTGATAGACCAGTGACTGCAGAAACCACGCTAACATACATTGTTGTTATTCTGTGCTGAACATTAGAATGATTGTACCTTAGAATATAGAGCCAAATGTTTATTTTATTCCTAATTATGTTTTTAAATACCTATCACACACATAGACACATATGTTGGATAAAAAAATACTCAAAATGTTAACAGTGCCTGTTTAAAAGATTTATATAAACTTTTTTTGTAGAGATGGGATCTCACTATGTTGCCCAAGCTGGTCTTAAGCTCCTGGCCTCAAGCAGTCCTCCCACCTTGGCCACTCAAGGCGTTGGGATTACAGGCATAAGCCACTGAATCCAGCCAGTTGTGCCTGTTTTTGAATTTATGGGCTTGTGGATGATTTATTTGATTATATATGTATATATTAAATGTCTAAGTTAGCCAAAGTGAGCATGTATAACTTCTACAGTCAGAAAAAATGTTATATTGCCACTTGACTGTTTAAGGTCTTATAGCTATTTAAATAATGTATTTCTTGTTCTCTTTAATTTTGTGCAGAAAAGATTCACTACAGTAGATCCAGATTACTTTCTAGAAAAAAATAATGCCTGTCCATCTCTTTCCTCTTGGGAACAGGACTACATGAATGCCCTTCAGGCTATACCACTGTAGTCTTCACAGAAATTAGCCTTCCTGATTGTCAAAGGGCAAAAGGAATTATTTTTTCTTTTCCCCACATTAACAGAAGTTTCACCTCTGAAAGCTTGGCGCATACACACAATATGTTTTCTAGGCTATTTTTGTGGTGGTTGTAGTTATTGGCAAATCACTGGGCGGGGGGGTTGTCTATTATTTCTGGTGGAATAACAAATGATCTTTGTTTTCCCTCTTTTCAGCTGACCTGAATAATGTCAGATTCTCAGCTTATAGGACTGCCATGAAACTCCGAAGACTGCAGAAGGCCCTTTGCTGTAAGTGTTGGCCAGTACTTGAAGATCTCGATACTACTATGTCTTTGCTTAGAATAAAAAGTAGGTTGGATACATTTTTACTTAGAGAGGGGAGAAACAGCTGTCACAATTCCTGTTGCAACATATAATTCAATCTTTAATGTATCCTTGGCCTAGAGTTTGCCTAGAATGTTTTGTTTTATTTTTAGAATCATTCCTGTCACCATTCCTCAGCTACTGATGTTGAATTAAGATATTGAGAATTTTTATTTTCCAACTACTGGCATTGGCATCCATAATTACCTTTGTGAAACTTGCACTATCCTTGTTCTACCTTTGTTTTTTTTTTTCTTTTTACAAAATGTACTTAGTATTAGAAGACTATGACTATCTGATCTACCCCAGAGTTCATAGACATGTGTGGTTTATTAGCTTGAATGCTAACGTGCAGATGAATCAAGTGGTAGAGGAAAAATGACAGAATTGCTTTCCTCCTTTTTTATCATACGTCTGTGGAAAAATCCTGAAGTGTTACACAGCTCTATCATGTCATCAAATAGTTTATGTATAATCTACTATTGTCTGAGGGTCTGTGTGCATTGATGACATGCCCATGAAACAGGCACAGTTTCTTTTTCTTTTTTGTTTTTTCTTTTTTTTTTTTTTTTTTTTGAGATGGAGTCTTGCTCTATTGCCCAGGCTGGAGTGCAGTGGAGTGGCGCGATCTGGGCTCACTGCAACCTCTACCTCCAGGTTCACGCGATTCTCCTGCGTCAGCCTCCCAGGTAGCTGGGATTACAGTCATGCACCATCATGCCTGGCTAATTTTTGTTTTTTGTTTTTTGTTTTTTTTTTTTTTTTTTTTTTTTTGAGACGGAGTCTCGCTCTGTCACCCTGGCTGGAGTGTAGTGGCGCCATCTAGGCTCACCGCAGACTCTGCCTCCCGGGTTCACGCCATTCTCCTGCCTCAGCCTCCGGAGTAGCTGGGACTACAGGCGCCCACCACCACGCCTGGCTAATTTTGTTTTTGTAATTTTAGTAGAGACGGGGTTTCACCGTGTTAGCCAGGATGGTCTCGATCTCCTGACCTTGTGATCCGCCCTCCTTGGCCTCCCAAAGTGCTGGGATTACAGGCATGAGCCACCACGCCCGGCCTAATTTTTGTATTTTTTAGTAGAGACGGGGTTTCACCATGTTGGTCAGGCTGGTCTCGAACTCCTGACCTCAGGTGATTCACCCGCCTCAGCCTCCCAAAGTGCTGGGATTACAGGCGTGAGCCACTGCGCCCGGCCCAACAGGCACAGTTTCTACTCTGATGGAACTTACAGTCTTAACAAGGGATAACCAGGATGTTCATAAAATTTGTAGACATAAGCCAGGAGATTGAGACCACGGTGAAACCCCGTCTCTACTAAAAAATACAAAAAATTAGCCGGGCGTGGTGGCGGGTGCCTGTAGTCTCAGCTACTCGGAGAGGCTGAGGCAGGAGAATGGCGTGAACCCGGGAGGCGGAGCTTGCAGTGAGCCGAGATCGTGCCACTGCACTCCAGCCTGGGAGGCAGAGCGAGACTCCGCCTAAAAAAAAAAAAAAAAAAAAAAAAAATTTGTAGACATAAGCAAATATATGTATAATGTATTAAGAATGTCTATAGTTGGTTAAAAAAAAATAAAGTGATCTTGTCTCTATTTCCAAGACCATTTCAATGTCATATATTTAGTTGTGCAACAGTGGGACAATGGGGTACTATGTGAACAGCTAACTGTGTGGAATGAGATTCAAAGAATGTTTGTTTGAAGAGGTGACGTCTAAGCTAGGTAAGTCTAGAAGAGCAAGCAGCGCTCTCTCTAGGAAGAGCGTTCTAGTCAGAAAGAAGAGCGTGTGCTGAAGGGCCCAGAGAAAGCATGACACATTCAGGAACTGAAAATATGTCAGTATGGCTAAAGCACAGAATTCCAGGGGAAAGATCTGTGGTGAAATAGTAGGCTGGAGAGAGAAGCAGGAAGCGGATTGTGCAAGGTTTTTAAAACCCAAGTTAAGGAATTTAGAGGTGAGAGGATTTGGCCTGGGGGTGACATAATCAGATTGTCGCTTAGAAAGATGATTCTTGCTGTGGAACAGAGTATGGATTGGTGCACTGTGGGAGTGACAGGAGAAAAACCTGTTGCAGTAATCTAAACCAGCAATGTGGTGGCTTGAATTAGCAGAGTAGTAATGGAGATAAGTGGAGAGAATTTAGAAATATTTAGGAAGTGGATTTGACAGGCCTCAGTGATTCATTTGATGTGGTGCAGGGATGTCCAATCTTTTGGCTTCTCCGGGCCACAGTGGAAGAAGAATTGTCTTGGACCACGCATAAAATACACTAACGCTAATGGTAGCTGATGAGCTAAAAAAAAAAAAAAAATCGAAAAAAAAAAAAAAAAAATCTCAGAATGTTTTAGGAAAGTTTACGAATTCATTTGGGCCTCATTCAAAGCCATCCTGGGCCGCATGTGGCCCACGGGCCACAGGTTGGACAAGCTTGATATGGTGGGTGAAAGGGAGTCCATCCAGGAAGACACTTAGGTGCTTGGCTTGGAATATCAGGTGAATGCGGGACTTGTCTGGTAAGGTTAGACACGGAGCTGTGGTGCTCAGGAGAAATATACAAACAGTGTTTAGGGATCATGAGCCTGTAGGTGCTGCTTGTAACCGTGGAGAGGATTGGATAGCTCCAGGAAAGTGTAGAGTGAGAAGGGAAGTTATTTAGGACACAGGATAAGCAACCTACAGAAGGGACTGCAAAGGAATGGCCAGCAGGAAAGAAGGAAAATTCCAAGAGGTTATGATGCCACATACTCCATGGGAAGAAAGAAAGAACCCGTTACCAGGGTCAGATGTTGCTGGAATGTCAGCATAAAGTTTCGGAAAATGCCCGTTGGATTTAGCAACAGGAAGGTCCCTAGTAACTTTGGTGAGATTTTAGAGGCACAGCGGAAGTGGTGTGGTGAGTTCAAAAGTGAACCGAAAGTGGAGAATTAGAAGAAGGTATGAGTGATTCTTGGAGAAATTTACTTATGAAGGGGAGAAGAGTGGGGTGGTAGCTAGTTGGAGGGGGCTGAGGAGTTAATGGAAATGTATGTACAGTCACGTGTTGCTTCACAATGGGGATATGTTCTAAGAAATGTGTTGTTAGGCAATTTTGTTGTTATGTCAGTATAGGAGAGTACTACACAAACCTAGATGGTATAGCCTAGTACACACCTAGGCTGTATGGGATAGCCTTATGCTCCTAGGCTATACACCTGTACAGCATGTGACTGTTCTGAATACTGTAGGCAGTTGTAACACAATAGTAAGTATTGTGTAGCGAAACGCATTTAAACATAGAAAAGATAGAGTAAAAATATAGTGTAATCTCATGGGCTCGCTGTCAGATAGGCAGTCCATTGTTGACTGAAATGTCATTATGTGGCACAATATGTGTATATAAATGTGTGTGTGTGTGTGTGTGTGTGTGTGTGTATACATTGATCCTTGAACAACATGGGTTTGAACTGCTTGGGTCAACTTATGTGGATTTTTTTCAATCAAATGCAGGCCAAAAATATAGTATTCATGGGAATGTATATGAGTATGAGAAGACAGGGTGAGATTACAATTATTGGCCCAAGAGGAGATGATAAATAATGTGAGTTCTCAGAGAATATGGGCAGGTAATCCAGAGCCCAAGGGAGGCAAGAGCTACCTCTCTTCCACTGTAATGGGTGGGGTAGAGGGAAGGATCTGGGCAGGTCCAGGTAACTAAGAAACCAGGTAGCAGCAAGGTGAAGGATGTCTTACTATAAAGGCTTCCATTTTTTGTATGGAGAGGAGAGTCCCTGCAATGCAGTTAACAGCAGGAGATGATGAAGTTGGGCTTATCTTTGTGGAGAATAAGAGAGGGGGCAGAGTTGAAAACCAGCTGTGTGAACCCAGAGGCGCCTGAGTGTTTCACGGTAGCACCAATCTGCAGGGCTGTGGTATTTCCCCAGGCACACTTAGCAGTTAGGAGCCAGATGCTTCTGTCCTGGGGTAGGCAGAGAACAGCTGGGCAAGAGAAGTGAGGATTTGGGCAAAAGAGTGATTAAAATGTTACTGACAAGTCCCTGTTGGGTAGGAGAAGCTGTGAATGCATATGGAAACTGGTAATTAGGAGGTAGAGGGATGAAAATGCTAACTCTTCAGGGAGGTAGGGGAAGAAGTAGTAAAGGAACTGAAGGTCAAGAAGTTGTGGTCAGAGAGAATCACAGATGAACATTATTTTGAAGGTGGAACAGTTTCAGGTGATTAGATGTAGGATATAGCCATTTGAGTAGGTGGCAGAGGTAGAGTGGATGTGAATTTCCATGGAGGTGAAATAGCAAGTTAAGGAACTGAGAGGCTAGAGTGATGCATGAGTCCCCCATGCCAATGTTGAAATCATGCAGAATTGGAGCGAGAACTGGGCAAAAGAGACGGACCGTGAACCCTGGCTGCCAGGTCTTCAGAAATAAAGGGGTTCAACCGGAGGATCTGCAGAGGCTAGCAATAAGATAGTCAAGGAGTCATTTGGCATATGGTTCTTACACAGAGAGAGAGAAGAAATGCCTTAGAAGTGGAATTATTTGGAAAGAGAGACTAGGCTTTTTCCCTTCATCTTGGTATCCCCAGTGCTTAGCACAAAACCTGGCACACAGCATGGTTCAGTATGTTTTCATGAAATGAATGCATGAATGAAAGTAAACCAAGGCTTCCATTTCCTTATAGCCTGAAGTTATCATTTTTCAGCTATATAGCTGCCAAGTTTAACTGGTGTTTAAAGGGCTTTCCAGGTTGAGGATTTCCTTAGGACCTGTTAATACATCATAGCTGGGAAAATGTAGTTTGGGATGGGATCGAGTCAGGGGGCTGAATAGAGAAAGTTTTCTTGCCTCTTTTTCTTCTCCTGCCCCTGCCCCATCCCAGAGCTACTACTTTCCTTTAATAAAGGAGTAATTAGGCACTGGTTATTATGAAGTGCTATAGAATATTCCTGTGAGATCCTAAAAGTTCAAAAGATAACCAGTTATTCCAGTTTATACTATGAAAAAAAAAAAAAACCAGAAATAGATCAGATGGAAAACCTTATAATGACTGTTCCTTTCTGTAATGTCCATTTTCACCCTGGATTTAGGCATTATTCGATTTTCCTGTTCAAAAAATAATTCCATTCACGTATGTGTTTTATTGTCTGTCATTTCAACTTACAATTTCCGATAAACATTGGGGAAATGGGGGAATTTTGTAATATACAAAATTTTGTCCATTTGAGGTGATAACCTTGTAATAAAGGTAAGCTCCGAATGTAGAATAATTTCTTTAAATTTTCACTTTTAAATCAATTTGAAATTCTCTGCATTTCCTTTCTGAGCGTGGCTTTTCTAATATGTGAAAAAATTTCAAGTATGCCAAAATTAAGGTGCGTTTATCTAAATTAAGTATTGAATTCTCATTAATGCTAGGAGGGTGCCATATATAGTAAGACTTTAGAATGAAGAGTTCACCCCATCCTTTTATTGAACATATGTGTGGTCACGTTACTTACTTTCAATATATGATTTAAGAATTTTCTCTTAATTTTATATTTGCTTAGATTTAGCTCCCAGGCTTTTATCATTTCTAAGCCTGCAAAGCCATGATAAAGAGCTATTGTCTGCGGTACAGGCAAATAAAACTTGCCCTGGCTAGCTTTCCCTACCAAAGGCCGCTTCTACCAACTCTAACTGTAAGGAAAATTAATGATGTTATCTCAGTGATTTCCTGATGCCAATGAAGAGTTTGAATTACAGATGCCTTGGAAATATGCACTTCCACCTCTATTAAGCACTTGATCTTATTTTTTTTTCACTTCCCTGTCAATGTTTCCGTATTGCAGAAAGCCAAATAACACAATTGTATCCACTATAGAGAATTCACTATTTAAGTGGAGAGCATCACCGTTGGCCTATAATGTCCCCAGTTTGTAATCAGTTAAGTATTGCATGACTCCTTAATGCCTCTCAACACATTGTGAATGAAAATTAAACTTGATAGAAAAGCAGGAACGAAGATAAAATCTTGGTAAGAAGGATTTATAAACTGTTTCATATAGCTGATACTACATTGAAAGTTATGAAGAAGGTAATTTAAGCATTTTCTTTCTCCCTTTGTAGTTCTGATGACATTCCATAGGTGTGTGGCTTCTAAAATTAAAAAGATAGCCAACTTGTAAGAGCAGAAATAAAAACGCACTTAACAAAGCAAGTGTATTTAGTTTATTAATGTGTGGTGGGTTGGAGAGAGCCCAAACCATAGGGCTAAATATACTGCAGTTGATAAGTGTTCTGCAAACAATAAGAAATAGAGAACAATTTGCTTCTATTCAGCAACTAAAGCACACATTATAGAGATTTGGTACAGGCTGGAGTTGGGTGAATAGTCACAGTTTCTGGACTCGCCCTCACCATGACAAACCAGGTGAAAAATGCACCGCCTCCTCTGTAAATGCACCTCACCTTTTGATAGTGCACTAAGGGTGACATTAGACAGGCTTCAGTTGCTAAAGAAGACTCTCAGGACCCACAATAACATAGCTTACAAATGCATGCTCTATTGCCAGAAAAGGCTACAATTACAACAGCGTTACTGTCAGGATATGGATCCACAGCCATAGGCTGCCTCCACAGCAAGGGGGTCTCGAGAGGCCAGTGTAATTATTTTGCCACTCTCCTACAAAAATCTACCTTTTCTATATACCATGTATTATTTTTCACATAGGTTAGAGGCCATGTCTCTGTTAGTTCTGAGTTTAAGACATATTGAGGACATAGCCAAACTAATTTTCTCAGTTTATATGGTTTGACAGATACTAGTGCCCAAGAGAGGTCTCATAACATGACCCATCTATCTCCCAGGGGAAATACTGTAATCTTGTTTAGCTGTTACCCACTAGGGAAAGAATGGTTTTCTCTCAGTCTTGATGCTAAAGAGGTTAAAGAACACCTAGTAGGTTCCGTTTTCTAGTAATTATTGGTTCCATTCTCCAGCTATCAACCTTGGCAGCTTGCCATCCCTATCCTTCCTCCTGGAATTGGATGCCCTTGAAGTGCCCTTCTTGCACTAGGAAGTCTTTTTCATCAGTTTATCATTTCTCATTCAAAGCAAATTCTACCTGGCCAGGTATCTCTAGCCCAGTTCCTAATTCTCCCGTTTCTTTTATTTCAAGTGGATTCATGCCCTTTGGTCCACCAGACATGTTGCCATTGAGAAATAACATCTTTAATGGGAAATACACATGAGACACAAAAATGTGACTAGGCTAAAATCATATGAATAGTAGTCACTCCTAAAAGGACTTTGGTTTGGGTATGTCACAGAAATTTCTGTAGCCATCCATATCAAATTTCTAGCTTTTCAGTCTCAGGAAAGTAGGCCCACCAAATTCAACTTAAATATCTGTCACTGATTCAAGCTGTCCCAATTGTCCCTCCACCCACTAATGGCTTTCCACACGGAGTAATGGGGCAAATAGCTATTTTTTTAAACACATAATGTTATGACAGATGAAACATACAGCACGTAAGCCTTCTATCACATGCCCAATACCTTTGTTAAACCTTCATCATCACAATTAATGACCACACAATGTTCATTGAGATTGTTATAAATCATTGTTCTTCAGATTTGACTGGGTAAATATTCCCTCAGGGTATTTCCTGACACAGATGATTAACAACAGATATGTCCTGTGAAAGAAGAACCAAAAGACATTAACGAATACTAACCAAAAGCCACATTAACATTGCTCCATGGTGTTGTAGTCACAGTTAGAACTCCCATCTCATTATCCAGTGTGTTGGATAGGTTGGCTGACTCTCCCACTCACATCTTGGCTTCTTCAAGGAGGAGGAGGTTTTAGCAGAGTCCTCCACCCCAAGAGGCATCCGAGTCTAAGCTAAGGGAGCATATTATTCTCTTATTTTAAACCTCTCCCTAGGCAGCAACATTATATTAGGTTTTCCCTTTAAAAAAAAAAAAAAAGTATCGGCTGGGCTCGGTGGCTCACGCCTGTAATCCCAGCACTTTAGGAGGCCTAGGCAGGCAGATCCCGAGGTCAGGAGTTCGAGACCATCCTGGCTAACACGGTTAAACTCCATCTCTACTGAAAATACAAAAAATTAGTCAGGCGTGGTGGCGAGCAACTGTACTCCCAGCTACTCGGGAGTCTGAGGCAGGAGAATGGCATGAACCTGGGAGGCAGAGCTTGCAGTGAGCTGAGATCGTGCCACTGTACTCCAGCCTGGGTGACAGAGCAAGACTCCATCTCAAAAAAAAAAGAAAAAAGTATCTTTGGTGCTTTCCTTCCCCTTGCAGCAATCTCACCTTTTTCCTTTTATCATTAATTTTAAGCCAAACCTCTTTCTTCCCCAGCTACACACACACAGACACATGATGCAGACAGTCCCCAACTTGTGAAGTTTCAACTTAACAATTTTTTGTGCAAAGTGATATGCATTCAATAGAAACTGTACTTCTAGATTTGAATTTTGATCTTTTCCCAGGCTAGTAATATGTGGTATGATACTCTCTCCCCTTGCTGGGCAGCAGCACTGAACCTCAGCTCCCAGTCAGCCACAAGATCACGAGGCTAAACAACTGACACTTTACTGTGTAAGGCGTTGCTAGACAATTTTGCCCAGCTGTAGGCTGATGTAAGTGTTGGGAGCACATTGAAGGTAGGCTAGGCTAAGCTGTGAGTTTCACTTAGTTAGGTGTATCAAATGCATTTGTGACTTAAGATATTTTCAACCTATGATGGGGTTGTGTGATAGCTTCAATTAGGCAAGGCACAAGGAAAGAGTAATCCATTCCATTGATCCTTGTGGAATTCTTGTGCTTAAGTACCACCTAATAGCCATAGTATCTTATTTTGGAATATTACCAGCCTTTGAAACTCTTAATTGTAGCCCCAGTTCAGGGACTACTAGGTCTGGCACCAAAAAAGAAAACTGTAGTGACATAGGGAGTACCTGTAAGTGCCCCACTTGAATTATCTTTTTAATTGTAATTGGTCTCACAGATGTAGCCCATTTCTCAAAAATGATAGTTGCTTCGGCTTTTTGGTTGGGACTCCACCTGCAGGCCAGAGAGGGTGAAGCCCAGTGGAAAGAAATTCTGAACTTACATTAGCTTTTGCCAACCCAGCCAAGGAATTGGATTTTTTTTAGCAGCCTTGCCATCAGTTTGCAATTGCCTCCTAATCCATTTTGTTAGCTCCTTAGGTTCAAGTTCTCTCACTTCCAGATTCCACTGGAAAGTTATATCATCAGTAACCAATTTCAAAGCCTGTGTTACTTTCAACCAAGCGTAGCTTGTTGAGCAACTTCAAAGGTTCTTTTTCATTCCTTTTATCAGAATCATCTTTTTTTCTTTCTAAATAATGCCTCAGTCATACTTTTAGCTAAGAATGAGTTAGAGGTGTTCTAAACAATCTTGCTTCTGACACTCACTGCCCTGACAGTGGAAGTTAAACAGGGTTCAATTGCTAAAGAGGACTCACAGAAACCAAATGAGAGTGTTTACGAATCTAGAGTTCTTTGCAGAAAAAGGATGCAATATACCCACAACATTAAAACCAGAATAAGTGTCACAGCCACAGCCTGCCTCATAGCATAGGGTCCAGAGAGGACAGGTACAAGCTATAATTGCCCTCTGTCTACAAGAGCCACACCAAGATGCATTTTCTCTCTTGGAACAAGAGCTACTGATGTGAGCACAAAACACCTTGGAAACCAGGGAGCACAAATTGGAGTTTCAGCCAGGGTTTCTTATATCCCGTGGGTAACCTAGGCATACTGTTCCTATGTAACCAGCCTCAAACTCAGTGGCTTCCATTGGTCTCACTGTGCTCGGGTAAAAATGGTCAATATTATTGTTAGCAATAAACAATGGTGATAACCTGCAACCCATGGCTACACTTCAACACAGTAAGTCACTTTGAAAAGCAAGTGCTTTGACCAGGGCTCTGCACTGTGTAGATATTTTAGCAAGGCATCTTATGCCAACTCTAGCCTCTCTGGAATTAACCCTTACTGCACAGACAAGTACATCAAAGTGCATTGACTTTCTTGAAGTGCAAAGATTTGCTTGGGAGGTCCTTCAGCCATAAGCGTAAGCTGCCTGTAGAATGGCATGCCTAGCCAAGAAAAATCAGCAAACATACAGCAGTTCTTCCACCATTACTCACCTCTTTCTGTTTCTGTGCTGATTAGATCACAGGATAATTTATACGTCAACATAACATATCCAGGTTGACCTATAGGATGAACTTGGGGTTATATAGGCACCATGAGACTTTTTTGTTCTCCACTAACCAACTTTTTGGTGCTTCTATTTTATCCTACTGTTGTCATTAGCATGGAATGCAGAATGGTTTTCCTTTTCTGTAAAGTCAGTAAGGACACCTTCTGCCACCCACTTTTCCCCCTTACAATATGTACCTCCATGAGAAATCAGAAAACCTAGATATCCTGCCATAACACCCAGAGCAAGTCTCCATATCTCTGGTCTCAGTTGTCTCAACTGCAAAATGATTTTAAAGCAAACTTCTGGCTCTAAGAGTCTATCACTCTGTAAAAGACAAAAAAAATCTGTCTTACATAGAAAGGAATAGCAAGAGTTAGCTACTGTGGCATACATAGAAAGGAAAAGAATTGGCTTTTGAAGATAGAAAGTTGAGAAGATGATTAGGCACAACCAGAGCCTCAGGAACCATTAGTGGGATCCCTGTGCTGAAGTCCTGCCTGCTCGCCGCCCCGCAACCACCACTGTCTGCTTTTTCTGCACAGCAAAGAGGATCCTGGAGAGTCAGCCATTTTTATCCTGTCCCCACCCTCTCTCACCCCCATAGCCCTCATGCATAGGGTACCACCACATGGTCCCTGTTCTTCAATGGCTTCAAAGCCTATAGCATCCTCTACTGTAAACATAATTTAGAAAGTGAGGATGTATTAGAATACTTGGGTTTTTATATAGCTTTAAAGATATATCTACTAGTGAATATACAGACAAACACACACACACACACACACACACACATATATATATATAAAATATATATTTAATGGAAATTCCTAGCTTAAGGAAAAAATGATTTCACACAACTGTATCTGCTGGTTGCTTATTGAGGGTCCTAGAAAGAGCTAATCATTACATTTAATGTTTCATCAAAAAGTCTACGTGTGTTCTCTAAGATGCTCATTTTGAAAAGCATATGCATGGCAATTAAATTGTCCCTATTGATATTCTCACCTCCTTTTCAGGTCCATAGCATGGATTGTGTATACCTAAATAGAATTCTTTTCAGAATAGCTCCATGAAAGTTGAATTCTGTTTGACATGTTTGTTTAGAGAAATGTGCTCTTCAGTCTTCTGTGATGAATTGTTCTTGTGTTTAACCACATCCAGTTTTAGCAGAGCACACTGCACAGTATTTCTCTCCTAACTGTGTCATCTTCTGCTCCTGTAATTTCAGAGTAATTGCTTTGCTCCCCTCTGAAGCTATTTATACTCAACATTTGCTGTTCTATGTGTTACCCATTCACCTGTACAGAGATAAGAGCAGGCCCAATAAAATGAAATTCATGCAGTTTTTCTCTTTGTTCGTTTCCATCACACGGCTAAATAAGACTCTTAATACAAAAGTGATTCTAAAAATTCTCACTAGTTACTTCTTAAATGCCTAGATCAGAGGCAAAATATTTATGATGACTAAAGCAGAGTAACAAAAAAGAAAATAATTGGAAAACTTCAAACCACCCATAGCTTCCTTCAGTATATAAGGAAACATGTTGGGAATATTGGTGTTTGGAAGAAATCCATTCCTCTCTTCCAGTAATGGAGCTGGTATACTGTGTTTCTAAGTGTTCCTACTACGTGCACTTGAGTATGTGCCCTCTGAGGAAAACAAGCACACAGAAGAGAGAGAGAATAAAAGTTTGCGTCTTTTGTCTCTGGACCTCTCTCCAGCCTCCCACGCAGTCCTCTTTCAGCCATTCCGTCCTCACGTCCTCACGTCCTCCCGTCCTCCTGCCTCCTTGCATTGCTTTTTAAAATTCTTTATTATTTTTCTCACTTGACTCCTCAGATCAGTCTCCCAAGTTATCTTCCTTCCTCCCACTTGAAACAAAGTCTCAGCTTCCATGAAAAGGGTAATTTCTCTATCTTTAGAGTATTTCAGAACAAAAACAGAGGGGCCCTCCCTTCCAAGGGAGGAGTGCAGACTCCTGCTTCCACCACCATGTCTGTTTCATGCTTCTGGGGAAACTCCAGGATTTTGTTTTCCTTTTTTTAAAAGAGAAAAATGTGTGCGATGTGGGTGCAAACGTATTTTTGCACAAACCTACATAGGTATTAACCACTATTTTTGTTTTTTTTTCTTAATATTTAATTTGAACTGGCCACAAATAACTTGTAAAATGTACTAGAGCCTTAAGTTTGCATTTCTTTATTACTGGGAAAGCTGTTTACTGGGCGGAATTTACCTGTATTTATGTGAACTACATTTATAATTGAATTGCCCCTTCCCCCTAGATGCGTGAGAGATTTACTTAATTAGCATTGATTCCTTGTCTCAAAGGACTGAGAATTCCAACCAGAGCTTAGGCGTATAAGCAATGTTGTTGTGTTTCTAGTTTGGCTAATAAATTGGCTTTAGACAAATGCATCTTTTCATGACACCTGGGAATAAAGCTTGTGAGTTGCTGATGTTGGACAAGGTTGAAGTTTCACTTTTGTTAAATATTTGTCCCCAGCATAAGATTAAATACCTCCTCAGATCAAGGGAATTTTCCTCCCTCAGCCTTATAAAGTTCTTAGAGGACTTGGAAAGCGTATTATAAAATACAATTTGAAGGTGAAAGGAGAAATAAGCGAGCCTCAGGTCTGAAAACTGGATAGATTATACAATTACTTTAGTTTGCCTATAGAAAATTTTAGTGGAGAGTATTTTTTTCACCTAATATTAGGGTAGCAGAGAGATGCTGAGGTGACTGATATTTCAAGGAGAAAAGCACGTAATTATTATAAATGCATAGCTAGAAATAGAGTTTACACAACCTTAGCCATACAGATTAATCTAACAGATCTTCTCTAATACTAATACAAGAAAGTATTCTCGGATCTCTTTAAAAATTTCTGCTAAAACATTTTTTTTCTTATTCAGGTGAAAATTGACTCTGTTTATGTAGAACAGGATAGGTCCCCTTAACTCTCAGATATTCCCCAGTAATCCAAGGATGGGAATTATATCTTTGCCCGTATCTTCACCCAGTGCCAGTGAGATTTAAGAACAACTTCACATCCTGAATACTGATCAAACTCATCAACTTAGAGTCGAGGCATAAAAATAAAACACCTTTCAAAGAGAGTGTGGTTCACGTTTGGTGTTTATTAAAGGGTATGAGAGAGTCCTAGCTAGGATTCTCAAAGGAAAAAGGACACTGAAAGGAAGGTTTTACTCTTTGAATCATTTGTGATTTTATTTGTTTTTGCAGTGGATCTCTTGAGCCTGTCAGCTGCATGTGATGCCTTGGACCAGCACAACCTCAAGCAAAATGACCAGCCCATGGATATCCTGCAGATTATTAATTGTTTGACCACTATTTATGACCGCCTGGAGCAAGAGCACAACAATTTGGTCAACGTCCCTCTCTGCGTGGATATGTGTCTGAACTGGCTGCTGAATGTTTATGATACGTACGTATGGCACGTTTTTATTTCCCGGGCTCTGTCACAGGAGGCTTAGCGTACAGAATGGTGACAGTGTAATTAGCATTACAACAGGGCCCTAGAAGCTGTGGACCTAATGCTGTTCCTGTGATAAATCATTTTTGCGTTTATGACTTGAAAAATATTTTGATAAACTGGGAGTTAAGAGCCAGAACGTAGATTGCTCTCAGATTAGAAAACAAACAAAACCCTGAGATACTCATTTTTCAAATAGTGGAATGTGTCAACATAGAGCCCTTGGTTCTTTCCCTTTCTCGCCCATGGATTTTGGAATTCTTCCATGCACTTCAGGGGTGACTCCCTCTCACTGGCGGCCATGGCTGTGCTCCTGGAGATACTGGCACACCTGTCTCCAGATCAGAATGGTCTTAGCTGATACTTAGGACACTTTTGCAGAAGATTATGAATTGATAGGCCAAACAAAATGAAAACAAGCCCTTAATACAGCAAACTTAGCTCCTCAAACTGAGAACATTTTTCGTTTTATTTTGTTTTTTAATAAGATTTTATGAAGTTTCAGTTTAGCGCCTGCATTCATCACTCTCTCTTAGAGAACAATTGTTTGTTTGTTTTGGATTGCACACGGGAGATATCCCCAGTTCTGATTATTTTTTTTTTCTTGAGCTTAATGAAGACAATTGAAGAAGGGAGCAGAAGGAATTGGTCTTAATTTTGCCTAAATTCTTCTTAGATCTCAAAATTATTACATGCCTCATTTCACCAATCAAGAACATATTCCCATTTGGAAATCTGGGAAGGTTTTCTGAAAAGAGTTACATAACAACTATTTTGCCTTTTACCTTTGTTGTAGACTTCTACCACCTTTTTAACTAAAATTTATACCTTTTTTCTTTCTTATTTCGATAAGGTATTGCTTTTTAAAATTTCAGGACCACCTGACCATTACATTCATCATAGTTATCTACCAAGTCCTTGAACATGTCGGATTTCAATTGTGAACTACATTTACATTAGTTTTGATAAGAGTTTGTATTCCGGTTGCCCCTCAAATATATTTTGGCACTGTTTTCTTTGCAGATGACATGTGAATGCATTCTGAATATATAACTTCCTTCTACCTGACTGAAAATTCTTTGGTGACAATTTTAACTCCTTGAAGACCTGAGTTGCTCTATGAAGTGGATTTGTTAAATTTTGATCTACCTCTTAAGAGGGAAAAAGATAAGAAAATTTTCCAATGATAGGAATTTGGTTAGTCCATTAGTGCCCAGGCTTTCTTTTTGATTGAGGGATTTAATAAATTGTAGTAGCTGAAAGTTGAGCATATTGTTCACCGAAAATAACCACAGTTGGGACCTATACTTTGTGATTTTGAAGTGCTAATGGGCGAATTATTCTAAAATATTTTCTCCTTTTTCTTTTTACCAATATCTAAGGGCCAGTAGCTTTCTGTAATAAAATAAGAAGCCAAAAAACTATTGAAAGACATTTTTTTAACTTTAATTTTAGGTTTTGGGGTATTATGTGAAGGTCTGTTACATAGGTAAACTCGTGTCACGGGGATTTGTTGTACAGATTATTTCATCACTCAGGTATTAACCCATTTATGCCTAGTGTTCCATTATTGGAACACTAAGCTTGTGGGAATTATTCATATCCTAATGCTCAAGGTCATCACCAAGGTCTGATTTTCACAAAAAGTAATTTGCAACCTCCAGCATAAATGGGTTAAGTGCAGTACCCAATAGTTGTCTTTTCTGCTCCTCTCCCTCCTCCCACCCTCCACCCTCAAGACCCCAGTATCTGTTGTTCCCTTCTTTGTGTTCGTGAGTTCTCATCATTAAGCTTCCACTTATAAGTGAGAACATGCAGTATTTACTTTTCTGTTTCTGCATTAGTTTGCTAAGGATAATAGCCTCCAGCTAATCCGTGTTCAAAAGACATGATCTCATTCTTTTTTATAGCTGCATGGTATTCCATGGTGTATATGTACCATATTTTCTTTATCTAATTTGTCATTGATGGGCATTTACATTGATTCCATGTCTTGAAAGACATTTTCTACAAAATGGAAAACTTTTCATTCTTGTTTTTCCTTTTTTTTCCCACGGATAAAATTAGCTTATTAATAAATTTGTTATGTGGAATGCTTTATTTCAGTTTTCTATATGCAAAGTGAAATAAAAGCAATCCATATTAAAACATTTATAAAGCAACAGGTTATTTATAAATTTATTTTTGAGATCATGTATTTGAATGTTGTTGAATAGAGTATGATATTTTTCTTACAGAGATAAACATTTATATTGTATATTATGGGTTATGTGGCCTGAAGTAATTAATTTTCTTTCAATAAGGGGCAATCTGATGAAGATCTGAGCGTTTAAGAGGGCTGAGCAGTTAGTTGCTGGTAATTTTTTTTGGCTTCAATGACCAAAGTAGGTAATTTGCTTTAGTAACCAAAGTAGATTGGTGAAGAGTAGTAATTCTTCTGCTTACCAACTTCAACCAAGGTGGCTTTCCATGGGTGAATAGAATTTTTTTTTCTTAATTTATGTAGAACTTTTGCAGTTCAAATAAGGGTTTTTAGGAATTGAAACTTGGTAGACATTCAGTGGTCAAGTTGGTTGAATTTTCATTGCATTGTAGGTCATCAGTCAAAGAGATAATGAATTTGGAAAAGTTCAAAACAATCTTAATAAAACAGTGGTCAATAGAGTTCACACATCATTGAGTACTTTACTCTTTTATTTTTCCTTTTCAAGGCTTTATTCTTAACTAGAAGTGTTTACCCTCTAGGAAAGTGTCAGTAATTGTTTTCTGGTTTGATTCTTCATAACAGGGGACGAACAGGGAGGATCCGTGTTCTATCTTTTAAAACTGGCATCATTTCCCTGTGTAAAGCACATTTGGAAGACAAGTACAGATGTAAGTCGTGTATACTAACGCTGTATTCTTTTATTAATGTTGGCTAATTACCCTAGTTCTAGATGGGAAATGACGGACTGTTCTTATTTGACAGCAGGTTCCTCATGTAAGATGTGGAACTGCTTTTAGAGTGTCATAAAATTTGGTTTGTGCCATTCCTTGTCAAACATTAAATTGCAGGCATTTAAGTAGAGAATGAGGATTAGCTTTTCCAGTCCAAGTATTATTTTACATTACATTGACTGTGTCTGAATAAAACACATGTTCCTAGGGGATAAAGTCTGATTTTCTAACCTCTTTCTCTAAGTCGGAAAAATAAGTGTGAAGATTTAATCCCTGCACTTGTCTAGTCTTTGGGTTCTTATTTAAAGAATACCATGTGACATTCATGTTCAAGAAACATTGTTTATTTTATAATCATCTTACTGCAAGTTGTACTGACACATCCAATTCCGTGACGTGACTAACATTTTATTATTTGAGAGACAGATAGCTTGCTGTTTCTTAAAGAGTAGATAGGTACCACCCTACAGAATTTCCTTTTGCTTACGCATTGGGTTCTTCTTCTTAAAAATTGTAAAACCAAATTAAAAGCAAATGCTAGAGGAGTGATGGTTCAGATGACCAAGTGACCATCCATTCATATTGTGAAAGGCTGCACTTGGTTTTCCCCTTGAAATGCTTAAAAGCAATCTTTTCAGTAGGAATTATAAACCCAGCCTAGCTTGTCTTGTCTCTCTTCCCCTAAGGCCTAGCCACACATGTGAGGAGATGTGCTAAGCTTCAGGACAGGCAGGAGATAAAAGCCACTCTGTGTCCTACTGAGCATTTCTCCTTCAGGAGTAAGCCACAAAATACACAAACCATTTTGGCTCTCACTTTTATGTAGTTTCCACTTGAGTTTTCTCATCCTCAGAACCAGAGAAACATAACTGAACAGCTTTTGTTAACCATTTTAAAATGTATCTTGGATGAGATGGGATATCTGTGTGCTTTTCTCCTTGAAATATTGTAGTTACTTATAATAAGTTAGGTTTTGAGCTACCGTATATATGGTATAGTAACAGCACATTGTAAATATAATATTCAATTGAATAATTGAGAAAGCTTTGAGCTGGTGTTTCAAATAACTACTAAGAGGGAACATGTTTTTAGGTTGGTGAAACAAAAATATTAAATTCAAAATGAGATGTTTGAAAGTAACTCGTAACTTTGAAAATAAACATCTAGGTATGTATATCAGAGAGAAGATAAAAAGCTGTGCGTACAATCTCAATTTTTAGTGCCATCTTAGGTATCTTGTTAAAACATTTAATTTCCTAGAGTTTAAAGTGTGCTTATGGGTACAGAAAGCTTTCTTGGATTTACTTTTTTTGAGGGGCAACTTCTAGGTGAATATAAGGTATGATTAAAATTTTATATCTGAGAACAAAACATAACATTGCAGGCATTCAGTATGTTCATTCATTCTGTTACATATATTGGGCACCTACTATCCACCGGGTACTGCCATTCTACTCTAGATACTTCTGGCACACAACTGACTAAGATATGATTCCTTCCCTCAAGGGGATATAATTCTCCTGCCAAAAAAGATAGACACATATTAAATCAATGCCAGCATAACATGATATGAGCTATTAATTAGAAATATGCAGCCAGGCGCAGTAGCTCACACCTGTAATCCCAGCACTTAGGGAGGCCGAGGTAGGCAGATCACTTGAGGTCAGGAGTTCAAGACCAGCCTCGCCATCGTGGTGAAACCCCAGCCTAGCCAACGTGGTGAAACCCGTCTCTACTAAAAATACAAAAATTAGCTGGGTGTGATGGCATGTGCCTGTAATCCCAGCTACTCAGGAGGCTGAGGCAGGAGAATGGCTTGAACCCGGGAGGCAGAGGTTGCGGTGAGCAGAGATGGCGCCACTGCACTCCAGCCTGGGCGACAGAGCAAGACTCCATCTCAAAAAACAACAACAACAACAACAACAACAAAACTATGCACAGTATCCTGTGGGAACACATACATGGTGGACTAGAAGCTCAGTGATCTTATGACTCCATAAAGAAGTCCCAACTGTGGTACATTTTTGAATCTCTGGTGTCCAAAGAGGGTGGTGCTTTGGGCCAGTCTCTCAATGCTAAATCTCAATGTCTCTCAATGTCTCTCAATGCTAAAACACTTATTTTTTGATGTAGTTACATCCTATATATAATAATTCCCAAGGACTGTGTTCTGGTTTAGAAGAAATTTAAGTGTCGAGGGTACACGTAAGCTTGCGCTTCTTGCAGTGACATAGTTTATGTAAAAGTTATCACACTTCATATATATACAGTGATCATTAACTTGATTCATAAAAATAATAAATATCCAGATTAGCACAAATTAGAAGTAACCCCACTCTGTGGAAATATTGGCTGCTCTTGAGAATTGCTACTAGAATTGAGTTGGACGTCA
Organism: Hylobates moloch; assembly: GCF_009828535.3. Taxonomy (NCBI): domain Eukaryota; kingdom Metazoa; phylum Chordata; class Mammalia; order Primates; family Hylobatidae; genus Hylobates; species Hylobates moloch. Next base: position 27,852,690 of record NW_026652282.1, on the reverse strand, counting down.
GGTTCTGCCGGCATCCATGGGTGCTGTGTTTTGACTGTTGCAATTTTCTTCTTCCTTTGTAGACCTTTTCAAGCAAGTGGCAAGTTCAACAGGATTTTGTGACCAGCGCAGGCTGGGCCTCCTTCTGCATGATTCTATCCAAATTCCAAGGCAGTTGGGTGAAGTTGCATCCTTTGGGGGCAGTAACATTGAGCCAAGTGTCCGGAGCTGCTTCCAATTTGTAAGTTATTCACCTTCTAGGTAACATATTTATTCTTTCATATTTTAGAAATTAATTAAAAAACCCACAGAGCTTCAGTTTCTCATATTAGCTCTTCAGTAGGCAGTAGGCAGTAGGCATGGGATTTGGGATATTTGGAACCTCTGTAGTAAGCAGCTTCTGGAACTCTAGGTTTTGGGAAAGAAGACAGTGCTGAGGAAGGAAAAGAAATCTCCATCTGCAGCAGGGACCCCACAGTTATTGAGGTGCTGGAGGGGAAGAAGTTCAGCAAGGGAGGAAATAAGTCTCTAGCCGCAGAAATCCTATGTATATAAGAAAATGGCCTTTGTAGGCGAGTCTCAGTCTCTGAGTCCTTTCTCTAATTCTATCATTATAGCCTCCTTTCAATGGCTGTGGGTAAATTGTTAGCACAGCTATCCTTTTTTTTAAAACTGTCCTTTGTAGCTTTGACATTCCCCTATTACTCCAAAGTCTAGAGGTGTATACTCTCTAATGTCCATCACTAACTGAACACACTCTTGTCCATTCTCTTTCCTATCCTGTCCCATTGCTTCTTCTCTGTCGTAGTTAGTGCCCCAGAAACACCCTCTTCTTCCCAAATGCCTGAGCACTCCACTGATAGACATTCATGTTGTTCTAATTTTTTTTCTCTTTTTTTTGTTTCTTTTTTGAGTTGGAGTCTTGCTCTGTCACCCAGGCTGGAATGCAGTGGTGCGATCCCTGCTCACTGCAACCTCCACCTCCCGGGTTCAAGTGATTCTCCTGCCTCAGCCTGCCGAGTAGCTGGGATTACAGGCCCCCCCCACCACCCCAAGCTAATTTTTGTATTTTTAGTAGAGACAGGGTTTCACCAGGTTGGCCAGGCTGGCCTCAAACTCCTGACCTCAGGTGATCCACCTGCTTCAGCCTCCCAGAGTGCTCGGATTACAGGTGTGAGCCACCGCGCCTGGCCTCTAATTTTTATTAGGTAGATAGTGCTACAATGAACATCCTTATCATTTGGCTTTTATCTTTGAAGCTTTCTTTATAGGATTAATTCGCAGGCGTGTGATTGCCAGACAAAATAATATAAACATTTTTTGTGGCCTTTCTTCAAAAGTTGTTCTAATTGTAACGCTATCAGTATTGAAGGAGTAAGATGCTTTCGGTATCACATTATTCACAGTGTTCTTATGTTTTTGTTTTTGTTTTTGTTTTTTTTCAAGTGCTAAGAGCTGTTTTTCTTATGTAGGGTTTCTCAATCCATTCTAATTCTATTAACAATGGCTGAGATTTACAAAATGGAACTAGCTGTAGAACTAACTGGGTTATATCTGAAGTCTTTGACCACAGACTAGGATGAAACTATAGAAGGCTTCCTGGGCAGAACACTGTGAATATTTAGGTGTTTAAAGCAGTTTGAGTATTTATTTAATAGTTAGTTGGACACATTTACCAGATGCACACATAATAAGTTCATTTATGTAAAGTGGGATATACTGTTTGAATTATTTTGCCAAAATTATGGCAAATTAGTTGTAAATGTAAAATATATGTGGAGAAATAAATGTCTTTTCCTCCTCATACCCAAACCTTCCAAAATGCAGACAGATGATCAATCCAATCAATCATCAAAATGTAGACACAAGTAACCCATACAGTGAATATTAATGGCCACAGGCAATCTAGATTCATTTTGATTTTTTAAAATCCAATTATAAAACAACTTGCCATAAACGTGAGTTATTTCCTAATCTTTTGGTTGTGTGTTTTTTGTTTGTTTGTGTGTCTTTTTGAGATGGAGTCTCCCTCTGTCGCCCAGGCTGGAGTGCAATGGCGCAATCTTCGTTCACTGCAACCTCCGCCTCCCTGGTTCAAGCAATTCTCGTGCCTCAGCCTCCCGAGTAGCTGGGATTACAGGGTGCCTGCCACCATGGCTGGCTAATTTTTTGTAGAGACAGGGTTTCACCATGTTGGCCAGGCTGAGCTCAAACTCCTGATCTCAGGCAATCAACCTGCCTCGGCCTCCCAAAGTGCTGGGATTACAGGTCCTAATCATTTTTCCCCTTTAGTCAAGTCTCAGTTACTTTTTGAGTTCTAGTGAAACACACACACGTGTTCATATATAGGGATATATAAACGTATGTGTGTGTATTGTGACTTGGGTTAAAGGTAAGGCTCAGTGATGGACCCTGCTGCAAAGTAAACTAGGCTGTATTCAGGGCCAGCTGGAGCCTTTGTTTTCTTGCCCGAGTACTGATTCATCAGGAAGCCACCACCATCCTCACTGCAGCCTCTGGCCCTCTTGGATTTGGTTGTCAGGATAAGCGGTGGCCAAACAGAAGCTCTGCTTTCCCTGGGCTGCCCCCCTTATCAGGAGACCAACCTATTCCATTTCTGCCTGCTGCATCCTTTTGCTTGATAACCTCCTACTCCCCTAAGCCCATGTCTCTGGTTTGGTTACATTTCTGTCTCTGTAATAACAACTCTGTATTCTCAGTCTCAAAGCTTTGAATTCAGTCCATCCTTGCATATTTATTGAATGCCTCCTGGTTGGCCAGCCAGTCTCCAAGCTCTTTGAAATGTGAAACGTGTTTTGTTTTGTTTTCAGAAGGGGTCTAACTTCGTCACCCAGGCTGGAGTGCAGTGGCACGATCACAGCCCATTGCAGCCTCGACCTCTGGGCTCAAGTGATCCTCCCACCTCAGCCTCCTGAGTAGCTGGGACTACAGGCATGGACCACCACACCTGGCAATTTTTTGATTTGTGTGTGTGTGTGTGTGTTTGTGCGTGTGTGTGTGTAGACAGGGTCTCTCACCATGTTGCCTAGGCTGGTCTCGAGCTCTTGGGCTCAAGCTGTCCACCCACCTCAGCCTCCCAAAATGCTGGGAGTACAGGCGTGAGCCACGGCATCCAGCCTTGAAATGTTTTCTATGAGACTGGGGAGGAAATCAGTCAAGATATGAATGGTGGTAACAGGTGGCTTTTGATTTTCTCTGTACTATTTTTATTTTCTGAGTTTTCTTCTTTCAACATTTATAATTAGAAAAAAAATTAGTAAAGTGCTGCCTCTTTTTTTAGGGAAAGAAACATGTTGTGTTTGATTGCTTTCCATTGCCATTCTTACATTGTTTCCAGGCCTTCTCACCATTGCACTGGCTTCCTAGCAAGCCTCCACTTCACACTCCAGTCCTTTGCATTGATCTTACTGCCCTCGTACTAGTTTTAGAGAAAAGCATTTGCCATATGATGCCGTCCTTGACAATGTCAGTATCTTTCTGTTGTCTACTGAACAAATCCTAATTCCTCCATGTAACTCACAGACCTTTCCTAATCTGGTTTCATAACCACCCATAGTTTGCTTTCACTATCATGAAACAGCTTCTCCTTACCATTTGTACCTGTTATGCTTATAAATAATATTGTTACCATTGCTACTGACAAAACTTTGTTCACATGAATTCTCTCATTTAATCCTCACCAAGTCTTTGAGGGGAACAGAATAGCCAGGCTTTGGGAGATTTTGCTTTTATTATTGTTTAAGTGGATGAATAATTTATCTGTGCCCGTAAAGTCCCTCAGCTGGTGGAAGGGTTTGATTCCTAGCCCGGTATGCCCACCGCCACGTTTACAACCTCATTCCCAAATATGTAGTTTCTGATACTTCTGCTCTCCAGCTTCCCGAGGCCAAACAACAGCTACTTTTCCTGAGTCCTGGATGGAATAAGAAAAGGTATAACAAGACAGGGGACCTTGAGGGGGAAGAGGAATGAGTTTGAAGTGCTGGCAAATTGAGTATTTCTAATCAGATGCTAGTAAATTCCATATGTATGGTGAGGCTTACATTACTTAGATTTGGGGAGCCTCTCAGCGTTTTAGCAATTTGCAATCAGGTTGAATGGATCCATTGTAAATACTTAGGAATCCACGTCCTGGCCCTGGCATGCTTTTCCTCGGCCAGGTGCACTGGCGATCACCTTGCCTTTCATTGTGCAATGTGCATAAAAATACAATGTTTGCTGTAGGGAAAGATAACAGGAGTGAAAATGTCCTCTGCCCTTTGTTTGAAGTATAGGACCTTGAGAATGAGGCTGGGCTGGCTCCTTCAGCAAGCTTGTGCTCAAAGGCTGCTGTTTCTACCAGCCTGAGGTAAACGGTAATAAAGTACTTGTTTGTCCTACACATGCATTCCTTGCATCGCAGATTTTATTTCCTTTGATTTCTTGTCACCAACTGGAAACCTTACTTTGTTTCAAGTTGGTACAGTTAGAAAGGTACTGAATCTTCTGATTCAGACAAGGGCCCAGTAGTGGCAAGAAGAGAGGTACATTTTTATGTGCCACACTCTCTGGATTATCTATTAAAGGTTTTCTCATATCCCTCCCCACTAACCACTTAGAAAAGGAAATCACCTATCAGGTCTAAATGAAAAATTTTGCTTATGTAAAAATCACTATAGGTCTTCCAAGGAATTATCCATTAAGCCAGGAAATGAAGTCACATCCACGGATATGAAAAAGGAATAGTCACTATAAATTTGTGGCTTTGACAGTGGTATCTTCGTAGATACTAAATGAGGCAACAGGATATGTTTCCACATTAATAGCATATTGCAGTCAACACATTTACTGGGAAATTGACTCATTTTGGTAGTGATAGAAGTAAAGTTTTGCAACGAGTTCGTTTAAGAGATACAGCTGTAATTAATATGTTGCCAGCTTGTTCCTTTCTCATATTCCATGGAAACAACCCTGTTGAGAGATTAGATTGATCTTTATGACCTTAGTAAGGCCAAGCCTGCCCTGGCAGTGAGTCACATAGACTGCCTGAAGGAACCTTGAGGATTTTCTGCACCTCTCCTTTTGCAGATGAGAAAACAGGCCCAGAGTGGCACAATGAATCTAGTCTACATCATGCAATTTATATCATGTTATGGCTTCAACCAGTTCGGAGACTAGATTGAAATAACAGAGTGTTCATGTGTCAATGTGATCCCCTATATGAATTTTAGATTGTAATAGAATGAGATAGATAAATAAACACCCCTACTGCAAAACACGTACATGCACACACACACATCTTTATTGAAAATACTCTCATCCCAACATAGCTGTTTAGTGTATCTTCAAATAAAACCAAATATCACTTTTAGGTGGGAAAACTTTATACAGTCATGTGCTGAAGAATGACGTTTTGGTCAATGACAGGCCATATATACTATGGTGGTCCCATAAGATCAATGTAAGAAGAGATTATAATGGAACTGAAGAATTCGTATTACTTTGTGACATTGTAGCCATTGTAACATCATAGCACAAAGAATTATTTCACAAACCTGCACTGCCAGTCATTTAACAGGTAAAAAAGTATGTTTTAAAATATTTTTAATTATTATGGACACATAATAGTACTTATTTATGGGTTACATGTGGTATTTTGATACAAGCGTACAATGTGTAGGGTAACACAATCAGAGTAATTGGGGTGTCCATCATCTCAAACATTCATCATTTCTCTGTTAGGAACATTCCCATTCCACTCTTTTAGTTACTTTGAAATATACAATAAATTATTGTTGCCATGCATGGTAGCATGCACCAGTAGCACCAGCTTTTCAGGAGGCTGAGGTGGGAGGATCACTTGGGCCCAGGAGTTCAAGGCTGTAATGCACAACAGTTGCACCTGTGAATAGTCACTACACTCCAACATGGACAGCATAGTGAGACCCTACCTGTAAAAAGATTTGAAAATATATCGATTACTATAGTGACCTTATTGTGCTACCAAACACTAGATCATACTTCTTCTTACTGTATTTTTGTACCCATTAACCATCCCTTCTTTATCCCCCGATCTTCACTACTTTTCCCAGACTCTGGTAGTCATGATTTTACTCTATCTCCATGAGTTCAATTTTTTTTTTTTTAGCTCCCACACATGAGTGAGAACATGGGATACTTGTCTTTCTGTGTGTGGCTAATGTCACTTAACATAATGTCTTCCGGTTCCATACATGTTGCTGCAAATAATGGGATTTCATTTTTTATGGCTGAATAATAGTCCATTATGTGTTTATAGCACATTTTCTTTATGCATTCATCCACTGATGGGCACTTAGGTTGATTCTATATCTTGGCTATTGTGAACAATGCTGCAGTGAACATGGGAGTGCAGATATCTTTTTGTGGTTTTGATTTTGTAGTATCTTCAGTAAACATTTTAAGGACTTTATTGTTTAGATAGCATCAAGCATACCAACTTTATATTCAATATGCTTCACCTATGTGAGCTGGAGTGTCAATCTGTTTATTTTACATCTGTTTTCTGCCTCCTGTTGTACTTAGTATTCAAAATGAATAAGTTGCCTTTCCATCTATCTTCTGAATTTATCTATTCGTATGACAAAAATGAATACCATCTATGCACAGTTGTTATAATGTAGAATGATATGAAAATGAGAATAAATTACAGTCTCAACTGTTGAGAACAAGTATTTCTCTGTGTTAGAAACATTCCCAATTCCACTCTTTTAGTTATTTTGAAATATACAATGTATTATTGTTGCCACACATGGTGGCATGCCCCTGTAGTCCCAGCTACTCAGGAGACTGAAGTGGGAGGATCAGTAACGCATAAATGATAAAGCATTCCAGAATATCTGGAGTAGTGACTGGCAGAGTGGTAAAGTGCATGGGCTTTGAAACCAAAGTGTGCCTGAGTCCAAATCTCAGCTCTGCTACTTGCTGGCTGTGTGACTGTGGACACATTTCTTAACCTTCCTGGCCCCTGAACTCTTGGAGGTGATTGTGAGGATTAAATGAACCAATAGAAGCAAAGCACGTAAGAGCTGTGGTGGATACATAGAAGGTGCCCAGTGAATGTTAGCTATGATTATCTAAAGTGTGTTGTGGCATGAAAATATCCTGCCAATGTTAACAATTGCTTTTATCTATAACAAAACATGTCTGTGGATTGCATTTTAGAGATTCTAGAGATTCTGTTTCTCTGCAAATGTTAAAATGCCATACCAGGAGACTTTTGGCTGGTTAGACAGCATTCCCCAGGTCAACTGATTACTTTTGTTGTTGTTGTTGTTGTTGTTGTTGTTGTTTTTTGAGACAGACTCTCGCTCTGTTGCCAGGCTGGAGTCCAGTGGTGCCATCTCGGCGCACTGCAACCTCTGCCTCCCAGGTTCAAGTGATTCTCCTGCCTCAGCCTCCCAAGTAGCTGGGACTACAGGCGCGCACCACCACGCCCAGCTAATTTTTGTATTTTTAACAGAGACGAGGTTTCACCATGTTGGCCAGGATGGTCTCAATCTCTTGACCTTGTGATCTGCGCACCTCGACCTCCCAAAGTGCTGGGATTACAGGCATGAGCCATCGCACCTGGCCGATTCCATTTTATTAATAGATTTTCCATCTTGAAACTAACTCCTAAAAACCCTACTTCTCTCAGGTTTCCTTTGGCTTTTTGTTTATTAATCAGACTGTGGGCCCTTTGGTTCCATAGACATTCTTTTTACACCCTTTTTGGACGGATGAATACTCACTAGTAACTAAGTAATTAGTAAGAGTTACTACAATTTGGTATTTATAAAGAGGTGGCCTTTCCCAGAATTGAAGGTAGACCCTAATAGTCCAATCAGCCTTCCACAGAGCTAGCTGGCTGCCATGAAAAGCTGAGATATCACCGACCTCTTACTGGGCCTGCTCATGAACAGTCAGTTAAAATTCCTGCAATTTTCAGAAAAGACCCTTATCAGAGTATTATCAGCATTGTCTTAAGTTTAATATTGGTTTCCACTTGTTATTTTTAAAAATTATAAGCTACCGTGGGTTAAGCTTTATGATGATCTGTTTCAGTGGTTTGTTTGATTAACTTCTCTATTGGAGTAATGGATGTTTTCTTCACTAGAAGTTCGAAGATAGGTTTGTGTTGTAGTTGAAACCTGTTTTATTTATACACTTATTGCTAAGGAAAAGCACATGTCATTTTGTTTCCCATCTTCATCCTTCTAAAGTAGCACTTTATTGTTATGACCAAATCTTTCTTCCTTCCTTCCTTCCTGTCACCCTGTGTTTTCCTTCCTTCCTTCCTTCCTTCCTTCCTTCCTTCCTTCCTTCCTTCCCACCCTCCCTCCTGCCTCTCTTCCTTTCCTCTCCTTTCCTTTCCTTTCCTTTCTTTCTCTTTCTTTTCTCTTTTCTTTATTTCGTTCTCTCCCTCCCTCCCTCCCTCTCTCTTTCTCCTTCCCTCCTTCCTTCCATTTCTATCACCCCTAAAATTCCCTCATGCTTTATCATCTCACTAAGTCCTAATCTCTGGAAACCACAGCTCTGCTTTCTGTTCCTATAATTTTGCCTTTTCCTGAACTGGATTTTAAAGGATTGTAGGAGGCAGTAGTGGAAGAGCTAACTTTATATCTTGTTCTTTTACATAATGCGCCCTGATCCACACTTGGGAAAGTATATTCCATGGTACCTATAGACAGATACATGTGCTTTACCATGTATATGTGAAACTTTTCTAATTTAACTTTCCTGTTAAATTAGAACTCTGTAGCATAAATTCATACTGTTGAGTATACTTAGGGATTTGCATAGATTTAAAATTGTGCATATGTTCCCTGGGGCCATGGTGTTAATTGGTTTATTAGTCAGGTGGAGTGGAGAGCCTGAGGTCAGGACAGTTGTCCTTGAACATGGAAATGAAGAGTGGATAATCACCATGTGTTATTGTTTGGGCTGATTATATCTTTAATGGGTGATTCAGAGTCCTGATTAATATTTAGAGCAGTGACTGCTGGCCTCCTTACCTGCTCATTATCTTCAGAACTTTAAATAAAATACTTGATTTCTACCCAAGATGGTAGTTATGGGAAGCCTTTTACTACTTCTTGTCTCACAAAGACAACTCTTGACCTCTCAATCCTTAAACAAAAAATTCTGCACATGTGGGGACTCTTAAACTCATTTTCATGGCTGGAGATTCACATTTAGGGATCTAGGAAAAGCACATCTAGGCAGAGTAGATGAGGAGATGCTTTAAGAACCGTGACAAGGACAGGAAGGAAATCAATTTTGCGTTAGGTTTGTATTTTTAGAGAAAACGAATCCTGGGGAACTTTTCACACTCATTACTATTGACATTAATACCACTGTCCTGTCCCTTTCACAGTTACTAAAGTCACTCTTGCCCACCCTCCTGCCTTGCCCGCAACCCCTTCCCATGAAGGAGTGACTTGGGAGAAATAACAGTTTTCAACCAATGTTTTATTTTGGAAACGTTTCGACCACAAAGAAGAGTTGAAAGGATAGTCTGAAGAACACTCATCTGTGTCATAAATCTGTTCAATCCATGGTTGCTTTTCGCTCTACTTACCTCTTCCACCCTCTCAGCTCTGTTTATGTGTGTGTCTGTCTGTGTGCATACACACACAAACACATTTTCCCCCATGCCATTTAAAAGTAAAGGAGCATCACAACATAAACCCCTAAACACTTCACCATTTTCTTAAAGGATGCCATTCTCTAACATAACTGCAATGCTATCATTACACACAAATTTAACAGCAATCCGGTAATACCCTCTGATATGCAGTCCACACTGAAATTTCCCCAGTGCCGCAGAATTGTTCCTTAGAGCCACTGTTTTCTTCCAGCATCTAGTCAAGGTTTTTGTCTGTCATGTCTCTCTACCTTCATTTAGTTTTGAACAGTCTCCCAGCATTTTTTTTTTTTTCCTTTCATGACATTGACTTGTTTGGTAGGGGGACAGAGTCTCGCTCTGTCACCCAGGCTGGAGTGCAGTGGCGCGATCTTGGCTCACTGCAACCTCTGCCTCCCGAGTTCATGTGACTCTCCACCTCAGCCTCACGAGTATAGCTGGAATTACAGGCATGCACCACCACACCCGGCTGATTTTTGTATTTTTAGTAGAGATGGGGGTTTCACCATGTTGGCCAGGCTGGTCTTGAACTCCTGATCTCAGGTGATCCACCTGCCTCGGCCTCCCAAAGTACTGGAATTACAGGTATGAGCCACCACGCCAGGCTGACGTTGACATTTTTGAAGAGTTCAGACCGGTTCTCTTGAAGAATGTCCCATACTCTGGGCTTTTCTGATGGTTTCCTTGTGATTAGATTAATGTTAACATTTTTTGGCCAAAAGACGATAAGATGATGCTCTGTACCTACCACTGTATCACAATCTGGAAGAACAGAATGTTACTTTGTTCCTATCGGTATCACTAAGAATGTTAAGATAGTGTCTACCAGATACTTTCCTTGTAAAATATCCTTTTCCCTTTGTAATTAGAAAGTAATTTTTTGATATTTTGACATATTATAATATCCGTTCCTTAACCTTTTACTCTGTGGTTTTAGCATTTATGGATGATCCTTGTCTAATTCAGTTATAATATTGGTGGTTGCATAATAGTGGTTTTCTAATTCTACCATACTTTCTGCATGTATTAGACCATTTTCTTACGTAAAGAAGAGCTTCTACCTCTCCCCCGTCTATTCGTGAATATCACTGGGGACATCCAAGGTGGTTCTGAGTGTACAAAGAATGATACCTCTCTTTACTGAACTGCCATTGGATACTATTTTTGTCTTGGAATTGTTTAAAATGGCAGTGTATAGAATTGAAAGTCCTTTCTCCAGAGAGCAACATAAACATGTGTCTAATAAATACATTTCCATATTAACCAGCTCTTTTATGGGAACAACACATTGACATAATTAAAACATGTAACATGAAAACTGTGCTGAATTGAGAAGCTCATAGAGTTTTGTTTCTTTTTTTTCCTTTTTGCCGCTTCAATATATATGGACCCGTACCTGTCAGTCCAGGTAGCTCATACGTGCCGTAGCATCTAATGGTACGAGGGACATGTAATGCTGAAAAGAAGGGGGAAAGGAGGTGATCAGATGAGATATAAGTATGCATTTATCAGTGTTGCGGGGTATTCACTTGCACCTTCCATTGGCTCTCGCAGCCATGTTATCGGCATATAATTCAGTTGAAGATTTATATTCACCTGGACATTGTCCTAAGTGGGCCTTGCTTACTTAGCTATCAGACTCAAGTACTTTCAAACAAATTAAAGATTCAAAAGATTTTGGGGATCACCCTGCTTTTTCCCATAGGAAATCACTTTTGTCCTGTCTTTTTAAGACACTTTTAAGCATGTATTTCAGTATTAAAATCATAGATAATCTTAAGCTGTTTCCTTAACCTCTTTGGGCCTTTTCTTATCTGTAACATAAAGTTAAAACAGGTTATCTCAAAAGTTACTTATCCCTAAGTTTCTTTGATTCTATGCTAAATGTTATAAAGGCCGAAAGGGAAATGGATTATTGTACTTATTTCAAAGCTTGGCCATGATCAGCAAAGTCTTACCTGATCTTCTGGGTAACAACTCTTGTAACAGAGCTATACGATATAGAAAACAGTCTTGTACATAGAGTGTGGCATTTCACATGAGACCAACTGTTCTCTGAATGGAAACACACACTAAGAGCAAGATGTGAAAAACCACTGTGTACAACCTCATATAAATGATCCCTTGTGTCCCTACACTATAGTTTCCTCAGTAACTCAAAGGTAAAACCCAAGTGTACCTTGTGTCTAAGAGGATCAAAATGTCACCTTCCTTCTGTTTTATTTGTTACATGCAGGTTTTATATAGTTTTAAAGAGTTTTTTTTATCACTCATTTGATTTTCATAAAAATTGGGATTGTTTGGAAGAAGAGTCATTAATATTCTTTACAACTTGTTCTTGTTCCTCCTTTTATGTTCTTTGCTGGTGCAGACTTCTCTCTTATGTAAAATATTCCACTGATGCCCTTGGTAGATTTAGAGGTTGTTAAAGAAATTGTAATAACAGATCAGGGAACAGTCAGGGACCAGTCAGGGACTGCCTGTCCTATACTGTCTGACCCTGACTAACCATTTTCCTTGTAGTTTTAAATCTTTGTGTACAGACTGTAATTCAAAAAACAATTTTTATAAATTTAAATTGAGCAAATCTTTCCAAATGCTAAGGCTTTTTATAACGAGGGCTAGAAAAGTTGAGTTGTCAGCTATTAATGCCGTTACCTATTAACAGTGGCAATGACACTGAAATGATTTTTTGGATTTGTGAAGGGAACATGTTACTAATGAAAATAGCAAATGAAAATGGCCACTGTATTAGTCCGTTTTCATGCTGCTGATAAAGGCATACCTGAGACTGGGCAATTTACAAAAGAGAGAGGGTCATTGGACTTACAGTTCCACATGGCTGGGGAGGCGTCACAATCATGGCAGAAGGCAAGGAGGAGCAAGTCACAACTTACGTGGATGGCAGCAGGCAAAAAAAGAGCTTGTGCAGAGAAAATCCCGTTTTTAAAACCATCAGATAGCATGAGACTCGTTCACTAGCACGAGAACGGTGCAGGAAAGACCAACCCCCGTAAGTCAATCACCTCCCACCAGGCTCCTCCCATGACGCATGGGAATTGTGGGAGTTATAATTCAAGATGAGATTTGGGTGGAGACACAGCCAAATCATATCAGCCACAAAGGAGAGATTACCCTTTTTAAAAATCTGTGGTTTGCCCACCATGTTTTCCATAAATTTACCTTTTTCTGTCAATAAAAATGTTTAGAAATTCTATTTATGGATATGTATTTAATATTTGCATATTTAGTTCTTATTTTTTCTCTAAAGGGTTATGACCTGTACTAAGTAAAATCAAAACATACACACACACACACACACACACACACACACACACGTTGTACTGGCATAACTGCTTTACCTTGCTTGAGATAATTATTTGCCATGATTAAATAAATAAATTTCTGCAACTGTTTATCCTGGAATACACTGCATAGAGTTGTCAGTTTGAGAAGCAACTTGATTTCAAATCTGAGTCTACAATTTTAGCATGCTTCCTTGTGACTTCTAGTTTGGGGCTTTTAATTTCCTTTTTGCTCTCTCTACCCTCAGTTTATGAGCCAGTGTGGCATTTCGGCAGTTGAATAGGCCTATCGTAGCCTCCCAATTTCTGTGTTGTAGAGGATAGTTGCTGGCTTATTAAATGCCCTGCAGGATTCTCAGGGAAGTCTGTTTAGTGAATAGTGATGAATCAATGTTGATTTCTTAGTTTTGACAAGTGAACCATATGGTTATGTAAGATGTTAACATTGGGGCAGGGTTTCTCAACCTTGGTGCTACTGATGCTTTGGCCCAAATCATTCTAGTTGTCTGTTGTGGGAAGCTGCCCTGTGTACTGCTGGCTGTTTTGCAGAATCCTGGCCTCTGTCTACTAAATGCTAGTAGCAACCCCCCCCTCCCCCGCCGAGTTGTGACAACCCAAAATGTCTCCCGTAAAAGATACCAGGATGAAATCACTTTTTGTCAGTCCCAAACTAACTAGAGCCAGGACAGCATGAAAGGAGGAGGGTTCGTGGGTTACATGCCTGAGATAAAGACTGTCTCAAGGACTTTCTGAAATCGCCCCACAAGAAATTCCTCTGTTAGGACTGCAGCAGTGCACATAAGATGCTCTCAAAAGAACATCTGCCCAGTAATGGCATCTCCACTAATAAACTGACACCAGTTCTGGCGTTGAGCATCTGAAACGAACTGTGTTTCCAAGCAGCTTATGTAAACTTGTGCTTTTACCAATAAAAGTTTCCCTCTACCGTCTCCTCTTCAGATGCATCTTGGGTTGTAATCCTCATTTCTAATTCCAAAATAAATTCAACATGTTTGGAGATGTTTTTCTCTGATGTTTTTTGGTCGACACTCCAAACATTGTTATATTTCCTCTGGGGTACGGCATCATTTCTGGTTGAGAACCACCGACCTAGAGAAAAGCTATCTGCCTGTGCAGTTCCTTTCAAGGGCCCCAAGTGTGAATTTTGTGTATACCTATATTTTAAGCCAGATCATTCTGTACATACCTTCTAAGTCCAGATGAAGTCTGTTAGCCTTTTACGTGTGATACCATCACATAGAAACCAACACAAGGACATTTACTTTAATCTATAAAGTCAATTTTGGACAGTTTGAGAAAGTAACTTATTTTGTCTTCTACTCTTTACAAAATCTTTATAAGTGTATGTTTTTGCTCTTCAGGATGACTAGGCAGGTTTTTAAAATTCTGACTTCATACAGATTTTATAATCTTTTATTTCTTGCGATCATATTGCAGTTGAATTCCCACCCACTGTTCAATTCAGCAGATTTTAACAGAGTCCAGAAGTATAGTTCCTGTCTTTAATTAATCTGCAATTTAGGAAAGAAATTAAGGACGTATTGTTATGGATTGTTTCCAGGATGGTAGTTTCTTGTTATCTGAGAATTACTGGGCACAGGCTCTTGCCCAATGTTTACTTCTCTATATAGAGTTGACCTTTGAAAAACATAGGTTTGAACTGTGTGGGTCCACTTATAAGTGGATTGTTTTCAACCAAATGCGTATCAAAAATACAGTATTCAAGAGATGTGAAACCTGCGGATATGGGTTCAGCTGGGCCTACTGTGGGACTTGAGTATGCGTGGATTTTGCTGTATCTCAACAGCCCCGTGGGAGTGGGGCTTCAGGGAGCCAGGAAGCAACCCCTAGCATATACTGAGGGATGACTGTACTAATTATTGTAGTTTATTAAGTATTCACATGGTTTTCACAAACCTCACAATTGAAATGCCAACTGCCTTCTCCTAAAAATACAACGTATATGTTTATGAGAGCTGGGATGCAGGGCTTGCTGAGAAATACTTAATTGCATTTCTTCTGTAGCCATGAATTAATTTTATTACCTTGAGAGAAAAATGAGTATTCAGGTGGACCTCCTGGCAGGCAGTTGGCCCATCAGTGTCCAAGGATTTATGGAAAGCACGACATCAAAGAAATCCAAAAGTTATTCGGAACCCCAGCAACTCTCCTACCTCCAAACTTGCCATGTAATGCCCTTTGAACTTATTATATTGATAGTTAAATCCCTTTGCTAGAAATTCCAGATATTGAGAATTCTTCAACTGTCTTTATACCTTGTTATATTTGTATAAAGGTGACATTTGTATGAAGCCACCCTCCAGTGTGCTGTAACAGGGCACTAGTAATGACAACTGATTCCTTCCCCTAGCTTTTATGTTATGGATAGTTGCTGGCAGGTGAGGACCAACAGAAAAAGAGGAGAAACCCAACGTAATTCCAAACTGTGACTATCATAATGGAAGGAGCTGTGATAGCTTTGCTTTTTGTGTGTGCATGACATAGAAGGGGAAAATGGAGTTATTGCCAAAACAACAGCAAAAGCAAAACAAAACAAAGCCAACAAACAACAAAACCCAGGGCTAAATGACCTTTCCAAGAGATTTTGCTTGGATGGCCTGAAACTGGTGTGTAGGGATGAGGACAAGGTCACCCTTGATACTGAGAGGGGATTATATCTGAGACTTATATGTATCTCAACAAATAATGGTACTGACAAAGATTATCTCAGTCCAATGAATGCCATCATACTTATCTTTTGACCTTAATAACTTCCTGCTATTCCAATCTATCCCTATATATTTTTTTCTGGAATGATTGAAATGTAATTTTAGCTGGGTTATTTCTAGTTCTGTTAGGTCTTTACAGAAGCTTGCCTGGTTTTTAATTCTTCCCTTCTTTATTGCCAGACAAAAGGAGAGGGAATATACCACTAGGATACAGAATAGTTTGTCATAAAAATGAAAGATTGAAACAGAATGAGAATGTGAATCCCCATACCTTGTCTTCAGTGCTGTCAGTTGACATAGGTGAGCAGTTTTAAAAGAGCCAACATGATGGATCTTGCATCTTAGGGGCTAGAAAGAAATTTGAGAATGTTCAACCTTTAAGCACAGAAGAATCTATAGTATTTTGAAAGATTAGAACATTCTACAGCCTCCCTTGGTAATTCACACTAATGCTTTAACAACTTTCAGCATCAGGAGATTCTTCCGTATGAGCTACAGCCTAAATTCTTCATGCTGCTTAAGTCTGTTTCTTCTTGTTCTGTCCTCAGTGGAGAGATCGAACAGCTGGTCACAGGCCCCTATGCGAGAGCCATTCACATCATTGAAAACTGTTATTAAATCACCCCTTCAGCAGTCACTCTTTCTTGCTTGTTTTCTCTCTCTCTCTCTCTCTCTCTCAGAGAATCTGAGAAGATTCCAGAGCTGATTAACATGTTTCTTTACTGATGACCTTCTCAGCTTTTAATATGTTAACATGCACTAAGAATTTTAAGAGGCAGATATAATGTGCAATGTTTCTTTAATTAATTTGACCTTCACATGAAGCATTTTGCTGGACGATTGATCTGCTGGACATACCGGGAAACACTGACTCAGAGATTTTAGTTGAGTAGGAACCCTATGTGAGCCTACGGTACAGAACAAAAGAAAGTAATCCAGTTACACTGTCCGGAGAAATAGAGGTACATTCTCAGAAATCATATTTGAAGAATAGTTTTCCAAATGACAGTGGCAAACTAAGCCGTGTCATATGAAGAAGAAGTAAAAAGAATAGGAATGAAGAGACATGGACAGAAAAGACAGCTCTGGTAAAATATTTCAAGGGTTGTTCAAAGACCAAGAACTTCTGGGTTGCTGGTCAGATGGATAATAATAATGACAATAACAATAGCAAACATGATTCTTGCTATGTGTCAGACACGGTTCCAATTGCCTTTCATTTGTTGACTCATCGTAAAATAACTCTATGAGGTAGGCACTATTAATATTTCCACTTTGTAGCAGAGAAAAATTAAGACACAGAGAGATAAAGTTATTTTCCTAAGGTCACACAGCCAGTGAGTGGTGAACTCCAGTGGTTTAACTCTGGAACTTCTACTCCTATATACTGTGCTGATGGATTTCAGCTCAATGTGATGAAGCACTTTTGACAGGGGTATCTGGACATAGGTGTTCAAGATCACCTTCTAAGGATGCTTCCTAGCTCTCTCACATGGGTGGTGTAGTGGCTGTAAGCACACACTGGCATGGGTAAGAGTTTGGACTCGATGAATGCTGAGTTTGGACTCAATGAATCCTGAAAGTCTTACGGCTCTGTGGTGCCATGCCAAAAGAATGATTTGACTTGCATGGTCTTTTTCATTTTTAGATTCCATAATTCTTTATAAACATTTTTTTCCACAAAGTACCTCTGTGATGGAACTCTACACAGAGAAAAGTGCTCAGCAACAGCTTTTTAAAATTTAAGTTCAGGGGTACCTGTCTAGGTTACTTACAAGGTAAACTTGTGTCATGGGGGTTTGTTGTACAGATTATTTTGCCACCCAAGTATTAAGCCTAATACCCATTAGTTATTTTCCTGATCTTCTCCCTCCTCCCACCCTCCATCCTCTGATAAGCCAGAGTATCTGTTGTTCCCCTCTATCTGCCCATGTGTTCTCATCATTTAACTCCCGCTTATAAGTGAAAACATGCAATACTTGGTTTTCTGTTCCTGCATTAGTTTGCTAAGGATAATGGCCTCCAGCTCCGTCCATGTTTCTGCAGAGAACACGATCTCATACTTTTTTCTGGCTCCATAGTATTGCAGGGTGTATATGTACCACATTTTCTTTATTCAGTCTACCATTGGAGGGCATTTAGATTGATTCTAGGTCTTTGGTAAACAGTAGCATTTGATCAGAAGTTTGAACTGATACCATTTTGCAGCTAGGAATCCAAAGTTAAACAGTTTATTATAGTGTTGCTAAATTTAGAATTAGGGGTAATGACTGGAGTACTGTTGAGGTGATCAGTGTTACAAGCCAAATGACCTGTCAGTCTAAACCCTCTTGCCTTTCTGTCTGAAATGTGGATATGTCCTTTATTAGCAAACCACATTACAAGAGAAGCAACTTGGGTTTGCAGCTCAAATACCCATTACTTGTGTGATACTAAGTATTCCCATGTCATATATTCAACTGAAATTGGCTGTGGAATAAGTAATGCTTCTTGGTTCTTGGCAAAAGCAAATGAAAATCATCTCTGGAGAAAGCACTTTTATTCTAGGCTCAAACTTTTATTTATCTCTAGAAAATACTTGTAAGGTCAATTTAGTACATAGTAAAAAAAAAAAAAAAAAAAAAAAAACGTTAAGCACACAAGAAATCAAGGTGGAAAAAGAAAGAAATCAAGGTGAATGAGAAGCAAAAGAAATAGCAAACCGCAGAAGCAGACCTACGATAACATCATATTCCAGAATTATTAGACAGATTATTTTTTAAAATTATGTTTATGCAGTTAGAAAAATAAAAAACAACATTGAGCCGGGCGCGGTGGCTCACGCTTGTAATCCCAGCACTTTGGGAGGCTGAAGCGGGCGGATCACGAGGTCAGGAGATCGAGACCACGGTGAAACCCCGTCTCTACCAAAAATACAAAAAATTAGCCGGGCGTGGTGGCGGGTGCCTGTAGTCCCAGCTACTCGGAGAGGCTGAGGCAGGAGAATGGCGTGAACCCGGGAGGAGGAGCTTGCAGTGAGCCGAGATCGCGCCACTGCACTCCAGCCTGGGCGACAGAGCAAGACTCCGTCTCAAAAAAAAAAAAAAAAAACAACATTGAAAAATATCTACAGGGAACCACAAACTTGAGAAGTTACCTTAAAAATGACCAAGTAGTATTTCTAGATATCAAAAGTACAATAATCAAAATTTAAAACTTTATGGGTTTACAGCAGACTGGCAAGAGAAATGGCTACCCAGACAGTAAGGCAGAAGGAATTAATAAGAATGAACCACAGAAGGATGTTTTAAAAAGATGTGGGGCAGAGAGGGGGGAACTAGGGAAGGCCTGTTCAGAGAAATATAGATTGAAGAAGTCTAACATTTATCTAACAGAGTTCTGAAAGTAGAATAGAGAGAGAATGGAGAAGAGGCATTATTTGTTGAGAGAATGACTGAGAAGATTCCAGAGCTGATTAAAGACTCTAAATCGTAGGTTTAAGAAGTCCAGTGAATCCTAAGCAGTCTAAATCAAATCCTAGAAACACAGCACAAGATAGGAAAAGGATAGATTAAAGGAGCAACAGTCGTCTTTACTATTGACTTCTCAGCAGCAACAGAGATAGACGAAAGTGGGGTAATATTTCGGTATTCAAAAACAAAATAAAAGGTAATATTTCAGTATTCAAAAACAAAATAAAAACAAGACCCCAAAACCTTTCAATCAAAAATTTTATACTTGGGCCAGACGCAGTGGCTCACGCCTGTTATCCCAGCACTTTGGGAGGCCGAGGCGGGCGGATCATTTCAAGTCAGGAATTCGAGACCTGCCTAGTCAACATGGTGAAACCCCATTTCTACTAAAAATACAAGAAGTAGCCGGGTGTGGTGGCGTGTGCCCGTAGTCCCAGCTACTTGGGAGGCTGAGGCATGAGAATCGCTTGAACCCAGAAGGCAGAGATTGCAGTGAGCCGAGATCACGCCACTGTATTCCAGCCTGGGCAATAGTGCTAGACTCAGTCTCAAAAAAAAAAATTACATTTAATGAAGATAACTATCAGGAATATGGATTTTTTTTTTAAAAAGACGTTTTCAGACAAACAAAGCTTGAGAAATGCACCACCAACAGCTAAAGGAAATTCTAAGAGACATATTTCAGGCAGAACTAATCCCAGATGGAAGATTTGAGATGAAAGAAAGCAATGAAGAGCAAAAAAGTAGTCAATATATGGGTCAATCTATCTAACAATATAAAAAATTAAACCAATCCTATAGGGTTGAAAAAAACAAGGTATAATTAAAATTCATGAATATAGTAACATATAAATCAAATGATGGTATTTTGAGATTGTTGAGATCATTGTCCTGTCTGGGATGAATGGTATTTCTTACATTTAGACTTTGAAAGAGAGAAATAGGCAGACAGAATCAACAGGGCATCATAAAAACAGCGCAAAGCCGGGAGGTTTGGATTCTATTATCAGCTCTGCTGCTAGCTATATGGCCTTTAAAAAGCTACTTTTCTGGTCAACAAAATCAGTTTGCTTGTCTATTAGATGAGGCTTTGGAACCAGATGAATTTTAAAGCCCCTCATTATGATTCTATGAGAAACAGGTTCTCTAGGAAAAAAAAAAAAATCAATTGTCCTCCTCCTTTGAAATTTTATCAGTAAACACCTGCATTTCACTTCTGGCTAACTTTTATGTATCAGTTCAAAAATTAAAGCTAAATGTAGTCTCGCTCAGGTGTGTAGTTGGCTTACCTTTCTCGTTTGTTGGTTTTGTTTTCTTTTGTTGTCATCTAGTAGCCAAAAAGAGTAATGGCAGTTTACCAAAGCCTTAGGAGTAGGTAGCTCTTTGGATATTAGGGAGCATTTGCAAAAACAAGCTGTGAAAAGCCAGCCTAGCTTTGCAACCATTGTTCTTTCTTTCTTTTTTGTTTAACTTATTAATCGAACTGATATACACCTCCTTTGCCATCTTGCCTTCTTTCCTTTCATCCTTTTGCCCTCCTTCTTTCTCCCTCCTGTCTTTGCAGGCTAATAATAAGCCGGAGATCGAAGCAGCCCTCTTCCTAGACTGGATGAGACTGGAACCCCAGTCCATGGTGTGGCTGCCCGTCCTGCACAGAGTGGCTGCTGCAGAAACTGCCAAGCATCAGGCCAAATGTAACATCTGCAAGGAGTGTCCAATCATTGGATTCAGGTATTAGGAACAAAAAAAAATGTCATTTGTTTCTCATCATTTTTCACCTTTTTATGACTTGATCTTTTATCTCCTGTGCCAGTTGCTGTTAGTTCGTCCCTCTCCAAAGTGGGAGAGAAGGTGATTGGGCTGGAACATCGATCATTCTTGTCACCCTCCTGATCGCTAGGTTATTTTGGTGGATCTCACTTATTAGGTTGGTGTCCCTTTCCACCTTCACTCTTCAGCCCTTCAGAGCCACATTTTTGGTTGAGCAGGCCAAAGCGCATGTCTTCACGGAGGTATTACAGATGAACTGTACCTCCTCCTTCCTGGAACCAAAACATTTTTACCATCTTTCCTTTTTCACGGTCTTTCCTGTTTATAGAAACTTCCCAAGAATCAGTTATAAAACTGAGAGATGATTCTATTCTAGGAGGAACCATAATAGTAGCTCAGTCTCTCATTCACTTTGCACCATTTTTTTTTCTTCCTTAAGTAACAAGAATTGTTTTCAGCATCTTAGAACTTGCTCCTTTATCTGTGAATCTGATTACATTCTTTGTATAGTATCCCAGTGAACTTCTAAAGGAATAAAAAGTATGCAAGTAAATGGAAGATTCACAAAGCAGCTAAAAAACGACCAGTCCTTATACATTTATAAGTGAAAGAGATAGGAAACGTAGCAGGTTATTCTGATAGTCTTAAAATATCATGGAAAACAAGGCTAAATAAATCTTTAGCCCTGCTGACCTGTTTGGGGAGACAGGATTTTTTAAAATGAATTAATCTCACTTAACATTAATCCTAAATCCTAATTCTGAAACTGTGATGTCCTTAAATGTGTGAATCAACATCGAGGTTTCTATAGTGATGAATAAGCCACAAAGTTGTAAACTAGCTATATGGTCTATGCCTGTGCAGAATCCACTTAGCAGCTAAGTCAACACTCTTTTCCAGTTACGTGTGAACTGGTTTTGTTACTTTATTTTCTAATAACTACCTTGTACTGTTGCGTGCTTTTTATTCATAGTGCTTTTTTCACTTTTGGTGTTTATGCTTCCATAGTCATGCTGTTTACAAAGAGGTTTTACAAAAACTTTTAGAGGTTTCTGAAGCTTAGATAGACAACAGTGAGTAGGTACTGCTTGCAAAGGACACCTTCTTTCCTTCCTGGTTTCTTGGCAGGTAAAAATGATACCATGGGGGTGGGGAGTGGGGAAGGGAAGCCACAGTGACTGCATTAGATTTCTAAGCCACCTTTTCTCTGCTTCCTTAGCTAGTGGGCTTTGTATACAAGGGAAATTTTTATAAAATGAAGAAGAATGCTTTGGAGGATCTGAAAGAGCACTTTGACCTTCAATTCTTTTGCCTTTATCATATTATATTATTTTAGGACTCAGCACTTCTCATTCCTCCTTCCCCCCTGTTGAAAGATGGTTGGGATCTAAAAAAGATAGCTTTCCTTCCCACTTCCCCATATGTGACATAAGAAATATGTTTATTTGAATTGGCTAAGGTTCTTATCTGAGAAAGCAAAAGGCAGGAGAGTATGAAACAAAGAATATCGCATTCTGATAATGGAGGAAATGTACCAACTAGTATTTACAGATTATAAATTCTTCCATCTAATCCAAATTTCATTTTCTCTTGGGGCTTCAGTTATCATTTGTAGGTAATGTGGTCAGAGATTTCTGAAGAGATAGAGATAAAAGAGGTCATTCGAGTAACTGTTTGAAGATGAGTTGTATCAGTCAATTAGAAAACATTATTAAAGCGAGACTTGTTTTAATTGAAAGTTCTTGTTCACATTTCTTTTGTCTTGTGAAATTGCTTTATCTTGACAATTTTTTTAAAATAATTGCTTCAGAAAACTTTTGTCCCAAGATGGGTAAGGGGCATGCACAGCATAAGTCTGTCTCTCCTGGAAGTTCTTTTAAATTTGACTATTTGGTTTTCAAAAGACTGGAAATTTGCCAGTACCTTCCTACTTAATCTCAAAGAGTTCCTAGTGGAGTTTAAATAAGAGCTGAGTTTTTCTTCCCTCCTTCCATATGTTTATAGGATAATCTTTCTGCCAAAATGTTTTGATACTGTAGGAGAGGCACCGGAAAAATCTGGAGGTAGGAAGTTAATCACTTACCTTGTGGGACTAATGAACGTTGCATTCTGTTTCTCAAATCAGAACGTGGTAGAAGGTTTATTAAAGAGTGTTCTTTGGGAATGTGATTCGAAGAAATACATATGTGTTTGTTTTTGCTCTTTATCAGGTACAGGAGTCTAAAGCACTTTAATTATGACATCTGCCAAAGCTGCTTTTTTTCTGGTCGAGTTGCAAAAGGCCATAAAATGCACTATCCCATGGTGGAATATTGCACTCCGGTAAGTTTGACACCTGCCTGATGTGAAAGTTAGTTCACCTGGGATAAATTTCAGTTTTGTACAATACTGCAGATCATGTATAATGCTGTGATTTGTCACTTCCCCAGATGTTCCCCAGCTAAAGTGGCTCTCAACTGTAGGCTTCAGGATTTACCCTATCCCTGGTGCCTAGGGGAGTGCCTGGCACATATGGAACATGATAGACCCTCAATAAATATTGTTGGATGAATAAATAGGGTTTTCATTCTGTGTGCATGGTTGTATTGAAGACGTTTTCACATTTATTTTGCACAGCCTTAGAGGTTGTGTGGGGCGATCTTATGGCCATGAGGCATGTTGAGAATGGGAGATGGTTCTAGGTTCCCCCAAATTCATAACCTACCACTTTTAATCAATGTTGCTCGCCTATTATCTGTCCTGCATACTAGTGACATTTTAAAAATCCATTTTATATGCTAACACTTACTAAATGCTAGGCATTTACCTTTTAAACTACCCTGTGTAAAATAAGTACTGTGATTTTTATCCCCTCTATACAGATGAGGACTCTGAGGTCCTGAGGGTAAATAATTTGCTCAGGGTTCTATAAGTAAGAGTTGAAGCCCTCTCCTAAGATGTTATCTTAGGAAAATGTTAAGTGGCCAACAGAACTGTGAAAAATCACTGGTGAAATGGCAAGGATGTAGACTTGGTGGCCAGACGGACCTGAGTACAAATCTCCCTAAGAATTAAAGACAGGCTCCTCTCAGGTTTGTTTTCTCTAAAATAAACCTGTCCCTGTTGACTGTAGAGCCACCCTTCGCGTTTCTCTTCTCTTTCTTTAATTCTTGCAATCTCCTCTTCTCTAAACTTTACATCGTTGCTATTCAAGATATGGTCTGTTGACCAACAATCATATGTCTATTGGCATTACCTTGGTCTTTATTAGAAATGCAAAACTGCAGGCCCCAACTCCTGATGCTCTAAATCAAAACCCGCATTTTAGCGAGATCTGCAGCTGGTTCCCATACACAACAAAGTATGAGAAGCTCTGCTTTAGAGCATCTCTCTCTTCCATCATCAGAGTGATCCTCCCAGATATTTGCCTTTCTCACTTTTTTTCCTCTTACAGAGATGGTCAGTGATTGAGAATGTACCATGCTATGAATGGACCAAAATTTAGTGGGTGAAGCATGCTATCATTATGTACTAAGTAGTTTTTAAAATACCATAAAGTGTGGTAAAATTTAATGTCACCTTTTTGACCTTAAGACCTATAAACTACCATTTATCGAGTAGCCTAGTAAGCTTGTATGTTTCATTTGTTTATCATAACAACGTGTTGAGGTGTTGTTGCTCCCATTTTACTGATGATCAGAGCCTCTGAGAAGTAAATAACTCACCCAAATTAGTACATGCCAGGCCTGGTTTCAGAGCCCCATTTGTCTGATTCCAAAGCCTTTGCTCACAACCACAACACTCTCCTTGATGACAAAACAAGTGTCATGGGGCAGAAGACTGGAGTGGTCATTAGTTTTGAAATCATACTGTCCTAAATCTGATCTCACCATGATCTCCCTTTTAGACTACATCAGGAGAAGATGTTCGAGACTTTGCCAAGGTACTAAAAAACAAATTTCGAACCAAAAGGTATTTTGCGAAGCATCCCCGAATGGGCTACCTGCCAGTGCAGACTGTCTTAGAGGGGGACAACATGGAAACGTGAGTAGCGGCAAAAGCAGAACAAACTCTTGTTTGATGTATATTTGAACTCCTCTCAGCTGAACACCCTCCTTCACTCCCAAATGCAAACAGTCTCTTGTATTTCTTTGTTTTTATTTACATTAGCTGAAAAGAGAAAAATAAGCTGATGTCCAGTTGCCACTTTCCCACGTCACTTGACAATTTCTTTTTCCAAAAGTTAAACTTTACCTCACAGGGGAAAAAAAAAAAAAAACCCACAACACAATACAGCCACTAATTGCTTTATAAGCCTTATAAGAAATATGGGACTGTTTACAAATGAGTGATTCCAGTGTTTCATTTTGATTTTCCTCTCTCACAAATCAGTAAATGTGTGTCTTTTTGTATCTCATTGTGTGGTCATATCTAGTCACTTGTTTCTACTCAAAAGAAAATATAGTCACAGGAAACTACTGCACAGTAAGTAGTAATGATTCTCAAGATCAAAGGGGATGTCTTCACCTCTTTTCAACCTGCTCCTCTGTTTTGCCTTAACTCTGATGGCAGTCACACAACTGTTTGTTTTTCTTTCAATTCACTTTACACCTTGGTTTGGCTATTGCTTTCCATGGTTCATACTTAATTGGCTGGATTTTATTTATTTTGACCTTTCCGTAAATTTTTTTGCGGCTGAGTTTGCGTGTGTCTCTCTTCACCACCTCATTTTTTGTTTTGCAGTCCCGTTACTCTGATCAACTTCTGGCCGGTAGATTCTGCGTGAGTACTTTTGCTGAAGGGTGCTGCTACCACCAACACATTCGCTCGCTTGGTTTTCTTTTGTTCTGTTTATTTGTTTGTTTTGTTTTGTTTTATGGACATATTAATTCCCCTTCCTTCATTTCAGTTTTTTTTTTCTTTTCTTGATGAGACTTTGAAAGTACCATCTACACAGATCAGGAGAATCAGAGTGGGTTTTTTGGTTCCTCCACCAGGTGAAATTCAAACCAGCAGAAATCCTGGCTTGAATTCAAATTATAATCAAAGAAGTTATTGGAGTTTTAGCTGTATTCCTGGGAGACACGTTTATATATTTCTTCATATAAAAGCAAGGAAGAACCTTCTGATTACATAATAACATTCTTTAGCCATACTTCTTGAGATTCGATGCTTTTTAGAATCTTTAGGGTCTGTTATAAGTGGACTATTAAAAATCAGCAGAATTCGTTTTAAAGTATGATGTTGAGTTTGGTTGAATAATTTTAATGAGGTGTGCGGACTGCTTATCAGGTTATGCCATGCTATTTGACTAATCATCATATACAAGGGTTTCTAAATTTTGAACTAAACTCATTTTGCTCTCTTCTCCAAACTAAATATTCAGCTCATAAACAATTATACATTTGCTCTAGGAGGAAAGTATTTCTTTGTTATTACTATTGGTGTGTATTAATAATACTGAGGTTAGATACCAGCAGATGATTTGTCTCAGAGTTTATAATGTTAGAAAACTCTTTTTTGGGGCCTGTGATTTCTATATTAGCCAACAAAGTGCCTGTTTTAAAACTACATTATGTAGGGTTGTTATAACAAACTTTTGGTATTTCAAAGTATGCTTTATTAAAATATTTATTGAAAATCAGACGGCTCTATTATGTATAAAGGGGAAATGACCAATTCGGAAGATAAGCTTGTGTAAGAATTCAACTTCTTTTTATTAAATCTTTTTTTATTGTTCCACCACGTAATTTAATTTAAACGAGATCCTTTTTTAACAACCCTGTCGTGATAAATGCAAATTATTAATTGAGGTTTATTTTCAGTCTTTAATGGGCCTAAAGGAAGTAGAAGGCTACTCTTTCCTTTTTAAAACTTCGTTATTGCGCCCCTTAATTTTGAGATATGGTAGCTGTAAGTAGTATATTATCTGATGTATTTAATCATCATGCTTAAAGAACTTTGGGAGTTATTTAGATTCAGTTATGTCCTCTGCCTCTTGGAAATTGTTTTTCCTAACCCAGGTAGTCTATTATAGAAGTTACAACCTTTCATAAATAAGAAACTTTTAAAGAGTTGATACACTACAGTTTCAGCTTGATTGGATCCTGATAAGTGAATGCATTTACTCTATGTTGAAATAAGTTTAACCAAGTAAGAAATCCAAACGACAAATATGCTAAAGAACAGTTGTTACAAATACATAGATAAGAGTAGCACAAAATAATAAACAAAGAGTAATTAATAGTCCTTGAAAGGCAAAAAGGAGCTACATGTAAGCTAATGAGAAAAAAATTATGACAATCAATTTAACTTATTTTAAGTAGAAGATTTTGTCTTTCTTAAACGTTGAAATACTTTAAAATTAATAACATCTTTTATTTAAAAACATTTTTTAACAACTAAAACACACCTCCCAATTTGCCTTTTTATGAAGAATTGGTTAGATTATTCAGAAATAGTGGGAAGTTTTAATTTTGAGGAAGAAAAGAAACCTAGCAGGCTAAAGTCTTGTGTTTTCTGTAATAGCAGTAATTGTATTTAAAGTATTTATTCATAGGATTATAAATACTATATAAAATACATTACAAAGCCATCCTATTCAGGCATAAGAGCCATGTCCTAACGTGTTTTATTTTGCAAGAATTTTATCTGATGTTAACAAATCCTATGATGATTACAGTATTTGATCCATTTGATATGGATCACAGAATGTGAAAGTTTCCAGAGATACAGACTGTTTGGTTTTCCTTAGACTAAACTCTTATTTGCTTGTGTTTGTCATATTATTTTAAACTAAAGCTAACATAGGCCTTTATGTTGTTTGTCCATAAGTGAGCCATTCAAACAATATTCTTTGAGCGATTCTGCATTGAAACCTAAATGAATGTCAACTTTTAATTAATAGAGTTTTCATAAAAGATAAGGTGGTGGTGGGTGGGATGGAATTGACCAAGTAGGTCATTAACTCTTATAGTAAGTAATCCTTCTGGGTATATGGTTTTGTATTTAGGAAATGGGAAGTGGGGAACAATATTATTACCTTCTTTTGGAAGTGTTTTAGAAGGCTTTGCACTTAGTTTTGTTTGTGGACTAAGTGGCTTTGTATTTTTACTAATTCTTGGTTTTTAAATGATTCATCTCTGACCAGTACTCCCTTTTGGCTCATTTTCTGGTTTAATAAGTGCCTCTTTTTGTGTATATTTTTTAAGATTTCTGGTTATTATAAGTTCTTGTGCTTATGCATGCTGTGATAGGCGCCACGGATATTAATAAGAAAAATAACATGGAATTATCCTTGAGGCTAAGAATTAAAGCTCTGTATAAGATTTTCTGTATAAAATGGTATTAAAGTGTGTTGGATTTATATGCCTACTTTTCTTGGTGTACTTATGCTCCAAGGTCTTAGGCTTTCTTTCTTCTATACACTTCCAGGATAGCAACTATTATAAGGGAAAACACTACTAATGTATTTTCCCTGATGGTAGGCTTTTTGCTTATTAAAAAATATGTAATTGAAAGACTGATCTGTTCCAAAAGATAGTTCTTATAATACAAATAATCCAAGTATTAATTTATCTTGATCTGCAGTGAAGATTTCAAAACAAACCTTAGCATTTTTCTGATAATGGGGTATGCCAGGGTTCTAGAAGATTAACAGATTAACTCTCCAAAACTATAGTGAAGATTCACATGGAAATCTTTGGATCTGCTTATTAAATTGAGTAGTCATCCTTTTGCTTCCTCTTGACAATTTAAACGTCTTTATAACTCATTTCAATTTGATTCTGATTACACTTGACCTACATGACATTGGTTTCATAAATAAGACCTTTATCTCTCAGGGAAGAATTCCAATTCCCTAGTTATTTGCTGTAGTGTGTTGTAATTATCTTACTGTAGTATATTAAGAAATAATGAATTTCTGGCACATTTTCTAATGCAAGCTTAGCTACTGGTAACTACATCTTTTTCTTTTTTAACGTAAGAAGAAACAAACACATTCTCCTTAGTGTTTCAACCAAGTCCTTCAGTGTTACTTGGACACTGGGCTAAACCAGGGTCCTCTCTGAATTACATTATCGTTGACTTTTGGATTTATGCCTTTACCTAAGGGCTTTCTGTGTCAGCAGAGAAATGTAAGAGACCTTTTGTGCTATTCCAATTAAAACAAAAAGTACAAGCCTAAACTGGTTTTCAGAACAGATGGTTTTTTTCCTAAGGTTAATCCACAAGATACTATAAAAACTTCAAGGATAATTAATAGATCAGATATGAAAGGAAGAAAAAATGTTAACCCTACCAGAATTCTAGCCTATGGAGATAAGAACAGATAGGTGTTTATGTACAAAAAGCATATAGACTATTCCTGCTAATGATCTCCTCTTATTTTCTCACCTATGTTTTAGCACACAGTATCTCTAAGAAATATTTCAGATATCATGACATTCTATGAAATTTAGTCATTCTTTTTTAAAACCTCACAATATAATCCAGGGTCATTCTATTTTGTGCTAGAAATTAGTAGTATAGTCTTGCTGCTGAATTGGAAGATACATTTCTTCTTTACAAAATTGCATAGATCAAAACATCTTGATACATGGAGTCTTAAGAAGTCTTGTACTAGAGTAGCCTCTTTGAAGCTAAAAGAATTGTAAGTATCTAGGCAAATGTACAGCTTTGATTCAATAAGAAGAAAGCCTATAAATGGCGCAGGTGTAAACAATGTAAAATTTTAAACCACGTAGTGCTAACACAATTTCAGAACTATAGGATGTGAGAAATTACAAAGTAGGAGGACAAAATGCTTCCTAGAAACTGTCTCCCCCAACCTTTTCTACGATGGGAGTTTTCCACAGAAACTTTTGGCCTCTCTTCATGGCTTTTAATAAAAGCAGAAGTATGAGAAATCATCTCTCAAACCTGGATTTTAAAATACTTGATAATATTTAAGATATAGGAGCAACTAAATGTATACATTATCCATAGAATTAGAATAAAAGCATTCTAGGCCATGTGTATAACATAACTGTGTGGTGGGTTTTTTCTCCATTAATGGATGGTATCTGTAACTAATCACATTTTCTGCCTTATAGGCCTGCCTCGTCCCCTCAGCTTTCACACGATGATACTCATTCACGCATTGAACATTATGCTAGCAGGTATGAGACTAGTTGAATGCCAGGCAAATATTGATTGAAATAACTAACCAAGGAAAGCTAACCTATAATATTTTAAACAGATCTTTTCTTTTTTCCCCAAACTTGTCTGATTCCTACTAATCAACTTGCCCTCTAACGTGCATGCCGTTCCACTGCATGTTGTTTTTGGTCACCAACAAGAGCATTAGTCCAGAATAATCTTCCCTAACCCTGGCTTTTAAACATTTCCGGTAGCCTTGCTATGTTTTTTTATACTGAGCACATTCACCAAATTGGCTTACAAATAGTCTAACCTCCTTAGAAAACTGCTAGACCAGACATTCATATATGAAAAAATGATACTGTATTATGTGGAGAATATGAAAGCATCAGCTTTCCATTTGTGTGTTTATTTTACATGATATACTGTAAAGAAGAGAATAATTAATTTTCCTAATCCTTGGACTTTTCTGTCTCACCTTCTTTGTGTTTGAGATGATTTTTATACCTAAAAACTGAATTACTAATTTTAAAATATTTTATGCTTGTTAAATCCGTGAGAGTTTGGTTAACTTTTTTTTTTAGTTGTAAAAAGCAAGCAAACAAACAAACAAAAAAAACCCTGTATAATTGCCTGAGGTGAAGAAGATTTTAAAGGTAAAAATTGGTGGCAGAATGTTTAGAGAGCTTACTGTGCATCCATCTTTTGTCAATATTCTAACTGCTGGACATGTTTACCAATCGTGAAAAGCGTTAGCTAGCTGTGTAAGTCTCATCAGTGGAAAGTAGTAATTGTCTTAAAAGACAAGGGGTAGTGTAAGGTAGGGAGTGCACTTACTGTTAGGGAAGCTTTTCTTCTGAAAACAAAGACTTGTTCTCAGTGAAAGCAAGATCGATCTGTAGGGGGAAAACAGTGAAATAAAACTTTCCTTAGAATTTATATCATAAATGTAGTGCTGCTAACTAGCTGTGGTCTACCACACACTGCCTCAAATGGTTAAGCCAACACACACATCCTTTAATTTGAAGGATTCCTTTCTCTTCTTGCCATGATTTATCCTTTAGTTTTCAGGAATGTTCGATTAGGTCTTGAATAGATTCTAAGACGTCACATAAGTTTTAATGAGCTTTTACGTTTTTTATCAGGCTAGCAGAAATGGAAAACAGCAATGGATCTTATCTAAATGATAGCATCTCTCCTAATGAGAGCATGTAAGTATCCCATCTCTTTTTACAAAATGTTCCTGACAATGAAATTGCTTTGAGGGATTTAGAGGTAGGATAGCCCAGGATATAGGAATTAGCATCATATTCATTTGATCTTTTAAGGAGCCATTCATTTACTTTTTTCCTTTAATTCTTAATGCCCTGGCATGGAATGAGCTCATCCAAATTCTGGCATTATTAGTATTCAGAGTAGCAGAAATAGTTTGCCTTATTCTTATTTAAACTTATTTCATACCATATGATTACAAATTGCAGTCCCAAGTACTTATAGTAATGCTTAATCTTTGACCAAACCTGCCAGATATTTAAAGGGATAGGATATTAATTTTAAAGTCATGGCTAAGTACTATTTTCTCCACTCATGGGGAGTGGAAACGTGATCTTGGTATAGCATGGCTATTCACATATGGTAGGTTAGCTGGGCATTTTCCTTCAGAAATCCAAAGAAGTAGATTTTTGTGATTTAGCATCTTCACAAGATAAATAAAGTGAGGCAATCTTATGAAGGGTTTCCAGAGGAGAAGTACAAATTCAGGTTGCAGGTTGTTAGCAGGATGATAAGCCAACCCTGTTAAACTTTAAGGACGGAGATAGAGTGGTGCTAAAAGCAGCAGGGAACACAGCTATGGCAGGGAAACTGAGGCTTCATTATAGAGTAAGGGCAGTGTTCACAATACAGAGCATGAGGGAACATTGCCATGAACCAAGTAAATACTGACCAGGGCTTGAGGTAGAGAGAGCAGACATTGAAGCAAATATGAAGGAAAAAATAAGGATTTGCCAACTGAATAAATAACATAAAGAGAAGAAATCTAGTCAAAATATTATGATGCCTTTTTAGTTTGATAAAGTATGGATATCTCGCCCATCTTGGAGAATATAGACAAAGGGAAGAATAGTAAATTTATCATATGTAGTTGGTGTGGCAACACAAAGTCATGCTCAGATGAGAAAAGAACCTTCATAAGGATTAGGCCAAAAGAAATAGTATCAAAGTGGCATATATATCACTGGTTATTGAAGACATGAAATAAATAATCTCATCTGGTACTTAAACGATCAAGCTAATAATAAAGAATCAAGTCAACCCTCAGTCACTTGTATATGACTTAGTTTCTTCAAACAAACAAACAAAAAAGCCTTTCCCCAACCATAACTGTGATGCCTTCTCTTTCTTAGCTATGGGAAAAAGTATTAATGGTACTAATATATAAGATTCTTCAACAGTAAAATGTGTGGCCAAAGAGTCAACCAAATGTAAATAGCTTGTGCTTCTTTGACTCACTGATTTTGGTATTAGAAGCTCTAGCACATTCAAATTAATTCGAGTTGTATCTGTGTAACAGTGGCTGTCATTCATTGACTGCCTAAGAGAACAGGAAGAAAAGTGTAGTTACAACTCTAGGTTATAATTAAACATGGGAAGTTCTAGCAGTACAACTTCAGAATTTGGAATGAGTGTGATAAATTAGGTGGTAAAACTGCTTTTGTTTTATTTTAAAATAAAATAAGCTTTAGCTTATTCTGAGGACATAAAATCCATTTTGACTCAATGTTGGATGGCAAAAACTCATGGCATTTTAGGGGCAGGTTTGGGGAAGTGGTTTGGTGGATTGGTTGACTTCACTTAAATGTGTGTTTTTAATACCCAATAATTGTTTTTAGTCAGCTTTTCACATCTAAACCAGGTAACTGGCCTG
The DNA here is from genome assembly GCF_009828535.3 of Hylobates moloch. Lineage (NCBI taxonomy): Eukaryota > Metazoa > Chordata > Mammalia > Primates > Hylobatidae > Hylobates > Hylobates moloch. The sequence goes on along the minus strand of NW_026652282.1, from coordinate 27,819,721 downwards.
GTAAACAAAAATAATTCAAATGAGGAAGACTTTTTCCTAAATTTCTGATATTTTTCAACTTAAGTGGGTATGGAGAGGAGAATATTAGTATATCATCTTAGTGATATGTAACCAGAAACAAAGAGCTTTAGCCTGTCATTACGGACAGAATAAAATTCTTATAACTTGGAGGTAAACAGGCCTTTCGGGAGCTTGGAGCAATGCATTCAGAAAAAAGTTTGTGCTGTGTATTATAGAGAGTTCCTAGTTTCCGGGAAAGATTGCAGCTGCCTCCCCAAATAGAAGGCTTTTTGCCTCCTTTTCCCCCAAGATTAGTCCTTAAAACCATTATGTATAAATTTAAAAATAAATAAAACTTGTATCTAAAAAAACTCTGCCCTGAGGAATGAGATGTTCAGTCTTCTTTTAATCAGTCACCTTAATGGCTTTTTTCCCCTCAATTTTTGTTTTTCTGTCTAAACAATAACTGAATGAAACAATCATTTATCTCCAGTTTAATTGTTGTTGTCATTCTGCCTCAATGACCTATATAGGTTAAAACTGACTTACTGAAGCAATACTTTTTGGTTACATTGCCTTCCACTTAAGAAAATATTTCCTCTGTTACTTTTAGAGCTGCAAGGTATTTTTTCCTACTCAGTACAACAATAGCGTGGGTTAGTGAACAGATTATCTTGACAGGCTTGGTGGCCAAAGCATTATACAGCCATTATTATATCTTTTAATATTTTTTAGCTATTGACTAACATCCACGTAGAGTCCCAGTATTTCTGTAATTCTGCCTTTCATTTATCCATGTAAATAGGCCAATCAATTTCATTTGAAAATTTAAGCAAGAAAACACTTTGAGTTGTTACTAACAGAATGGTAGATCACAACCTCAACAGTATCAAAAGGTCTTTAGAAGCAGGAAAAAAGGTCTAATTAATTGTTAAGAGCAAATAAATGTTTCTATTTTCAAATACACTCCTGAGTCCCTAACCCCCAAAGCAAAATAAGGGGGGGAAAAAACCAAAACCTTTGATTTTATTTTCCAGAGATGATGAACATTTGTTAATCCAGCATTACTGCCAAAGTTTGAACCAGGACTCCCCCCTGAGCCAGCCTCGTAGTCCTGCCCAGATCTTGATTTCCTTAGAGAGTGAGGAAAGAGGGGAGCTAGAGAGAATCCTAGCAGATCTTGAGGAAGAAAACAGGTGAGTTTTCTTTCTAGCTTTGTCATTGGTATGCAGAGTGCATACACTTGCACACATAGAAAAGTGCCAGGAATCTTCACTTAGAGTCATTTTATGTCTAATTGTTTTCTAAAATAATCTGTTTAGCTCCATTTGCAGATTCTCTTTTTTTTTGTTGTTATCTGAAAGAAGACAATGGATGCAATAGTATGATGAAGAACTCATATTTTAGGTGTGAAGGAATTAATGCTGATGGTGGTATTTGACTTGTTGCATGTGTCTCCAAGGCTTTGATTTTATATTTCAGAATAGAATTTAAGAAAAAAGTAGGTTATTTAATTTTGTGATTATATGATTTTTTTACATGTGTTTGGCCGTATTATCTACCTCAAACATTTAAGAAAGTAGGGTTATTGGCTTGGTCATATTGGGAAACCAATTGTTTCATCTTATTTTTCATCATCAAATACAGAAATTGTTATTTATGCTCACCATCATAGCAGGTTAGTGAGACAATTCCAATTGTCAGCCATCACCTGTAAAAGACAGTCATGTAAAAATAGCAGAAACTGTAGAAGAGAAAAAGGCTAAAGAACTCTCACAATGACTGCAGGGAGGACAAAGATGTAAACATCTGGGGTATTGTATTGTGTCAGGATAATGCAAATCATTGGACTTTTAGTTTTGTATTACATTTATTATGTCACAGGTCCCTTGGTTTAAAAAGTCTTCTCACATGATCACTTCTAACTCACAATGTGCCTTCTTCAGACAAATGCCACCAAGCAAGGATTTAAAGTAGATGTTGCTCAGATTTGTGGGTCTTAAAGTACTTTGATCTCTTTGGTTGAGCCCAAGGCACCAAAAGCTCTTAACGTAGGCAACACAGTGTGTCTGAGATCAGTGCCCTCGGGAGTATGCCACTTCAGGATGAAAAAGCAAGCTGCCACTCATCCATTGCTTCCTGCTGCCACTGCGAGCCTTCTAGCTCTTAACACCTCTGACCTATGGCCATAGCTGCTTATCTGGTTGGCTTCCCTTTAGTCTCTTTCCCACCCTTCCAATAAATCCTCCATACTGACTCTACTTGTACATCTTGCCAGAACCAAGACCCATCATGGCATTCCCCTTTCTCTGGATTTCTGCATGTAGAAAAAAATCAAGCTTCTTAGTGGGGCATTCAAACCCTTCCACAGTATTCTCTTGACTTGCTTTTTCGATGCCATCTTCTTTTGTTCTCCCTGTGTTCTGGCCATGCTGTTGTAGCTAGTATTTCTGAATACATCCTGCTCTCGTCTACCTTTGGGGTCAAGCTCAAGCTTGAGTCTCAGCCTAACTGCTAACCACTAACCCACCACTGCCGTATCTGACAAAGGAATCCCACCTATCCTCCGTCACATCGCTCAGAATAACTTTCCCCATGGAGCCCTGCTAGATCCCTGCAGTTGGAAGAAATCTGTCTTTTGCCTCTATTCCCAGAGCACTTTGGACCTTTCTCAGAAAATTCCTTGACAGTTTGCCTTTTTATCAGTTATTACCAGCGCCTCTCTTTAATGAGCTAGTGTGTGTCTTTGGGGCATGGACCGTATCTTAATCATCTTCATATCCTCCACAGTACTTAGCATGGTTTGAATATTTAATGGCTACTCAGGAAATGTTTGGTAAAAACCTGAAAATACAGCAAGAACATCACATGAGTACCATCCACGAGATAATATTGAACTTTTTTTGTTGTTTTAATGATAGCTTTATTTTTGGCCTTACTTTTAAGTGAAGTAAGTGAAGACCGTGGTAGAGAAAACATTTCTCTCCACTTTATTGAGAATAATCAGTAATATCCATTTATGTTAAATCTGTAATGATTGTAGGGGGTCAAAGTCAAATTGGAATAAAAAGTTGGAACTGACACTGTAAATAGAATTTGATGTTACCAAGGAGTAAATATATTTTGGAAGTATATGATTGTGTAATGTATCTTTTGAGCTCATTGGTCAAGAGCCCTGCCTTGTTTGTGGTTAGCATAGTCTCTCTCCATACCATTGCACCTGGGTCAAAGAATGTTGGTAAAGAGTACTGATAACTATCATTTATATATCATTTTGAGTGCACTTATACATATTTTAGATCATTTAATCTTCTTACAAACTCCATGGAGAAGAGACTGTCGCCTTTCTGTGAATGAGACACGGGTTCAGAGAGGTTCACACAGCTTGCCCCAGATTTCCCAGTCAGCCAGTGGTAGAACGAAATCGAAATCCAGACTTTTCTGACTCTAAATAGGCAACTCTACCTTCAACCAGATAATAAAGAAGACTAAGTCTCTGTGAATGTCATTTACATAGAATTGCAGCATATTCCCCAGAATATGCCTTAACTTAAGGGACTATCTATGAGGACTAAGTGTCCCTGAATGAACCTGTTCATCTACTTGTAGCGCAGCAATAACCACTTTACCCTGGAAGATATCCAAGACCGTTCTCCAAGAATGGGATGGTTTGTTCTCTAAAAGAACAAAAAGCATAACACCAGGGCTACTTCGAGCTCCAAAATGAGGACTCTGGGGTTGATGCAAATCTTTGTGTAAGTTACCTTGACCTTCACGAAATGATCAGGATGAGCTTCCTTCATTTTCCCTTCATTTTTTCCTATTTGACCTACCAAATTCCAAAGAAATGTCTCCACAGAGTTCCCTTCCTGAAAACAGCCCGTGTGTTTTCTTTGATCTGCCCTGTCCTGTCTTCTTGCAGTTCTGCGCAAGGAGCTTCAGAGCCCTAGATTTGCCTTCGCTACCCTTGAATTCAGTGTTGCTTAAGGAGCCTTTAATTTGCCATTTCCTGTTGAGAAAACCCAGGAATTCTTTAGATGCCCTCTCTGTGCATGTCTAGCTGGCTGTGTCCCAAGTCAGCATTGGCCTATGCAATCTGACAAATACCAGCATACTTTTAGAGAAAATAAGAAAGGATATTTAAAATTGAGATTGCCCCAAGTCCTTTGGATGTGTACTTATTGATCTGTATATATATATATATATAGTGTTCCTTTAGCTGTGATTTATCTCCAAATAACAGTTAGCAAAAGAGAGAGGCCTGGAGAGCCCCACTCCTGACTAGATATTTATTAAATTCCATTAATTGTTCTTATTCATGACACCTCCCTACAACCCCCTAGAAAAACAGAAGATGGCTGTTTGAGAAGTATCTCAGAGGTATCTTATCTCTGTCTTTAGAATTCCATTTCTCCTGCTTGTTTCACACAATATTCAATAAATATTTCTTGAATGCATTAATGAATAAATGAATTGAAGCTGAATTTATTTTAATTGTAGCATACATGCATGCACTTTTGACTAAAATTCTTTTACAAACCTAATTTCGTAGAGAAAAGCCTTTCAAAGGCTTTTTTTTCTGCTTGCTTTTCAAAATACTCCCCTTTTGCAAACTGCCTTGATTAGCACCAGGCATGGCTTTGTCATAAATTTAGAATGTTAAGAACCCATTTTCCAAATCCCAGGCACTGTATGTATCCCACATTGGTGTTCTCTGATTCTTGGTTTATGCCACAAAGATGAGGCTAAAGCTCTGAGTAAAAGCTAAATCTGACTGAGTTTTTCCCATAGTGCCTCCCATAAGTTTGGATGACTAATGGCGTTAGTGAGATATCTAATCTTTAATATTTCACATCTGCATCATATTTCTCCCTCATGACCACATATAATTCAGATTCATCTTTATTTGGCAAAGAGCCACTGGATGTTGGGTTTTTGCCCCATTGTGTGTCCTTAGCATTGCAAACTCAAGGTTTACTTTTTTTTCTTGCATTGATTAAAGCCTTCAGTCTCCTGACTTAAGCCCATAGTGTTCAAATACAGAGATGTATTTTTCTCTGCCCTGTCTAAATAAACCAAGACTTGCTCTGAAATTCAAGGTATGATCCTAGCAATGAAAAGGTAGCCTTTCTGAGACACAGAGACATTGTCATTCTACTACCTGCATAGCAAGTTGATTAGATTGTTCTCAAGTCAAAAAGGTGACTAAATATTATCACCGTAGAGTCTAAAGTTACAGTTGTTAGTATATGTTATAATATATAACAGGAGGGAACTCTGTAGATTCTTAATACCTACTCAGGACCTTTCATGTGTCTTGTTGGGCAGTAAGACCTTATGAAGCCAAAATTTGAGTTTTCTCTTGTTCCTTTAAATTCCTCCAGTGATTGTGCAAGATTTTTATTGTTACAGTCAAAGAAGTTCTAGATCAGTTACTGATACCATTGAATTAAAGTAGCTGGAAATCATGATCCCATTGCTTTACTTTGTAATTGACTTGATGACTTTGGACCTAGTCTAGTAGTTATCAATCTTCACAGCTACGGGATATCTTTATTCAGTGTTCTTTCATTAGGTCTTCGTGCAAGTCTCCAATGATGGTGAAAAGATAGCCAAAATGAAGGGAATCTGAAGAGGTTAGGAATGGGCAGTTCCTATGGAATATAAACAAAGGTGTCAGGGTGAGGAATGGCAGAGTTTATTTGAGGGAAACTGCAGTTGTATTATGTTTTTTAAGAAGACAAAGAATGAGAGGAGATGAGGCTGGCCAGGTCAGCAAGGGCAGGTCGGGAAGGGTGTGGTACCCACTGCAGAGTTGCTGCCTCCATGCCTAGTCTAGGGAGCCACTCAAGGGTGTGAGCCAGGAGTGAGGCCATGATAGTGACATGAATATACACCACACGGGCAGCTGTGTGGAGGGTAACTTTGAAAAGAGCGATGCTGGAACAAGGAAATCAAGTTGGGGGGAGTTACATGGGAGGCCAGGAAAGAGATGATTAGAGCCTTAAGTAAGGTGATAGAAATGAAGTCGACAGGCTGATTTGAGTGATATTTCGGGGGAGGGCAGAGCTGTTTGATTTGGTAGTTCTGTGGGACTAGGGTATGAAGGAATGATTCCCAGGGCTGGTAACTACAAAACAAGATGATAGTAGTTATTTGCAGCTGGGACTGATAATTCAGGAGGAGTTGCAGCAGGTCCATCCTTTAACTTGGCGGTGTTTATAGAGGTCCTTCCTGAAGGGCTGAGTAGCTGGAAGATGATAAATGAGGTATGGAAGAGGTCGAGTTGAGGTCCTGGTGACATCTCCACGTGTAAATGTCTGACGGTCTGAGAGCTAGAACTCTGATGCTTGTAGAAAGGATATAAGCCTGAGATATTAGGTCTGTGAGTCGCCAGCTCACAGGTGGTAGTTGAAACAGTGAGAATGAATTTATATATCCCGGGAGCATGTAGCAGAAGGAGAACACTGGATTTGGTAGAACTCTGGAAGATGTGAACATTAAAATGTGTATTTAATTACTTTTATATTTAGTAGAGAATACATGTATATTATTATACAAAATCCAAAGGGTTCAAAAAGACATATGGAACAAAAGTGAATCCTTCCCCAGCCTTCTCCCCTGGCTGTGGTGTTTCCAGTTCTGGAGGCTACCATCTTTCTGGGTTTCTTGTGTTTCCTTCCAAAGATGCTCTCTACACATGCAAATATTTGCAAACATATTTATGGTTGTTGGGGTTACTTCACACAGTGTCGTGCAGTGTTCACTCTGGTTTTCTCTTTTTACTTAAAAATCTCTGATTTTCACATGCTGGAGAAATGTGCCAGAAGAAGAGGAGGGCAGAGCTTGGGAATGATGGGAGCATTTTCCCACAGGAGGCAGGAGATAGAAGGGTTAGGGAACTAAAGTATGGGAGGAGGCGTGACCTTGAATGAGAGAAGGACTGCCTCTGAAGACAAAGTGGTAGGTAAGGAATTTAGGGTAAGGAAGGGAGGAAAGAAGCATCATGGAATGAATGTTAAAATGTCCAGTAGACATCATTGGAAATAATTCAAGACTGATTCCTACGGCTGTTCCCACATATTTTTAAAGTTGGAGTGGAGAGGAAAGTGTGGTATATGATACATTTAATGAAACTAGGCATTCAGGTTACTTGGTGTATTAGTCCATTTTCATATGGGGCAATTTATAAAGAAAAAGAGGTTTAATGGACTCATAGTTCCATGTGGGTGGGAAGGCCTCACAATCATGGCAGAAGGTGAAGGAGGAGGAAAGGCACGTCTTACATGGTGGCAGGCAAGACAGCATGTGCAGGAGAACTGCCCTTTTTAAAACCATCAGATCTCATGAGACTTACTATCACAAAAACAGCATGGGAAAACCCCACCCCCATGATTCAGTTACCTCCCACTGGGTTCCTCCCATGATATGTGTGGATTATGAGAGCTATAATTCGAGATCAGATTTGGGTGGGGACACAGCCGAACTATATCATTTGGTGACATGGGCCCCAAAACAAAGGGCTGCAGAGCCCTTCTTTAGACAAAGGGAGCTAGTTTGATCACAGAAATCAGAAAGCCAAGACCTTTTATGGCAAGGATGAATAAGAGCTGAAGGACATACATGCCACATTTAAGAAGCTGTGTAAGAATGGGGTCAACCATCTCAGCTCAACTCAGGCAGGGAGGACAGGAACATGGTAGAAGTGGAATCACCATTATTCACAGGCTCAGTTTCTAACGAGCAGAGCCAATGTAACTTAATTTCCTTCAGTTTATCCAGTTAATTGAAGTCTGAGGGGACTGATTCATAGTATCCAGTTCATGGAAGTGAATGGATAACCCAGAATGAAAGTTTATTTCTCCCTCTATCGTAATTATCTCTCTTTTTAACTGCCTTTATTAAATGTTATCAAGGTTGCCTTAAAGCTTTTTTAGGGGGAGACAGCATCTGTTTTAAGTGCAAATACTAGATCTATTAAAATGAGGAATATATTCATTTTTTTAGGCACACAGCATCCTGTGTCTTAGAATCCAGTGTCTTAGGAATCACAATAAAAATCAAATTGTCTTCTGGTGAGCTTAGAATCTTGGCATCTAAAATTGGATGTTTGTGAGGACTGCTTCATACTACAGAAAAATTGAAGCAGCCCTCTGGCGATTAGAATATTCACATCTTACAAGTACAGCTGCCATCTCCCTAGAACATGCTGGATAAGAGTTTATGTTCTTACAATCCAATTTCCCCCCCCCTTTTTTTTTTTAGATTTTTCATGAAGACCCCCATCCTCCTATTGGCCTTCATTTGCCAATTGTCCCTCTACAGTAGAATTGATTATGGTCATAACTTTCTTTAGCTACTTTCCAAGCCTGAGGATGTAATTCTGTTCAATTCTGCAGGTAGTTACTGAATGCTTAATGTAATTTTAAAATTATGAGACTACAAAGATGAATAAGCCTTGGTTCTTACCCTCATGGAGCTCAAAATTTATTTTAAAAAAGTTAAAATAGAAACAACTACTTATATCCTGGTGTTACAAGCGCTCTGGGGGCACAGAGGTGAATGATTTATTTTATCAGAGGGAGTAGGGGGGCCTTTACAAAGAGAGTTTAAGAGTTGAAGACTGAATGGGAGTTTTCCAGTCTGAAAGATGGGGGAAGGATGAGTTTTCCAGACTGGTGGACCAGTGAGTAATGTGTGGCGTGGAATGAGGAGAATAACAGGGCAGTGGAATGCTAGGTGGGGACTACTGTTTAAAGGACTTTGTGCATCATACTAAGGAGTTTGGGTTTTATCCTATAAGCAGGTGAATAGTGACGGCTTTTTGAGGGGGGAGAAGATTGAGAAAAATAACTGAACTGGCAGAAAGCTAAAGCCATGGAGATTGGTAGAAGCACAGTGGAATAGTCCATTAAAAGACGTCAGGTTCTTAACTAAGGATGTCTTAGGCAAGTGAAGAAGGAGGTGGAGAAATTAGAAGGTGACTGAATGAATGAGACCAAGGGAAAATGGAGAGGCATCGGGTGTTACTTAATGTTTTAATTTGGGAACTGGGAAATGATCATTGAAAAACAAACAAAAGCAACCTAGTGCACCCAGGAAAAACTCTTGATTTGCAAAGGGTTAGTGCATGGAGAGAAAGAGCTACATATCAGACATACTGAATTCTATTTGCCCAAGGACATTCGAGTGGAAATTTCCTATGTTGATTTTATGTATTCAGTTTTCAGAAAGGATTCTTTAAAAAGTCATAGCAATACAATTCCTGCAATATAAATAATAGATCAATGAACATCATAGGGATTAGCATAGTTGATATGACTGAGCTTCAGATTCAGTTTGAGCTTCCCTGTAGCCAGGGAGATAATAGGAAACAAAGATTTGTCTGTCTCTTAATATTGAATTAAAGAAGCATGCAGCATCCTAAAGAAACATCATTGTTTTCCTGGCTCTGCGTAATAATAATAATAATAACAAAAATAGCTGTCCTTTGAGTGATTGCTATGGACAGGACCTGTTCTTTCTGAGTACATATAAACTCCTATTTAATCCTTAAAACAACCCTATGAAAGAGGGGCTGTTTCCAGAAGATTAAGTGGCACAGAGTATTAAGGACACTTCATATGGCCAGCAAGGAATAGGACCTGTATTCAAACTTGGGTGGTGGTCCTGAACTCTTAAGCAGTGTTACACTTGAAGTGATTATTGGCTAGTGTCCTTATCAACATTTTTTATAACAAATCCCAAAGGAAATTTTATGTGGCTGTTTCTCATGGCCTTTGATAATTGTGGAAAGCTTAACATTAAACACCAAAGATAGGATGACAGTTCTCCAAGGATAAAGGTCACTGTTGCCTAAAATGTGTTCTGCAGAATACCACTGAGATACTCTAAGACAAAAAGGATTCCAAGGACAGAAAAACTTTGAAAGCACTCATACTGGAAAGTCATCATTACATTAGCATTTGCATTAAGGAGTTTGGAAGTGAAGAAACCTGATTAGCTTTGTCTAACCTCATGTTGCTCCCACTTACTTGACCTCAAGCCCGATTGCAATGTTTTTTTTTTTCTCTCTCTTTTTTTTATTATACTTTAGGTTTTAGGGTACATGTGCACAGTGTGCAGGTTTGTTACATATGTATCCATGTGCCGTGTTGTTTTGCTGCACCCATTAACTCGTCATTTAGCATTAGGTATATCTCCTAATGCTGTCCC
>NW_026652282.1:27759858-27809490 GCF_009828535.3 Hylobates moloch | reverse complement strand
CCTACAAAGGACATGAACTCATCATTTTTTATGGCTGCATAGTATTCTATGGTGTATATGTGCCACATTTTCTTAATCCAGTCTATCGTTGTTGGACATTTGGGTTGGTTCCAACTCTTTGCTATTGTGAATCGTGCCGCAAGAAACATACATGTGCATGTGTCTTTATAGCAGCATGATTTATAGTCCTTTGGGTATATACCCAGTAATGGGATGGCTGGGTCAAATGGTATTTCTAGTTCTAGATCCCTGAGGAATCGCCACACTGACTTCCACAATGGTTGAAGTAGTTTCCAGTCCCACCAACAGTGTAAAAGTGTTCCTATTTCTCCACATCCTCTCCAGCACCTGTTGTTTCCTGACTTTTTAATGATTGCCATTCTAACTGGTGTGAGATGCTATCTCACTGTGGTTTTGATTTGCATTTCTCTGATGGCCAGTGATGATGAGCATTTTTTCATGTGTTTTTTGGCTGCATAAATGTCTTCTTTTGAGAAGTGTCTGTTCATGTCCTTTGCCCACTTTTTGATGGGGTTGTTTGTTTTTTTCTTGTAAATTTGTTTGAGTTCATTGTAGATTCTGGATATTAGCCCTTTGTCAGATGAGTAGGTTGCGAAAATTTTCTCCCATTCTGTAGGTTGCCTGTTCACTCTGATGGTAGTTTCTTTTGCTGTGCAGAAGCTCTTTAGTTTAATTAGATCCCATTTGTCAATTTTGGCTTTTGTTGCCATTGCTTTTGGTGTTTTAGACATGAAGTCCTTCCTCCGGCATCTTTCGTTCGTGGTTATGCCTAGGTTTTCTTGTAGGGTTTTAATGGTTTTAGGTCTAACATGTAAGTCTTTAATCCATCTTGAATTAATTTTTGTATAAGGTGTAAGGAAGGGATCCAGTTTCAGCTTTCTACATATGGCTAGCCAGTTTTCCCAGCACCATTTATTAAATAGGGAATCCTTTCCCCATTTCTTGTTTTTGTCAGGTTTGTCAAAGATCAGATAGTTGTAGATATGCGGCATTATTTCTGAGGGTTCTGTTCTGTTCCATTGATTTTTGTCTCTGTTGTGGCACCAGTACCATGCTGTTTTGGTTACTGTAGCCTTGTAGTATAGTTTGAAGTCAGGTAGCGTGATGCCTCCAGCTTTGTTCTTTTGGCTTAGGATTGACTTGGCGATGCGTGCTCTTTTTTGGTTCCATATGAACTTGAAAGTAGTTTTTTCCAATTCTGTGAAGAAAGTCATTGGTAGCTTGATGGGGATGGCATTGAATCTATAAATTACCTTGGGCAGCATGGCCATTTTCACGATATTGATTCTTCCAACCGTTATATGGAACACACTTTGGTAAAGAAATTCGAGTCTGAACTAAACTTTGAAAACCAGTCTAGGAGATAGCACAGTTGACTCTCTACTGTAGTTGTTGAGAAGCCTATCCGTTGTGTCTCTGGGAACATCAGAAGATAAAACTGTAACAGGTGCCCACAGAGGAAGCCTGGATTTTTCTCACAATAGTAACTTTTGATATGCTCTAGTGGTGAAGCAGTTACCCTGTAGACCCAGAAGCCAGAATGATTTAGTCTGAAAAATCTAAAGATAGTTATTGAATTATCTCTCGTGACCATAGAAAATTCTTTGCACCATTTTTGTAGAGTATCCCACTGAATAACTTGGCTTTTCACCCAAACCACCAAGAAAAATTGCCACCAGTGACTTGATGCAATTAACTTGCTATGGGGAGTTCTTACTTGTTAAATGATTGAACTTTGAAAGATGTTTGCCAAAGACAGCACCTTTAGCTTCATCACAATTACTGTGGAATCTTTCTTTGTAAATAGTTACATGCAAAGGCCAGTTGTTGCTTGAGGCCTCTCCTGGATTGTGATTTTAAAGTGTATCATCAACACATGGGAAGATATTTCTGCCTTTTTTATCTTATGACAGAAATGCAGGTATAGCTTTCATCTCAAAGTAAGATTAAGGTATAAGTTACAAAGATGTGTACCTGCTATATGGTCCTGTGTAATGCTACTTGAGGAAGGCTGTTCCTTTCCTGGCACTGAAATTTTAGTGGTTGCATAATCAGTATATCAACCTCGTGTGGCTTGGTGCTTAGCAAGTTTCAGTTTATAGAGCCCATGGCTAATGGAGACATCCAGGAGAATGTTGGAGAGATAGGTCTGAAGCCTTAGAAGAGAAGTCTTGATTAAGGAGTAATGAGTTGCGGGAGGGGGTCATGGTGGTGGAGGAGATGGAAGCCTGCGGAGAGGATAGAGATCTCCTAGGAAGAGAGTTTGTGTAAAAAGAAGACCAAGGACCTCCTGATGTACTTGATTGTAATTGGGCATGAGCAGCCCAGTTAGAAATGGTTTCCTGTTGGTATTACATATGTACATGGATGGCTTCTGCAGATGGCTAAACTCACCCATTTTCTTTTTTTACTATCTTAATAGTTAAAATATGACCTTTTCTTGTGTCTCCAAATTCTGAGTTACCTTATGGTGCTAGTCTATCTGTTGTAACTACAAGTCATAAGTAAATCCATATGATTCTTTTCCTGTAATTTCCTAGTAAATCAAGGTGATAATTTCAAAGATAAAAATCTGTATTTTTAGCTTTAGCAATGAGCATGATTCCCAGTCTTTTTGCCTTCGTGTAAGGTTTGTTACCATGGTGGAACTAAACAATATCCCACACACTAGAATGTGAGCTCTTCAAGGGTAAGGGACAGTGTCCTACATATATCTTTATCTCTACAGCACTGGGTGCATAAATGTGTTATAAAAATGAATGGGTAAATATCCTTTGGAGTTTTTCTGTTACTTGATGGGTTTTTGGGTTGATTTTCAGGTATCTCCTTGTTTTTCTCATTTCTTAACATTATTTTCTTTCCCAAAATCCCTTAATATACCTGTTTAGTTTGTGATGTCATTTTCCATTAGATTGAAACCATCCCAGTTGTTTAGGCTAACCCAGACTTAAGTATTTTCTGGGCTTATTTTTGGACTCGTTTTGAAACTCATCATCTGAAAATATTTAATGTCCACATGGATAATTCTGGAGACATGTGCATACCATTTTTCTTTTATGTACATGGGTTAAACCTTGATTTTTCCATAGTAGGAGAAAGTATGATAAGATTTTATTGTCTTCACTGGGGAAATATCTTTTGTGCTGTAAGAAATAAAATTTTGAATCTAGAACTTAGTTTTTTATAAGAGCTTTATTGAGGTGTAATTCTCGTGCCATACGATTTACCCATTTAAAGTGTATTAGTCACTGATTATTAGTTAATAGGTTAACCAATATTAGTAATCACTGGTCATTAATTACAGAGTTGTGCAACCATCAGCACACAATTTTAGAACATTTTTATCACTCCCAAAAGAAATCCCATCCCCATTTTCAAGTCACTCCCCGTTTGTCCTGCAACTGTTCTTTTCAACCCTAGCAGTAGACAATCCCTGATCTACTTTCTGTCTCTATGGATTTGCTTATTCTGGACTGTTAATGTACATGAAATAATATAATATAAAGTCTTTTGTGACTGGCTTCTTTCACATAGCGTAATCTTTTAAAATGATATCTATATTATAGCCCGTATTAGTATTTCATTCTTTTTTTAATGCTGAGTAACATTTCATTGTATGGATATACCACATTTTTTAATCTATTAATTACTTGATGGACATTTGGGCTATTTCTACTTATTGTCTGTTATGGATAATGCAGCTATGAACATTCATGTACAAGTACTGGTAATTATTTTAAAGAAATTATTCTGGGCTGGGCATGGTGGCTCACACCTGTAAACCCAACACTTTGGCAGGCTGAGGTGGGAGGATCACTTGAGGCCAAGAATTTGATACCAGCCTGGGCAACATGGGGAGACACCATCTCTACAATTTTTTTTTAAATTAGCCAGGCATGGTGGCTCATGCCTGTAGTCCCAACTACTCAAGAGGCTGGGGCTGGAGGATCGCTTGAGCCCAGGAATTCAAGGTTACAGTGAGCTATGATTACACCACTGCACTCCAGCCTGGGTGACAGAGCAAGGCCCCGTCTCAAAAAAAGAAAAAAAAAAAAAAAGATTCTGTAGTTTCTGTCATTGTAATAGAGGAGGCCATAGGATCATATATGGCAAGAGTATATAGCAGTGCATGCCAGGGAGTGAAAAATAGGCCATCAAATTGAATTTATTGGGAGAACTTAAAACTAACTATGCATGAGGGATTGAAGCTGGGACACACAAAGCTTAAAATTATGATTCTTCTAGAGACTGTTACGGCTTTTTGCTGACCACAGACAGTGAAAGTTTGATATTTTGCTGTATTTGTCTGAAAATGGAAACACACTTTTCCCAGTGGCACTATTCCTGAGGACTAGACTTCTTCACCTCTAAAACCTCTCCAATCCTAGTTTTTCCTTTTGGCTGATGATGACCAGCCACTGCCATTTTTGTCTTAGGTTTTGTTAGTCTGTCTTACTTCCAGTTATAAGTGGTTAAAATTTCTTATGAATTCTTCTTTTCTTGTGTTGAACTTTTGATTAATACATTTAGTCTATAGACAGTAATGAATTAGCACCTGATCAGGAATGTGTTAAAAACATCTCAGTCATTAAAGATTAAGAAACTAAAGCCAATTAATATTGTCATGTTCTGTCTCTTGGAGCTTGAGCAAGATATAGATCTATGTGTCAAGGACATATCCAGAAAATAGAGTCCACCTAGATACATTAACCCTGTACCGTTGGTCCACATATTTTATTTCAGCAATGATTCATGGACATATTATAATTTGACAGTTTCATCACATACCTAGTGTGTTGGGTCAAATCTAGGAAATCTCATCCTAGTGATCTTAACTCAGTGATTTCATTTTGCCCAGATGTTCAGCTGTGATAAACTTTACTAAGGCACAGATGATGGATGATACACAATAATTAATTCCAAAATTTGGGGGTGGCTACAATGTGGCTAGGGGCTAGAACTCAGGTATCTACAGGACAAATATTGAGTGATTAGTCACTTTCTAAGCACTAGGTATGCATATGTTCTGCCCAGCTCAGTGAGTCTAAGTAGATTGCTTTCATTTCAGGTAATTTAAGTGCTTTCTTTTTATAGGAAGTTTTTAGCACATCTGAGGTTCTAAATCCAAAAAGTAAATAATATATAGAGAAAGAAGTAATAACAACAATAATAGTAACCAACATTTATTGAACACAGTATGGGCTGGGCATGGTTCAAAGAAAGTTTGACATACAGAATGTCGACCATACTGGCTTAATAATCCTCATAACTGAATTAGTGCTTAAGTCAGTTGCCCAGCAGAGGCAAGTAAGTCATAAATCAAGATCTTCTGAATCCAAGACCTTCTCTCAGGCCTTGTTCTAATTCTCTCCTCAGCCATGAATGGTGAAAGGCACCACAAAGGCAGCGTGTCAGAAAGTGGCATTGTTCAACCTTTCCCCTGATGGGGCAAAGCTTTTATTTTTTTCCTTTACATTCTTTGACATCTGTTTTAAAATGTAGATATCACTAGAAGAAATGACACTATT
Organism: Hylobates moloch; assembly: GCF_009828535.3. NCBI lineage: Eukaryota > Metazoa > Chordata > Mammalia > Primates > Hylobatidae > Hylobates > Hylobates moloch. The sequence continues at coordinate 27,803,941 of NW_026652282.1, read as the reverse complement.
ATAAAATCCCAGTAAAATTTAAATGTCTTATATAAAACCTTTATACTGAGCAAATTTCAGTAGGAAAGGGCTTGGAAGTAAGGCTCTGAATGTTTTAAAGGGGGACAGTGCTAAGGAATAATTAGAAACAAGAGCCTGGAGGGGTCCTGCCATTTTTACTGTTTTGCTTAAGGCTGACCTAAAATATGCATAGTCTTACTTCTCACCCTATGAGCTTATCCTTATTAATGTCTTTTTCCACCTACTTTAGGGGTATTTTTGACTTTGTGTTTGATAAAGATGTCTAGAGCTGTACTGTAAAATTTTATTGTCACTTTTTTTTTTAAATGGAGTCTCCCTCTGTTACCGAGGTTGGAGTGCAGTGGCATGATCATGGCTCACTGCAGCCTCAACCTCCCAGGCTCAAGCAGTCCTCCCACCTCAGCCTCCTCCTCCTGAGTAGCTGAGACTACAGGCATGTGTCACGACATATGGCTAATTTTTTTCATTTTTTTTTGTAAAGATCGGAGGGGGGAGGTCTCTCCCTATGTTGCCCAGGCTGGCCTTGAACTCCTGAGCTCAAGTGATCCTCCCACCTCAACTTCCCAAAGTGCTGGGATTACAGGTGTGAGCCATTGCACTGGGCTTTATTGTAATTTCAAGGGCTCAATGCAATTTCCAGTTTTTAAAATTCATCTTGCTTGCAGAATTTATCTTTCATTTAAAAAAAAAACTGCTAATTTGCTACATTTATAGCTGCTGTAATAGTTCTGTATGACTTACTACATTTGCCTGAATTTAGATTGGTGGATATGATTTAGCTGCTTTTAATATTATATGAGGGTAAAGCCAGATTTCTTTGGATTTCTTCCTCTTAGATGGCAATCTTTGTAGTTGTTCTGCTTTACGAAATAAGCCCTGTGTGTGCTCATGCTTTGGTATACAGTTAAACGTATGATACTGTTAAGAAAACATTGATCACTGGAAAGTGACCTTCATTTCTTTATTTCATAAATATCATTATACAACTATATAACTACACGTAGTAGGGAAGCTCCATTTAAAGAGTAGATGACTTACACTGAAATCATTTGACCTTTGTAAATTAGTTTAAATTACACAGAGATTGTTGTAATGTTCTTTATCATACATAATAGTTATGATTGCTAGAGAGGCACTCATAAATCATTGCTAAAAGGGCCAGCTGCTTTCATGTTTCAGCAGGTTGAGTTAAGGGAACAAGCCTTGCCAATTTGATTAATCTCTTATGTCCATTAGTTGGTTCGAAAGTATTTTTGAGTGTAAATTTGTATGTAGACAACAGAGTTTATATTCTTTACGACGTAAAATTACTCAGCTATATCTACATATTTGTAGAATGGGGGATTCTTAGCCCTATAGAGAATAAGAAATACTGGATGGAAGACTTTTTTTTAGGATGACTGGCTACAGGAAGCAATTGTAGTGACATGTGTAGTGAATTTGAATTAATGTTCCGTAGGGAGCTACCAGAGAAATATCATTTACAAGATAATCAAGAATGTAAATAGATTCTCTGTGGAGTCGTTGTCTGATCACTGACATATATTCACCTGTATTGAAATGACTTCATGACTACATTCTAACAATTAGAGAATCATTAGGGGTGAGATGTACGTGTATACCTTCAAGAAAAGCAAAATATGTATTGGTAATAATATAATTGACAGTCAGCTGTTAAAACGAGTACATTGTGTACTTGTTAAACATTAGAGGCTGGGCATGTTGGCTCATGCCTGTAATCCCAGCACTTTGGGAGGCTGAGGCAGGCGGATCACGAGGTCAGGAGATGGAGACCATCCTGGCTAACACGGTGAAACCCTGTCTCTACTAAAAATACAAGACAAAAACAAAACAAAACAAAAAAAACCCGGGTGTGGTGGCGGGCACCTGTAGTCCCATTGACTCCGGAGGGTGAGGCAGGAGAATGTGAACCCGGGAGGCAGAGCTTGCAGTGAGCTGAGATCGCACCACCGCACTCCAGCATGGGCGACAGAGCGAGATTCCATCTCAAAAAATAAAAAAATTAAAATTAAAAAAAACATTAGAGTAACTTACCTTGGAACAGTAATTCTGAGGGAACCTTGATCATTTATGAGAATGATCTCCCCTACATTAATACTGCGTCAAAACTAACATTATGGTATACCTCAAAAAGTATTGGCATAGATGTTTTTAAATATAAGAAAATTCAAATGCATAATTGATAAGGGCTAAATGGCTCAATTTCCCAACCCCTAACAAAAATATGCCGTAACACAGCTCTGTAACTATGACTGCATTTATTAGAAAACATTTAGTAAAAATCATCTCATCTCTAGTTCAAACCCTCGAGCACCAGTTCTTCTTGATAATTCTCATGAACATTTAGAAATACCTTAAAAGAGAATTTAGACTCAAAAAACTTTATTTCATTTGGTTACAGGCCAAGATACCTCTTTTAACCATTTCTGGCTTTTAGAATCCTTACCATGACAGCTTGTCCTATCTCAGAGCTTCAGGAGGAAAAACTAGTCCCTCAAAATCAAGTTTGCTATTGAGCTTAATAAGAGGTTTCTGTACGTCATATGTTTGTTTAGGAGAAAAGCACTTGTTCGACTCATTTAATCCTGGCCTGGTGCATTAAGGCTTGAATTAATACTGAGGGAACCTTGACTGTACATCTACAAAATCAATGTGTCCTGGTAGGCTTCTGATGAAGATAACATTAGCTCTTGTTTGAAGGCATCTTTCTCTGCTCCTACCATTTATCCAGTGGTAGATAATATATGGAGTGAAAAATGAAAAAGACATAGCTGGGCTTTAAAGCAAGATGAACATCTCTGTGGACCAGAAATGTGAAAGAAAAAGAAACAAAACAAAACAGGACTTCATGAGTCGTAAGGGGGGCTAAATTTGTGGGCTTTCAGCTCTTGCTGTAGTAACAGGGATTAAAATTCTCCTTACAAGGTGGTGGCCCAAAGCCAGGATTACTATTTGAAATCAGAGCCCCACAAAAATGCACCTGGAGAGAGACACATACACACTTACACTTAAAAGCAACATGAAAAGAAACAGTTTGCTGCAGGGGTCTACAGCTTATATGCAGCTATGGCCCTAATGCATAGAGCTGAGGGAAGAGGCAAAGATTCGCAGTTGGGAAAGAGAGCATCACAGCCTTGAAACCAGGACCTGAACCAATCTACCTACTGCCTGGCAATGAAATGAGTGATATCTCTGTATCACTCAATGTAGGAGCTGCAAACTACCAACAGATGCAGCTCTAAACTCTAAGCCCCTGGGTATGGCTGGGAGCAGCCATAATAAAACCACCTGAGAGAGAGATAATGAGTTTAAAAAGAGAGGAAAATATAAAAGAAAATACACACACATGAGAATAATAGAAAACATACACATGCATATGTATGCACATACAAAACATCCCTTGCAAAATTTGTCTCCAAACCACGATCCAAAATACATGAAGAAATGGGATAGCACGCCCCCCCCCCCCCCCCCGCCAAGTTAAACATCAAAAAGTGAATTAGGCTGGGAACAGTGGCTCATACCTGTAATCCTGTCACTTTGGGAGGCCAAGGTGGGAGGACTGCTTAAGCCCAGGAGTTTGAGACTAGCCAGGGCAATGTAGTGAGGTGCCATCTTTACAAAAAATAATTAAAAAAATATTAGCCGGGCATGGTGGTACATGCCTGTAGTCCCAGCTATTCAGGAGGCTGAGATAGGAGGATCACTTGAGCCCAGGAGGTTGAGGCTGCAGTGAGTTATAATTGTGCCACTGCACTCCATCCTGGGCAACAGAGTGAGACCCTATCTCAAAAGGAATTAATTCTAGAAGAAAGCAAAATGATAGACTAGTACAACAAAGATTTTTACTTACATTTAAGATGCTTAGACCAGGTGCAGTGGCTCACACCTGTAATTCCAGCACTTTGGGAGGCTGAGGTGGGTGGATCACCTGAGGTCAGGAGTTCAAGAACAGCCTGCCCAACATGGTGAAACTCTGCCTCTACTAAAAATACAAAAATTAGCTGGGCATGGTGGCAGGCACCTGTAATCCCAGCTACTCAGGAGGCTGAGGCAGGAGAGTCACTTGAACCCAGGAGGCGATGGTTGCAGTGAGCGGAGATCGTGCCACTGCACTCCAGCCTCCATTTCAAAAAAAAAAAAAAAAGATGCTTAAAGGCATAAATAAGGGGTACCACTCACTAAAATAACAAGAAACTAAGAAACAGAGATGGATGAAATGTAACTAGGTCTGAAAAAAAGAGATATCTTTGGCAAAAAAACTAGTCATTGAAGTTACTAAACTCAATATACAGGATAAATTCTAAACTTTGCCCTGTCAGAGAAGGCAAGGGAATTAGAAGATGATGCTGAGAATGTTACTGTGTACAACACTCACAGAAAAAGATAAGAAATGTATATGAGCAATTAGGAGAAATGGAGAACTGACCACAGGCTCTACAATATACCTTACTAGAATTTAGAGGTTTATTTAGGAGTGTATTTGAGAGGTTTCAGAAGAAGAGAATGGAGGAAATGGTAGAGAAGTAATATTTGAAGCTGTAATAGCTGAGAATCTTCCAGAATTGAAGAAGGATGTGAGTCTTGAAGGAAATGTGCTCCCAAGAAAAATTTCAAACATCTGGGAAGGAAAGAAAGGCCTGCATTGAGCAATTGATACTCTTTACAGCTCAGCTTTGAGAAGCTTTGGCTGATTAAAATGAGCCTTTTCTGTTTTTCACTGGAAACCACCAAAACAGAAATGTAATGTGTTGTATATACTAAACTATGCCTCTTGAAAAAGGGTCCTTATAAATAAATCATAAAAGAAGAGCCTTGTGGACAACTGAACCCACAGGATCAAGATACCAAGGAAGATCTCTCTAGGAAAGGCAGTCTCCTGTCAGCACCTTTGTGAAAAATAGGTGGGAAGACAGTAATGGCTTGTTGTACCATCCTGAGGTCCATGTCTAAAAACTGTTTTCAAAAGGAGCACCATGGCTGCCCCAATCTGGTAGAGAGAAAAATTTGAATAGGATTCTACATAAAAAGTGTTGCCAGTTAGAACATTTTGTTGAAGTTTTCTTTTAATGAAGAGGGAAAAATAGAAAGTAATTCCTATGGAATGAGACCTTGTGAACACTGGATACTGCTTCAAGTTCACAGAAACATTGAACTGATTGCCAGTTGTCAGAAATTAGATTTAATTAATGTGAACAGTTACATACATTGGTGCACACCCAGAGGACCCGTGTGCAGAATCTGACTGAAGGTATACTTACTTCGATGAGTCTCTTCTCATCACTGCTTTGTCAAAGCAGATTGCTATGAAATAAACTATACAAACAACTACCCTTGAAGACTGATAGCAATAGGATTTCAGTCAGTACAGATAGGAGATTCTGTTTCTGTAGATGAAAAAGATCATACATTGATTTTCTGCATGACTTTAAATAAATTCCTGGAAACCTTGTAATGTCAGGTACTAGGTAGAATGAAAAAAATGAAGCAAAACAAAACAAAGAAAAAAAGAGTAGATTGGGTTTTATTTCTGCTTCAGTGTGGACATCTAGCCTTTTGAAACTGAGCATTTTGGAAGACATGCCGTCCCCTGTGGAATGTTCATTCCGAGTATGGGACAACAGAAAATATTTAGCAGACCTGGTCATGAGATGATCTTGCTTTCTCAAACTGGACAATGGGAAAACTCTTCTTGGCTACTTACTACTTACATTTCATGTCTTTTCTCATTGATATAGATCTCCCACATTTGTGGATAGGAATTTCTCTCACCTGATGAAATATCATCTGTGAACAACAGAAATCTGTCATCTTATGTTGGTATTTATCACAACTAGAAGAAAGATGTCAAGAGTTCTAATCAGTCACTGGGTATCAAATATCAGAAGTGTCCTCAGTTGGAATTGTATTCTCAGTAAATCCTAAAGCATTTGGGACCTTCACATGTGCTAATACTGTTTATATTTATTTGGAAATTAACCAAATATAACCAAAAGAAAGTGAAATAACCATAGAATCCTTTAAATGGAATAAAATTTATGGCAATAAACATTATTAGGAAGAAAAAGTATACTACATAGAAACAGTGCAAGAACAATGAGGATCTTCTGTGCATCTAACTATATAGGTCTAGAAATATGTAAAGTGAATTATGATAGAATTAAAAGGAAAAACTAACAAATACATAATTATATCTCAACACTCATCGAACCAAAATTGATAGCTACAAATAATCAAAAATTAATAAAGATATAGGCAACTTTAACAACAAAATCAGCACACTATGTATTTAGAGACTCCATCTTTCCAATGGAAAAATACACATTATTTCAAGTACTCAATGAACATTTTTAGAAAGTGACTGTGAACTAGGTCACAAAAAGAAGTATTGCTAAATTTCAAAGGATCAGTATCATACAGGTGTTCTCTGATTGAAATGCAATTAAATTAGAAATGCACTAAGAAGTGAAAATGGAAATATAACCACTGTGCTCCTAAATGACTACAGGTTAAGTTAAAAAAAAATCACAGTAAAAATTACAAAACATAAGGCACTGAATTGAATCAAGTGATGTATATAAAAACTTTTGATATATAATTAAAGCGGTACCAAGGAGGAAATGTATAACCCTACATTTGTTCATTAAAAATAAAAAATCAATGACTTAATCATTCAACCTGTAAAGCAAGAGGAAAAAAAAGAGTAACAAGTAAAACATTATTAATGGACATAAAATGAGACCATAGTAAGTAAGGAGCTTCACTGCATTCTTGGATGTGAAGACTCAATTATTATGAACTTAATCCTTCCCAGTTTAACCTATGAATTCAATGTAAGTCAAACTCAAAATTTCAACAAGCATTTTCATAAAATCAGAAAAACACACTAAAATCATGGAGAAGATCAAAGGGGTCAGAATAGTCAAGACAATTTTGAGGAAAAACAAAGTGGGCTGAGAAGGCCTATCAGACATCAATTGATTTAAAGCTGGAGTGTGGGATCTACACAGGGATATACAGATAGAACCACAGACTAGAATAGAGAGCTCAGAAGCACACCTGTGCATTTATGGACACTTGATGTTTTGCAGAGGCATCGTTAGAGATCAGTGGGAAATAGATGGACCATACAATGAATGAGGCTGGCTTCATAGTTCATCCATGGGGGAAAAGTAAAATTAGATCGCATGTTCACGGCAAGCACAAAAATAGATTCTGGGTAAATTCAAGTCCTAAATGTGAAAAACCAAATTTTAAACTTTAAAATGTAGATGTAAGAAAAGATTTTCGTGAACAAAACATAAAAAGCAGAGAACATACAGGGATATGTTAAAATGTACATATTTTATACCATAGGATGCCATAAGCAAAGTTAAAGATAAGCTACACCAAGATAAGGGTAGGAGATCATATTTGCCATGCACATAACTAACAATGGATTAGCATCTAGAACATATCCAAAACTTTAATAAGAGAAAGACAATCCAGCAGGAAAATGGGTAAAGGAAGCATGAAAAGCCAGTGAACGTGGAACAAGTTTAACCTCGCCAGTAATCAGGGATGTATGTGCAAATTAAAATGCACCCATCAGGTTAACTAAAACTTAAATGTCTGATAACACCAAGTATTTGATGAGGAGGTGGGCCAAATGGAAAACCTCATTCACTACTGAAGAGAGAGTAAATTGGTAAAACCACCGATTTGTCACCCAGAGCAATTCGGTGACGTGTAGCAATGTTGAAGATGTTGCTAAGATCCAACAATTCCACATCAAACCATATTCTGTAAAGAATCTCTTAAACAGGTATCCAAGGAGACAGGTATAAAAAAGAATTTCATTGCATCATTGGTTATAATAGTGAAAAGTTGGAAACAATCTAAACGTCCATGGACAGGAAAATGTTGGCATATTCAAGCAACAGAATAATAATACCTTATGGCAGTTAAAATAGCAAACTATTATGTATCGACCTGGAGGAATCTCCAAAATGGTGTTGAAGGCAAAAAGCAACTCTTAGAATGGTATGTATATTCTTAAACGTGAAGTTCTTAAATTTAAAGTTTAAGAACATGCAAAATAATGCTATTAGATTGAATCACATAAAATGGGTGTTTTAGTAGGTGAAAGAAAAATACAAGCAAACATCAGCATCTTTTTTAAGCTCAACCTAGTATTTGTCGATACATTCGTGGTAACACTGGGCATGAAATTCAGTGTGGCATTATCTCCTTGAGGGCAGCGGGGAGGAGAGAATGGTATGGTGTTGAGGCGGGCATGTGAGGGAGCTTCTGCTTTGGCTGTTAACTTTTCCTTCTTCAAAAAACTTTTGAAGAAAATATGGCAAATGATAAACTTATCAAGGCGAGGTGGTAGGAACATGGGTATACTGACTCCATTCTTATACATTTCTGTTGAAAATATTTGCTAATGTTTAAAGCAAACCAAAGTGTAGATAGAGGTATAAAATTTTTAATCTCATGACACTATAAGGAAATATTTACAAAGTGATTAAATCCTTTGGTGCTTACTTATCTGAACATAGCACTCATGAGGCTTTTAGTATAACATAAAAAATTGAAAAGCATGGCTCCCTTCACACACCAGGCAAAAGCTTCAAATTTTGTTTTGTTCTTTTAGCACTGGTAAGATTGTCATCATTAAAACCATTCATTAGTGCCTCTTTTGCTTGCTGTTCTTCGGTGGCAGTCAGATGCATCTATCTACCATGGTATATAAAATTTGGTGATGATATTCAAATTACCTTTTTTCTTCTTTTTCTTTCTTTTTTTTTTTTCTTTTTTACTTCTTTGATGCCTTTAGGAATCTGCAAGCAGAATATGACCGTCTAAAGCAGCAGCACGAACATAAAGGCCTGTCCCCACTGCCATCCCCTCCTGAAATGATGCCCACCTCTCCCCAGAGTCCCCGGGATGCTGAGCTCATTGCTGAGGCCAAGCTACTGCGTCAACACAAAGGCCGCCTGGAAGCCAGGATGCAAATCCTGGAAGACCACAATAAACAGCTGGAGTCACAGTTACATAGGCTAAGGCAGCTGCTGGAGCAAGTGAGGAGAGAGATGGGATTTTGACAAACATTCATTTTTCCCTCTTAAACAAAACTAAACCTCAGAGAGTACTTTTTATAGGTGCAACAAGCATCAATTCTTAAGTGCTTGGTATGTGCCTGCAAAATGATAGTATCAAAGGATAGAAGTAGAGGAGATAGAAAAACTAGTGTGTCTTTTTTGTATTTGTTCAATATTGTTTCCTACCAAAGTGGTTTTTTCTTGACCAATTTGAAATACATCTTGGGGAAAAAAACGCCTTAAAGCTTTCCACTAGTTCTCTAAAAGTGAATATTTCACTTCTTGAAATGGAACTACTTCATTTACAATTAGTTATATTTTCTGGTATACCTTTGTGGTTTTTTTCTCGTAATCCCTAACACATAGTTCTTTAAGCCTCCATTGAAAACCTAGCAAGATACTGCATCATAAGAGGACCTACCTGGACATAGTTGTGGCTTTCTGGGAATTTTAAATTTTTCAGTTATGTAGTCTCTCTATCTATCTTGTTACTTAATACTTCACAAAGATATGAATCTTCCATTACAGTTTTGAGATCTCACATAGTCTCATCATTCTCACATGACCTTCTAAATCTTCCAGTTATTTAATGTAATGATGTATAGTCTCATTCCAGTATAGCTCTAATTTTTTCTCAAATTTATAAGGGAGCACAATTCAGATATAAAGACAGTATCCATGGATTATATCAACAGTGAAATATCCCAAATTAAACAATCTTTGGGAGGGCTTCTAAAGTAGGAAGGGTCAAAATTTTTATGAGTCCTGAGTGTCTATAATATTTTGAAATTTATACATTTGTATGTTTATTATGCAAAGTAATTCTGTTTTCTTTTGGATGACTTAGCCCCAGGCAGAGGCCAAAGTGAATGGCACAACGGTGTCCTCTCCTTCTACCTCTCTACAGAGGTCCGACAGCAGTCAGCCTATGCTGCTCCGAGTGGTTGGCAGTCAAACTTCGGACTCCATGGGTAAGTGTCCTAGCTACTCTCAGATTTTGTTATCTGAAGAAAGGTAGAGTCATATTACAGGGACATGAATATTTGGCCATAGGTGTTTGACTCATTTTGGTATCAGGGAACCACTGAAAATCATATACCAGGTGAAAAAAGTCTAAAAAGAAAATTCTAAAAAGGTGTATTCTGGCAGCTCTATCTGGCCCACAGAAAACTAGTATAGATGAGAAGACCAGTTAGGAGACAATTGCCAAGGCCAAGATTCGTGACTTCTGAGGGCCTGCACTTGAGAGATGTGGGAGGAGAGGACTGTGAGACTATTGTATAAAAATAGACTTGCCAGGGGGCCGGGCATGGAGGCTCACACCTGTAATCCCAGCACTTTGGGAGAGTGAGGTGGGCGGATCACAAGGTTAGGAGTTGAAGACCAGCCCGGCCAATATGGTGAAACCATGTCTCTACTAAAGATACAAAAATTAGCCAGGCATGGTGGTGTGCGCCTGTAGTCCCAACTACTCGGGAGGCTGAGGCAGGAGAATCACTTGAGCCCAGGAGGCGGAGGTTGCAGTGAGCCAAGATGGCACCATCGCACTCCAGCCTGGGCAACAGAGCGAGACTCTGTCTCAAGAAAAAAAAAAAAATAGAGTTCCCAGGGTCTGGGGACTGACTGCAAATTTTAAGAAGAGGAATGAAGGGAGAGGATTTGGTTGGAAGAAGATAGTGAAACTTTTGATTGTGGACATATTGTGTTTGAGAAATTGACAGGTCTTCTAAGTCATGTCCCAAAAGAAATTAAGATACAGGTCTATACTTGAAGTAAGAGGGCAAACTGGAGAGATTTGAGAATGAGTTTCATAGAATTGATTGCTGAAGGCTGTGAGATGAGAAATCTATAAAATCTATAACACAGCTGCTTTGATCCAGTGCCTTGGGGAAGACCTCCATTTGGGTGATGGGATAGTAAAGGATGGATAAGTAGGGAGGTTCAAGGAAGATATGACGAAAAGGTGAAATGCTAAAGACAGCTCAATGGAAATTAAATCACAGTCCATTGGGTCACTATAAATGCATTGGGTAATTTTGAGAAACCATTTTAGGCCAAGAGAAGGGAAGGTGGAAAACTTCTGTTTCAATGAAATGAAAGACTAGGTAATCTTAAAATGAATGAGGATTAAGGAAAGTGAAGTCAATTTTGAAACATTACCAAGTAAGAAGGAAGCCTTAGGCAAAAGTTGGATGAATTTGTTGAGGAAATGGTCCACATGGTCTGTTCTCATTCTTAGCAATGTTCTCTGCCTAGGACTAGGTTCTAAGAAAGGTGGAGCTGATGAGGCATAAATGATCAAAGGTCAAAACAAGAGTAGGGCATTTTACAGTGGTAATGAATGGCTAGGACAGGGGTTCCTAGCCAGCTGCTCATTGGTTTTTCCTGCTGTGTCTGGCTAGACAATAGAGGGTTTTATGAAGGCCACAAATACTTGGTCCCCCTCCCTCATTTCTCTTTCTCTGTAAAGGCCCAGTATGAGTCAGCTCCATCCTCTATCCTTACTTTTCCCTGGGTCCTAAACTGGTTATACTTGGTCCTCTCAGTCTTACCTCACAGAAAAGAAAAGACCTGTGACTCCTTGATTCCGTACACTTACAGCTCTATTGCCTGATATGATGATGTGTTCAGGAATTCATTTCATACTTGAGCTCTTCCATGAGGGTAGAATAAAGACAGGCAAAGTGCCTTAACCAAAATGGATAGGACAGAAAGGAAAAGTCAGGGGTGTGGGTGAGTTTTAGGGCAAAAAATTTGGAGATCACAGTCAGGAAACTTCAAAAGTTGGATATCATGGAAGTAAAATACTTTCAAGCAAATTCTACATCTAACATGGTGCCTCCCAGCGAGCTGCTGAAGATTTTACTTGGAGATCACTGAGGGGTAAGGAGTGCAGTTCATGGAGTTGATGAGACCAACGTTGCTGAGCTTATCAGAGAGGGGTGAGGTCCTTATCGTGATGACAGTGGTAGATCAGGATGGAAAAGATGTTGAAGAAGATGGATGAGGGCTCTGAGGAGGTGAACATTTCTGAGGAAGAGACAGGGTGGTTGAAATAAATGTGATGAAGTTCAAGAACCTGGAGCAGCGGGAAGAGGCACATCCTCCTCTGGAGAAGCCAAACCTTGTAGGAAAGCCAAGTTTTGATTTTTTTGAGAAGGAAAAGGATATGTTTGAGGTTGTTTTCCTGAATTTACTACACCTCCATGATTTAAGGCAATCTCTGTGTCAGATTCCCTCTCTCCACCTGAGATCTGAATATAGCTAATAAACTGTTGGGATTGCAAATGATAACACACTACATGAAAAACAATTGTATGCATTTGCAAAGTCTGTAAATTCTGAAAACAACTGCAGCTTTAGTACCTCTTGTTTTTTTTCTACTTCAGGATTTTCCCCCTTTTTTAAGTAAGTAAAGCATATGAAACTAAGTCACATATTTTAGTGGTGAGATTCAGAGCCCTGGGTGCTTAGAAGCATTAATTATTTAGGCCGTTAACAATGGGAAATAGGCAGCATACTCATTAAAGCACCCAAATTAAAGTGCACATTAGGATGTGGTCCTGATGATCTGTCGAGCTAAAAAGATCGTAGTAGAACTGAATACCAGGACAAAAGTGCTATATTCCAATGGCTAAGTTAAGCTAAGAGATAACTTGCTGGTATAAAATGGATAAGCTGTGTTGTTAAATTTGTCCTCTGAAAGAAAAGACCGAATTCAAAGGTACTTTTTCTTGAACTGTGTATTAGTCTGTTTTCACACTGCTATAAAGAACTACCTGAGACTGGGTAATTTATGAAGAAAGAGGTTTATTGACTCAGTTCCACATGGCTGGGGAGGCCTCAGGAAACTTACCATCATGGGGGAAGGTGAAGGGGAAGGAAGGCATGTGCTACCTAGCGAGCGGCAGGAGAGAGAAAGCGAGGGGAGAACTGCCACACTTTTAAACCATCAGATCTTATGCTAACTCACTATCATGAGAACAGCATGGGGGAAACCGCCCCCATGATCCAGTCACCTCCCACCGGACCCCTCCCGCAGCACATGGGGATTACAATTCAACATGAGATTTGGATGGGGACACAGAACCAAACCATATCAAACTGCATAAGCTAACTTCATTTAAAAAGGAAAAAAACCTTACCATCTTCTTGAAGGATGCACACAGGTGTTTAAATAAATGCAGTGTATATACTCGTGCTTTGAAGGTTTGAGATATAAGGCTGGGATTTGCTGAACCACATTCTGGATAGAGCTGCATTCTTTAAATATACAACCCCGATGACTGATTTTCTTTTAAGTGAAACATGAAACAAGTCATATTAGGTGATGTGTCTAAAGAGTCAACATATTTCCTCAAGCCATAAAATACTTACTACTGAGTCTCTATGTACCATTTGTATTCTGTACAGTTCTTACTGAGACAGTGTGCTACTGCAACGTACATTCTATTGGAGGAAGCAAATACAGAACAAAATAGAAATTAACAATGTTTATCTCCTATTGGCTCTCATGGGCTCCATACACAAATCTATGATGTCTAAACAACTCCTTATCGCTGATGACTCCTAACTTTCTACCAGATTACTGTTTTTTGAAGCATTTTATATTTTATTTATTTAAAAATTAAACTGTTCCTTTGCTTTTTAAAAAATTTATCATGTGCATTTGAGGTTTATGACATAATGGCTCCCTAGCTTTTTATTTAGAACAATTTCAAACTTATGGCAAAATTGCAATTAATTCAACAGTTTGCCACATTTGCTTTATATCTATTTATTTATGTACTTTTACATTCATGTGTTGTTAAATGGATTGCATATATTTATTTAGATTAACATGTATATCTGTATGTTAACATATTTTTATATACTATCTGTGTTTATATTTTATGTGCATATTTAATCATATTCATGTGTGTATATAGTTTGTGGATTTTTTTTTCACTGATCCACTCAATGGTTAGGTTTCATACATAAGACTTCACCCCTAAACACTTGAACATGTGTCTTCTAAAATGAAAGATATTCTTACATAAGCACAATTATCACACTCAAAAAGAACAATACTGTTATCTAATGTAGAATTTAAATTCAAATACCTCCAACTCTGCCAATTAATATTCTTTATAGCGATATTTTTCATTCAGGATCAGTGAAGGTGCAGCTTTGCATTTTGTTATGTCCCTGTAGTCTCCTTTAATCTGAAGCACTTTCCCAGCCTCTTTAAATCTTTCGTGACATTGATATATTAGAAGAAGTCGGGCTAGATGTTTTGTAGAATGTCCCCCATTTTTAATTTGTCTGCTTGTATCCAAGTGATTGGGTACAGGTTAAATGTTTTATGCCAGATTACCATATAGGTAAGGTATCCTCAGTACATCACATCAAGGTTTTCCTCAAGATTCTCCATCCCCTTCACCGTTCTTCACTCTCCCTGGGCACTCCTTCCATTCTTTGGCTTCTGCTATGTTGACAACTCTTAAGTCAAGAGTTCCAGCCCAGACCTCCCACCTGAGCATCTTCTGGATAAAATTATAAATAAAAATATAGCCTAATCTGAAATCATGATCAACCTTTGGAACATCTCTTCCAATTTCCCAATCAATAAAAAGTCATTTTCTACACCTTCTTCCTTTACCTGCCTTCCTTAGCTATGTTCCACCACCATCAATCTAGTCACCAAGGTTAGTGTGTTTTGCTACTTATAAAAAAGAGCAAAATTCTTCAATTCAGTTACTTCTGCCCAAATTTAGCCCTCATCATGTATTACCTGAACAGACAATATGAATATTTTCCTAATTGCTTCCTCTGCCTTTGGTCTCTCTCCCTTTCTAAGCTATCTTCCAGATACTTCAGTTCCTCTTCTACCATTCAAATTATATCATATTATTCCTCTCTTTAAGCATTTTATGCCTTCTGTTTGACAACAGAATAAATAAGTGTGCTCTTTGGCCTTGAGTACATTATGTTCTTAACCCGAAATATAGCATCCTTTCTTTTCACTCAGTGAGTTTTCTTTTGGAACTTAATCATGCATTATATCATTCTGGTTTTGTTGTTGTTTTTTTTTCTTTTGTGTGAGATGGAGTCTCGCTTTATTGCTCAGGCTGGAGTGCAGTGGTGCAATCTCGGCTCATCGCAACCTCCACCTCCTGGGTTCAAGTGATTCTCCTGCCTCATCCTCCCAAGTAGCTGGGATTACAGGCTCGCCACCATGCCTGGCTACTTTTTCATGTATTTTTAGTAGAGATAGGGTTTCACCATGTTGGCCAGGCTGTTCTTGAACTCCCGACCTCAAGCAGTCCACCTGCCTCAGCCTCCCAAAGTGCTGGGATTACAGGCATCAGCCACCACACCCAGCCATGTTTTCAGACAGTTACTAGTACTTCTTTCTTCTGCCTACCACTCCCTAGAACTTAAGCTCCTTAAGGACAGGATGTAAGTCTTGCTCACTGTCATTACTATATGAGGGCACTCTGTGCAACAAACAATCAGTAAAGTGCTTGTTAATATTTTGGAAATCAAGCACAATACATTCTTGTTTACACATGGAACAGCCCACACGTTTAGGAAATTTAGCTACTAGTTTCAGTATCTTTCACCACCATTCACAACTGATCAGCTAATAATCAGCAACAACATTGTACACCATAATATATTAAAGGTGTTACACACAGAATTTATGTGTGAAATTGAAAGCATCTGTCCTATATCATATGGAAAAAAAATTAACTGAAGCCAAATATTGGGTATTGGATAAATCATTGTGCTTTTTCTTCTAAAAAATACTGGAGAAAGGCAGGAAATACACAAGTACTAAGATAATAACACATCAAGTCGGAAACTGGTTAAAATCCAAAGAAAAATGTTGGTGGGCGTATTTGTTCATACACAGCCCCTTTATAAGAAAAAATAATTTCTTGTACACAGCTCCTTTTTAAAAAAAGAGAAAATAATTTGTTTAGATTCAGACAAAAACACATGAGTAATTCTTGTGTCTATTCTGCATAGGCTGCATAGGTTCTCCTAAAATCACTTTTTAAGCAAATAGAACCATTATCAGCATTTGAATCAAGGGGAAGTGAGTCAGATGGGATATCATCCCTTCAAGAAAAGGATCTGAAACTATCGTTACGTTTCAGAAGACTGAAGAATATCTTGCCATGGCAAAGCATTCCTTTTCTTTTTTCTCAGATTAAATCGAGTCATCCCACTTCTTTTTTCTTCACTTCAGCAGTGATTAAAGGAGACTATCATATTCTGCTATATCGCAGTACTATTTAAC
This sequence comes from Hylobates moloch, assembly GCF_009828535.3. Taxonomy (NCBI): domain Eukaryota; kingdom Metazoa; phylum Chordata; class Mammalia; order Primates; family Hylobatidae; genus Hylobates; species Hylobates moloch. The sequence goes on along the minus strand of NW_026652282.1, from coordinate 27,787,525 downwards.
TTTGACTATGTCTTTCTTTGTTTTAAAAAATGTTTCAGTGATTTATTTGGACCACAATCAGACAAGCCAAGAAGAATAAATAGCTAATAATCCAAAAAGCATTATTTTTCTTTTTATTATTTCAGTAGTTTCAGGGAACAGGTGGTGTTTGGTTACATGAATAAGTTCTTCGGTGGTGATTTCTGACATTTTGGTGCATCCATCACCTGAGCAGTGTACGCTGTACCCAACGTGTAGTCTCTTATCCTTCACCCCCCTCCCACCCTTCCCCCCTGAGTCCCCAGAGTCCATTGTATCATTCTTATGCCTTTGCATCCGCATAGCTTAGCTCCCACTTATAAGTGAGAACGTATAATGTTTGGTTGTCTATCCCTGAGTTACTTTACTTAGAATAATGGTCTCCAACTCCATCCAGGTTGCTGTGAATGCCATTATTTCATTCCTTTTCATGGCTGAGTAATATTCCATGGCATATGTATGTGTGTGTGTGTGTGTGTGTGTGTGTGTGTGTGTGTGTGTGTGTAAACACCATGTATATACTGCATGTTCTTTATCCACTCATTGGTTGATGGGCATTTAAGCTAGTTCCATATTTCTGCCATTATGAATTGCGCTGCTATAATCTTGGTATGCAAGTATATTTTCACATAATGATTTCCTTTCCTTTGGGTAGATATCCAGTAGTGGGACTGCTGGAGCAAATGGTAGTTCTACATTTGAGTTCTTTAAGGAGCCTCCATAGTGTTTTCCATAGTGGTTGTCCTAGTTTACATTCCCGCCAGCAGTGTAAAAGTGTTCTGTTTTCACCACATCTACACCGACATCTATCATTTATGCATGTTTGTGGAAATCACCTTGGAGTAGAGTCAAGTTTAAGTGTTAAAGAATTGCCATCAACTATGTTGAAAATCCCCCAAACATTAGCAGTATGCTATTTAAGCAGGCAATGAATCCGTGAAGTAGGGATAAGGGCTGTGCAAGTCTCTAGTGTGCAATTGGAACTCAATAAGTATTTTCTTGTTGAATAAGTGAAAAAAGTGAAAAGGTGTTTTTGTTTTGTTTTTGGTGATGAGGGGCTTGTGATGACAGGTATTATTGTTAGAGTCAGAAATATTTTGAGGTTGCCTATAAATATGGTTTGGCTCTGTGTTCCCACCTAAATCTCATCTCGAATTGTAATCCCCACGTGTCAGGGGAGGGATCTGATGGGAGGTGATTGGATCATGAAGAAGTTTTCCCCCATGCTGTTCTCATGAAAGTGAGTGAGTTCTCAGGAGAGCTGACGGTTTTAAAAGTGTGTGGCACTTCCCCCTTCTCTCTCTCTCTCTCTCTCTCTCTCTCCTGCTGCCATGTAAGAGGTGCCTTGCTTCCCCTTTGCCTTCCACCATGATTCTAAACTTATAATCATGAGGCCTCCTGAGGCCTCCTCAGCCATCTGGAACTGTGAGTCAATTAAACCTCTTTCCTTTGTAAATTACCCAGTCTCAGGTAGTATCTCTATAGCAGTGTGAAAATAGATTAATACACCTATTATGTTGTAGCTACATAGTGTATGATTAGACAAACCATAAATATTATATCTGGCTTGTTTGATGCCCATAATAGTGTATCAGTCAGCTGTTGCTGCATAACAAATAACCACAAAATTCTCAAGTTGCATATTTCTCGTTCATGCATCTGTTGTTTGGCTGAACTTTTTGCTGGCACTCAGCTGGACTTGACACCAAGTTGTGGTTTGGGTTCAGGTCTGTTCAACATGTCTCTCATCCTTCTTGGGCTAGCAAGCTACCTGGGCCATATGCTTCTTGTGCACATAAACACAAGAGGGCAACCCCAACCATTCAAAGACATTCTAAGCCTCTACTTTTGTCATGCCTGCATACATTCCATTTTCCAAAGCAGGTTATGTGGCCAAATCCAAATTCCCAGGCCAGGGAAGTACAGTTTTCCCAGCTCTTGTTCACTCTGCTTTATCTACATTAGACTTCTTGCTGTACTTGAGCAAGCCAGTCACACTCTCCTCTCAGAGTCTTTGCATTTGCCAATCCTTCTGTCTGGAGCACTTTTCCCTCAAATACTTGTGCAACTCATACCCTCCAGTTCTTAAAGCTTTTGCTCAACTGCATCTCATCAATGAAGACTTCCAAGACTCCACTTTCTGATGACTCTATTGTCCCTTGCTAGCCCTCTCCTCAGAGTGTTCATCACCACTCAACATACCTATATAGTTTACTTATTTACTTGTTAAGCCTGTGTGCCTCCATAAGAATGCGAGTTTCACAGACAGAGTGTGTGAGTGGGGTTTGTTTGCTTATTGCTATATCTTCAGTGAACAATATGCCAGGCACTGTTCAACCATTTGAACAGTGCCTGGCATATACAGTTGGATTTTTAATAAATATTTGAATAAATAAATGAATCTTACTGTTTTTAAACTTTTGTGGTTTTTAAAAGGCATTTTAAAAATCTGGGTTAGTATCAAATATCACAATGGTATTACTTTAACTTCAGGTTTCATTTAGCTGTTTTAACTTTTACAATATATTCTGACACACAAAATATTAGGCATTAAGCATTTTTCAGTGAGTTGATTCACTTCTACTCATGCACATATGTGATATCTGATTTCGATTCTTAAAAAGAGATGAGCCCGGGCGTGGTGGCTCACGCCTGTAATCCCAGCATTTTGGGAGGCCGAGGCAAGCAGATTACAAGGTCAGGAGATTGAGACTATCCTGGCTAACACGGTGAAACCCTGTCTCTACTAAAAAATATAAAAAATTAGCCAGGCGTGGTGGCACGTGCCTGTAGTCCCAGCTACTCAGGAGGCTGAGGCAGGAGAATTGCTTGAACCCAGGAGGCAGAGGTTGCAGCTGGCCGAGATTCCACCACTGCACTCCAGCCTGGGTGACAGAGCAAGACTCCATCTCAAAAAAAAAAAGAAAAAAGCAATGAGTTAAAACCATCTTGAGAAATCATGAAAATATTGAGAAAGGAAGAAAACAAGATTATACTCTACTTGTTTTTATACTACCTAGAATGTAATAGGCACTCAAAAAAATGTCTGAATGGATACAATTATCACTGCTATAAAAGTTTTCCATTAAAGCAAATAAGCCAATTTTACATTTGTATTATACTTGGACACTCATATTAAAGACTCACAGAGAGTTTATCTGGAAAGATAAACTTGGCTGACATCATTAGGTTTATACTTTATAATTTGATCTTTGAAATAATTCAGGAACAGGAATGCCAGTCACTTCATTGAACTGTACCTGAATTTTAACACAGTACAATTCAGTTCCTAGAGCTCCAATATGATGTAATTAAACTGTCAGAAATATTAACATCGATGTTCATGAGCGTCGTTCATGATGTTCTCTTGGTTCTGATTTATTCGGTAAGGCATACTGTCAGTCACTAAAGTGGACTTACTGCCATTAAAAATGCCTCGTGTTTCCCAGTTCAGCAAAAATTTGCATCAGTAATGGAACAGAGAGATGTAATCAGTCAGCCCTGCAGTTGTCAGGATCTTGATCCTCTTGGTAGTATTTCATTCATTTCATCTTCACCAGATAATGGTAGTTTAAAACCGCAAGAAAAATGAAACTAAAAATACTGAATTTCACTTCTTTTTCTAAAGTTATAAACTTAAGCAAATAGTGCATGTGTGTGAGGGGGGAGGAAGAGACAGAGAAAGAGTTTGTAACTATTCCTTTTCTGCTTTGTGACCTTAATTCTTCAGCACCCATTTCCTGTACTTAATATTGCAAAGAGGTTTCCTGTGGTATGTTACCAGGAGACTCACGTAGTCTGAGGCTTTTTATCGACCTTACGTTCTTATCCCTCCATTCTAATAAAAATATGAAGCCTCACATCCACCTAGGATATGATTTTGTCTTAATGATTAGCATTGGCAATGATTCTTTTAGCTTCTGCTGTTAAAAAAAAAAACAAGGAATAAATGCAGGATTATAATCATACATGAAAATCCAAGTGGCATAGACCAAAGGAAATGAGAAGCATATTTAAGTCATTTAGTCACTGGCTTCCGAAGCAGTTCCAAGTCAGATGTAAACCTGAGGTTGTCTCTAAGCAAGTTCATTATGGTAGACTTGCTAAAGCAAGGTCTTGTTTCAGATGGAAGTGACAATGTGCAAAACAAACAGAGCTTGAATAGAAGTTATTTTCACTATTGGAAGGTTGTATATTATGAAAAATTAGTTTCAAAGGACCTTTAGAGTTTAATTTTGTTTGCACCTAAGAAATTTCCCTTTTACTTGCAAATGCTGTTTGAAGTGTATTTCTTTAACACATGAACAAACAATAGAGACACAGATCCACAAAATCTACAAGATTTCCATTCCCAGTGAATATCATCCATCCATAGGTTTCTTTGCTTCCAGATCATTCTTCTCTCCTCACATAAACAGTCTAAATTTTTGTAATGTCTTCTTTATAAAACCCAAAACATAATTATGATCAAGTAGTCCCAAGTAACAAAGAGGAAAGGACCATAACTCTCCAATATATGCCATATCTACAGTTTTTAGAATATTCATATCTCATTACCTATATAGGACACATACTATTTTTATTTCTATTACATTGGAGTTTAAAGGTACTTGAGTTTCATTTGTATTTTTGGTTAAATGTCAAAAGAAAGAGTGAAAAAAAGACCTCAGTGTCTCAACTCCCTTCTTACCTTCATGAAGTGACTGCAAAGCGTTCAATTCTTACTCTTCTGTGTTGGGGAGTGTGCAGTAATACTTACTACATAGAACAAAGTTTCACATTTGTTAATGGGGCATCAAAGAGAGTTTGTCAGTTTTACCTTTTTAAATTGACTTGTTTTTACTTCTTTTTAATTTTTAAATTTATTTTTTGTTTTTTTTTTTTTTTTAATAGAGACAGGGTCTCACTATGTTGCCCAAGCTACTCTCATATTCCTGGCAATAAACAAACAATCCTCCCACCTCGGCTTCCCAAAGGGCTGGGATTACAGGCATGAGCAACTGCACCCAGCCTGTTTTTTACTGAAGTATAATATTTGTACATATTTATGGAGTGCATGTGATATTTTGTTGCATACACAGAATGTGTAATGATCAAGTGAGGGTATTTAGAGTATTCATTATCTCATGTATTTATCATTTCTATGTGCGGGGCACATTTCAAGTAATTCTTCTAGTCAACTTTTAAAAAGATACACAGTAGGCCAGGCGTGGTGGCTCACGCCTGTAATCCCAGCACTTTGGGAGGCTGAGGTGGGCGGATCATGAGGTCAGGAGTTCGAGACCAGCCTGGCCAATATGGTGAAACCCTGTCTCTACTAAAAATACAAAAATTAGCTGGACACGGTGGCGCATGCCTGTAGTCCCAGCTACTTGGGAGGCTGAGGCAGAAGAATTGTTTGAACCTGGGAGGTGGAGGTTGCAGTGAGCCAAGATTGTGCCACTGCACTCCAGCCTGAGTGACAGAGCAAGACTCCATCTCAAAAAAGAAAAAAAAAAGATATACAGGTTTTTTTTTTTTTCTCCAAGGGTAATGATATAGATAAACTACTGTATGGAATTCTTCTTCCCTTTAAAGAATTACTTCCTCATTGTTAAGCTTGAGGGGTTTTTTTTTGTTATTTATGAGCAAGTGAAATGAATTTATAATGGTGTTAAAAATGTAATCATGGCCCTTTTCTTTAATATCTGTTTTGTTTAAATGTAATTTTCCATTATTTGTTTTTGCTTTAAGGTGAGGAAGATCTTCTCAGTCCTCCCCAGGACACAAGCACAGGGTTAGAGGAGGTGATGGAGCAACTCAACAACTCCTTCCCTAGTTCAAGAGGTAAGCTCCAATACCTAGAAGGGACTCAGATTTGCTGAGATCAGGCCACTCGCTTCCCTACCCAACTGGTGTGTGTATTTTCCATATGGAAGCCAACACGCGGTATCAGAATGGCGATTTGGGTCCATGGTGAAAAGATTTGATTTTTAAGTGTGAATTTGTGGTTTAGAGTATTCTGAATTCAAATACCTGTAAGGTCAACATGTTTCCAGAAATAAGAATACCACCTTCTTACTTGCTTCACACATGAGTCTGAAGAGTTAATTATGAGGTGCCCTTTAATGAAGAGCAATTATTATGTGACTTTTACAGATGAGGAAATTAATGCCCTGATAGTGCCTTTGCCAGGGACATATGGCTACTACGTGCTACAGCAAGGCCTAGAACATGCCTACTGATCGGTAGTGGTAGAGATTCTGACTTGCCATCTGATGCCCTTTATATTTAAAAATTGTATCTTACTCCATCATTTAAATATAGGGACAATTAAATCTTCATAGAGTAGTTGGTTATTATTTTTTACTTCGATAGAGGGAATAACAGGCTTAGCAAAGAAAGACATTAATATTTTTCTTTTTGTTCATCACTTTGGCCTTGCGTATTTTACCCCCATACAAAAACAGCATTTTACCCCGCAGAATTTTCCCACCGGCTTGCATGAGCTTCAGATGTCTTGCTTCATCCAAGATGATATTTTGCTGCTACTGTTCGTTTCTGGGGGCATTTATTTGGTTTATTGCCCTCACATAAAACAAAGTCACTCTCTTGCCTTCCTTCAACGAATAAAAAGGATGATGGCAGTCACCTGTGATCAAATAGAAGAAAAGCCTAGAGAAACAAAAGGGAGAAAACACAAGGCTTTGTGGCCAGTGATTGGCACCTCTAATGGGTAGCCTGGGAGGGACGGGCAGCAGGAAATCTGGGCTGTTTGTTCCTCTCCATAAGGGCAATGAGGAGGGTGTATTGAGTAGTGTGTTTTTCCTATCTTTTTGTTCAGTGTCAGTTAACAATGGCCATTTCCTAGCTATTTGATGTGCAAGTAAACGTTATGCAGTGCACATTAAAAGCAATAATGTTCTGGTAGAGCGTTGCTAAGGAACCGTCAGGGGAAGCTAATTTTAAATGTCTGCACCAGCCATCTTTTCACTGCTGAGCGCCACTGATGTGTTGATTTTAACAGATAAAAATCTTATCTGTCTTCCACCCACCTCCACATCCCCCACCGCCACCCGCATCCCCATCCTGACTATCTTAGGTATCTCCTTCTTCTAGATGTCATAATTCACAATGAGAAGATCATACACAGGGGCTTGACAGAATCAAGTGCTTTCACGTTTCTCCTCATTACTTTGTCCTGCCTGCTTTTACTAGCACCTACTATGTACCAGTGGAGGTAGTAGGGATGGAAAGAAGAAATGACAAGTTCCTTGCCTTCAAGGTACTTATGGTCAATTGCAGATACAGAACTCCAAAGAAATTCAAATCACAATACAATCATTGATTACTGTATGATCCTGGCCCCTTGAACTGGTAGGGTGCTTACCTGCTCTGGAAAGTTAGTGGGTGGCTGCCCTGTTGGCACCGTGGGCATTTCTTCCGCATCTAAACAAGAGGTTAGCAGAGAAGAAGCTACAGCAAGGCTCATGACTGCTTCTTCATAGGCAGCCTTGACTTCCTAGACTCCTTTTTGTACCTGAGTCTCTGGTCCACCCTAATTAGCTGTAAGGTGAAATCCTTTGCACCATCTCCCTGCGTCCCGCTTTGAGAGTCCTTAAAGCTAGATACCACATGGGTGTAGAAGCTTCCTGGAAGACAAGAAATATACCTCCTCTGATAATGGTATTTAGCAGTCAGTATCTCTGATGTTGATTTACTTACTTGTATGGAAACTTGGGAAATTCAATTTAGGCCACCTGGATAGTGTTTACTAAATTAGTGCTTACGGAAGAATTTCAGGCCTTAAGTGCTGATTTAAGTTCTCAAATGTGGGATAAGGAAGCCTTGTCCGATACCAATTCCATTAACTGAAGTTCCTGCTTACTCAGTGGTACCTTTGTGGCCTGAGAAAATTAATTCACATTCTTAAAAAAACAAAACAATTAAATACACAAAAAACACAAGAGAGTAGCTAAGGTATTGGAAAATCTGGCCGATCATTCTGTAATACCATGATCTTGGCATTTCCTCACGTTTTGCTACTTTCAGCTAACTCAGGCTTTCTTACAGGCCTTTTTCTCCCCAAATTCAAGTGGATAAAAAGTTTCGTTATTGTAAAAATTAGGCTAATTATTGATGCACTCAAAAAAGTGGTTTTTGGATGCTGTATTTCCAACTAAAAGCACTTTTTAAATTTTGAAAAATGGCATATGTGTGTGTACACACACATATACCGTCAAGTTTGGCGGGAACATCTTACCAGTTGGTAGATGTGTTCAGCTGATATTAAGAAGAAATTCTTGAGAATCTTAACATCTTGGGATTACAAAGTCTCTCAAATGGAAGAGCCTTGACAGGTCATTTTAACACTTTTGACATCCAGGACAGTGATTTTTGACTCTGTTTTGACGGTTATCCATATCAGAGAAACATTTTACATCACAAACTGGGGTAAAGATATAAAATAAATTATACGTGTGTTTATGTACACACATGTATATATACACCCACCATATGTACACACACACATTTACAGTCGCATATGCATACAAAGATCAGAAACAAAAGTTTCCTCAAGTGATGCCTTCCATACTACATACAATGCATGCTGCTTTTCTGTTTTATTTATTTAAAAACAAAATGCTGGTTGCAACCCACTAAATGGATTTTCTGAACCAGTGGTTTAAAAATACTAATCTATGTGATCTCAGTTTTTCTTGCCTGGTTGAATTATCTTTCAAAAAAATTTAAATTTTGAGATTTTTGCCATGGAAGTTTCTGCCAAGACGTTGCTAATGTCTCAGAGACCTTTATAGTTTTATTCTAACACTACCATCCATGTTCTCATGGTTGTGTTACAGAAAACAAAGTTCATGGTTGCTACAGCTGTTTTGGACAGCTGTTTGAGTAACTCAAAACAGATGTGAGAGCCAGAGGTCTAACCTGCTAGTTAATTGCCCACAGAGGAAAAGCCGTTTTTAAAAAACTTATGCTTTTCATAAATATAAAGTATATAGATAGGCAAGCTATTGTGTACCTCAAATTTACAACTTTTCTGTTGCCCCTTGCCACAGAGTTGGTCCTGAAGGTGTCAGCTAACCTTTATCTTTTATTTTCACAAAGAGTACCTGGAAGCCAAGAAAAGTCAAGTGCCTTGTTTATGGCCATTCAGCAAGTTAAGTTAGCCTTCTAATCTTATCTTAATGGCTTTGCTAAACTGTTATCAAAATTAATAAATGAGTGGCATGCTTCTCCATTTAGTGATAAACGGATGGCCAACACTATCCTGCATAATAGGCGATATAAGCAGGAGCATATTCAAGATATGAATGTGTGAACATTCAGCTTTGTGATTATATCTTTCTGGCTGGTCTCTAGATATACTTAGTTGTTCACACACACTTGGATTTGAGTGGCTTAATGTATATCTAAACACTGAATATTAGCCAATTTCTATGCAATCTCTTCCTTTGTAAGTATATGTGTAGAAATTGAATTCTAGTGTAATAGGTCATTATCTACTTTACTATAAGGTACTTTCTAAAGCTCTGCCATTCTATAGGAAAACTACATAGGTAGAATAAACAAATGTAATTTAAAAAATAACCCTATTAAGTGATTTGTCCATAAGTCTCTGATCATTTAGCAGACTAACAAAGATATTTTTATATGTATGTGCATTGATGAAAGAAATGCTCTCCTAGTCAGTAGTATGGTATTAGGCTCTCTAAAATGTGGTAGCACTTTATATAGATGAATGAATAATAGGAGCCAAGATAAGCTCTTAATGCAGTAAAACAATCCAGAAAGCAGTTAGCAGTGCTACTATTTCTGCTGCCTGTACAATCTCTTGCCTACTGACCTGTGCCACATTATTTTTATCTCCACCAGCCCATGCCATCCTCTTTTTTTCATACCATCCCCTCTCAAATAAGCCCGCATACATTCTATCAAATACCCCTAAATTACCAACCCAACAGCTTTGTAAAACCTGCCATCTTTTAAAATTAAAATCTTATTCTGTGGTTCTTTTATGGAAGAGCAACATAAAGAACAAAGGCAGATAGAAATATGGTGTGCCCTTTTTCAGGCACCATTCTGTTCCTATATGCTCCCACAAAGGATTTGAGCAGTTATCCCTTTAATCCAGGACTAGCAAACTACATACAGCCCATATGCCAAATCTGGCCCACTACCTGTTTTTATAAAGTTTTATTGGAACACAGCCATACCCATTCATTTACATGTTGCCTGTAGTTGCTTTCTCATTACCAGGGCAGAGTAGTTGCAGCAGTGTTGAATAGTTGGTACAGAGATGGTGGGCTTGCAAAGCCTGAAATATTTACTATCTGGCCCTTTATGGGGAAAATTTGCCAATCCCTGCTTTACACTATTATTTTGTTGTCCATTCTGACTCATTACATGTGTAGAGTCACAGCCTTCTGTGCTGATCAGCTTTCAGCTGAACAAGATTATTGAGCTGAAATTGAATTGATTTATAGATTTATATTCATGTTCACCAAAGAGCCTGCAAAGTGTGGCCATTTGAATTTTTTTGACTTATAAAATAACAGAAATCCTAAAAAGGGACTCATTCTTCCTTAAGTATTTTACACAGTCAGTGAATTAATATAAAAGAGGCTAAAAGCACCCAGAAACAAACAGTACTGTCCTGCAATTCCAACTCTAAAATAATGAATTACAATCAATAATGTCAAGTTTATACTGCCCGAGGAAATTAGACTTCTCTAGACCTGACCAAGCCCTTTATTTAGACTCAGGACAGCCCCAGCACACTTCCCTTTTGTCTTGATTCATTTCCTGACAACACATCACATTGCCAGATGGACACTGTAACTGAAGGTCTACGGAAACTCATTTCAAAAAAAAAAAAATGTTTATAAAATAAAACTTTTATCTGAAACTTTATCGGTCAAGAACTTTTAAAAATGTTGTAATCAAGTATAGCCTCTGTTTTGTTAGTGTAGAACTAGTCCTTATACAGTAGAAAATATCATTTGTTTTTAACTTTTTCTAAAGTGAAAAAAAGGACCTTCCTTTTGTAATGTGTTAATGAGTACATGGGGACCCAAGTGATGAGGGAGGATTTTAGAAGAGATTAGAGTTAGCTTGGCTCTGGGAGGTCCATTTTCATAAAATATGGTTTCTGAAGAAGGAGCTGGAACATAACACAAGTCATTTGCTGCTACATATTAAGCAATAATCAATTGATAACTGAGTTCTGAATATGGCTTAGTGTAGAATTACTAAAGATACGTAACATTAAGCATTCTAAGAATCATCATTACATTCTGAAGTACATAACCATAATTACATTCTAAATCACATGGCTTTCTAACAACACTGTCCTTCCTAAAGAAGAGCTCAAGTTTCAAAAGTAGACCAAAGTTACATGCCAAAACAAGTTACCCACCTTTGGCATCCAAACTAAAGTGTGCCAGTGAAGGGCAAGTTACTTATAACACAGAAGGACTCTTGGTCATGACCCAACTACTACTTTACCAATTCACTTCAGCCAGTATGTATCAAATACCAAAAGTGTCTATGTACAGCACAGGGCATTGGGGATAGAGAGGTAGATGAGCAACATGTGGACCCCGTCCTCAAGAGGCGTATAGTCTTACAGGGGAAGAGAATTAATTCTGCCACCAGACAGTATTATGAAACATAAAGATACTTTTTTAAAAAAACCTTGCTAAAGGAATCAAAAAGAAGGGGTGAGTAATTCATACTGGGATTTCAGCCATCAAGGACAGAATGATGTTCTCCTCCCCAAATGATGGGAACATCATTTGGTATGGATCTCCCACTAGTGACCCCCACAGCTGAGGAGCTAGTACCCATTTTTTCTCCCTCTTTTCCCTGCCTTGAGGAGCATCATAAATACCTGGCCCTTATGTGGTCAAGCTGAAAATCTGATACTCCTAAGAAATCGCTGAGTCATGCAGGAAATTAAGGGAGAGAGGGAGAAAGGGAGGGAAGAAGGAGAAGGAGAGAGGAAAGAAAAACTTGGACACTATCTTTAAAGGTATACTAGAAGTTCTGAACCCTAACCTTGAGTTTTGAAAGGTTTCTATTGGTGTCATAGCTCCATACTTCTTCATTCCAGACTAGTAGTAGTTCTCAAATTGTTTCAGGGAGTTTTTAGTCTTCTTGGAGCCACTGAGAATGATGGGTGGAGGGGGATGGGAGATGCTGTACAGGATCTCTCACAGCTCTGCTTTGAACTGCTCCAAATATTGGAATTCCATATAAGATTGTTTTAGGAGATGTCCAATTGCTACAGTTGAAACCGTTTGAAAACCAAGATTTTAAAGGAAATTGCATGCCCAAGACATGCTGTTGACATGTATGGTCAGAGGTCCCTACTTTTCTGTCCAATTATGACTTACCATAGAACACTTTCTCATCAGAGTCTACTTTTGAAATACAAATAAATGCATACAGATGTAGGAATCTATGAATCAAGGCCAGTGAGTCTTTAGCCATTGCATCTTAAGGCTCCTGATACTTGCTGAATTGAGGAGGAAGCTGAAAGCTCATTCCTGGATCTGGCTCTGTGGCTTGCCCATTAGTGGGACTTAACCTCTTCCCCTCATCTGTTCTTTCTATTTTCTCAAATGCCTCCAATTTCATCATGGAAATGCTCAGCTTCTATCAGATAGAACAAAACAAATTCTCCCAAGAGGATGGAGTCCAGCCTCTATGTCGGGTTCTACCTTGCATTTGATGTGCAGACTTTGGGCACACAGAGTCAACTACCGTTTATGTTTCAATGTGCTGATTGTCAAGAGTGAAGAGATTCTGAGATTTTTTTTAACATTAAGTTTGAGTTGTCCTTGAAAACAATGCCCAATTTGTCAGATTTCTATTCTGTGCCAGTTTTCATCCAGTTTAATGCGTGAACTCTATGGATTTTACAAATGACGTCTTCTGGATCATGTTATCTGTTTACACTGATCTTAAGTGTATGTAAAGGTTATTTGACCAGATGTGTCTTTTGGGTTTTTTGTTTCTGTTTTTTTTTTTTTCCAGCAGAGAATAAATGGTCATCTCAACATTTGTTTGGTAAAAGAAGCAAATTGGTATGATAATTGTATATTTATGCATGTTTTTTTTCCTCTTTCTGATATCTCTGCCTCTTCCTCTCTCTATTATTAAAGGAAGAAATACCCCTGGAAAGCCAATGAGAGAGGTTAGTGAGATTCAGGCTCACGGCCATGGCTTCTGTCTGTCTCATCCTGCTTTTTATGTTTGGCGTTTGTGTAAGAATTGTGTGTGTGCACGCGCATGTGTGTATTACACATTGTGTCATCATGTAAGGATGGTAGCCACCTCTCCACTTGCAGCTCATGAGGAACATTCCTCAAATGTTCATTGCCGTTGTCATCACCATGACGACAAGACTGGGGTTGGGGTAGCAAGAATCTCTTTAAAATGGCAATCCTTTGTAGTCCCTAGGTTGGAATCCTGCCGTTCATCATCTGTTGCCATTTGCAACACAAACAAAATCTTCAAAATAAATTTAGCCTTGAACATAACTGATGAGTCATAAAGCTTTCTTCCACTTCCAGGACCTTAGCATTTTCTGCCAGCGCCCTTAGTTTTTATTCTTCTGGGATGACTTCATTTTGCTTTTGTTTCCTTTTTTCTTGGTTCCTACGCTCTTTCTTTCCCATTTTAGCGAACATTTTTTGAGCACTTACTGTGTGCCAAGCATTGTTCTCAGCACTTGCCATCTTTTTCATCATGTCATCTTCATGACAAACCTGTGAGGTAGGTACTCTTATTAACCCCGTTTTACAGATAAGGAGACTGAGTCAATGAGAGAGTAAGCAGTGTGTCCCAGGTGACAAAGCCAGGATTTGGATCCAGGCAGTCTGGCTCCAGACCCACACTCTTAACTCTCATTTGAAAGGCTTAGGTCATCTCAGCGTACCCTTCAGAAGATGATCTTTTTTATTTGGTATTTGAGGCAACACAGAACAATAACCAATTCGATTAAAAAATTAAACATTGGAGTTTTGAGAGTTTTTTAAAATGCCTATTTATGGGTTGAAAGGGATAGGGTGCAGTCTTATCACTGAATGTGGTTTCAGGTTTTACAGTGAAAGATGCTTCTTACTCCTAGTCCACCAGGAATATTGTCTGAATATTGAATTACCTAATTAAGTGACTGCTGGATGACAAAGTGTTAACTGACAGCCCAAGTTAAATCAAGGTTGTCTCTACCAAGAATTTAATCTGAAGGAGGAGAGAAGGAAAGCTCTCCCATGGGATGACAGTGTTCTGGGAGACAGGCTGGATGGGTGGAGAGTCCTTCTTAAACGAGAAGATTCTGGACTCCTTAGCAACAGGATGGACTGGAGCGACCACTGATTCATTTAAACACAGGAATCGTAAGGAAAACTCTGCCAACACTGTGCCGTACAAGTCTAATCAATTTAATGATCCTTCAGTGTGTCTGTGCCAGTGCCTCCTTCCAAGGCTTTGGGCAGTGGGGCTAGGGAGGGAATGGTAGGCTGGGAGGAGAAATTGAGGAAACCTGACTTGGTGAAGCATTGAATGCTCCTGACAGACAGTTTGCCTGGTTCATGTACTTCGTATGTGAGACTTCTTGGGTTCATTCTTATGGTAAGTGCCCCCTAAAATTTATTCATCTTAACTTTTTGTAGAAAAATGCACCATAATTTTGACCACCTTAAACATGTTTCACTCACAAATGAATTTCAGAAAAGGCTAGCACACGTAACTGAAGTCTGTACTGCAGACTTGACTACCTGAGGTGTATGGTGTTCAGACAAGTTTCCAGAAGCAGAAGCCAAAGAATCAAAACAATAATGACCTTTTTTAATGCTATGAAAATATCCCAAATATACAGTAAACCAGATTTTTTTTCAGAGATTAAATTATAGCGAAGAAAAGATAAGCAAATTTCACTGTAGTATTCTGGCTTTGCTTTGGACAATTGAATGCTAACAATTTATTTGGGAAGTGTATTTTTAAAAAATAGAGCACCAGATTGCTATTGAGGTCTTGGATCTTTGCCAGAAAGTCTCAATTCCAATCACTGTGGAAAACAATTCCCTCAGGCAGTGGTGGCGTGTGAGACTAAATGTGTTGCAGTTAGCGCCAACTTGAAAAACATACAACTGCCCTAATGTTCAAGGCATAGTGCCTTTGTGTTCAAAATGGATTAAATTAATACTTTCTATAGACAGACATAGTTTTCTGTCACCTTGTGCCTGAAGGTGATTGCAAATGCCTGAATCCTGGCTGCTTTTCAGTACCTGAAGTATGAGATGGTAATTTTGACTTTAGAAAAATCTGTCAGGTAAAATTAATGACCTCCCGAAAGCTCTGCCTTACACACATGGAAAATAGAACTAGGATACAAATCTACTTTCTATATTCATGTCACAGTGCAGTCTTACCCCTCCAATGGATTAAAGTATGATTCTGACTGACTCTTTTTTCTGGATCTAATGAAAAACTCCATGGAAAAAAATTAGAATTAGTCTGGTAAAGCAGGTATTTAGTGAAGTAACCAAAGACATAATATAGATGATGAGGTGATGCTAAAAGTTCTTTATTTTTATAGCACAAAGATGGCCACAAGGTCATTTGTGAAAATGTAGCAGTTTAAACCGGTTAAAGGCCACCCAACTTTTTGTGGGAGTGTGCATGGCACATTAAGAATAATGAACCTCTGTTTTCCCTGGCAAATTTTTAAACAGCAGATACCCCTAGAACTTACGCTTCTTGAGAGACTCAAGAATTCTTCTTCCAGTTAGTAACTGAACACCATTTCAAGGTGGCTATGTAATTCATAAATGCATTTACTTGTTATATTTTGAACTGCCATCTACATCCTCTAGCACACAGCCTAAAAAGACACTTTTTGATTATCGATAAGCTGACAGGAAAAAATGAGTTTTCCCCCCTTTTTTGTTGATGTTTTGTAATACGTTTTCTAGCTACTAGGTGGACAATATACTATAGTCACATGTGGGTCATGAGAAATACTTCGAATTACATTCAGGCATCAGGTTGTAAAGGTCCTGGACTTTGTTTTTACTGATTTTGTTAATGACCATAAAGATTGCTAGTAATTAAAAATTTGCAGTTATTCCATCTATTTTCAATTTATGCATGAATAATTATGCAGATTTCCCAGGGTTGCTGGACAGTCAAAAATAGATACAGGGGAAGCCCTGCAGCTTGATAGCAGCAGTTAGTTAGTTAGTTATATATTCGTATTCTGAGCTCTAAGGAGCAGCAAAGGCCCCCCTGTGTCGTCTTCCTGTGGTTTTTATGGCACAGAAAGCCAAAAATGATTTCAGTTCAAATGATTTCAGTTCTTCACTGAGGGCTGCCAAACTATTGGCCTACTTTATGAATAGTGCATATGCTTTGTTAAAAAATTTTTATACTTGCAGTCTCAACCAAAATCCAAAGTGATTTTCTAAAATATAATAGTCCATGAAATTCTTTGCACTAATAAAGCACAAAAAGATATACAAACTTGGTCACCTTAATAGAAATGCCTGAATGACATTAAACTTTTAATAAGTCTTCAATTGATCTGGTGCCATCACTGTTTAAGTGCCTGCCCATGAATCCTCTTCAGAGCCTCCCATATTTTGTAGAGAAGCTATGTCTCTTGAAATATTAAAACAAAATACTCTCCCTAGTCTGTCTATAATTTTTATTGGGATTTTAACAATTATTATGGGAATCTGTAACGTTGATACATGGCAAGGTAGTAATAGCCTAGTAAAGCATGTCAGTTCCAAAGGCAATACTTGAAGAGTGGAAGGATTTACCAATGTGCAATAATTAAAATTAGCCATATAAAACTATGGGACATAGATGAAAAGGCAAGCCATAAAGTATGTCTCAGATTATCTTTCTTACTCTAAATCTGAATTTTTCTACAAAGTACCCAGGGACATTGTGCTGTTCTTTTTCTCCATGCTGGGAGATTCGTGCTAGGTCATGCTGCATTATTATTAAAAGGCTATTGTGATAGTTAACCCTCATTTAGGAGGAGATCTAAGATGGATTCACAGAATACCCAAATGCATACAGTATATGTGGGTCACCTTATAATTATAATTAGGGTCTACAGTAATTTGGAATGGAAAGCAATTTTTATTCTGAGGTTTCCTAATTCAAATGTTAATAGTGCACCAAAAGGTCAATTCAAGAGTTTATTTTTCAACCCAAGTAAAAGCAGAGAGAAAATAGCCACCTCCACCATAGCCTCAGAAGCAAGCCAACAAACAGCCTGAAACAGCTTTGAAATGAAAATCTGGTGTGGTGGTGATGGTGGCAGTGGTTGGGTGGTGGTAGTTGTAAGGGTGATGATGGTGGTCCGATAGTAAAAAATGTTTGTTAGTACAAGTAGAGAGTAAGTAATCACTCATAGCCAAGGTGGAAAAGATGTATCCCATCATGGAATGTTCCTGTTCTGATAGAAATCTTGTGCTTATCTATGGAATTCTTTTGATATATATTTACATTGGGAACATGAGTGTAGCTTGACATTTTTCCATTTAAACACCAGTAGCCTGATGATGCAACATTAAGCTGATACTAACAACGTGTAATGGCTTCATTAACAAGGCTTTGCTTCTTCCTGGAAACTGGTGAAAATCAAACCTTGTTGTGTATACCCTCGATGCAGCTTCTGTGTTGTCTTCACCCAGAAATGGGGAATGAGTTCCCAAATGGCAAAGAAACAGAGTGATGCTATCTGCACCTTTTGTAAAGTCTGTCTGTCTCTTTGTTTTCCAGGACACAATGTAGGAAGTCTTTTCCACATGGCAGATGATTTGGGCAGAGCGATGGAGTCCTTAGTATCAGTCATGACAGATGAAGAAGGAGCAGAATAAATGTTTTACAACTCCTGATTCCCGCATGGTTTTTATAATATTCATACAACAAAGAGGATTAGACAGTAAGAGTTTACAAGAAATAAATCTATATTTTTGTGAAGGGTAGTGGTACTATACTGTAGATTTCAGTAGTTTCTAAGTCTGTTATTGTTTTGTTAACAATGGCAGGTTTTACACGTCTATGCAATTGTACAAAAAAGTTATAAGAAAACTACATGTAAAATCTTGATAGCTAAATAACTTGCCATTTCTTTATATGGAACGCATTTTGGGTTGTTTAAAAATTTATAACAGTTACAAAGAAAGATTGTAAACTAAAGTGTGCTTTATAAAAAAAAGTTGTTTATAAAAACCCCTAAAAACAAACACACACACACACATACATACACACACACACACGTATACACACAACTTTGAGGCAGCGCATTGTTTTGCATCCTTTCGGTGTGATATCCATATGAAATTCATGGCTTTTTCTTTTTTTGCATATTAAAGATAGGACTTCCTCTACCACCACCAAATGACTACTTCACACTGCTGCTCATTTGAGAATTGTCAACTGAGTGGGGCAGGCTGTGAGTTTCCATTTTATATATCTATATGTCTATAAGTATATAAATACTATAGTTATATAGATAAATAGATACAAATTTCTATAGACTTTTTCCATTTTTTAAATGTTCATGTCACTTCCTAATAGAAAGAAATTACTTCTAGTCATCCAGGCTTACCTGCTTGGTCTAGAATGGATTTTCCCCGGAGCCGGAAGCCAGGAGGAAGCTACCACTGTAAAACATTGTCTACAGCTCCAGATAGTTCTCATTTTAAACGTTCCACTGACAACTAAAAAGTATTGAATTTTTTTAAAGGGAACATGTGAATGAATACACAGGACTTATTATATCAGAGTAATCAGTTGGTTGATTGATTGACTGATTGATATATTCCGCTTCCTGCTGCTAGCAATGCCACGATTTAGATTTAATGATGCTTCAGTGGAAATCAGAAGGTATTCTGACCTTCTGAGTATCAGAAGGTATTTTTAACTAACTCCCAAGCAGTAGCAGGACGATGATAGGGCAGGAGGGCTATGGATTCCCAGCCCATCCCTGTGAAGGAGTAGGCCACTCTTTAAGTGAAGGATTGGATACGTGTTCATAATACATAAAGTTCTCTATAATTACAACTAAATTAAATTATTATGCCCTCTTCTCACACTCAAAAGGAAGTGGGTGGTTTTGTTTTTGTTGCTGTTTTTTAGATTTATTTTCCCATGCGGGATGAGTTTTTAAATGCCATAAGACATAATTTAAAATAAACTTTGGGAAAAGGTGCAAGACAGTAGCCCCATCACATTTGTGATACTGACAAGTATCAACCCAGAAGCCCATGAACTGTGTTTCCCTCCTTTGCATTTCTCTGCGAGTTAATTCCACACAGGTTTGTAGGTAAGAAGGCAAATTGATTCAAATGTTACAAAACTAAAAAAGCTACTCCAAACCTTTCTTGGTGGATTAGACAGGTTAAATATATAAACAAACAAAAATTGCTCAAAAAGAGGAGAAAAGCTCAAGAGGAAAAGCTAAGGACTGGTAGGAAAAAGCTTTACTCTTTCATGCCATTTTATTCCTCTTTGATTTTTTAAATCATTCATTCAATAGACATCACCGTGTGACCTATAATTTTGCAAATCTGTTACCTCTGACATCAAGTGTAATTAGCTTTTGCAGAGTGGGTTTTGTCCATTATTTTATTAATAATAATTAATTAACATCAAACATGGCTTCTCATGCTATTTCTACCTCACTTTGGTTTTGGGGTGTTCCTGATAATTGCGCACACCTGAGTTCACAGCTTCACCACTCGTCTATTGCGTTATTTTCTTTTTCCTTTATAATTTTCAAAAGAAAACCCAAAGCTCTAAGGTAACAAATTACCAAATCACATGACGATTTGGTTTTTGTCTTGCATTTTTTCCTTTATGTGACGCTGGACCTTTTCTTTACCCAAGGATTTTTAAAACTAAGATTTAAAATAAGGGGTTACTTTACATCCTACTAAGAAGTTTAAGTTTCATTCTAAAATCAGAGGTAAATAGAGTGCATAATTTTTAATCTTTTTGTTTTTTCTTTTAGACATTAGTTCTGGAGTGAGTCTGTCGTAATATTTGAACAAAAATTGAGAGCTTTATTGCTGCATTTTAAGCATAATTTGGACATTATTTCGTGTTGTGTTCTTTATAACCACCAAGTATTAAACTGTAAATCATAATCAATGTAACTGAAGCATAAACATCACATGGCATGTTTTGTCATTGTTTTCAGGTACTGAGTTCTTACTTGAGTATCATAATATATTGTGTTTTAACACCAACACTGTAACATTTACTAATTATTTTTTTAAACTTCAGTTTTACTGCATTTTCACAACATATCAGACTTCACCAAATATATGCCTTACTATTGTATTATAGTACTGCTTTACTGTGTATCTCAATAAAGCACGCAGTTATGTTACAAAAAAGTATTGACTGGACTGCAGCGCTTTGTTTTTAATTTAGTTGTTATTTACTTTCTAAATAGGTAATACATGCATATGAGTAAAAAACTATAATCTAGAAAGACGGTGAAAAGACTCCCAACTACCCCTTCCCCCATATCATCCTCATCGCCCTATGAGTAGACAGACATTATTAATTTCTTATTTAGTCTTCCAGAGTGTCTTTATTAATTATTATATAAGCAATTTAAATATATATGTTCCTATTTTTTTCCTATTATTTATTTATTTCACAGGATATAGCATTCTCTGCACCCAGTTATGCACCTTGCTTGTTTGTTTAAATTTCAATATGGACTCAAGAAATCTTTTCATTTAAATATATAAAATGCTTTATCATTCTTTTTTATAGCTGTATAATATTTCATTATATGTTCATAGGATATTTTATTTAAGCAGTTCCCTTTGGTGGGATATGTAGTCTGTTGTCAGTCTTTTGCTATAACAAACAATATTGCACATTTCTCATTACATCATTTCATTTGTGCACAAATATATCTGTGGGATACTTCCTAGAAATGAGATTGCTGGGTCAAAGGGGGTAAGCACTTGTAGATTGAGAGATGATACATTTTGTGCAGTGATTGATTGATAGTCATAGTGTTTGTTTTTTTGTTTTAATAATGACAAGTATATTAATTAAGTCAGTTTGCAGTTCATACTTTGCTTCTCAAGAGAATTTCGTATCACTTCTATTCTTGTTAATGTCACCAGACCTAAGAGGATGCATGAGTAGTAAGAGACACCTCAAATGATGTCTCAGAACTGGTTCTGGGGAAGACTCCCTTACCACAGTCAACCACCACCATGGGGAGACCCTCTCCTTTGCCCCTGCCCTGCTCTGTTTCTTGCCCTAGCTGCAAAGGAGGCTGAGAAAGTGGGTAGCAATGTCAGCACTTCTTAGGGAGAGGCTATCCTTACCTATTCCCAAGGTTCATGGATGGGGGGGGGGTTCCCCCAACAGTGTTCAGATGCTGGTGAGCCAAAGGAATAACATAAGTGCACTAGGTGCAGCCTACCCTAGTGATTTTGGAAATAATTAATAGGAGATGATCCATCTCATTAGAAATGATGTTAGTAGATGTGGCATCTCTGCTGTGAATCACTCGCTAATTTTTTGAAAGTAGGGTGATGATGCTCACCTAAGTGACTACCACATTGAAACACTGCCCTTGACGTCCACATATACCAAGAAAAATTTTCATCCTATTTAAATAAACAAATCATTTATCCTTCCCACCATTACCCGAACCTACCTTTGTTTGAAACACCCAGACTGGCTGTTTTGGTGACACTTAAGGAGGTAACTGAGGACTCTTCAATACTTCACCACATCTAAGACAACTGTGTGTGGATGACTCTGAGGAGGGCATTTGGTTTTCCATTCCATACTTGGCACACACTAGAAGAGACAGAATTAATTCAGTTAAAAATTAAAATGGACTGAGCTGGCACAGATTATGCACCGGCAAGCAAAATGTGTGTTTGGGAGAAAGCACCAAGACTAATGGATGTGTTCTGTAGAGCTGCGATGGGATTTCCCTGAATTGGTAATGCTCTAATGGTGGAATGAATACAAAGGCAGGCACTGGCACACTTGCAAAGACTTTGCCTTCAAATTAAGTGTAGGAAGGACACAAATCAAATTCTTTCCCACAGTAGCAAAGCCATTGGAGTAGGAACTATAAACATGTTCTTCAGTGCCCCTTGCACGCCAGTGTACTGTGATCTCATGGACTTAATTGACAACACGAGAGTGGCAGCGTGCCTAACATTCCATAATAAACAATATTGTGTTAATGTGTAAAGTTTGGGGATGTTTGAGAGTAGCTTTTGTGTGCAGAAAAGGTTATCTACAGTAACTTGAGGTTTAAATGTTACATGTACATACATATGTATGTACATGTGTGTATTTTATATACATTCAGGATTTTAGCTCTTCTATAACTTTATTTTGAAATAATTCAAACGAAAAACTGAAACAAAAGAAAAATGGCAAGAACAGTACAAAGAAAGAACCCACATATACCCTTTACCCAGGTTAATGAATTGTTTACATTTTGCTTCATTTACTTTATTGTTCTTTCAATGAATAGATTGATAGTTTTTCCTGAGCCATTTTAAGGATAAGTTGTAGACATCATGCCTCCTTACATTTAAATACATCATGTACATTTCCTAATATCTAGGACATTCTCTTGTATAACCATAGTACAATTATCAAAATAATTATATATAGCTATCATCTCCTCCACAGTCCATATTCAACCAAATATTGTCAATTGTGCCGATGATGTCTTTTATCATTATATATATTTCCCTAGTCTGGACTCTTAATTCATGATTTCATGACATTTAGTTGTCACATCTCTTTCATCACCTTTGATCCGGAACAGTGTCTCTGCCTTTCTCTGTCTTCCAAGACCTTGACATTTTTAAGAGTACAAGACAGTTACTTTGTAGGATGTGCATCAATTTGGGTTTGTCTGATGTATTCTAACCATGGTTTAGATTCAGGATATGCATTTTTGTCAGGAATACTGCACAAACAATGACGTGTCCTCAGCATGTGATACCAGGAGGCATATTCCCATTCTTGGTGCTGTTAACACTGATCATTTGGTAAAGGTGGTATCTGCCAGGTTTCTCCACTTGGTATAATTTTAAAACCTAATTTTTCATAAATCTTTAGGTT
The DNA here is from genome assembly GCF_009828535.3 of Hylobates moloch. NCBI lineage: Eukaryota > Metazoa > Chordata > Mammalia > Primates > Hylobatidae > Hylobates > Hylobates moloch. The sequence continues at coordinate 27,764,350 of NW_026652282.1, read as the reverse complement.
CAACTTAGAAATTTTATTTTTAGATATATAAATGTAGACAATTTGTATGAAGTAAGAATAGTCACTTTTAGCGAGCAGACTTAGCCATGTTGAGTAGTCTGAATTTTTTCGTTCTAAGCTGTATTTATACACTTAATGTGCTTTATTTTCAAGCCTATCTAATATCTCACAAGGAAGACCAATGCCAACCAACAGCACCTCCACCATACCTAACTCACATATATCAAGACAAATTAAACATACAAATATAGTGAATCTCAAGTCCTCTGAAACATTCCAATAGCATATACTGTATGAGCTGAGTCCAACTTTTTTTATCCATTTTGAAATCACATGTGTAAAATTACACATTTTACCCTGGAACCTAAGACTTATCATCTCTCCAATTTGCTAATATGTCAAATTGCCACAAACATCTTAAGCACTTTAAACAAACACAGATTATGCCTAAATTCAACATAAAAGTGTTAAAACCAAGGGTTAGGTTTACTCCACCATCTCTTTGTTTCATTTTAAAACTTCCTAGGCTTTCAAGACTTATTTGATAAGGTGTGTATTAAAATGTGACCCAGGAGTGCTAAAGTCTTTGAATCTCACAGTTTTGAGGGTGGTCACATAAGGTCTGTAGCCTTCAGCCGCCTGTGGTTAATCAAGGATGCCCTTCAATTGATAATAAATTTATCTGTGTGCCACAACGTGAAAACATTTGGGAAACTCTGCACTAAGAGAATACTTTTATCATCACAACAAGAGTTGAGGTTACTGGCTCAACAATTCCTATCCATACTAAAATTAAGCATCCTGGGCATGTTGACAATTTTTATCAGCCAAAAATTTGTGACTGGACTGAGAACTCTTTTGATGCCACAGAAGGATAAGCACTCAATCCCTTTTTAAAGTCAATATGACAATTGGGGGACTCCAAGCCTGTACTTTCCAGATACGATTGATTTCACACCCTGTGTTCCTGGGTTCGATTTCCCCCTTTATACCTGTGTGGGTAGCTGCAAGCCCCTATATTAAGACTCCCCTAAGTCCTAGTTTGCCTGCTTCATTCATAGCTACATCTGTTGTCTTGACATCATTATCAATAGCACCCTTTCACTCTCAAAAATACCCTCGTTAGTAGGCACCTAAGGTCTTTCAAACACACTTTCTCAATAGAAGTGTTGTTGGTATTTGGGTTGGGACAATTCTTCATTATGCACAACTGTCCCTCACTTTGTAGTTCTCTCAGTCACTGTGATGACAAACCTGCCTCAATACATTTCCAAATGCCTCCTAGGGAAGCAGTAAATTGCTGATTCTCTTTACTGCCTGAATACAGGCTGTGTTCTTTTCATACTCTCCCTAACTGGCAAGCTCCAGCTCTTAGAGATATTTTAATGGCATTAGTTCTTGCATACTTTTCCTATTTTGTCCAGCCCTCCAGTCACTTCTCTAAAGTAATTTAATGATACTACCCTAGCTGAAAACATTGACCATCGGCTAAAAGCCAGCAAATAAAGAAGTATTTTTCGACAGTAGAGAAAGAAGCCATCCCCATTCATTTGCATTCATTTAAATGTAACATCTGGACTCTTGGTGCATTTTGAGCTTGTAGATACACCCCAGCCACATCCCCTCTTGTCTTCGGAGACAGTGCATCCATACCCTCACTTCTGGGACTATCAGCTGCTGATGGCTCACAGCTGTGTCCCTCTCGGACACCGAACTGTCAGGACAGAGAACTGCCTTGTCCAAGGAACACCACCTGTCACGGGGAAATCGCCTGGGCCAATACTGGCTGATGTAGAGAAACAAAAACCCAGTCCCCTTGCCTCAATTTGGGACAATTCTGAAGGGCCATCCCAGCTCTGGAGCACTGCCTGGAATCCACCAAGGCCTTAGTTGTAATCACTCCACAGTTCAGCTTCTCCTCTGCCCCTCCTGCCTTCTCACTTTCTTCAGGTGTCTCTGTTATGAGCACCCCTGCCCCCAGTAAACCTTCTGCAGAGAGTACTCCATCTCAAAGGCTGCTTCGAGGGAGTCCGGTCTAAAACATTGCCGTTTGTTTCACTGAGAAAGACAGCTGTGAAACAAAAGAGTAACCTAAGTCATTCTACCTCTCCATCCTGCTGCTTACTACAGCTAGACTGCCCCTTCCAACTGCTTGGACCCGTGAGCCTAGACTTCTTCACTCACTGCTGCATTGTTTTTAAAATAAAACCAAAAAAAAGATATACAATATTTTACATCATTATGGGGCTACATGTGAGATTTTGTTATATGCATAGAATGTGTAATAATCAAGTCAGGGTATTTGGTGTGTCCATAACCTTAAGTTAATCATTGATATGTGTTGGGAACATTTTAAGTTCTCACTTAGCTACTTTTAAATATACAATACATTGTTGCTAAAAGTTGGTCTGCTTTAAAAAAAAATTTAGAGACGAAGTCTCACTATGTTGCCCAGGCTGAACTCAAACTCCTGGGTTCAAGGGATCCTCCCATTCTCCTGCCTCAGCCTCCTGAGTAGCTGAGCCACGCCCAGCTCACTGCGGCACTCTTATTCTTCAAGGTTTCGTGGCAACAGTCACGTTCCACACATCAGCACCCTTTCTTTCCTCCATCCTAAGTCAAAACAGCCTGCTCCTCCAAAGTTTACTCACTCATGGTTGCCTCCACCAAAATGCTTATGTGTAATGTTCATGTGTATGTGCTTACATTTTTTACAGTCTATTCCCCGACCTGTTAACATTGGTATGCCCTAAGGCTCAGTTCTTGGACCTCTTTTCATTTATGTTTACACTTGCCACCTTGGTAGTCTCATTCGGTCTCAGGGCTACAGATACCTTCTACATGATGATGACTCCACGGTTTGTATCTCTAACCAGAACTTCGCCCATGAACTCCCAACTTGTAGATCCAGCAGCTTCCTCAACAGCTCCACTTAAAGGTCTAATAGTCTTCTCTAACTTGTCATATCTAAGAGCAAGCTCCTGATCAACCCACTGCCACCACTTCCCATCACTATCTAAAATAGTCTCTCCCCAAGCCGTTCATGGCAAGCCTATCCTTCCAGTTGCTCAGGTCAAAAACCTTAAATACTCTTGACTCCTTTTCTTTTGCACCCACAACCATCGCATCAGCAAATTCAACTGGCCCACCCTTTAAAACAGATTAGAACCTGGCCACTTGTCCTCATCTCTACTTTCACTGCACTGGTCCGAGATATCATAATCACTGTGCTGCCAAATCATCACAATAGCATTTAGCTGGCCTCCCAACTTCTACCCTTTCTTCCTTCAGTCTATCCTCAACACAGCAGCCTTATTATGTTAAGGCATAATAAGGTCTTGTCACTCGTTGGCTTAAAATCAACCAATGGCTTCCCATCCCAAAATAAAAGCCAAAGTTCTTCTAGAGTTTGAGGGGTTCCTACACGATCTGACCCATACCTCTCTGTCTTCCTCCTTGCTACCCTTCCTCTCCTTCACTCTGCTCCATCCATGTACCTGACGCTTTATTGTTTCTCTAACACACCAGCCAGTTCTGACCTCAAAGCCTTCATGCTTGCTGTTTTTTTCCACTCAGCATGCTCTACCCTAGCTGCCTGTTTCGTTGGCTTCCTCATTTCCTTGAAGTCTTTACTCAAAACACCTTCTCGGTCAGACCTCTCCTAGCCAGTATTTAGAACTGCAACTCCCAACACTACCTTTCCCTGTCCCAGCTCTGTTATTCTACACCACATTTATTACCAGCTGGCATACAATGATTCTTTACTTGTATATTTTGTGTATTATCTGTCTCCTCTAACTAGAATGTAAAGTTAGGGAGGGTAGGGATTTGGGTCAGCCTGCTCACTATATTATAGTCCAGAGCACCTAGGACTCCTGGCACAAAGGATGTTTTCAGAGTGAATGGCTGAACTAGGGAGGAGACAATAACGTACACAGGAAAAGTGACACTTGGGGATTTCATATTCTAACTTTTCTTTCCTAGGCATTAGTCATGTTCTTTTTATGGGTGGTGTTCAGAACTCCGGGATGAATAAGACAGCTCAGGGACATTCCAGCAGAGAGTCAGAGATATGGCTGTTTAAGAAATAAGACCCTAAAATAAATAAATAAGAGAACTGAAATTTCATATACAAGGGGAAAAAATAAAACTGTGAGGTGATTTAACATCTTACATTGAAGGTGATGACCAGTTGTTCTCCATTTCTTCTGAGGAGAGAATCAAAGAAAAGGAGTTTAAAGCATAGCTTGAAGAATTTGGGATGCTATACAAGAAAGAATTCAATAACAACCACCCTGGCTAAATTCTGAATGCAGTGGATTCATCTTCCTCTGGAAGCTTTTATAGAAGGACAGATTCCCCTTCAAGTCTGGTCCTATATGATAGTAATGTGGGCAAGGTAAAAGCTAAAACAAGAATGTAAAATGGCTTCATTACCAACCTTTCCTTCCTCTGATCTTTTTTTTTTTTTTTTTTTTTTTTTTTTTTTTTT
>NW_026652282.1:27737295-27759848 GCF_009828535.3 Hylobates moloch | reverse complement strand
CGATTCTCCTGCCTCAGCCTCCTGAGTAGCTGGGATTACAGGCATCTGCCACCACGCCCAGCTAATTTTCTTATTTTTAGTAGAGATGGGGTTTCACCATATTGGCCAGGCTGGTCTCAAACTGCTGACCTCAGGTGATCCACCCACCTCGGCCTCTCAAAGTGCTGGGATTACAGGCGTGAGCCACCACGCCCGGCCTTCCTCTAATCCTTTAGCTTGTCTTTTGCTGTCTTGTTTGGCTGAATGGCTTGTGTAAGCCCGGCCTTTTTCACATATGAAAGGACCTTCTGCTCCATGTTATACACAGGTAGCACCGATGCCCCATTCTGGCATTTTGCTTAAACACAGGTCAAAACCTGTGCCTTTAAAGTGATGACAGATTCTTCCTTAAGTATTTCCTCAATATCCTAGCGTCCTACCACGTTTCTCTGAAAAAGTTTTGGCATCCTAAAATGGTACCATGATTCTAAAACTGACGTAGTGATACAAAACCTGATGATCTGTTTATATATGTGTGATGATACAAGTCATCAAAAATTGTAACTGTAAAATAGGTATTTATTTTAAGTGGTTTTTCTAATTCTAAAATCACAACAGTTTAAACAATAGTGTCAATATTCATTAAATAAGCATTCACTCAGTTTCTACTTCCGGCCAGGCACTTAGGATATTAAGTTAAAAGGGGATCTGTGTGTCCTGTTTTGTACCTCACAGTCTGCTAGAGGAGACAAGTGAGAAATAGTTGCCATAGCTCATGATATATGACTCAAGCAAGCTAAAGCAGTAGCACAAGGAGGGTGTCCTAATCAAATATGGAGAAATCAGGCAAAATTTTAAAGAGAAAATCCCTACACTGAATCAAATAATTACATTTGCAAGCACTATGTTAATATTCTTTCACGTGTTTTGTTTGGAAAAGATCTTTCCAATTAATCTGGTCTTCAGAGTAAATTAATGCTCCCTGCAGCGTACGATGGTCATAAAAAGATACTATATGGAATTGGCAGCCAGATGTCTAATAAAGTTATACGCAGCCCAAGGATTATAATTGCCAATAAAAAATTCCACATTTCTGGCCACATTTAGCAAAGATTATTTAACAGACATGCATTACTACAAGCAGCCTGAGTCCACCAACATCCTCATCTGAATACCAACCAAAAAGAACACTGCTGTACAACCAAACATACATAGTAGATCTTAGTCACTTTTTGGTTGAATTTAATTCTTACATAAATTAATCAATAAATTAAGCACATATTTGTGTGTTTGACAGATTTGTACAACCCTTCTTCATCAAAAAGGCAGAATATTTGGAACTTTCTATTAAACATAGCAGATTTCTAAACTATGAAAAAATAGAGAATAAATGAAAGATTCATATTTATAGTAAGAATTGTTATGCTAATTGTGAGCTTTTTGTGTTCTGTACTATTTTTTGCTTTCTACTGAATAGTCATTATCTTACTCCATGTTTCTGTTTCAAATCGTTTGGAAAATTCAAAATGAAGAAGCTGAATAAGGAAATATGCTTATCTGCATATCTAATATGCATTCTGAAGTGTCAAATTAAAGTGACCATATAAGTCCTGCCCAACTCAAAACCAAGTATAGTTACAAAAGTTTCTTTGGAAGATGATGCAGTTAGGAGAAGTTAGATTTTGCTACAATAACAAGTAGACCCCAAAATCTCAGTCACTAAACCCAACAAAGGTTTATTTCTCATCCACTTCACTGCCCAGAAGCCAGGCTTCTTCATTCTTACAAATCCACCATTTTGGAGGCCTTCCAGTCCAGCCACATGGACCAGAAATGAGAATATACAGAAGGTAGACTTGTGGAAGGGACAGATCATATCTGTTCAAATTCTCATCAGCCAGAATTCAATCACAATTTCCCAGTCTAACTGCAAGGAAGGCTAGGAAATATAGTTTTTCTGGGTGCTCAGGTAAAGGAAATGTATTGGCAAATGTCTAGCCAGTCTTGACATAGAGAAAAAGAACTTAAAATACACTTTTGTATTCAAATTATGTTATATATTATTATTAGCTTCTCTAGTCAACCCAACTCAAAATGCAACTGAAGAACAATGTTCATAGAGTAACGGCTCCAAGACTTCAATGGCACCTCTCTAGCCACTGAAAACTCATTAATAGTCATAACAGAGGTTCTGCACTCCATACATTTACTCATCTTTCATCCAGAAAATATTTTGCCAATCTGTGGTAGGCACCATTATAGGCACTTAAAAAAAAAAAGAAAGATTAGATGATTAGATCTAGTTTCTAGTTATTTCTCTCAGTGGCAATAATGAACTGTAATCAGACTGAAATAAGTACCGGGGCCCTTTCAGAAACTACAGATAGATCAGTGTGGCTAGAACAGAGTGGGAAGAACTCCTGGTTCTTGGTGGACTAAGAAAGGGGGAAGCAGTTCTCAGAAGGCGCTGTCTGCCATGCTGATAACAATTTAGGCCTTAAATGGAAACGTACTAAAAATTTAAGCACATGAGTAACAAGACCAGATGGGTGCTTTTGAAAGACCACTCAGATTGCCTGCTGCATGAAAAGTGAACTAGCAGGACACAAGGAGAAGGCTGTGACTACTACATGGCTGCCACTGTTTTGTCATCAAGGACATTTTGATGGAGCTGCATTGACCTGGACATTTTGACATGCAGGCAGTATTAAAAAAGCAAATCATTCTCTATTTTCAAAATAAAAATTTCTTTGTTGTTTTCCTCCTTCCATTTATATGCTCATTGTGAAACACACAGAAAATACATGGACTTACAAAGGAAAAGTAAAAATCACCCATAATCCACTGCCTGGAGAAAACTGCTGTTAACATATTCAGTGTATATGTTTCCACAACTTTCCCCACACATACTTTTTCTAAGACAAATGTGATAAAAACAGAAATGAAGGTGTAACCTGCTTTCTTTAACAATGCATTCTGAACATTTTTCTAAAGTAATACATATAGTTTGTGTCCTCGTCTATTCTATGTTGCTATAAAAATACTTGAGACTGGGTAATTTATAAGAAAAGAGATTTATTTTGCTCATGGCTCTGCAGGCTTAGAAGTTCAAGGGCAATGGCCCTGGTTTCTAGCAAGGGCTTTTGTGCTGCATCACAAAATGGCTGAGGTCAAAAAGGAAGTGGACATGCACAAAGAGGATACCCTTAAAAGTGTCCTGGCTTTATAACAACCCACTCTTGAGGGAACTGATCTGTTCCTGCAAAAACTAATTCAGCCTCATGAGAGTGATAACTCATTACCATGAGAACAGCAGCAAGGTATTCATGAGGGATCCACCTCCATAACCCAAACACCTCCCACTAGGCCACGCCTATTGGGGATCAAATTTCAACTTGAGTTTTGGTGGGGACAAACAAACCATATTGAGACCATAGCATTTCACCCTTGGTCCCCCAAAACTCATGTCCTTCTCACATGCAACATATAATCATTCCATCCAAATAGTCCCAAAGTCTTAATTTGTTTTAGCACCAATTTAAAAATCCAAAGTCCAAAGTTTCATCTGAAACTCAAGTCAAGTTACTTCAAGCTATAAGCCTATAAAATAAAAACAAGTTATTTACTTACATGATAAATAGAAGTGGTATTTATCATATAAGTAAATAACTTGGTTTTTTTGGTGGTACCAGCATTGGGTAAACATTCCCATTCCAAAAGGGAGAAATTAGTCAAAAGAAAGGGTAACAGGCACAGGCCCCACCTAAGTCTGAAACCCATCAGGGCAGACATTAAATCTTAAAAGCTCCAAAATAATCTCTTAGTCCATGTTCTGCCTCCTGGGCACACTGGGACAAAAGTTGGGATCCCAAGGCCTTGGGCAGCCCTGTCCCCATGGCTTTGTTGGATGCAGCCCATGTGGCTGCACTCTCAGGTTGAAGTCGAATGCAAGAGTTTTTCTAGGCTGAGGTGGCACACTGCTAGTGGCTCTATAATTCTGGGGTCCCCACATCAGCTCTACTCTCTCAGCTCTACTAGATGGTGCCCCCATGGGTACTCTCTGTGGTGGCTCTGCCCCTGTTGCAAGCTTTTGCTTGGACTTCTAGGCTTTCAGATACATCCTTTGAAATCTAGGTGGAAGTTGCCAAGCCCCCATGGCCCTTGCATTCTAGATCCCTGCAGACTTAACCCTGTGAGAAAGCCATCAAGGCTTACCACTTGCACTCTCTGGAGAGGCCAGGATATGAGTAGCAGCATCCCGAGGCAGCACCCCAGGCCTGTCCACAAAACCATTCTGTCCTCATAGGCCTCATAATGGGAGAGGCAATCTTAAACACCACTGAAATGCCTTCAGGGCCCTTTTTTCCATTGTTCTGAGTATTAGCACCTGGTTCCCTTTTATCTGTGCTAATCTCTTTAGCAAGCAGTCACTAGGCTGCATCTTTGGATTCCTCTCCTAAAAATGCTCTTTCATTCTCTACCACATGGCCAGGCTCTGAAATTTCCATATTTATACACTTTGCTTCCCTTTTAATTATAAATTCCACCTTTAGGTCATTCTTCTGTTGCCACAACTGAGTGTAAGCTGTTAAAAGTAACCACACCACTTTTTGAGTCCTTTGCTGCTTAGAAATTTCTTCCACCGGATACCCTAGGTCATCATTTTTAAGTTCAACCTTCCAAAGAGCCCTAGCCAACATATCCTAGTTCTTTCCTATGGTACAATGTGTGCCCACTTTGCTCCAGGTTCCAGTGAGTTCCTCCTCATTTCCATCTGAGACCTCATCATCAGAATGGCCTTTACTGTCCATATTTTTATCAGCATTTTGGTCACAACCACTTAACCAGTCTCTAAAAAGTAGTAAACTTTCCCTCGTGTTTTTATCTTCTTCTGAGCCCTCACCAGAATCACCTTGATATGATTTGGCTGTGTCCCCACGCAAGTATCATCTCAAATTGTAATCCCCATGTGTCCAGGGAAGGACCTGGTGGGAAGTGATAGGATTATGGGGGCAGTTTCCCCCATGCTATTCTCATGACAGTGAGTGAGTTCTCCCAAGATCTGATGGTTTAAAAGTGTTTGGCAGTTCCCCTCTTGCTCTCTCTCTCTTCAGCCACCCTGTGAAGAAGGTGCTTGCTTCTCCTCACAATCTGCCATGACTGTAAGTTTCCTGAGGTCTCCCTAGCCATGCGGAACCATGAGTCAATTAAACCTCTTTCCTTTATAAATTACAGCAATGTGAAAATGGACCAATATACACCCCCAATGTGCCATTCATGGCAATACAATATTTTTATGGTCTGTTCCTCCAAACTCTTCCAATCTCTGCCCATTGCCCAGTTCCAAGGCCACTTTCACATTTTCAGGTATCTTTATAGTCACACCCTACTCTCTGTACCAATTTCCTGTCTTAATCCATTTTATTTTGCTTATAACAGATATCTGAAGCTAGGTAATTTATAAAGAAAAAGCTATTTCCTACAGTTATAGAAGCTGAGAAGTACCAGGTCAAAAGACTATGTCTGGCGAGAGACTTCTTGCTGGTGGGGACTCTCTACGGAGACCTAAGGTGGTACAGAGCATCGCACGGCAAGGAGGCTGAGCATGCTAATGTGCTAGTTCAGGTCTCTCTTCCTCTTATAAAATGACCAGTTCCACTCCCATAATAACGCATTAGTCCAAGAATAAATTGATCTATTTATGAGGCAGAGACCTCATGATCCAATTACCTCTTAGAGGCCCCACTTTTCAATACTACCACATTGGGAATTAAGTTGCCAACACATGAAATTTGGCAGACATATTCAAACCACAGTAGTTTGGTATCGTAACTTTTAATGGCTACAGAGTATTCCACTAGCTGGATGTTCCAGGAGGCAGTGTAGGGTAGTGGCTGAGAACTTAAGCTGTAAATTCAAATTGTCTGGATTCAGATACCAGCTCTTAGCCAGAGATCAGAAAACTTGATCTGTAAAAGGCCAAATAATAAATATTTTAAGTTTTGTGGGTTATATTAGCCAGGGTTCTTCAGATGAATAGAACCAACAAGATATATAGATACAGATATAGATATAGATGTGGAGAGAGATTGATTTAGTTTAAGTAATTGGCTGACGTGACGGTGGAGGCTGGCAAGCTCAGAATTCGCAGGGTATTCCAGCACACTGGAGACCCAGGGAAGAGTTGCAGTTCAAGTCTAAAGGCTATCTTGCTGGAAGAATTCCTTCTTTCTCTGGGAGGGCAGTCTTTTTCCATTAAGATGCTAAACTGATTGGAGGAGGCCCACCCACTCTATGGAAGAAAATCTGCTTTACTTAAAATCTACTGATTTAAATTTTAGTCCCATCTAAAAAAATACCTTCATAAAAACATTTAGAATAATATTTAACTGAATGGGTACTGAGGGCTGGCCAAGTTGACACATAAAATTAACCATTACATAAGCTACATAGTTTCCATTACAAACTACTCAACTCTGTTGACATATGTCATAGCAGACATATACAATAGGTAAAGAAATGTGCATGGCTGTGTTCCGATAAAACGTATTTGTTTATTTTTAGAGACAGAGTCTTGCTCTGTTGCCCAGGCTGGAGTGCAGTGGCACAAACACGGCTCACCACAGCCTTGACCTCCCTGGCTCAAGCAATCCTCCCACTTCAACCTCCCAAGTAGCCGGGACTAAAGGTGTGCGTCACCATGCCTGCCTACGTCTTCTGTTTTTTGCAGAGACAGGGTTTTTCCATGTTGCCCAGGCTGGTCTCAAACTCCTGGTCTCAAGTGATCCTCCCAAATCGGCCTCCCAAAGTGCTGGGATTACAGGCGTCACATCTGTCCAACTTTATTTACAAAAACAAGTAGCAGGCTGGATTTGACAAGTGGGCTATTGTTGACTCCTACTCTTTAGCCACTTTCTGACTGAGACTTTGGGCAGGTGATATAAGTTCTTCAAACCTCAGTTTTCTCATCTGTGAGACACAGGGATAACAATCCAAAATCAAAGGGTTGGGGTGAGAATCAAAAGAGACAATATTGCCAGGCGTGGTGGCTCACGCCTATAATCCCAGCACTTTGGGAGCCTGAGGTGGGTAGATTGCTTGAGCCCAGGAGTTTGAGACCAGCCTGGGCAACATAGGAAGACCTCGTCTCTACAAAAAATAAAATAATTAGCCAGGCATGGTAGCAGGCACCTGTAGTCCCAGCTACTCAGGGGGCTGAGACGTGGGGATCGCTTGAGCTAGGAGGTCGAGACTGCAGTGAGCTGCAATCGCACTACTGCACTCCAGCCTGGGTGACAGAGCAGGAAAGAAAAAAGAGAAAGACAATATTTGCGGAACACCTGGCACGATATCAGGCACATATTAAGTGCTCAATAACTCTTCTCATTATTACTATTTATCCAATATCTACTGACAGAATTATTTTAAACAACTTTAAGGTATAACTGACATACAATAAACTGCATATATCTAACGTGTACAATTTGAAAGGTTTTAACATATCTATGCACCCATAAAGTGATCACCACGGTCAAAAATAGTGAATATATCTATCACCCCAAAAGTTTCCTTCTGGCCCTCTGTAGTCCCGCCATCTCATCCCTTCTATTCCCAGGCCCTACTCCTGTCACCAAAGAACCACTGACCTGCTTTGTGTCATTATCCTACAAACTTTTGATTGTTCACAATCTTGCACTATGAAAAACAACACAGTCATACACATCCATGGACAGATCTTTGCATGTGTTCAATTACTTCCTTAGGATAAGATGCCACAGGTAGGATCACTAATTTGTAGAGTATGTGCACTTCGTATTGTTATACATATTGACAAACTGCATTACAGAAAAGTGCCAATGTGCAATGACTGTTTCCACTTATTTCAGATTATGTTGACAGCATGTCTGTATGTGCACAAGGTAATACTGTGTGGAGTTAGGAGTTGAGTGTGAGTTTACATTTGAAGTATCTAGAAATACTTAAACATCATTTAATCGGCCCTAATTGAGAACCAACACCTTCAGAGATGGTGACCTAGCACTTAGTAATGAGAAGAAATATTTTTATTCGTGAGACGAGAAGTATTCCAGGGAAGGGACCCACTAGGAATGTTGTACAGGCTTTACCACCCTTACATGAACAAGATGTAAATCCAGCCCAGTGGATATAATTCCACTAAAGCAGTATTCCAGCTCTACAGCCCTGTTGGTCCTGCCACATTAACAAGACTCTGCTACTCTGACACACCTACAAAACCAGCCAGTCATGTGATCAGTCATGTGATCAGGAATAGAGGAGTATCTGCCACAGAATAAGCCTTTTATGCTCTTTTGTACTTGCTTGCTAATAAATTTTTGTATGTTTGAAATAATTTGAAGAACATAGCCTACTAGCAATAAACCATCTGCTAACAAGGTTGTGCGGGCAAGTATGTATAGCTACCACCCATCTTTAATATGTTCACTAAAGGACCTTGACACTGGCTGGACTGCCAAATTGGCTTACGTCTGTTTGCTAATCTGAAAGGGAGGAAATTATGACTTGCTAATTTCTTTTGTATTTTTAATTAGTAGCTAGATTGAGTATCTTTTCATAAGGCTGCTGAACATTTGCCTTTCTTCTTTTGTAGATTACTTGTCCATATCCACTGATCATTTGTCTACTGTGGTATTAAAATTTTTCTTATTTGTAAAAGATCTTGCTATAATAAGGACATAGTTTTTATCCTGAAGTAGTAAAAGTTATCAATATTTTTCTTTGATTTCTGGCTTTGGCGTCATTCTTGGAAATTTCTCTACCTCAGTTTTTTTCTAAGGGTAAGAATGTTTGTTTTATACATTCCTTGGGAACAAAAGTAATAGCTGAAAGTGTAACTGTTAGTAAAAAGCACTTGAAGGTCTAAAATTGCCTTTCTGATGGGATGATAAAGAAGTAAAAATGGTTTCGTTGTAATTTCTACAATTTGATCTCCTTGTTTTATGGTCTCTCTTTCTCTCATCTGTGCGAATAACCAATTCAAAATAGAAGAGGAGATGAGTTTGTAGGCTAAGGGAGGCAGAGGGTACAAGGATACAGACATAGAATGCTAACCTTTACCAATGAGACACACCTATGCCAGAGTTTGAATCAGAAGTTTGTGACCCAAAGAAGCAGGCACTGCCTGGACTCCACTATGATGTGGGCAAGCAACCGATACACCCAGTTTCTAGAAGCATCAAGGGGCAGAGCTCCTAGCAGTTGCATCCAATGCCTAATGATGTGATCAGAGTTGCCTGTCCTAAGAAATGGTGGCAGCACTGTTCCCACTGAAGCAGTTCTACTAAAGGACTCCAGCCCCTTTGGAGAGCATGTGAACTTTATAATACAGTAGTATCTGCTTATCACAGGGGAATACATCTCAAGACTCCCCAGTAGATGCCTGAAACCACGATTAGCATGAAACACATTTCTGTTCGTGTCTTCTATCCATAAATTTAATGCCTCTTCCATCTTAACTAAGCACTTATCACACACGGTGGTGATAACTTTTACAGTCTGAGGTGCGACAATGAAACCAGCATGAATTTCCTTTTCCTTCCTCCCAATTTCACAGATAGGAGATTTGTTCTTATCATAGATTTTAGCAATCTCAGTATATAGGATTTTTTTCTTTCCTTATTAAGTCTAGAAGTTTCACCTTTTCACTCAAAGAAAGCACTTTGTGGCTTCTCGTTGGCATATCCAAATTGCCAGCATCACTACTCTTGCACACTTTGGTGCTATTATGAAGTAAAATAAGGGTGACTTGAACACAAGCAACTATAACAGTTAATTTGAGAACTGAGACACTTCTAAATAACTAGTTGGGTGGGTAGTGTCCACAGTGTGGATACTGATGATTTACGTCCCAGGTGGAACTGCATGAGATTTCATCATGCTACTCAGAACGGTGTGCAATTTAACTTATGATTTATTTCAAGAATTTTTCACTTAATATTTTCAGACCACATTTGACAGCAGGCAACTGAAACAAAGAAAGCAAAACCATGGATAGGGGGATGACTGTACTCTCGAATAAATCTCTTTTCTAGCTTAAACTAGCAAGAGGGGTTCTGTTGTTTGCAACTAAGAAATCTGACTGATACAGAAACAGGGCAAAGAGTGGCTACCACAAAAAATATATATAACCTCAATTGCTGACCTGGTGGGCCTGAAGGCAGTGAACATCCACCCCAGCATAACCCCCATTAGGAGTTTCTTTCTTTCTTTCTTTCTCTCTCTCTCTCTCTCTCTCTCTTTCTTTCTTTCTTTCTTTCTTTCTTTCTTTCTTTCTTTCTAGACAAGGTCTTGCTCTGTCTCCCAAGCTAGAGGCGGTAGCACAATCTCAGCTCACTGCTGCCTCCTGGGCTCAAGCGATCCTCTCACCTCAGCCTCCTGAGTAGCTGTGACCACAGTTGTGTGCCACCACTCCTGGCTAATTTTTGTATTTTTTTGTAGAGACTGAGTTTCGTCATGTTGCCCAGGCTGGTCTCGAACTCTTGAGTTCAAGCAAGTGATCCACCCGCCTTGGCTTGTGAAAGTGCTGGGATTAGAGGTGTGAGCCACTGGGCCCAGCCTTTTTGGTTTTTTTATTTTTGAGACAAGGTCTCACTCTGTCACCAAGGCTGGAGTACAGTGGAAAAATCATGGCTAACTGCACCCTCAACCTCCCCGGGCTCAGTTATCCTCCCACTTCAGCCTCCCAAGTAGCTGAGACCAGGGGTGTGTGCCATCATGTCCAGCTAATTTTTGTATTTGTTGTAGAGACAGGGTTTTGTCATGTTGCTCAGGCTGGTCTCAAACTCCTGAGCTCAAGTGATCCACCCACCTCATCCTCCCAAAGTGCTGGGATTACAGGCATGAGCCACCACACCCAGCCAGGGGTTCTTAAATACTGGTTTGTATCGTGCATTGATTACAAAAAGAGCTACGCTATATCTATCAAGCCATACTTCCCAACCCCCAAACTAACTCATTCATAAATGATCAAACACTGTGAAACTCTTAGGTTACATATTAGAGGACAAGAGAAGACCATATTTTGTCTTTACTGAAGCTGAAGCAGCAGCCAGAGTAGCAGGAAACAGATTTCCTTGTAACCAGATTTTTTTTAATTGACCACTGTGGTGACTTCATACATTATAATATTCTATGCATACCTGAAGCTGACATAGTGTTTGTGCCCCTAAAGCACTCTTTTACCAGAGATCCTAGAGGACACTGGGGCTATCTGTATCCAGGGAGCTAAGATTCTAATATAAAACTTGCTAAAACATGCACACACATACATAATTAAGACATCTGGTTACCTTATGTTGAAAATATGACTGATTCCTTCAGCCTAAAAGTATTCATTACAATATGGTCTGTACCAGGCATAATTTTTTAGCACAAAAATCAGAATCCATTCTTAATAGTAAATGAAAATTTATGAAAAATATGTGAAAAATAATGGTCTTGCCTCAACAAGCTGACTTTACTTAACCACCAATGATAATACATATTAGATGTTGAAAAAACTCATGATAAGATTATTTTCTAATGGAAGCTGTATTTGGCCCATTCTATGAAATTGACTTAAAGGTGAGGTAATACGTTAGGTAAACAATTTAAGAAGTCTATCCAAATTGCTCAAAGTGCTTTGCAGACATGAGCTAATTCAGCCTTATAAATAAGTTTGTGTAGTTGGATTCATGTCCACTGTTCCCTTTGAAACTGTCTCATGGGTGGTAGTTTGCTGAGGAAAAGGTGTGGATAACAGCAGGCCCATCCCCAGGCTCAGGGCATCTTTGGAGGCCCCTGGGAGATCCTCATCTTTTGAGGCCAGACCTCCTGGTTATATCACAAGATCTCCCTGACTCATCTCCTGGGGTTTCAAAATGAGGAAACAGCTGTCGGGGAAGGCATGTGGGGGAAAACACCTTGAGGGAAAGGAGGCTGGTAACTGTTATGTTTCTTTTAAAAACACCCTGAGACCACACAAATTTGGGGGATTTCAGCCATTACCTCCTTTGAACTTCAGGGTATTACTAGGAATTAAGTTGAGTGGAAGTAGTCACTTGGCTCCGTCCTCTTGAAACAGCTGCTAATCTATTCTCATGGCACTACACTTTGAGATGACTGATCTCCCCTGTGGTGGGTGCCATGGTGCCTGGCCACATGCCCCTTTCAGGACTGAGGCACTCATCTTCCCAGGTGCTAACAATGTTGTCTGGTGCTGGCTTATGGCTCAGACCCTTTCTGGAAACTACCCTCAGTTGAAGGTAGTTTTCTCTTCCAAAGCCATGCCCCTTTCCTGCATTCAATGGTTGGCCAATGAAGGGTAGATATAAGGCCTGGGCCCCCTCACTCCAATATAAGACAACTCTGAAGGACCATCCCAACCCTAGAGCTCCCTGTGGAATTGGATGAGGGGGCTGCACCACAGTTCAACTTCTCCCTCTACCCAGCCCTGCTTCCTTTAGTACCTCCCAGGGTATACTTCCCTGGAGTACGCCTTGATGAACTTCTTTCGCACTAATCTCCATCTCACACAGTGTGTTTCTAGGGAACCTGAGTAAAACACAGCCATTTTAAGTACAAGGCTGCATCTCGATGTCCGAATAACTGTACAGCCTTACTTAATTCTTTAAAAATTGTATTACCTACAATTAAGTCACTTCTGAGGGGAGTACTGACTAGCCTTGCCCTTTGACTTACGATTATAGCAGACAGGGCCCAATGCCAAAAAATGGTTTAGTTTAGGGATAGCAATTATCTATTAATAACTATAGCAAAGCCAGTAGGTTTATTATAATAGGACACAAAGAGTTGCTCGTGTATTAACTGTTGAGGTAATTAATGTCAAATGAGACTTGAAGAAGGAAGAAGGGAAAGAAAGGTATAGACAGGTAGATAGATATCAATAAATAGATATTGAGCACATGTGATATAAGTAATGGGGAACCAATAAGAAAAAATATATCGGCCCCTCCCACATGGAGCCCGCAGTCTAGCTAGGAAAACAAATATGTTATTAAAAGCAAGCATGGTAAGTCGTAATGGGGGAAATGTGGAATGGCATGACAGTACCTAGCAGGAGCATATAACTCTGTCAAGTATAGGGTTGGGGCAGGAGAGAGAAGAAAAAAATGTGTATATGGAACTAAATAAACAAGTAATGGACTGGGAAAAAGAGGACTTTAGGGAAGTTAATCCAAGGAAGTAATAATCTGCAAGGCAAAAGAAGGAATTTGCAGGAAGATGTTCTATTTATAATGTTGGAAAATTGGAAGCAACTCAAAAGCCCAACAATAGGGGAATTATAATAATAGAACATTACAAAGTCATTAAAATGAAAATAATAAAGATTACATCCATTTGTGGAAATGCAATGTGAAATAATATTAAATGAGAAAAGCAGAAATAGTACGCGTTCACTGGATTATAACTATATGAAAATATGAGTCTTTATAAACAATGGCTTAGAGGACTATGTACCAAAGGAACAAAAATTTAATGTTTAATGTTTCCTTCCTCCCCCTTATTCCCTTGATTATGTCATCTTTCTGGCCTGATCTATTTTTAAAGTTTTCTTTTCATTGTTATGAAAGCCTTACATATCCATACACTGGTCTAAAAATTTTTTTTAATCTTTCAGATATACACAGAAGTTCCTGCTCTTCACTACAATGAGGAAAAAAAGTGGCAATACTGATAGAGGCTAGAGGCAGAGAAATTCTAGGCACACAAGGGTGGGACCCAGCAAAACCCCACCTTCAAGCTGAAACCCACAGCCCAAAGTGAGAACTTCTATCCCTGTTTGCTTGCTCTCTCCCAATTGGCTCTTTCTGAATAATGTCTTTCTACCAATTGAATGTTGCCTTTTCCCAAAATTACCTATGACCCTCCCCGCCCCCCCCATCATGTCCCTATAAAGACCCCAGACTCAGTAGGTAGAAAGGGAGAGGCAGCTTGACTGGAGAGAGGCAACTTGACTTCAGAGGGACAGCTGGACTTTGGAGGAGTGACGGCTTAACTTCAGAGAGGAGCTGGCTGGAGACTGCCAGATGTCAGGGAAGATTACCTGCCCGTCCCGCCTCCTCTTCAGCTCCCCTCTCCACTGTGAGCTATTTCCATCCCTAAATAAAATTCTCCACCTTCACCATCCTTCAAGTGTCCACGTAACCTCATTCTTCTTGGACACTGGTCAAGTGCTCTGAACCCACCAAGTGTGGGTACCCAAAAAAGGCTGTCACACTGACCCTTTGCCCTCACTGGCAGAAGGTAGCCACCGCACACGACGAGGCAAGAGGCCCACTGAACTGATAACACTCCACTGTCTACGGATGGTGGAGCTAAGAGAGCATTGTAACATGCTCTTTGAGGTTTCGGGGATTGCAGGCACCCCTACCTGGACACCACCGCAGGGCCCACATGGAGCCTGCTCCTGCCAGCAGCCAAAGCAGCTGGCCGGATTCTGCACTTGTTCACCCATGCCTGGTCTGGCCATGGGGCCTGCACAAAGCCTGCTCCTGCAGGCGTACAATGAGGCCAGCTGGATCCCACACTCACTCACTCAAGTGCTCTCTCCCTCAAGAGGTTAAGCATGGTGGGCCAAGTAAACAAGCCAACCTCCATCCCAAGTCCAACGAACAGGTCGAGAAAATTCCTGCACCAACATCACCCTGGGGAAGAATCGGCATATTAGACTTTGGACTTTTAACTTAGAGGGAACTGAACTTTCAGCCCTTACCCCGCTCCCTCTCCCCTGTCTAGTAGCCCTCAGTGTCTACTGTTGCCATCTTTATGTCCATGAGTACCCAATGTTTAGCTCCCACTTATAAGTGAGAATGTGGTATTCGGTTTTCTCTTCCTGTATTAATTTGCTTAGGATAATGGCCTCCAGCTGCATCCATGTTGCTGCAAAGGACAGGAGTTTCTTTTTATGGCTGCATAGTATTTCATGTTGTATATGTGCCACATTTTCTTGCCCAATCCACCAATGATGGGCATCTTCTAAGTTGATTCCATGTTTTTGCTATTGTGAATAGTGCTGTAATGAACATACAAGTGCAGGGGTATCTTTTTGGTAGAACAATTCATTTTCTTTTGGATATATACCCAGCAGTGGGGTGCTGGATCAAATGGTAATTCTGTTTTATGTTCTTTGAGAAATCTCTAAACTGGCCACCATGGCCAAACTAATTTACATTCCTACCAACAATGAAAAGCATTCTCTTTCCTCTATAGCCTCGCCAGCATCTATTGTTTTAACTTTTTAGTTATAGCCATTATGACTGGAGATACACATATTTTGATAAACAAGAAAGTTACAACCTTTTTAGAAGGCCATTTTGACAATATATCTCAATGACTTTTAAAAACTGTGTAGTCTTTGACTCAGCAATTCCTATTCTAGGGTGTATCTAGTGGTATGATGGTCAATATTTAACAACCAGATCTCTCAGGGGGAAAAAAGCCTTGAATTTTTAGGATTTGTCAGTTTCCATGCTGTAAATATTCCCATCATGGCCAATTCCAAGTTACCAATATATGTCCACAAAAATCCTCATATACAAATATTCATAGCAGCATTATTCACAATAACCAAAAAGTAGAAACTATCCAAATGTCCATCAACTAGTGAACGGATAAACAAATTGTGATCTATCCATACAATGGAATACTACTCAGCAATAAAAAGGAATGAACTACTGATACACAAAACAACATAGATGAATTTCAAAATAATCATGTTGAATGAAAGAAGAAAATAAAAGGAAGTATACTGCATGCTTCTAATGATATACAATTATAGAAAATGAAAATTATAGTGACAGAAGGCTTGAGCAGCAGTTTTTTAGGAATGGGAAGGTGCCAAAGGGAGGGATTATAATGAGGCAGGAGAAAACTGTCCGAGGGAATGGCTATGTTCATTATCTTGATTGTAGTGATGGTTTTATTTTTCTTTTTTTGAGGAGTCTCACTCTGTCGCCCAGGCTGGAGTGCAGTGGTGCGATCTCGACTCACTGCAACCTCCACCTACTGGCTTCAAGCAATTCTCCTGCCTCAGCCTCCCAAGTAGCTGGGACTACAGGCATGTGCCACCACACCTGGCTAATTTTTGTATTTTTAGTAGAGACGGTGTTTCACCATGTTGGCCAGGATGCTCTCAAACTCCTGACCTCAGGTGATCTGCCCACCTCGGCCTCCCAAAGTTCTGGGATTACAGGTATGAGCCACTGTGCCCAGCCATGGTGATGGTTTTAATGGTTACATACATGTTAAAACTTATATGTATGATATGTACAGTTTGCTATATGTCAGTTATATCTCAATAAAACCTATTTTTAGAAAAAGCTAGTCAGAGTTTGCTCTACTCATATCCCCTATGATTTCCTTAACATTTTATTGCACCCAGCCTGACTTCCAATGGCTAACACCCGCATTTTCATCAAAAGCCTAACTTGGGGCTGCCAAACCCCACATCACCATACAAGCTGAGTGGAAGTGCCTAGGAGCTAACAGCTTCCACCCCTCTTCTTTACCCTCCCTCCCCTGGGCAGCCCTTAATGATCAAAAAGCATGAGGGAATAAATGCCCAGCTCCCTTGCCCCTTTGCCATGATAATTGTACAGTGAATTGTTAATACTGGTAGGATTAAATTCTAGTTCTAGCTAATGGTAACTGGCCTAGTAAAGTAGCTGGCCTAATAATGAACCTATTGATGGGCTGCCTTTCTTTCCTTGTATCACTTCTCCACTCCCCTGCCCACATCCTTGCACCCAAATAAACTGAATGTACCTTAATCCTTGACCCAAGGTTGACTTCTGGGGGAACCCAATTCAAACAGAGTCAAAGCTTTTATGTCTCTTACATTACTGGAAGACAATACTGGAAAAGATGGACAAGTTATAGGAAGAAAAAACATTGGTTAAAAAGATCAAAATATTTGTGTAGTTTGGAGTGAGAAAATAAGCAGCTTTCCTGTTGCTTCTCCCTGTACTAATTTCTGGAACAAATATTTGTTCTTGTCGGGCATCTCATCTCAGCCAGAAACTATTCCATGTGCTGGAAATATGGAACAGAAGAAGACAAATAACACCTCTGCATATATACAACACATATTATAACAAGGGGAAACACAATAAACATAATAAACATAAAATATCAGAGAGTGATTAATTATTTTCAAAGAATTAAAGTTGGGTGAAATAAAGATAAAGGACTGATGGTACGGCGGTTTTCGATTGAGCGGTGTGGTAAAGTAGATTATTGTTCAACAATCTTCCCCTCCACAGGAAGAGTGTTTTTCCTCCACCTTCATGTTGACTGTGTAAATTGACTTGGATAATGGTGGCAGGGAAATACTGGGTAGAAAAGGGAGGGGTCCCTGGTGAGGGAACCACCCTCAAGCCTGGACCCATGGTCCTAAATGAGAACATGCATTCCTGTTTTCCCACCAGAATGTTGCCTTTTCCAAAACCACCCTGTCCGCCACGCTCCCTATCCTGTGCCCATAAAAACCGCAAGCTCCACTGGCAGAGGAGCAGAGCAGCGCACCGAGAAGGAGAGAAGAGCAGAAGCGTCTGAACATTGAGAGGAGACGAGGCAGCTGGACATCAGAGACTACTGTCAGAGAGGAGTCTGGCTGGGGACAACCAAACTCCAGGGAAAGATTATCTTCCCACTCCATCTCCTTTCCAGCTCCACATCCCACTGAGAGCCACTTCCATTGCTCAATAAAATCCTCCACATACACTACCCTTCAATCACTTCATGTGACCTGATTCTTCTTGGATGCCAGACAAGAATTCGGGACACGCTGGGTGCAGGAACCCAAAAAGACTGTCACGATGACTTTTCACTGAGCTGTTTAGCACTTAAGCCATCCGTAGATGGCAAAGCTAAAAGAGCATTGTTTGTAACACATGCCCTCTGGGGCTCCAGAGGTCACAGGCAACCCCTAAACGCTGCCACAGGCCGGGTTCGTGCCAGCACCCAAAGGCACTTGCCCCGGCTCCTGCACCAGTTCACCTGCGTGCTCCCCCTCCCACAAGGGGTTTGAGTGCAGCAGAGGAGTAAAGGAGCCACAGCCCTGTCTAAGCCCCAGGAAGGGGTCAAGGGAACTCTCCCGTCTCAATGGGAGTGGGAGACAGACAGTGTGTGAATTCTTAGTTCAGGCCTTAATAGGATTGAGGCTTTTCATTTGCCCATTTAGGAGGCAATGCAGACCCAAAACTGCGACATAGAGCAAGGCTGCCCCAATCACCCCACAGGCCTATGAAGATCGAAATAAATACTTGCTGTTTTAAGCCACTGAATTGTGAGGTCGTTTGTTATGAAACAATATTATAGTAACAGCTGACTGATTCGCCTAGTCTGGGGAGTCTCTCTGAGGAGATAAACTGGGATCTGAATGATAAGAAGTCAGTCCTATAAAGATCATTCCAGGAAGGGAGAATATCTAATACAGATAAAAAGATGCAAAGGTGGGAGTTGGCGTGGCATGTTCAGGGAATTGAAACACAACTTGTGAAGTTGGACTGTGTGAGTGGCTGAGAAAGAGAGTGGCATGGAATGAGACTGAAGGGGAATCAAGCAAAGGCCAGCAAATAGAGAGCTTTTCAAATGACAATAAGGAGGTTGGTTTTCATTCTAACTGCATTGGAAAGCCCCTGGAGAATTTCAGCAGTGTAGTCACACAATCAGATTGATTTTTTAAAAGATCACCCTGGCTGCTGTGTGGTGAATAAATTAAATGAAGGACATGCATGCTTTTCTACTAAACTAGGCTGCAGTCTCAGAATCTTCCTCAACAGAGTTCCTGAACTACTAAACAGAGTTAAAATCTATATGCCAACTTAAATTTAGGTAGTGACAGACACCTAGATAAAATACACATAGAAAATAGTTTGAGGAACTGTTTCAATCATATGTAACAAACCATCCCAAAACTTAATGACTTAACAATCACACATTAGCCAAAAAAAAAAAAATCATACATTTGCTCACAAATCTGCAATTTCGGCCAGTCTTGATGTGGACAGATCATCTCTGTTCCATGTGGAATCAGCTGGGGAGGCTCAATTTAGGATTGGAGGATCCCCTTCCAAGATGACCTCATTAATATAATTGGCAAGTTGAGGCTGGCTGTTGACCAGGGACTTTTGTTGTCTTCCATGTAGAGATCTTTAAGTGGTTGCTTGGAATTTCTCAGCTTGGTGGATAAGTGATCATTCCAAGAGGACAAGCCCCAATATGCATGCCACATTAAAATCCACTGCTTTTAAGAAAAGACTTGCTCTAACAGTCAAGAGAAAGATGGTCTATGTACTCATAATAGGTTCATTTTTTCATTTAGTTTTCAATAACTGCATAGACTTCTTTTTAGCACCTATAACATCCACCTTTTTAAAATGTATTCCATTCACAGTTATAACCATATAAAAATGTAAATACTTAACATTATATAAATGAAGAACACATTATAACAGTGATTGTTCATTTTCAAAATATTAGAAAGCATGAGGGACCAAAAGAAAAAAGAAAAAGACATAAACCTTCACAGCATTCCAAGTTCCAAGACAGTAAATCAGACAATGGTGGGATTTTTCCTCCTTCATCATATTGTCATTTTCATACCCCAGTAGGTATAGAGTAGATGCAAACACAGTGCCACTTCAAGCTTGTAATGTCAACCTTTGTGGCATAAACAGGGAGTATATTTGTCACTCTTCCTTCCCCTCTGTTCCTTTCTGAACATCTACCTCTG
The DNA here is from genome assembly GCF_009828535.3 of Hylobates moloch. NCBI lineage: Eukaryota > Metazoa > Chordata > Mammalia > Primates > Hylobatidae > Hylobates > Hylobates moloch. Next base: position 27,740,095 of record NW_026652282.1, on the reverse strand, counting down.
CAGTCACCATAGCTTTGCCCATATCTGATGCAGTTCCTTTCACCTGAAAGAACCATGCTGACTCATTGAAGATGAATAGCAGGTAGTGTATGCCATTTTCATCACCTGGATGACCAGGTGTTTGGCTTTAATCTTTCAAGGCATTGTGTATTGCTATTGATTCTATGTAGACAAAGAGGGAGCTTTTGTGTAATTGTGTCCTGTCACTATTGTGACCCTGAGCTGTTAACAGGAGATAAGCTAAGGAAAGGATGGCCAACCCCATGTGGTGAGAGATTCAGACTCCATTGTAGCTCTTGTATTCTCCCTTGAAGAAAGTAAAGTTGGGACAATTAGGATTGATTTCCTCTGAATCAACTGATCAAGGGAGACGATGTATTCATTCAATATTCTCTGAAAAAAAATAAGTAAGAACACTTGGGGAAAATGTGAGTTAGATCAGGGTCTTGTAAAGTCTGAGGTCTTAAATTCATTTTGTATTTTTTAAAATTTAAGTATAATTCACATACCATAAAAGCACAGATGTAAGTATACAGCTTCCCATGCCACCATTCCAATCAGGTTATAGAATATTTCCATTATCCTAGGAAGTTTCCTTGTACCTCTTTCTAGTCAATACCCCTGTCAGAGGTAATCACTTTCTGACTTCTATCACCATGGCTTGGGTTTGCCAGTTCTTGAACTTCATATAAATGGAATCATACAGTACTTTGTGTGTGTGTCTTAGGCTTCTTTCACTCAATACAATGTTTTAAAGATTTATACCTGTTGTGGAGTGTATCCGTGGCTCATTCCTTTTTATTGCTGAGTAGTATTTAATTGTATGACTATTTCAAAAGTTGTTTAACCATTCAACTGTTGATGAACATTTGGGTTACTTCTAGATTGGGGCTATTATGAATGGAGCTGCCATGAACATTCTTGTTTTTGTTTTGGTTTGTTTTGTTTTTGTGTTAGAGTCTCACTCTGCCATCCAGGCTGGAGTGCAGTGGTGTGATCTCAGCTCACTGCAACCTCCATCTCCTGGGTTCAAGCAATTCTCATGCCTCAGCCTCCTGAGTAGCTGGGACTACAAGCGCCTGCCACCACATTGGGCTATGTTGTTGTATTTTAGTAGAGATGGGGTTTTACCATGTTGCCCAGGGTGGTCTGGAACTCCTGAGCTCAGGCAATCTACCCGCCTCAGACTCCCAGAGTGCTAGGATTACAGGTGTGAGCCACCGCGCCAGGCCAAACATTCTTATCAGTTCTTTATGTGTCCATGTGTTCCATTTCACACTCCGCATACTTCAAAGTAGAATTTCTGGGTCATAGGATAGGTCCATGTTGAACCTATTCTTAACTTTTCAAAGTGGTTATACTATTTTATATCCTCTCAATATCCTCACCAATACTTGGCACTGTGTTTTAGTCATTACAAAGCTAAAATGTAGTCTTGTTGATGATACATTCAATCTTTACCTTCAAAATCCATGGAGCCAGGAAATTGGAAGTAAAAGAAAATGTCAGCCCAAAGTCTTCCCATTCAACCTGCATATGGGTCCAGATCTGAAGACATACTCAACTGCTGCTCACTCTGGATCAGCAGGTTCTTAACAATCCACAAACAAAGGGCTTTATGGAAAACTGATATGATTCCATATTCAGTAGGACTGAGATACCTTCCATCTTAAACTCCCTCTTCTCTAAATCTCAATACAAATATTCAACCAAATATATGATATGTAACTAATAAATAACCAGACAGAACTTGACTGAAAAATCTCAATTTCAGAGTATTATTTATAATACCAAAAAACAACTTGTAAATCCCTGCTGAAATAAAATCCACAGGTTTATTACCACAGGAAAAGCTAAAGGCCAAGGTAGAAACCACAATACTGTGGTATTACTTGACCCTCAAAATACCAGTCATACCCAAAATACAGTCACCTCATGACTGTAATCAAATCTCTTAACCAGCCAGTGTTCTAGAGTCCTCATCTGTAAAATGGGTGTGCCAAATTGGAGAGACAGAGATATTTGATGAGAACTGGTTAAGTGTGAAGAAATCCTTAAAAACAGTTTCCTAAAAAATACAAGACTGTTCTTATTTTTAAATCATTTCACAAATATGCTTTGCTTTACATTTAAAGAAGCAAAAAATAATAATAATAATCAAAGGCAAGAACCCACTGCTTTTGCCTTTTCTTTTTATATTTTGTCCTTTTTATCTAGCTATTTCTGGAGTACGCAACTAACAATAAAGAATGCCCATTGACAATTTCAGTGATGACACAGATCAACTCTATTTAGGATAGCATCTTCTTTGCAGAATATATTCCAAAGCTTCCTGGAGTTAAAAAATAGTGGAAAAGAGCACTAGAGAAATTAAGAAGTAAAGAAAGAGGAGTGGTGCTCTTTCTTCAGCTGAGATTTTACAAGCCTTGGTAACCACAGCCGCTGCATATGGCAAAGCTTTCAGCACCCTGGGAGGAAAGCTTCACCTTAGGGATGTTATTGTCTTAGTACATTGTGAAAGCTCTTTCTCAGCTGAGCAGATGATGTTAAGGGGCATAGCCCATCCACCTAACAAGCCTCCTTGTGCACCTATAAGTAGTTATAATCTACCAGCGACCTATTGCCAGAATTCATTTTACAGTATGACCTCACTAACATCGTCAACAATTTCTTGGAAACTGCAAGTTTATGCAAAACAATGCCTAAGGAAACCAATTTTTCCATAAGCTAATTGATATAAACAAGAGTTAAGGCAGGGCATGGTGGCCCACGCCTGTAATCCCAGCACTTTGGGAGGCTG
>NW_026652282.1:27711575-27712469 GCF_009828535.3 Hylobates moloch | reverse complement strand
AAACGGTGCTGGGAAAACTGGCTATCCGTCTGTAGAAAGCTGAAACTGGATCCCTTCCTTACACCTTATACAAAAATTAATTCAAGATGGATTAAAGACTTACATGTTAGACCTAAAACCATAAAAACCCTAGAAGAAAACCTAGCAATACCATTCAGGACATAGGCATGGGCAAGGACTTCATGTCTAAAACACCAAAAGCAATGGCAACAAAAGCCAAAATTGACAAATGGGATCTAATTAAACTAAAGAGCTTCTGCACAGCAAAAGAAACTACCATCAGAGTGAACAGGCAACCTACAAAATGGGAGAACATTTTCACAACCTACTCATCTGACAAAGGGCTAATATCCAGAATCTACAATGAACTCAAACAAATTTACAAGAAAAAAACAACCCAATCAACAAGTGGGCAAAGGATATGAACAGACACTTCTCAAAAGAAGACATTTATGCAGCCAAAAAACACATGAAAAAATGCTCATCATCACTGGCCATCAGAGAAATGCAAATCAAAACCACAATGAGATACCATCTCACACCAGTTAGAATGGCCATCATTCAAAAGTCAGGAAACAACAGGTGCTGGAGAGGATATGGAGAAATAGGAACACTTTTACACTGTTGGTGGGACTGGAAACTAGTTCAACCATTGTGGAAGTCAGTGTGGCGATTCCTCAGGGATCTAGAACTAGAAATACCATTTGACCCAGCCATCCCATTACTGGGTATATACCCAAAGGACTATAAATCATGCTGTTATAAAGACACATGCACACGTATGTTTATTGCAGCACTATTTACAATAGCAAAGACTTGGAACCAACCTAAATGTCCAACAACGATAGACTGGATTAAGAAAATGTGGCACATATACACCGTGGAATACTATGC
>NW_026652282.1:27695093-27711520 GCF_009828535.3 Hylobates moloch | reverse complement strand
CAGCAAACTATTGCAAGGACAAAAAACCAAACACTGCATGTTCTCACTCATAGGTTGGAATTGAACAATGAGAACATATGGACACAGGAAGGGGAACATCACACACCGGGGCCTGTTGTAGGGTGAGGGGAGGGGGGAGGGATAGCATTAGGAGATATACCTAATGCTAAATGAGGAGTTAATGGGTGCAGTACACCAACATGGCACACGGACACATTTGTAACAAACCTGCACATTGTGCACATGTACCCTAAAACTTAAAGTATAATAATAATAATAATAAATAATAATAAAATAATAAAAAAAATTGTCCTGACCCCATTTTCTTTAAGAACCTTGATTCCTTAGCTCCTAGTTCCCCTAGGAAATCATTTGCCTCTGTGATCCGGAAAAGACAGAAATGCAGTCTTCCTAAAAAGGAGCATATCTGACTAGTTGCCTCACCTTTGTTTTGAGTCTCATACATGCAGTGGATTATTAAGTCCAAGAGGCCCTTGAAGGAAGAGAGGTAGGGGTGTGGGGTAAATTCAATAGGTTAAGAATACATGGAAAGTGAAGGCATGTATACAGCAGGTGTAGACGTGGATGCAAGAAGTGTCAAGAAACCTTGTGGAAATTCGTTGCGTATCTATTATGAGAACAAAAAGTTATTGGCCCTTGATCTGCTGTCCTAATGGGCAAGACCATATTTGGAGCCAACTCCAGGGACCAGTGAGGAGTAAAAAGCTCGTTCCTGCTCTCAGAAAGGAGAACAACCATGTGTTCCCTGGTGAAGACAATTTGTAGACTTCACAACCAAACAACTGAGCTACTTTCTCTCACAATTTGTTCTGGAAGTGTCCTAAACGGAATTTCCTCTGATCATAGACAACCTCCATTTCTCCATTAAAAGGTTCCCAAGAGAGATCTACTGGAAGAAAAATCTACTATAAAAGGTGAAAAAGAAAACTGGAAGCCTCGGGTGTTTGGGGTCTGTTCTCACTCTGGAGAGTCTTGACAAACTTCCTTGGTTAGAGGCAATCCAAAATGCAGCAGTCCTTTGATGCAGAAGAGTTGCTTGCATAGAACTCAATGATGCCAAAACTGGACAGGATTCCTGATAAGACAATTAACAGCAGACCCAAGAATCTTGGGTGAGGGCTCCTAAGGCACAAACCGGATTTCAGGGCCCTCTGATATTTGCAGTAACCCCAACACACGAGTTTCACTATTATGTGTCAACCTACATCTCATTGAAAATGAAGGTGTTATAAGGAAGGAGTTTGCTGAAGTAGAGGAAGGGGATTTTTTCCCTTGAACAAATCAGGAAAACCCACTTTACCTAATCTGAGCTCTTCCTGGCCCCAGAGGGAGAATGATCTCATTGTAAGTGGTGGCTCCGGGAAAAGAAGTTTGATGCCAAACTTATCTAAGACGTTAGGGAGAGAAGTGGAGACTTGAAGGTGGCAGGAAGATGGAGAGCCCAAACATAATTATAATCATTATGGTCCAACCCATAAGGTTATTGAGGTTGGCAGAAATGTAGGCTCTGTCTGGGAGGATTTCCCATATTAAAAATATGAGAAACCCACGTTGAATAAAGCAACTTTAATATCGAGAAAATGATTTGCTTTTTTTCCTCCACTCACTCTTCAAGTCTGTGAATGTGTATGGAAAACAGAGGGTAAAGAAGTGAAGGCGTGTGGATCAAAAAGCAGTGGTGTGGATCATTCTATAAAAGATGCTTAGCATAGCTAAAACTTGTGAGAGAGGAAGAGCTGGCCAGACAGATATGGAGGTGAAAACAATAGGAGATAGACTTCCACATCAGGGCTTGTGAGAACTGAGGATGAAGGCAAGAGAGAGGGTTCATCTAGCATGAAGAGAAGAAGTGTAACTCAAGGGGAGATGATAAAAGGGAGATATGGAAGACGGGCTCATATTAAAGTTAAGGGTATAGTTTTTATGTTTGACTAAAAGGCCATTCAGAGAAAGCAGCACATTTAGACTGGGGCTTCAGAAGGGGGTTGTCAGATTCCTTTTTGGGGATCTCCTGGGATAATGAGGGCACCTAGTGACAGACACTTGGGATGAATATGAAAATGTGAAACTGATGACTCTGCTTGAAGATGCAGGAAAAGCATTCTCTCTAATCAGGAAAGTGGCATCAAAAAGTTCTGATGAGGCCTCGCTGTCCTTTTTTTTTTAAACTGGAGTTTGACTATTGTTTCAATTTGCTGCTTCAGAAGAATACAAGCCCAGATGTCAGGATGTCAGAGTGCTAGAAGAACATCAAAGCCCCTGGTGGTGCCAGCGCAAGTGTTTCAGAGCAACATCAAAGAAATCCAGGGCTTGTACCCTTCCTTTCAGAGAAAGAACATCAGACTCATCTCTGGCAGCTTTACCTCCCTTGAAAAACTGTTCACTGTGTTTGTCAGACGTTTGGAAGTAGGAAGTTTATTGGCAACCCCTGAAGTTTAAAAAATGCCCATGTACCTTAACCAGTGAATCCTTCCCAGGGGATGCATGTGTATCAGGACAGAATTAGGAAACAATGGCAAGGTTATACGGCATGGGATTGACACATTTTACTATCCAACTAACAAAATAGGACAACCCCTCCCCAAATCTCCAAATCCTCATAGGTAGATGTGAGGAGGGGTCCCCAGAAATCCTTCAACAACCCCAAATTGTCAGCCTCACCATCACTGTCTGCCTTGCAGCCGAAATCCTAATCTCAAATTGCCTTTTATCTTTGCTTATATATATCCATCAGCACAAGAGCCACTCCCCGTTGCCCAAAGTTTCCCAGGACATACCTCGCTCTCCATGCTGTAATCCTCCTAAGAATATGCACCTCTCCTTTTCTGTCCCTTGTCTTATCCCTCCCCGACTTTTGAAAGTTCCCCTGTGCTGTTTGGAACTCATGAACCATTACGAGGTTATCAACTTCTCTTCTGAACAAAGCCTTCACCTTCTTGTTTTAAACTCACTCCGGAATTCCCCTAAGGACACTGCTTCCCTTGCACCCTCTCCAGTGATGATCATCCTCTCCACAGTACGACTGGGCCTGAAGGTTAAGGTTGGAATCCCCCTTTCTCCTTGTGGATGTTTCCAAGCCATTCTTGCTCCTGTTCCTCCTCCCTTAAAACCCCCAGTTTAGAATCTAATGCCATGATATTACGCTCCCCTCCATCCCTTCTTGTTATAGTTTTCTAGAGATTCCAACCCCGTATTTTTTGATTATCTTAGATCTTAGTTTAGAATCTAATGCTATGATATTATGCTGCCCTCCATCCTTTCTTTTTATAGTTTTCTAGAAACTTCAAATCCATATGTGTTGATGATCTTAGCTCCTGGCTAATGGTAATCTTTAGTATCTGCTGTGTTCTAATTCCTGGTCATTTTAATATCCACATAGATGATCCATTCACAACCTGGCCTTTTAGTCCCTTGATCTGTTCTCTTCTCATGATCTCGTCCTCCAGTCTATCAGCCACTCATTGTTATGGTCATATCATAGACCTTGTCACCTGGGATAACTGCACTTTTCCCATAATCTCTATCTTACGCATCAGACTCTCTGAACACCACCTCCTCTTTTTCTAGTTCGTTATCTCTGGAGTCCTAGTTCATTCTCTCTAGAGTCCTGATGCTCAAAAATTCTGTAATCCCCTTGGGAAATCAATCAATTGGTCCACAACATTTTTACTGTGCCTCAAGTGCTTGATCTCCTCTATTTACTCAAGTTAAATCCCATAGTAAATGATGTTAATCATTCGGTTGCATACATTTCCACCTTACCTGACCTGCTTTGTTGTACTTGTTGGCAAAATCCCTAATCTGATTAAATATATTTTGTCCCTACAGCATGCCTGCACCCACACAGCTGAACGTGGCTGGAGAAACACCCAGCCATTCTGACTGAACACACTTAAACTTAATGAGTATGACTCATAAGTGGGCCCTTAGTGCTGCTGACAAACGTATTTTCCTATTCCATTTACTCTCCTACTCCCCCTGTTCATCATTCATACATTCTCTTCCATATTGGTTAGCCTTTGCTACACAGCAAGGCATCCCAATACATAGCACAGATTGAGCATCCAAAATCTGAAAATTCAAAATCTGAAACACTCCAAAATTTGAAACTTGTTGAGTGCTGACATGACACTTAAAGGAAATGCTTATTGGAGCATTTCAGATTTCAGATTTTTGGATTTAGGGTACTCAACTGGTAAGTGTAATACAAATATTCCAGAATCTGAAATGTGAAACATTGCTTGTCCCAAGCATTTTGGATAAGAGATACTTGTCCTGTAGTTTAAAGCAATAATCATTTTATTTGCTCATGATTTTGTGGGTCAATAATTTGGGTTTGAATGTTGGGTAGTTGTTCTACTAGACTTGTATCTACCTGGTATCAACCATGTGGCCGTGGTTATCTGATGACTCAAATGGGGCTGGCTGGTCTAAGATGGCAGTGGGTGCTTGCTGTTGGCTAGGCCACATGTCTCCAGCTCGCTAGCTTGGGTTTCCTCAAATGCTGGTGGGAGAGTTCCTAGAAATGAGTGTTTTGTATTCCTCTGCTTACATCATATTTGCTAACATCCTCTTCGCTAAATCAAATCACATAGTCAAGCCGAGAATTAGTGTGGGAGAGGTATAACAAGGGCTTGATGCACTATGAGTTATTACTGGAACAATCTACTACTTCTCCCAACCTCTAACCACTCACACCTTCTCCCAAACCCTCCTCACTCTCAACTGGTAACCTTGTATTCTATTTCATTGAAAAGAAGTTGGAAATATACAAATTTCCACAGACTTCTGCCTACCACGACAGCTTCCCACCCACCAGCATCTGGATACATTTACTCTACCTCCTCTCCTGTTACTGGATGAAACCTCCAGGCCCCTATCTAAGTCTAACCTCTCAATTTTTGCCCTACAGCTCCTCTTGTCCACCCAAGAACGTTGCTTTGATTTCTCATCTGAAGTCACTCTCGCTGATGCAGCCATCGGGTGGCTTGAATGGGTTGCTTGCTCTAAGATGGCCTTACTGCATCATCATTTTCTCCCTCCTCATTGGATCATTCTCTTCAGGAAAAAAAAAAAAACAACCCAGGATTTTTTTTTACCCTACCCTAAAATATCACTCTAATAACCCTCTGACTAATCTCCTTCATGCTAAACTGCTTAAAGTACTCTCTGTATTCATAGTGCCCATTTTCTCTCCTTCCAACTCCTCTTAAACCCATGCCTATCCGGCATTCATGTCCATAACTCCGTAAAAGTTCATTTTGTCATAGACTCCAATTTCTTCCACACTGATAAATACAAGGGTTAATTCTTAGTTCTCATCTTACTTGAACACCTTTTTTCGTTTGTTTTTGTTTTGTTTTTGAGACAGGGTCTCAGTCTGTTGTCCAGGCTGGAGTGCAGTGGTGAGATCTCAGCTCACTGCAGCCTCAACCTCCCAGGCTCAAGCGATCCTCCCACCTCAGCCTCCTAACGTGCTGTGACTACAAGTGTGAGCCACTGTGCCCAGCCTTACTTGAACACTTTATTGAGGCGATCTTCAGGATATTTCACTCTCCCAGTTTTCTTTCTATCCCTCTGACCTCTCTTTCTCAGTTCTGCCTAATGTTCCTCAGTTCCTCTTCATCTTCCTGACATCTTAGTATTGGATTGTCCCAAGGCTCAGTTATTTATATACTTTTTTTGGGGGGGACAGGGTCTCACCTGTTGCCCAGCCTGGAGTGCAGTGGTGCAATCTTGGTGCACTGCAACCTCTGCCTCTTGGATTCAAGCAATCCTCCTGGCTCAGCCTCCAGAGGAGCTGGGACTATAGGCATGCACCACCATGCCCGGCTAATTTTTGTATTTTTAGTAGAGACGGGGTTTCACCATATTGTCCAGGCTAGTCTCAAACTCCTGACCTCAAGTGATCTGCCCACCTTGTCGTCCCAAAGTGCTGGGATTACAGGTGTGAGCCACCACGCCTGGCCTTATATACATATATTTTTTAATTAACAGATGACATTATATGCTTTTATCATGTACAACATGATGTTTTGAAGTATATATACATTGTAGAATGGTTAAATCTAGCTAATTAACAAATATATTACTTCACATAGTTATCATTTTTGTGGTGATAGCACATAACATCCGCTCTACATTTTTCAAGAGTACAATATATCAGCATTAACTACAGCCATTTTGCTATACAATAGATCTCTTGAAATTTATTTTTTTCTATCTAAATGTAATTATGGACCAACATCTCCCTGTCTCCTTTACTCCCTAACAACTCCAGCCTCTGGTAACCATCATTACACTCTCTATTTCTATAAGACCAAGTATTTTTTAAGATTCCACATATGAGTGACATCATGGATATTTATCTTTCTGTGTGTGGCTCATTTCACTTACCATAATGTCCTCCAAACTCATCCATGTTGTCAAAAATGGCAGGATTTCATTCTTTTTATGGCTGAACAGTATTCCATTGTGTATATGTACCACATTTTCTTTATCTATTGATCCATTGATGAGCATTTAGACTTTTCTATCAACTGTATAATGCACTCCTTTGGTGATCTTATCAAACTCATGGATTGAAAATGCACTCTATGTGTTGATTATTCCAAATTTATACCTCTAGTCTAATTCTCTCCCTTGAACTCCAGACCCATGTATATAATACCTACTTGAATATCTACTCCTAGACATCTTAATCTGCCACATAGATATTGATCAAAGGGTACACACTTTCAGTTTTAAGATGAACAAATTCTGGGAATCTAATTTATAGCATGGGTAGCTATGGATGTGTAAATTAATTTGATTGTGGTCATCATTATGTAATATATATCAATTCATAACGTATATGTATATCAATTCATATATATTGAATATATACAATCCTTATTTATCAAGAAATGATTTTAAAATAAAAAAAAAGAAAAAGAATGAAAAAAGCCAGGAAGGAAAAAGATAATGTCTAAAACAGACAAATCAGTGTATAACAGAACGAGCACATTATATAGAGTTATGAAGATAACTTCCAGAAGAAACATCTTAAAGAGGTTTTCTTTGGCAATCATGATTAGAAGAGAAGTACAAATGGGGGCAAACTTTGTCATTTTTAATAATATGTAAATATATACATACATACATATAAAGTATATACATATATATACACACACATACTATGCCTCTAGGGTATTACGGCTTTTAAATAAACTACATGGTTTTTTGATTAAAAATTTATGTAATTGACTATATTTTCCCAAAGACGTTATATGAAATCATGGGAGGAAAGTGTACCACAAAGAACTCCTCATATTTTTACCCATACCTTCTCCATCTCAAATTTATGGCAATTTCCAATTTTTCAGAACAAAAGCCATAAAGTCATCTTTAATTCCTCTCTTTCTCATGTACCCGACATCCAAATTATCAATGAATCTTAGGCAAAATATACACAGATTCTGACCCCTTGTCACAATCTCCATTGCTACCACCCATATTCAATCTACCACCACTTCCCACCCAGGCTATCACAACGGACTCTGATCTCCCTGCTTTTTCCCTGGTACTATACAGACTATTTTCAATACAGCAGCCAGACTGAGCTTTAAAAATAGAAGCCAAATCATGTCACTCCTCTGTTACAATGGTCCTCACAGCTCATACATTAGGCCTATCCCATTCCCTACCCCATCCTGTTTCTTCTGCCCTTATTTCCTTCTACTGCCCTCCTTGTTCACTTGACTCCAGCAACATTTCTCTATTTACAATTAGTAAAGTGCCTCAAGACTACTAACTTCTTAGGATTTTTGTATCTGGTTTCCTCTGTCTGGAACATGGTAGCAGTTAAGTTTTGTTGCAAAGCAAAACAATCTAAAACATAATGGAGTAAAACAACAATCAATTATTACTTCTCATGATTCTCTGGGTTGACTGGACAGTTCTCATCAACCACTTTGGCTGAGGCTGGAAGGTCCAGGGCTACAGTCAGCAAACTACAGGCTACTAGCCAAATCTGGTCTGCTAACTCTTTTTACAAGTAAAGTTTTATTAGAACACATCTATGTCCGTTTGTTTATGTATTATCTCTGAATGCTTTTATATTAGGATAGCAGTGGTTTGATGTCGATAGGGAAATGGGAATGAATTGGCCATGTGCTTCTCGTCATCTAACAGTATAACCCAGGCTGTTCACATAATAGTGGTCACAAGTTTCTGAGAGGGAGGGAGGGAGGGAGGAAGGGGGGGGGGAGAGAGAGAGAGAGAGCAGCACAGCGCATAATACATTTCAAGTCTCTGCTTGGGTCATAATTACTGTTGTCACACTGGTCAAAGTAGGTCACGTGACTAAATCTAGAATCAGTGTGAAAGGGGCTACCCAAGGACATGGATATAGGAATGGCAATATTTGTGTTCATTTTTGCAAACAATCTACCATAAATATTCTTATTTTCTGACGTGTTGCCTCACTTCCTTCAATTCTATGCCCAACTATCACTTTATCAGTGAGCCTTCCTTAATGAGGTCTCCTCTCTCTGCAGCCTATCCCCCTTTCCTGCTTCATTGCCCTTGGTAACATCCATCACTTTCTAACCTATCATATTTTTTACTATTTATTTTGTTCATTGTCTTCTCCTTCTGGAATATAAACTCCATGAGGGCAGGGATTTTTGTCTGTTCTTTCTGCTGTTTTGTCTCAAGTGCCTCTAACACTACTTGGAATAGGAAATCAAAAAATGTTTTGAACGAATAAGTTAATTAATGACCTAATGCTATTTAGAATTTGAAGCTGGAGCAGTTCCTGCTTGCCATGATAGTACTACTGACGTTTAGCTCTAGAGTCCATCAGTCATCCTTCTTGGTATAACACTGACAGTATTATTTCAGAATAATGTGCATGAAGCACTTTGAAAATAAAAAATTTAAGAATGAAGTTACTATTGCTTAGATTTTTATACCTTACATAAGTTTCATGACTTAAGTGAGTCTATAACTTACTCAAAAAGTAACAGTCACAAATTATTATATTTAACTCTCCTAAATGAACCAAGGCACCACTAGTACCTATTCTGAGATGGTAATATCTTGGAGGAGAGTTCTATTCCTAAACAAAGCTCTAATCATGTTGCACATACCCCGATTCAACCCTCTTGGGATCTTTTCTGCCTGCAAGATAAAGTCCTTCAAAGTTAATAGTCATTTTGCCTTTCTAGTACCATACACTTTTTATCAAGTTAGCTAGGTCTTGAAGAAAGGACATAACTCCGAAAAAGGTGATATGAGGGGTGGAAGGGATTCTAGGCAAAAGTCAGAATGTGAGGTTTATTTAATTTTTTTTTTTTTTTTTTTTTTGAGACGAAGTCTTGCTCTTGTCGCTCAGGCTGGAGTGCAGTGGCATGATCTCGGCTCACTGCAACCTCCACCTCCCGGGTTCAAGCAATTCTCCTGCTTCACCATCCCTAGTAGCTGGGATTACAGGCGCCTGCCACCACATCTGGCTAATTTTTATATTTTTAGCAGAGACGGGGGTTTCACAATGTTGGCCAGGCTGGTCTCGAACTCTTGACCTCAGGTGATCCACCTGCTTCGGCCTCCCAAAGTGCTGGGATTACAGGCATGAGCCACCGCGCCAGCCAAGACTATTTTAGGAACAAGTTGTGGAGCACTTTGGCTGGTATGGAAGAGCTATATGATACAGTACAATATAGCGGGCTATGGAAAAATATATGGGAAGACCATGTTTCAAATTATTACAAAAACATGATCAAGCCCCAGGTCAACCAAATGTCAAAAAAAAAAAAAAATACATGGAACTGGACTAGTTTGACAATATGATGAGCATTTGGTATGCATTTTGTTTCCTGTATTTACTCCATTTACTGAATACATACGCTGTCTTTTTCATTCTAAATTCTGTATAAGTTTAAGATATTGAAACCACTGTGCCAATAGATTTTCTGGTTGTGATATTAATAGTTTCATCGAGAGCAGGATTCTGGCCTGCTGGATTGTTGATCTGCTATTATGTCTCTATCGCACCACTCCCTCAGTGGTTATTTATACTTCATCTATGGTTCCCAGACATTAACAAGAAAGAAAGGTCTTGAAACTTAAGGGATTTTAGAGGGAGAGCTCTCTATATCTTGTGAAACAGACAAGGTCACTGCTTAGTCAACCTTTTTTACAAAAGAGTTCAGTGATAATGGCCAAATTAGAGCTCTGGTCAACCGCAGCTGATGATGGGCTCTGTTGATGGATACCCTTGGCTAGACCTTAAAATGATGTCCTGAGAAATGATTACTCTTCTGCTCGATAACCCAAAGATGTATCTATTAAAGGCTGAGCAGAAAGGAGGAATAAAGGTGTAAATGTAGCCTCTTGATCAGTCCACATATTAGACCTCTTACTCTAATAGTCATGATCCCTAGTGTATTTCTCAAACTCCCTCCTGTGTAAGGCTATTCCAGTGCAGTTTTAGAGACCCCAAGTCCTTGATTGTCAAAGTCTTTGTAATCTTAGAAAAACATATGTATGTAGACCAATGAACGATTCTAAAAATAAAAAGTCATATGGAGAAACTTCAGATTACATGCTATTTATTCATGCATTCATAATTATTTACGAGGACTTCATTTTCGCCAGGTCTTGTGCTAGATGCTAGGTGCTCTGCCTTCAAGATGTTCAGACTTTATTTGGGCAGACCAACATTAAAAGTGACGTTTAAGTGCTGTGATAGGATTAAGTACACACAGAGAAATAGAATGTTACCTAGATCTGGATGTTCTGGAAACTTCCTCAGGTGTGATGATACCTAAAAGGAATTTTGTTGATTGAATAGGGGATGAGGAGAAAAGATGGGGTAACACATTGCAGGTAGAGAGAGTGATGTGGGTCATAAAGGACCTTGTCCTGTTCAGGGGCAAGTGGTGGGGAAGGATAAGACTAACAGTAAGAGGAAGAAAGGATGCGAGGAAAGAAGCAAGACAGATCAGAGAAAACGTGGCAGTTCAACTACAAAATTTCAATTGTACACTAAAAGCAATGGAGTGCTACTCCGGAATCTTTTCCCTAAATGATCATGTTTTCCCTTCAGAACAAAGACAAACATGGAAAATGAATTAAGCATCTGGGATCTATTGGGAGACTGCTACAGAAAATCTTCAGAGAAACGGTGAAGGTTCAACTAAGGCAGTAACGGTGAAGAGGAGGAGAAGATGTTAACACTAGAAACTATAGTTCTTGGAGACCAGATGGGCAGCAAAGGAGAGAAAAGAATTCTGAAGGACAATGTTTGGAATTTCAGGTTTGTGCATCCTGAGTATCAGGTAGCATCAAAGAGACGGAACACAGAGGAGGACTGACAACTTTGGAAGAAAGTGGTAACTTTCTGTTTCAAAAAATAAATGAAAGAATTAAAAATAAGATGCCATGGAACATCTAGGTGGAGTTAAAATGGAATGAAATGTGGCAATTATATATTTAGACTGCATGGAATTAAAGGTGAGGGGTAAACTTTCCCACCCCTAAATCCCCTTCTGCCTTTGTATGGCTTTGTTCCTTTCTTGCAGAAAAGGCCTTTTTATCTGAATGACAGGAAGATAGAGAAGGCCTCAGGGATGGATGAGGGCTGGAGGAAAGGCAGAGATTTGAGTAGGCAAAGGGAGAAGAAAAGGCAGTTCAAGGAGAGAACACGGCACCAACAAAAGTAGAACACTGGTACCAAACAAGACAAAAGCAGAGGGTTCAAGGTATAGAAAAGAGGAAAATAAGTATTACCAAGAGAATGGGGCTACATTTCCTAATGAACTTATTCTCTGGATGGATGCTGGAAGGATAGACTTTAAGCAATCAGCAATAAGAGGCCATGGTAGGTTTTTGAGCAGAGGAGGAACATTATTGATTCATATTTTAGCAATATGGTCTGGAAGCAGCATCCAAGAATGTGAGAAATTAGCATAAATGGAGACAAGGAGATCTGGTCAAGAGAAAGTGATTGGGAACCTTCCAGGCAGCTCCTGCTGCTTTGTAAGAAGGAGAAGAACTCCCACTGATTCTGCTGGCACCTCTTCTCTCCTGTCAGGAATATGGCAGCACTTACATGACTGGGACTGAAAAAAGTCATGCTATATACTCCTTCAAACAGAACCTGCCCATAGCCTTCCTGAAGCAGCAGCAGGAGATCCATGAGTATTTTTTCCTTTAGAGAAATACAGAAGCAAATAAAAAAAATAAAGTTTGCAGTAATGACTATTTTTACCCAATTACACATGCATTACCAAGTGTCACAAATCCCATGAGCTGGAAGGTGTGATTTTCTGAGTCGGCTGCTGTGTTGAGATGAGAGGAATTGCTCAGTGTTGATAACACTGTTGGATGTTGCTAATGTAATTACAGTTTCCCAGTCTGGTCTCAAAAATTAAAGTTCTTGTATTTTTTATTTTCCTTCCCAATTGGGAAAGACAATAATTAAAAAGTACAAAGTTGCTTGGTTTGACTTTGTACCCAGTTTTTACGGCATTTTTATTGCGTCTTATATTGAATGGATTTTTTTTTCAATTTGTTTTTGAAAATGCCATTTGCACAGAGAGATTGAATGGACTTAAGTTTGTTTAGTCTTCCAAAGCGATGCTTATAAGTGGGCCATGATAATTCAGTAGATATATCACGTGAAGGGAGATAGTATGAACAACTGAATTATTCATAGTGTGTGAGGAACAAAGATGGATAAAAGAGAGTTCGCTAATAAATAGGACTCAGATGTTAAAATAGAGATGGATGTAAGACATTCATATTGTCCCATTAAAACACAATACTAATTTTGAGAATTTCTTTGTGTCATTGGGGCTTTATTGTCGCTGTTGTGGTTGTTATTACAAGGATATACAGGACAGACCCAACATAATGAATGTAAATTTCTCCCCCATGCTTCTTTGAGCATCATAGATAGTTGAACCTAACTGAATTTGTGCTTTGGACAATTACGATGTACTATTACAAGATTGTTTGCATTTCTTGCCCTCTACCATTCCCTACACATTTAGACCACTGGTAAAAACATTCTTAAACTTCTTAATTCATTATTATTATGCGTGTTTTAACTGCTTAGAACTGTCAATGAAACAAGTTTTAAAACCCTTTGAAAAATGTAAACAATTGGAGAAGAAACTGTTTTAAATGGCATTTTTAGGCATGTGAAATTTATGAATAATCTGAGAAGCTATAAGCATGTACAATGTATTCACTGACTATAAAGTGGTCTCATGTACAATATGTCATGGAAATCTGTCATTTCCATTTCATGGGCAAAGTGGCAAAGTTGAGAAAAAATGGCTGCTAACAATGTAACCTTAAACACGGGAACTATTTTTCCCCCTTCCGATCACCTTGAGATATCAATAGTACATAAAATGGACCTTGGAAACTTGGGAAAGAGAATCTTTGGGATAATGTCTTGTTCATATTTTTCTTTTAGGGAAACATAACCAATTAACTGACATAATGTTTTCCAATCATGCACTGCCTAGGGAGGTGAGGCAGTATAGGGTCAGGATTCAGACTTCCTGGGTTCAGATTCTTGCTAGCTAGACAACCTTGGACACATTAATAAACTTCTCTGTGCCTCATTATCCTGATCTGTAAAATGGGAATGATAATTATCCTACCTCACAGGGCTGTTCCATATATAAAACACTTTACATGCAGAGCACAGAGTAAAAACTCAGTAACAGTTTAAAAATGATGATAAGAGCTTGATATCCAGTATTTTATCTTTTGCATAAACGTGACATATTGAACACTGCCACCTTAAAGAATTCCACAGTTCCAATTATATTGAACACACACCTCTGGTTTCTACGTAGCAATAAGAAATTATCTATAGTTTAACTCAAAACTCTCACCATCTTACTGAAAATAAATTAGTTTATGGAAGTTCTTGACACACATACATAGGAAAACTTGTTGACTCCTGCTGGAAAGTTGATGGACTATAATGCAACTCTGTAAAATCAGTGATAGCACTCATGTTTCCAAGGCAAGTAAACTTCCTAAGTGACATCACTTCGTCCAGATCTCTATGGTAGGGACAGGTCCAGAGTACTATGGCCAGCTCAGGATGATCAGGTTTATAGAGGCCACTGACAAGTGGAGCAGTCTGGAACATTGAAGAGTATTGGAAAACCACATTATACAAGAAACAGTTAAAGGGGCAAGAATTTGAGCTTTAGAAAAGGTAACCCAGAAGCTGTTCAGAAATATCAAAGAGCTGCCCCGGGTAAGAAGAATTGGACTTGTTCAGGAAGTTGCTGGAATTAGTAGGTGAATGTTATACGTGATTTTGCTCGAAACAGGACAACTGACAATGAAATGGGTTGCTTCTTGAAATAGCAAACACTCATTACTGAAAGTATTTATGCAAAATTTGTACAACCTACTTATGTGAATGATTAAGATGGGAGTCCTTCTTTGTATGGGAAATTTGAGTAAAAATTTCTCAATCCTAGAGCCTAAGATCTCCACTAATTCTAATTTAATTTTAATATTTCAAGTAAGTTTTCCTATGCCATTCCTTCCTCCACAACCTCCTCTGACACAAATGCATAGCTTCCTGGGGTATGTTCTATACCTGAGATGTAGATACAATCTGCATTCTCTGTGCCATTACTGAGATATCTTTACCAAGAGGTTAATTTGACCCTCTTGGAGAATTCGAGACAGTTTTAAACATTTGATGATTAACACTTTTCATCATTTTATTTTGGCCTTGTATTAACTGGAAAAGAGGTACCACTTTATGGAATAAAAGTTCCATGAAGACCAAAGGTTCCTCAAGTAGGAGACATTTGTAGTCTGTTTATAAGTATTTTACCTCATTTGATCCCTTAGCAGAGCTGGTAATATCATTATTTTTGTTTTACAGATGAGGTTCTGAGGATTAAGTGGCAGAGTTTAGACTTGAGCTCAGCCCTTCTCACTCTAACTCCAGTGTTTCTTCTACTTGCCCTCACTCACAGCTTCATACTGCTTGGTCCACATACATCTGAAGACCAAAAAAAGCGGGGATGAAAAGGCAGAATGAAAGAAGAAAGTAACAAAGTGAACACTGCTAAAAGTAAACCTCAAAAAGAAATATGTGGCTGGAAATTCAATTAGAGAAATTACAGAGAAATTTTACAAAATACAACACGTAGGGATAAATTAAGAAAATAAAACTTGTTAACAAAAAGGGTCAAGGTTGAGAAACAATATATGGGAGTTGAAAAAATAGGTACGTTAAGTATCTGAGAAATGAAGAGGGAATGGAGAATTACAAAAGGATGTAGATAAAAATGAATGACCATAGCAAAGGAAGTGAGAAGCATCAAGAACAATACCAAAATAAACTGAAGCTGCAACATCAAATGGCACAGCAGGACTATAAAGACAGGCAGAAAGAGAGATAAGTACAAGAACACTTCTGAATGGAAAATCACTATTAAACCAAAATAAAATGATAGACACAAAAATGCAAGCACGGAAGCCGAACCTGAATTAAGAATAATAGATTTGGTTTTACACATTGTTTTCTACAGGGGTAAAATTCTATTTCCTTTCTTTGTGTTGATTTTCTTCCCACTTCACCTCCCTCTGAGCTCTCCAAAAGGGAAATGCAGAGGGTGTGAAGGGGATGAAAAGTCAAGCTGCTTATTTTTAATGTGTTTCCAAATGCCACAGAGAAAGCTACCGCAGCCTACTTGGTATGTAACATGTATTTTAAAACTAGTAAACCGTGATAGTCATGATGATAGCACTAGCTAGCATTGGTGGAGGAACCATGAAGTCAGATTTGAAAAAAATCAAATATTGGCAGTTTGCTGCTCACATATTTGATTTTCAATAGCATTATGAGTCCATATTTAAAGTTATATTGTATTTTTTTGAAATTGATACATTGAAAAAGAACTTTCAGACCCTTAGATTAAAAATTCCCGCCGTAACTAAAGTACAATATTACCGTATATATTAGAGTAAGCAGAACAGTTGTTTTGAACCTGCCTCAGTGTATCATCCAAACATACACAGACTGCTACCGAGCTATACTGAAGCCCCGAATCAGGCAACTTGATCTTCCCTTGTTCGCTGCATCAAATACTTGCTCTAGAAGCAGCTTCTCTCTAGGGAGCAATGTCCTCAAAGCATGCCTAGAACAAAGTGACTGCTCTCTGGCATTTACATCAGGAATTTTATCCACAGAGAAAGGGTGGATGTAGATACAGAATGGATAGAAAAGGGAGAAGACAGTGAAAAGGAATAGGAAAAAAAGCTGTTGGCGGGGCACGGTGGCTCACGCCTGTAATCCCAGTACTTTGGGAGGCCAAGGCAGGCAGATCACGAGGTCAGGAGATCGAGACCATCCTGGCTAACATGGTGAA